>NC_079884.1:13086061-13711061 GCF_029227915.1 Hydractinia symbiolongicarpus
TAAAAAGTTATCAAAAAGAAAAATTTGAAGAGGGCTCCCTGGAATAGGGTTAGGGCAAGACATTTACAAATAGAATATGTTTTGTAAAAATTAAATGTTGCGTGATGTTAGAATCGAAGAACAAGTACATTGACTACATGTTCACCATCTTGAATATTTAAACCCCATGTAATTTGCAATCTTGCTAACATTTGTAACAATTAAGCAATAGATCAAAATACTCAAACACAATTGGCGATTTGTTGTTGGAGAGAGACAAACCTCGCTAAAAGTAGAATGAGTTCAACTTTGTCGCTGAGCTCAAGAGCTGCTTCTGAGCACAAAAAACTGTCAACCAGCACAAATTTGTCAAATTGTGCTGAAAAAGTTCTTGAGCTTTTTGTGCTGTTGTGAAAAATGCTAAATAGAAAGGAACCTTTGTTAACCGGAGAAAATTTAGTGTATATCTGGCATTTGGCTTAAATGATGACTATAGGCGTGGATTAATTTTGGTGGCTTTGATTTAATTTGGCGGGAAAAAACGAATTTTTAAAAAAAATCGAGTATAGAAAAGGCGCTGCAGAAAGCATTATATATCGCTTTCATTCATCTTCCATTAATTTTATTGAAAGTGTGCGATTAAAATCCGTCTGATTAGTTGTGCCTGATTTTTAAACGAATAGATAAAATGGGTTCTCAATTTGGCGATTGATCACCACCTTCATCAAACAATTTTCTTCAATTTTAAATAAATGCCCTAGACGCTCATTTATGAAAATACGGTATAGTATCTATAATATATATATTTTCACGCAAATTATTCACGTTTTTAACTTTAATACACATAATTGTTCCTCTTCTATAATTTCCAGGAAAGGGATTGACTTTTTGATGTGTAGTCTAGAAAATCCTTTAACAGAAACTTGAATAACATACTGATCCAATGCAGGACATGGTGCTTCGACTATAAGATGATCGTACGAGTAAACTTGTCGAGTTAATTTGAACGATTCATCTTTTGAATATCTAAATAAAATTATAGACATACTTCAAAAACTGGGGAATCAGGGTTTCTTCCAACTTTTTCTAAAACCCTTAAATCTTAACGGACCCATTTCATATAAATATCGAAGGTCGTTTTACTACACTTGTGCACATGTAAAACTTGGCATTTAAAAGTAATGGAGGTAAAGAAAACAACACAACGACGTCTCTGGGGTCAGAAATGATGTCATTTTGGTTAAGTAATGTTTCCTTTTTCATCAACTCTGGTCCACTAGCAAATCAGCGAGTCCACTGTAAACTCACGCTTTTTCTGAGTGCATTACTTGGTTATTTTTACTTACGTCCAATTAGAATACAACTCTCCAAATCGGGAGACACCCGACTGCGCAGCCTTGTTACATATATGCACTGCTTTGTGTTCTAGAACGAGAATAAGAAAATTATTATCCTATTTAATATTAAAATTATCCTATTTATTATCTATTTAATCTTATAAAAAGATGAAAAAAATCGAATTTACAAAGCTGTCCCCAATTTTCTCTCGTGTAAATATAGAGCATACAGAAAAATGTGGTAAGAATTTAATTTCGTGATTACTACTAAAATTAATGATGTGAATTCACATCAAAGAGTTCTACTGAACTTACTGTGTCATGTTATAAAAAAACCCAGTGTGCTTGCACAAGCACTAATTTGGGATGTCTTAAAAAACATGAAATCCCAAGTCTTAAACTTCAGAGGAATAACACGTTGTAGTTCAATCACCTACCTTGTTTAGTTGGATGATTTAATCGATGCAGTAACGAAAACGCTTCTCCACCAGGATAATTTCGACTGGATATAGCACTTAATAGACTTGTTGTGCACAAGCTAGCAAACACAGCTCCCACCGCAAATAACTTGAATAATCGAGTCAACTTGTCGTAGCTTTTGAAAGCATGTAAACTGTAAATAAAGAGGCAAGAAAGTTCTCAAAACGATACCATCTATTAGAAAACTAACGCTCAAAACCAACAACGACAAACATTACACAGCAAACAACAAACAACAACGACAAACATCAGACAACAACAACAACAACAACAACAACAACAACAACAACAACAACAACAACAACAACAACAACATCAACAAACAACAACGAAAAACAACAATAAACAAAAGACAACAACAACAACGACAACGACAAACAACAACAACAATGACAAACGACGGCAAGCGGCAACAACAAAAACAAAAATAACAACAACAACAACAAGCAAAAATGTAAACAAACAAACAAACAAACAAACTTAGCTACCTTCTGGTTATTCCAATGCTAGCTGCAATGTTCAACACTGGAAACACGTATATAATAAACCTTAACTCCTTGTGTGGCAGTATGGAATATATGAGTATGTACAAAATAGTTGCCACAAATAACATTCTCAATTCACGATACTGACTTGAACACATTCCAATTGGTACGAAAAGAAGAGAAAACGACATACAACGAGGTATTGCTGAGTAAAAATACCAAAAGAATGGTAAAGTCTAAAATTTTAGTCAAGGATAAACAGTTCATACAAGACATGCAATAAACTGCAGACGCTACTAGTAAACGCTTGGGGAATTCCCCTAAGTTACATTCATAACGTGTACAAAAAAAAAAGAATTGAAAAGATACACCCCAATTAGAGCTTTTATTGAGAACAGTGTTATAAAACAATACTTCCCCTTCAGGCCACACCCATCTTTGCCAAAAGTACGAATCGACTAGGACTGTACTACCTAAAATATTTTCAACATGGTAGATGACAAACAAGAAAAACAACAACAAATAAACTAACAGTAACAACGCTCAGAATAAGTTTATAAACCTGAGGGTAGTCAGAGCTTTTTTAAGTTAGCTAGACAGACATATATAACGAGAAAACGATGAAAACATTTAATATGTATAGGTTACATGTAACGGTTACACTGCTCCAATTTAAAGGACGTACCTAGAGCAATAGTTCCTGCCATACTACCCTGGATTAACAGCTCCGTGACACATATTTGTTTATTGATCAGTTTTATAATTAACAACAAACCCATAAAAATGCAAAGTTCTGAACGAAAGATGATAATGGCAAATGCTGAGTACCATATAAAGCTTTTGTTTTGATTTCGTATCCAGCAAGATATTGCAAGGACAACTAAAATATAATGTTAGGGTGTCAACTAATTTGACTTTAATTTCAATTATAATAAAACAGAGCAGAAGCCGAAAATGTAAAACCCCACAAAACTTTCATTAACTTTTTTTAAAACTTTTTTAATTTTTCCTGTGATTCTACTGACTTTTTCAAACATTTATCGACCAACGTCCAAAAACCTAGTTTTCGTTATGACTTCATGAATACAGAAACACATTTTTTTTCTGGCCTATGCTCACCATTTTAAAATAACTTCTTCGTGAACCATGATAATTATTTACTAGGTACGCTTACTCAGACATAAGGTTCAATTCACACCATCTTGAGTAAGTTTAACTCAATTTACAAGTAAACAACTTTCATTATCAAAATGGGTGCTTTTTGTATGGAATAATTTTAGCGATTGGTATGCAAATAGCTTTTTAGTTAAATTCATCTGAAGAATTTATTTTTACTCTTGTTGCATAAATTGAACTTTCGTGATTTATTGGGAGTAGCGAATAGTATCTTGAAATACCCACACAAAAAGAATGAATATCAACCCCTATTAAAATTATTACCATTGAGGTTGACGCTAGAATGCAAACACACTTACATTTTAAAACAGGATTGGGGAGATTTTTTTAAATTATTTGAGATGAAAAAACCTATGAAATAATATGGTGGGGAATGCATAATGAAAACAGTACTTGTAAACACAACATGGTATTATTCAATCTCACATTTTGAACAGTGGCTTAACGATCCTTAGAAAAGGAAATAAATAAAGTAAAACACAAATCTTACCCAAAATTAATGCAAATGTGTTTGGTAATGTTCTTGAAGAATAAAACAAGAAATGAAATTGTGAAACCATTAAGATGGTCATAAGTTTTCCAATACTTGGATTAGCTCGATTACTAACACTACGTTGCAACTTGATAAATGCCACACAAACCAGCAAACCAAGAATAGCACGAGCTGAAAATATAATTTAAAAATATAATTAGTATTGGTATCACCTACTGTTAATTACCGCTATGTAAATGGGTTGGATGGTTACATGCTAATAGAATTCTAGCCCACCCAGACAGTTTAGTTCTTCTTGTCACATTGGGGACTATATCAAATCCTTAGAGATATTAACTAAACTCTTCCTGTTGCCCTCTGATTGATGTTACTTTTACTTTTACTTTAATAGTAGTTTTGTTTATTGGAATATCAGTTTGAAATACATTCCGTTCACTTTCGAATTCATGTTTGACTACAATACTTAATATAAAATTAACATCTGCTACTCGTTGCCTTAATCATTGCTAGCACATTTTAAAATTTATACCTTAAGTTGACTATTTTTCAAAAAGACTTATTTTTGCCGGGTTCAAACAATTGCATTTCACAAATCAATCAAGTTGAGATATTTAGCAAAGTGTTATTTTCGTAATTTAAATTCATCTGGACCATTTATAAATAAGGTATCCTTTAATTGACCTTGGTCATATCACAGAGCCGATTATAATATTTTTGAATTATATAAAAAAAATCACTGAGAAAAGAGGGGAAAAAAAGAAACAATCCTCTTGTTTTCCAAACAATATTGTTAAGATTAATTTTGGTGAATTTACCTTTTCAGGAATCGTTGCACCAACATCTCTAGTTTAGGAATTTAGATTAAATTTCTGAAATTTTTAAAAATTAATCAACTTAAGTTAATTATTAAGAAATCACAGAGGAAAATCACTGATCTTAACATTTTCAGGCTCGTTTGGATGCCTGTATTGTTTGCTGGAAACTCTGATAAGATAAAAGTACAAGATGAACAAAATACTTACAGAGAATTTGGACATAGAATTTGGACACATGTGAATAATGTAACACTTCTGCAATAGGATAGGCTATGCTAGCCACTACAAGTGGGCCAAGAAATGTTCTTGGGACAACACCAGGAAATTCAAGATGATCATACTGCAAAATAAGATAACACAATATGTAGAGGGACCTAAAAAATAGTACCAATTCTTACAAGTAGACAATTTTGTCAGTGAAAACATCCATACGCCCAAACGTATGCACCAAATAGCTCATTTTCCGAACAGTATTGAATATTGATTAAAAAAGGTCTGATAAGTAAAAACAAGTCCTTTTTCACAAGAAAAGAAGCTTGTATGACATCATTATTTTTTAAACATTTAATATTTATACAAAAAAAATTTGTAAATGTGGTTGTTAAAAAAAAAGATTGCCCAAAATATTCAAAATATTTTTTTACATTTTTATACAGAGTGAAAAAACAATGTGCTTATAGCATACAGTTAAAAAAAATTGTGACACAAGTTACAAAACGCAAACATGTGCACACCCTACACTAAACAGAACATAGTCTAAGCACTTAAATATCCTGACTTTGTGTACCCTATTGCACTACACAATGCATATCATAACGAAAAAGTGTAACAGTAGTTGATAGAAACGGGAAAACAAATATTAGATTCAACTAAACTTGAAACTTGCCACTTGGAACTTGCACCCACAACCTCTCGCTGGCAAACACTTATACTTACCAAGGATATGTCAGCCTTGTGATGCAAAATATCATGTATAGCCTGCAAATTGAAACTTTCTTCAACTTTCGTATAGGGACAGATCCACAAATGGCCCAACATTACAGCTACTAACATAAGATTCAATATAGTCGATGACAGCATTGTTTTATCTATCCTAATGTTTACTAAGAGTAAAATTATAGCAGTAATGTGAATAATTGTAGGTGATGTCTAAGGCTACTGTTTCATGAACTCATTTTTTGGGAGATTACATTGCGACATAAAATCACATATTTTTGGCGAGTTAGGGGCATTATAAAGGTACATTAATCCTAAACGGAGGTGAGGGATTACATCATAAGAAACAAAAATGAACAAGGGTATGTACTGAGTATGTTTTTTCTCTAAAAAAATGATTGTTAATGTGTAAAAACAACCTGATTTTTTCAACATATTATCAGCATAGTGAGGACTAAATTCTCGTTGCTTTTTTTAAGGCCTTCATTGTGAACACAACAACAAAGTGGAAATAGGGAGGAAGGGGGAGGGATACTTGAGTGAACATATTTCTTGAATGCCCCCTCCTCCTTTCCTAAGTGATAAAGAATAAAATCATGCCAAATGTGAATACATCCCTGATAACAACATGGTTTCTTTATAAAACGGACTTTGTCAAAATTCACAATAGTAACAAAAAGAAAGATGTATCATATCACATATTAACCTTATACTTACCTGGCCTTAAATGCAAAAGGTTTTGACATGTGTAAAATGACAATATAATAGATTTCCAATGACAAAAACAAATAACAACAGTAAACAGTGAATAGTGAACTCACTTCTGTATTTGATTTTACTATATAATTCTGTATTGTTTACAAAGTTAAAATTAAATCTTCTTCACATGTCCTCCACACTCCATTTATAAGCATCTGTTGTAAGAGATTTAGCATTGTTGATTGCTGTAAACCTCTTTTTCTCAAATCCATTTGATCTATCTACACCATCGTAACGATAACCTGGCGAGATATTAAACCTATTTGGTGGAGGTGGTGGACCATTATATTTTGGCTTACTCGCTTTTGTTTTTTTATTTTTACTTTTTGAAATAAAAGCTAACATGGGATCGCCTTCACGATCTTGATTTTTTAATAAAACATCTAAGTCCTTGTCATCTTTATACCTAGCTAAAGGTTTTTCTACTTCGTTTAAATCATCCTGCAGTTTTTGTTGGTAGTTTTTTTCCTGTGCTAGTCCTTTACCCCAACGTGCATGTTCCTCAATTTGCTTCAGCTTTTCTTCTTCTGCTCTTCTCTTTTCTAACTCCTCAAACTTTAAATCTATTTTCTTTCCAGACTTGTCACGGTAGATTGTTGCTGCACCCTTCCCAGAGACCGACGTATCCATTTTATTAATCTGCTGCATTTCTTGTTTTCGTCTTCTTTCATTTTCTTCTCTCAACTCTGCTCCTGTGCGCAATCCAGCTTTCTTTCCACTGCTCATAATTTCTGGTACTTCTTCTTTTCTATGTTCATGTTCATGCCTTTTTTTCTTACGAACAGGAGATAAATCAATGTCACTGTCTTTTTTACACTTGCCTCTACGCACTGGAGATAAGTCTGAATCCAAATCTTTCTTTGCTTTTTTTTGTCGTTCAGGCGAAAGATCAGATGATCCACTGGAGTCGTGTCTTTTTCGCATCCTTACAGGTGAAATATCGCTGTCTGAAGAGTCATGTCGTTTTTTTCTATTACGAACTGGGGAAAGATCTAAGTTATCATCATTGTATTTGTTGGAGTTGTTATCTTTATCAAATGAGTTAAGGGGAGCCCATTTTGATTTTTTTAATTCCATACTTTCTTCTAATTCTTTGGTTAAAACAGTAGCACCATCAAGTGCATAAAGCAATGGTTTCTCCTCTTGTAAATCAAATTCTCCATCTGAATCTATTGTTTTTATGTCATTGAACATTATATCATTGTCTACAATTTTGATGTTGTTTCTAGATTTTTTGACTTTCTTCTTTCTTTTTTTGGTTTTATCATTTTTCCCTTCTCCATCCATATATTTCTTCAAATACTCCAGTTTTGATATTGAAGTCATGCTGATTAAAGTTTATACCTAAAGATATTGCATTATGTTAAAGAGTTTCATATGCATTTTTAGGAAAGTCTGAGGTTGTGGTTGAGATGTCTGATTGTTATTTTGATAACTGGTAACATTTAATCTTAACAGCACATTATTCTGAAGAGGATGCCTGATTTGTGTTTGCAATTTTTTTCTAATGCAATTTTTCTTTAAATAGGATATAACTTGAACTTATAGTTTTGTTCTTAATATCTCTTAATTTAACTATTGTTTGTGTATGGGAGCATGCAATTGAAAAACAAAATATCAATTGCTGATGCGACACACAAGTTTGATGACGTCAAGTATTATACATAGGCAAACACTAAATGGATTGAATTAGAAAGGCTGTAACATGTTCTAATGTAGGAGAAATCAACTATGTTATATTGCATAAGGCATTAAATTTAGGGATCGTCTCAAAATGTTTGTATGTATTTTTCGTATAATTATACGAACGCTACGACGTACTTCGTTTCGTGAAACGAATGTCATATGAAGTGCTTCGTTTAAAATAAAAAATGTAAACGAAGTTTATACGAACTTTCTTAATATATGATACAAACTTAAACAAAGTTTTTTTATCGTACAAAATGAAATGATACGAACTTTGAACAAAGTAAATTGCTATACGATCTTGAAACGAACTTCAAAAGTACCGGCATAATTGCGCATAATTATTTCAATACGAAACCAGAAACAAAAGAAAGATTTTTTTAAAAGCTGTTTTCATGATTTTTAAACAATCTACGGCGATCTTTTCACTTTTTACGATCTTGTTTTCATGATTTTTAAACGATCTACAGTGATCTTTTGGTTTTATACGATCATATTTTTATGAATTTTAAATGTTCCACAGCGATCTTTTCGCTTTCTACAATCCTGTTTTCATGATTTTTAAACAATCTACGGAGATGTTTTTGCTTTCTACGATGCCGTGGAGACGATCCCTAAAGACCTTAGATAATAAATCCAATTAAAATAAACGAAGTTCGTATAACGAAACGAAATTTATAATTGTTGAAAAAATTTCAATATAAAACTATAGATAATAGTCCAATTATAATAAACGAACTTCGTATAAGCAAATTTGTATACGAAAAAATGATACGAACTACATACGAACTTTATTTTAAATGGTACGAACTTTATACGAACTTGTAATTTTGATAATACGAAAAAGTTCGTATTAAAAATAAAATGATACGAAGGATTTAATAAATCGATACGAAGTTTTTTATACGAATTATACGAACTACGTACAAACATTTTAAGACGGTCCCTTAGCTTGCCCATGTTGTTGTGAATATGCAGGGTGGACAGGGACAAAAATAGGCTCTATACCTTATCGCTCTGTGTAATAGAGCATTAATACACAATCGAGATGACTACAAATAAATCAAATCTTTTAAATGTGATTTATGTTTTCATAAATTTAAAAAAATTCTAACATAAAGTTTCAAATAAAAATAGGAGCCTCTTTTTATCATACAAGAAAAATCAATCCATTACCCCAAATTTTTGTTGGTTGGTTTAATGCAGCATTTTTTTAGATGATCAAAGAATTATGGATTTCTGAAAAAGTTTTGTGTCTTTTTTTTTTCGATCATGCAAGTAAAGCGTCAACAGGGTGAGATAAAAGTTATAGACCACTAAGACAATAAAACACAGAAAACCAAGTTGTACAATTGCAATTTACAAATTGAAAGGCTAATACTGTGGAATATAAATTTTGAGACAAGAGTTGTATTAAAATTACTTTATAGAAACGTAAATAGATAAAATATGACATTGGAACTGTTGATAAGCTTATTTGAAGAGAAAAAGAATTTTGTCCAAGTTTCTTTTAATCACCTGTAACTGATGAGTCCACACAAGCCAAATGTGTCATAACAATTTTTTTTAAATATCTTGAAGCTAACTAAAAATGATGAAAAGTCACAAAAAAAATTTTGAAACCCCTAAAACAGTAGGCTTCGGAAGGTATACAAAAAGGCTGGAAGGTCATCATAGCTTACCTAGGGTTAAGATTTGGATATTAGCAATCAATATCGGTTTTAGTAAGGGTTAGGATATATGTATACATGTTTTTAAAACCGAATGGGCGAGAAAAATTAAACTTTTTTAGATTTTTTCATGACTCTTCAACATTGGTGAGATAACAAAGATTTTTTATGGTGAAACCTTTATATACAGAAAAGAAGCTTGAACTGTGTTCATTAGACTGGAAAATTCATAAATTTTACAAGCAAAATATTCATATAGACTTTCTCTGCGTTCAGGCCTCTTTAATCAGACCCCTTCTCCCTGAAGGTAGAAGTCTGTGGAGCATGATAAAGTTATTTAAAGGAGAGGCAAACTGCGTACGGAACGGCCACAGAATAAAAGTTCATAATGACTGTGTTAATTTTAAAGACCACACCGACTGGGATAGTCAGCTCTATAATAAATCAATTTACATGTTCCAGTCATCATAACAGAAAACGTCCTAAAAAAAAGACTAGGAATGTTTTACATTGAAAATATTCGTAGAGTTATAAAGATTTGATGTTTTTCACATAAAAACGGTAAATTTACACCTAAAACTTTGCAGAACGACATCACAATAGACTCAAAATATAAAACACTCTGTTAAAAATACCAGTTTTGTTTACATCTTTGTAAGTGAAGATATTATTTTGGTTTGTCTGATCAGTTCATATTACTGTGGAAAGTTTATCATTTCTTGAACATGATAGTATAGTACGCGATGTTTCAGGAGATCCTTCTCCCATCATTGGGCAAAGTAAAATGATGTTGAGCATGTTTTTATATAATTGCAGAGGATCGAAATTCATAAAAATTAACCAATCAGAAACAAGCTGTTTTGGCGTAAGGAACAAACAAAGTGCAACTTTCAACAATGTACGGCAAGGAATTTCAACCCATATACGAAGCAGCCGTAAGCAGACTCGTTAATTAAACTTTGTTTTTACTTGTCGGGTAAACAGATATTTAAATTAAATTAAATTACGGAAAGTCGTACAGCCGCTAATAATAATATTTAATAAACCTTATGTTTGATGAATCATAAAAATTATTATCTAAAAGAATATTTCGTTATTAAAGAAGTTTTTTTTCTTATTAGTTATATTATCTTTTAGTTATTTCAACTTAAATAATGCTGAATTTCTTTTAAATTCTCCAAAAGGCGACCTTACAAAGATTAAAATATTGTTGCATTTTTTTATAAAATCATTAAAATGAAACTCGTAAAGCCTTAATATAGCCTTGTGCGTATAAAAGACTTGTTCTGCTGCTTTTCATTACTATTTAAGAAACATTTGGGAAGAGACAAGGGAAAAAAGACATCATAAAGTAAAGTTGCATGTTGTGTCAAAATATTTACAGAAAGATCAATTTTTTAAATTAAAACAAGTGAATCACTTTAATTATCGGAGTCTGACCAAATAATGACTGAGTCGTCGTCGTCATTATCTTCAGAAGAAGTGTTCGCAGTGGCTTCACAACTTTGCTGCTCGAACTACCTTTGTTGGTGGTTTGTAGATTCTTTTACTGCAGCGCTTACACAAAAAAACTATCAACTGCCGAGTTATTTCTTCCAGCTCTTTTTGTGTCCAAATTTTGTCATTAATGTTTATCAACAACAATTGTTGTGTTGTATCGTGTTTCATCGATAAACGCTTATCAACCAAAAGTTGCGTTAATAAGCTGAAAGCTTTCTCCACCGTTGAGTTTGAGCCAGACAAACAGAAAATAAGTTCTGCTATTATGCAAAGGTTGGGATATTCCTTTCTCCTATAATTCAAAATTTTTTTCCAAATAGCTTCGGCTTCCCAACCAAGGCTTAAACTCTTTTACAGCGGCTTCAACAACAAATTTTGCCAATGTTAGCGATTCCTCGAAATATTTAGCTAACTCCTCGATTTGGTCAACACCGTATGAAGCATTGGCTGACCAGTTTTTTGGATTGATCCATTGCATGTTTTTAAAAACAAGGTTTTCAAAATCGTCAAATTTGTTTTGGAGTAATGTTCTTAAGTCGGCTAAGGCATTTTTTTCTTTTCAAATGAGATCTCTATCGCTCTTTCGTCCAATCCAGTCATTCCCAACAAAGGTATAGTTATTCTCTCCTTAGCACTAGTCGAACGATGATTGTCATCCCCTTTTAAAAATGATGAAGATACAGTACAGTCTGAATGTTATCTACAGCGGACGCGAAACTCACATGAATAGTTACACAGAACAATAGCTTTTGTTTTTTTAAGAAAATAATTGCCTCGCTAATAAACAATGGCCCCACGCAATCAATTGTTTAATCACAATAGGTTGCAAGATCAATTTTAGCAATCTATTTTGCGCGAACTCTTTTGAAAATGTTAATTGCGGTAATTAAGCGTCATATCTATCGCCACTATTCGTTTTTAAACTTTTATAATGCGATCTAAAAAAACATATCTATCGCCGCTATTTGTTTTTAAATTTTTAAAATGCGATCTAAAAAAACATTTCTATCGCCGCTATTCGTTTTTAAACTTTTAAAAAGCGATCTAAAAAAACATTTCTATCGCCGCTATTCGTTTTTAAACTTTTATAATGCGATCTAAAAAACATATCTATCGCCTCTATTTGTTTTTAAATTTTTAAAATGCGATCTAAAAAAAACATTTCTATGGCCGCTATTCGTTTTTAAACTTTTAAAATGCAATCTAAAAAAACATTTCTATCGCCGTTTTTTGTTTTTAAACTTTTAAAATGTGATCTAAAAAAGAAGGATTAACGCTGTAGCTGTATACCCTAGATTGTTATGCATAAGTTAAAAAAATATAACACAAAGGAAGTATAATTATATTTAAACATCCGCGAGCATTGTTGAATACACTCTTATTTTTAAAAGTTCTTTTATGAAAAAGTGTTAATGGCCTCGATATTAGGAAGAGATACAGATACTTAGTTATGAAATATAGTTATTTATTTGTTATTATAGTTACCTTAGTAGATTTAAGGATTTAGTAATCTATATTTTTTCTCTTGCTTAAAATTTATTTTCTGGCTGCCACAAAATAGTTTTTTGTTCACCTCTCCTTTAAATAATTTAATTTAAAACCTCGCGTTTGCTAATGCATCCACAAAAGGTACTGTGGTTAAGCAGACATCCCAGAATAAACGTTACAGTAACTGGCACAAAAAACTCCAACCCTTTCAATTTTACACGTGACAAGTCTTGATTGAAAGCCTCTACTTTACTACCCTCCAGAATTACACTGGCAAAAGCAACTCAAAAGAAATAAAATACAAGTTTTTCAGAGAATAATTAATAAACAATTATTAAATGTGGTGTTGCAGCTTAGTGGTTATAAGTTTTGTACTTCGGTGAAGGAGACCGGGATTTGATTGCCCTTGGTAGTCATTTAATATGGGCCAGTGAAAAATTTAACCATAGCCAGGGGTGAACACCCAAGCCATCGGAGGGAAAATGAGGTGGGGGGGGGAGATGGCACAATGTGTGAGCCGTTGGATATTGCAGAACGTTTGTCTGGTTGCAGACCCTATTTTGATCTGCATAGCTCAAAATGAGCATTAAATACTTTACAACTTCCCATCTATAAGCAATGACCCTTTCTAGGAAGGGCCATGGCTGAGATGGGGAGAGTCTAATAGACCATTCCGGAGATTATGCGCCATTATGGATATGCGGAACTCGGTGGTGCAAGTTGAACTTTGGGCTTCACGTTTTATTCAGTCTTTTACCTAAAGGATGTGCTGGTGGCAGGACAGTTTTGCTTTTTGTTATCTGTTTTTATGTTTGTGATACTAATTTTATGATATATATTTTGAAAAATACTTTTACTATGCACTTATTTGTACTTTTAATTTTTTTTTGTACAATAAAGGCAACTTAATATATCTTAAAAACCTTTAAACTAGCTAACTAGCTAGAGGTCTCCCAAAAATGTTTTTAGGACACTGTACTGTAGCTAGCTATAAGGCTGTAATTGGTAATTAATGCTTGGTTAAAGGTAATTTTCTTTTATATTTAGATATTTAAAATTGTGTACCTGCTTTGTGCATTATAAAGATATTGGTATTGGATTTTAAACTTGGATTATACTTACTTTAGAGAGAAATTTTTGATTTTGGAAATACCTGACTGGATTTGGACTTGAACTTTGTTTTTGGATTTGTAAAGAACTGTTTAGGTTGTAATATTTGTGAAGCTCTAGAGAGTTATAATCCATTGTCAAAATACTTGTGAAAACTCTACAATGTTATCTATTCCTAAAGTGAAACTTAAGCTCACAAAATAATCTGGCTTTTTCTCCATAATGGGTGTAAAAATTTTCCATGTACTGCCCATAGAGATACGGTAAACAGGTTCGGTTGCAAAATTTTAGGAATAGAGTCATTAGTCATTTTAATTGCAAATAATTTTTATTATTTTGACATTTTTATAATTTTGTTTTTTGGTGATAATTACACTGATCTGTATGTTTGTCCCTTGATTCGTCTACTTAAACACTCCTATCTTTGAGTCTTTCAAGAGTGGTATTAGAAAGAATACCTGCTTCACTGCTTTTGCTATTGCCCTATAATTTTTTTGTACGCTTCCCTTACTGAAAAATATCAAAAAGGGAAAAAAAGTTTACAAAGTGGTATATATTTGATTTTTTGTTTTTTTATGTTATTTGTTTTAGTCACAATGTATATTTTACATGATGTTTTATTATATATATATTTATGTCTTTATCACTTTCTTTATCAGGACACAGAATTATAGCAGTAATTTATTACTAAAGTGTAAATCTTTATGATAAATAAATTACTCTGTGAAGCTTGTTTGAATTATTGGCATAATAAGCTCCATTACAGAAAAAGCTCTTGCGAATAACTCAACTATTACTCAGTCCACAAGAAGTCAGTCAGCTGCCTCACGCTAAGTTCTAAAAAATCCTCATACCTTGTAAGAGGCATAATTCGATCATAAAAATATGTTTAAAGTTGATTAAATATCCACTTCAGCGTTAAAATAATAATAAAACACACTCAGTATCCCTACATCCTACACATGTATTTAATTGATATTTCTATTTCATAAATAGATCAAAGCAATATGCTTAAATAAATGTTGTCCGGTGTTATCCCCTGTTACTTAGATAAAAACATTACGAAGACCTAAACACACTAAGAGTGTATACTAAACTCCTTTCTTTTTGTGTTTTAAGAAAGTTTTCTACTACGGCATATAGGGTTCAAAGTTCAACTTGCACCACCGGGCTGCGATAATCCATAATGGCGCATAATCTCCCGAAATGGTCTACTATTTCTATAGAAATAAATAGATAGGGTATATCCCTCAATATTTATGAGGCTAGCCATGTAAAATATGCACATCTATATTTCTACATCTTAAACAGAGATTTTTTTAAAGGTAAAAAAATCCGAATAATTTGATAAACAACTTTTTATCCTCCATAATAAGGTACAAAATATCATTATCAATGTAGGAATTTCTTTAAAGGAGTGGTCCATTGAATAATTATCGGTCTCATAGAGAAGTTCTAGCGTGGCCACACAGACGTTTGCGACCCCTTTAAGAAAGAAAAACGAGAACGCAGCAATGAAAGAAGTAGAAGAGGAAAAGTCGGGCTGGCCAAGAAGCGTGGAAGCAAGCAAGTTTCTGATGGTTCCCGCTCCGAAACGCCATTTTTAGACTATTGAATACACCGGCAGACGAAAATTTGCATTTTTTGTTCCTCAAGTAAAAGCGCGATGGGGAAAGAATCGTAGCGTGAGGAGGGGTTTTCCAAAATAACTTGCGCGTGATAACTCTTTAGAACATACAAGCACTAAAAGAATGCTATGGTTTCACTGTGTTTTGACTTATTTTCAAGGTCGGCTATTTTATCTTGTATATTTTCTAAAACACTTGAGCCTACTTTCGAATCGGCTTATTTTCGGAGTCTGGCCAATATGGTAACAAGACTCATGTGACTACGTTTTGCACAAGTAAGTAAAATAGGAGACAGACGCAGAAGATTTACTAACTGACAAATTGTGGTATGTTGGTCGAATAATCAATCATTCATTCATCAAATACATCTTATTTTTTATAGGAACAATGGTGAGTTATATTTGTATAAGTAATCCTGCACATTATCTTCCCAAGTGCTGCAAAGATGATGGATCGAGTGAGACTTGAACACACGACCTCTCGCTTGCCGGGCAATTGCTCTATCGACTGTGCTATCAGATACTATCTCCCTAGCACATGTAGTAGACGAGGCGAGGATACTACCTCCTTGCGACATATTACGAGGACGAGGCGTATGTCCTCCTTGCGATATACCTTTCACGCATGCCAACGAGATATCACCGAATGATGCACAATTGGAGCTCAAGTACTAACCGACCAATCAAATTCGCCGCATTGGTTAAGCTCTTAGCACCCGGGAAAGGCATTTGCCCAACAGAGCCCGGTTTCGGAACGAAGTCCATCATCATTGGATGGGATAGTCGTGCGGGCACGCGCGAACGAAAATTTATTGATGATGCCACACAACCATGGATTCTTTTTTCCCTATAACCGTCAACACGCATAGTTTTATGGGTAATATAACACTGCCGCCATTTCAATAAATATGGCGTGCGAGTTTGGGAGCATGAGAACTCCACGCGAGTAAGATTTTCTTGAAGTTTTGCTTAAGGTTAATTGGATTGATAACATGGATAACCAAGAATTTTCAAGTGGACATCATAATGATGCACCAAGAAAGATTCGTACAAGAAGTTCAAGAAGTTCGAGATCTAATCCTTACAAAAGGCCAACATCAACTTCAAATCAAAATACTGAATCTGATCAGGTTAGCTAGTTATAATAATGCTAAAAAATAAGTTTTAATCACGGTTTAAAATTGTGTGTTTATTTTATTTTTTTTCCAATCCTTCATTTATTTCCATTGTCGTGGTTCTATAAGATCGTCAATTACAACAATTTCTTTAGGAAATAATTGTGCAAAGACCTGACCAATGAAAAGCGAATCTGTTCTGCTCTTGGTAGCCTAATTCTAATCTAATTGTAATTGTATAGTATCAAATTTAAGGAAATTTTATCACTCAACCCTTGTGCTTTAATATCGTTTCCAGTATAATCTTGCTTTAATTTTTTTTCTTCACTTAGCTTGCTTTGTTTTTCCTCTGCGCAGCTGTGGTTGCCACACCAACAAAAAAATGCTTGTGTGTGCAACTCGAAATGGAGAATTTCTCAATTTCCATAATAAAAGTCTTACAAATATACCAATCCTGGCAATTTGCAGGAAATGCCTTCTACTAGAGATTACAACAGGCCAAATTTTCCAAATCTTTTTATGCTCACAAGGAATTGTAAGGGTCTTTATATGTGCGTTGTTTAAGGGATTTAGATAAAATAAAATTAACATGTATATAGTGTGTGTTTTAAGATTTGTTTTGTTAAACAAATAGTGATTGTAGAGTTACAAGTATATTAAACAATTATTACGCGGTTTTAGTATTAGGATACCATTTTTAAGTTGTTATCGTGTTGGAGAATTGGACTTTGAACCCCCATTCTCAGTTGTGAAGGCTACAAAAAGTATAAGAATGTAAAGGCTCTTTTGAGAGATTTGCATTTTTTGCTTATGCTTATGTGTCAACATCACATTTTAAACCTCCCAGACCTTTTTTTGTAGCCAAAATTTATGAAGTTCCAAAATATGCCTAATGCAACAGTATAGAAAGTTCCCTATAGAAAGTTCCCTTGATTGAGTCTCACCCAATTGGGTAAATCACCAAAACAGATGAGTCTGCAACGTCCCAATCAGTTGAATCTTACCCTGGTCAGGTGACTACACCTGCTCTAAATCTTCTAAAGCTCTCTTTTTAAAAAAACAAAATGTAATCAAATCCCTTCTTTTCTTCTTTTTGTTGATTGTAAATTCGTATCAATTGCATTCACAGTATCAGGCCATAGTCTCATGGTTAGCTATCTCCCGAAAATGAATGTCAATCTCAATGTCCCTTTTACAACAATCTATCAACGAGATGTCTATCAACGAAAATCAACGTCTTTTCAATAACAAATTTTTATGAGCAATTATAACATAAATTTGCAATTTTTTTTTTTTTTTTTTTTTTTTTTTTTAACACAAACAATGGTGAAATGTCTATTTTTCACCATCAATGACCGATGTTAAATCCCCTGACTTGAGAACTTCCATCAGGGAAAAAGGAGATACCCCTTTCTTTGTCAGCACATCGGCTATTTGATGTTTTCCATCGATCCATCGTAGGGTGACTTCATCGTTGTTGATCATCTGCCTTAAGGCATTTATTTCCACTCGGAGTCGTTTGTCTGATACTGCCTTGGTTGAACCAGCACATTCGAAGAGTGATCTACTATCAGTTAAACATACAACTTCAGGTTTTTCGGCTAAAGACTCTTCAATCATTTTAGCCAAGAAAAATGCTGTGTCAGCTCCATCTACAGAAGCTAGTGACTCCGCTGAAAGAGTTGAACGTACTACACGACGAACTTTATTTGAGCTCCAGGAAATTGGTGATGATTTTCCTGAACCATCAGTTAAGAAGGCGATATGACCACCTTGACTTTGACCTCCTTCGAGATTGTTGAAGCTGGCATCAGTGAAAACCTTGATGCTTAGGTTATTCAAGGTAAGTTTTGGCACAGTAATGTGGCAATCTTGAGATTTCAAGAACTTTATCGTCTTATTGATGAGTTTAATATCAGCTAGAGTAGCTGTTGTTACTCTTGATGACACATCGCTTACTGTGAAGCTAATTTCTGGTCTTGACATACATGCCAACCAATTGAGCTTCCCAATTGATTGTCTCATTTTAGATCTTTCAACTTCATTGATTGGTTCATCCTTAGAGCATTTTATTCTCTCCATACTGAGAGTGATTGGCTCTAGCTCATTGATATAATCGGCTTGTTTGATGGTGATTGTTCCATCTTCATTTTGATCGAGGTCAATACCAATATATTTGAAGTGTCGCATATGTTCACTACTGGTCTTGAAGATACTCTTCAACTTTGATACCACATTAACGAAGGTAGAACTTCCTGCCCAAATCACGTCATCAACGAAACATACCAATATTCCGAAAATCAATGTATTTGAAGACCAGATGAATATTCCTTGATCTAGTTCAATAGGCTTTCCACCGAGTTGAATTAATTCACTTCGCAGTTTTAGGTACCAGCTACGACTTGCGTCAGCAAGACCATACACCGTTTTTGACAACTTCCAAAGGTTTTTGGTATTAGCCTCCTTCGGCGGCAGAACAATGACTTCTCTGTCAATCTTCTTTCCTTGAAGGAATGCTGTTTTGATGTCCAGAGAATTCAACATCCAATTTTTGGATGAAATTATCGTCAATGCTAATCTCAATCCTTCCTTAGAGCATGTTGGACTGTCTGTTTTAAAATTTTGGACTTCTTCAAAACCATGTGCCACAAGTCGTGCCTTAACTGAAGGTTGGCCATCAATAATCTTTGGTGTTACAACCCATCGTAGACTCATAGTTTCTTGTCCTTCATTAGGTATCTCGATGTAGACTGAATTGTTAATCCATGACTGTAGTTCTTTTGACTTTGCTGACAGTACTTCACTGCTGTTGGTGATCAGAGTGACTTCTGAAGGGTCATCATTGATTTCAATATCCTTGATGTTTGCAAAGTTTACCGCTCTCCTCATACCAGTTTCTGTTTCTACATTAAACCAGCCATCATGCTTGCCTCCAACTTTCCCTGCTCTTGATATGATTTTAGCCTTTTTCCATTCCCCACCATTGTCCTTATACTTTAGACAAAGATTCGGTCTTAATTTCGGCTTCTCCCTCGGCAGCATGCTATGTGCTTCAGCAGAAATTGGCTGTGTCTGATGAGCTGGTGCATCATTGTTTAAAGGCTCTGATTTTTCAGACGATTGATCTTCATTTTCTGATTTTTCAGACGAATGATCTTCATTTTCATTGCCAGATCCTGATTCTGATTCTGATTCTTGGAATCTAGGTGGTTGTTCCTCAGTGAAGGTGTTGTCCCCTGCCTCTGTCGTTTTTTCTGATGAACCACAGCCGCCGTCATGTACCAATTTTACACGACAAGGATGGACCCGAACGTAATAGCTTCCATGTTTGATCAAAATTTGTTGGCCGTCCTGACCAAGCACAGTGCCAGGACCTTTCCATTCGTTGCTATCGTTCCGTTTATAGTAAACATTATCACCTGTAAGATATTTGGTTTCTCCTGAAGATCTAATGTTGTGAGATAGTGCCCTTCTGATTCTTTCTGAGTGCTCACTTGCAATAAATGCTTCTCGAGCCTTGTGAAGGGCTTCCAGATTCTCTCTCATTAACTGCGTTGCTGGTTTTCCTGACAAGGCTGGTGGTTTGTCATCCATTAGTGATGGTAGACGTGGATTCGTTCCAATTGCTAATTGATAAGGTGTAAAACCGTGTGCATTATGTAGTGAATTCTTTGCATTTACACACCAATAAAGAGCAATATTCAAGCTGCAACTTGTATCATTGAGCACCTTGTCTAGCATGTTGGATAGTGTTTGGTTGTGTCTCTCAACAATACCATTTGACCAAGGGGATTCCGCGGCAGTTGTCTTAATTGTGATGCCAAATTGTTCTGCTAGATTGATGAGCTCTTCGTTAGCAAATTCACCGCCATTGTCGACTAAAAATTTATCACACAAGCCATAAACAGATATCCATGTCTTTAGTATTGCTTCAATAACAGTGGTCGGGTTTTTGTCCTTTATTATTGTTGCAGCAGATAGGCGAGTACAGAGATCGATTAGGTGAAGGATGATTTTCTTGTCGTAGAATTTTAGATCCATCGCAACGGTTTCAAGGAACTTAGATCCCATGGGTAATCCTACTACAGGGCGAGGTGGTGATCGTCGGTAGATTTGGCATGTTGTACATTCTTTATCAATTCTTTTTACTTCTGATATCAATTCTTTATTGTTGTTCCATGGTGGTCCTGCCTTATTGATCAATGACATAAGTTGATTGAGAGATGGGTGAGCAAACTGTCGGTGAAGTTTTTCGGCGATTACAGTCATGTTGTTGTCTTCCCTTGAGATAAAAACAAAATTGCATTCATAAGGTTTGTCGATTGATGCAATTACTTGACGCGGTCGAGTCAAAGGAATGGTATAATGTCCACTTGAGGTTGTGGCCAAGTGAACAGTTTCTCCCAATGCTTTTGCAGTGTCACTCTGGAAGTCAAGAATCATATCGTACAAGCACCACCCATGTTCAAGAGTGCCCAAATGTAAACATGACCCTGACAGGATCTATAATATACATTTAACATAAGGAATAGTTTAGGCTTCTCACAAAGATATCAGAATAAATTAAATTATATAATCAATTGTGTTAAAAAGGATAATGGTCAAAGTTATTTCCCTTGATTTTGCTATTTGTTTGATTCTGAAAGTTTCTGCTGCAAAAGTTTCTTCTTTTAAATTATTGTTGACCCCCCCCCCCCTCTCTAAGAGTTACACTTCATTGGTGGGTAATTACTAAAGTATCAGCTATCACTAGGAATTCACTTACGCATAAACTCTATAGCCCGATATCACCCAATGACAAGTGTTCTGTAGTCACCAATTCCATTGTGATAAGATACAAAGATGATAGAAGGGGCAAAGCAAGCTGTAGAAATTAGTTTTGCTGAGACAGTGAATATTTTTAAAATAATCTGAACTCCACTAATATATTTCTTTTTTTAATACTGAGGATATTGCAATCAAACCTGACCCAGTCACCTCTCTACTGTAGCCCACGATTGGTTCTGTCATGCATTCTTAGTAAAATTGCCACTGTGTAAAGATGGCCACCTCTCAATACAGCCAACGTGCAATTTAGAAGCAAAGAATAAAAAAACAAATTAGAAATGTTGGTTTGCAAAAAATTACTGACCGTAGAGAAAGCATCTGCTAATTCTAACCCTGTAGAGGCTTAAAAGGTAACATGTGATTATATTTATAGGGTCTGAGCATAAAATGACTTAGCTGTTTATTGCAGAGAATGCTTAGAACCTTCTTCACAAGACAATGCATGTCACCACAACAACAACCACTTGGAAATTTTTGGGGAATTCACTCTCACTGAAGAGTGTTCTAAAATGCCAAGTTGGGGGTTATTTTATAGTCTCCTTAGAAAATTCCTTATTTTAATTGAAATAATTACAGTATAGAGATTTATTGATCTTTTGGAACATACATTTTCCAAAAAAAAAAATTGTCATGATTTCAAAAAAAAATTGTCATGATTTGGAGATATTTTAACAAGCCTAAAGAAAATAACACCCAAGCAATAAATCGCTCACCCAAGGTTACATTAATTTAGATCTAACACAGTCTAGATCAGATTGGAAGAGGGTCATTAATATACCCCGTCCAACCCATGCTAGCATGGAAAACGGACGGTAAGCCGAGAATGATGATGATGGGCCAGCAACCTGAATAAATAGAATAAACACATATTTTATTACCAAATCTTTTTTATCTATTGTATCCTTTTTTATATCTGCAAATAATAGAAAGATAACATTGATTTCCATGTGAGATGGGTTGCTATTGCTCAGCTTGACAAACTTTTTGTGGATGTGTGAGTCTTTAACTGAGCAAGAGCAATTGCTCTCCCCTTATTGATAGGTCTGTTTTGGATATACTAAGTGTGTTAAAAAATGTTTATACTGTATTCCTAAATTATTAAATCAGAAGAGAGAAAAACATTGGCAACAATTTTGTAACTGCCTGTCACCATTTCACCTTGCTGACACTGATACAAAGTACAGCATAATGTTATGTAAAAGAGTTGCATTTGTTAAGTTTTCGAGAAAATGAAAAAAAATGCTGACAGAAATTAGATTGTCATCAGATCAGATATAAGTCAATTATTAATGTACCATAAAAGAACAACTAAACATGCATGTAACATACATATTGAGTGTTCATTTAATGACTTGTTAATTTTCTAGGATAGTGTGTATATTACCTCACTTTGCATGTTAAGCCTGATTGTGACTACAAGGCAGCAATTAGGTAACCATAGTAAGCATTATTGAGAATTATTAAGGGGGTGCAATATATCACACAACTTAATAATTTTGCGCGTGTGGTACCTGTGCGGTCTTAAAAGATTAAATTTTCAAGAAGCAAAAGTAAGAACAAAATTTCCTTACCCCCTTCACCACACAGGGGCTATTGTTTCAGCGTGGGAAACATGTGAAGAGCAAGTTGCAGCAATGTTTACAACCAGGAATTTAAACCCATGATAAAGTAGTAGTATTAGTGGAAGGTTAAGAGCTGGCATACATTTTGTATGCAAGCGTTGCAAAGGTGAGATTATAGAGAATGAAGTATTTCCAGCTTTAATGATGTACAACAGTGGCTCGTTAGAGATAGTTAAGAACTTCTGTTACTTAGGTGATATGTTGGGCAGTGAAGGGGGTGTTGGAAGAAGTGTTACTTGCAGGATAGGTTCTGCTTGGAAAAAGTTTAGAGAGTTACTTCCTTTATTGACTAGCAGAGTCCTGTCAATTGAGGTAAAAGGTAGGTTGTATGAGGCCTGTGTAAGAAGTGTTATGTTGTACGGTAGTGAGACATGGGCAGTGAAGCAGGAAGATCTTGACCGTTTAGAAAGGAATGATATGAGAATGGTTAGGTGGATGTGTAATGCCAGTCTGAGAGACAGAAAGAGTTCAGATGAGCTAAGAAGCAGGCTAAGTCTCTGTAGAATTAAAGATGTTATCCAGATAAGAAGATTGAATTGGCTGGGGCACTTGGAAAGAATGGAGGAGGATAATTGGGTAAGAAAGTGTAGAGACTTGATAGTTCCTGGGGCAAAGCCCAGAGGCAGACCGAGAAAGACTTGGCAGGAGGTTATAAGGACAGACTTGATAGAGAGGAAGTTGAGTTTAAATCTAACACAGTCTAGATCAGATTGGAAGAGGGTCATTAATATACCCCGTCCAACTCATGCTAGCATGGAAAACGGACGTTAAGCCGAGAATGATGATGATGATGATGATAAACATATAAATATTTTCCGTATTCCTTTAACAAATGACATAAACAACACACATTTAAAGTAACACAGGTATCATTTTTAGGTGTTATTGATGTGTATTTCACAATGATATTCTTATTTCTTTTTTATTTTTTTATTTTCACTACTTTCGAACAACGGGTGGCCACAAAAATGTGAAAAAAATTAAAAATAGAATTAATAAGACACGTGAAACTTTGTCCTCATTACTGCCACTCATTTTATTATGCACACTATGATTGGTAAGATGAAAATAGATAATAAAATTATAAAAACATAAAAAAGAATCTTCCGCACATCATTGTTACAGACAATCTGTAATGATTCATTATTTTTTTTTTCTATTCAGAGGAAAGATTAGTAATGACATATCTTGCTTTCTTGTTATTTATTATTTATTTATTTATTTATTTTTCTATTTTACCTTTGTTACTAGATCTCTTTAAATTAAAAGAATAAGCAAATTTATAAAAATATGCGTTTTAACTACACAGTTTTCAACGTACATAAATAAATTTAAGTTTTAACAATAGGGGTTGCGAAGCCTTTTTAAATCATTCTCTGACTGCATACTTTGCTTTTTTGTACTTTCAATATTTTAGAAAGCTATTGCAGACATAAAGAAAATAAAGATAACTAATGTGTGCGTGTGTGGGGGTGTGCGCGTGCAATCACACACCTCTTATGAAATGATCAGCCACTTCTTCCAATGTATTTGTTACACAGTCTTTGTTTATGTATCCCCTATTTGTTTTGTCAAAAAAGGAGAAATCTTTCACTCTAAAAGTGTAAACTTCCATATCAGCATCCATAATGAAAGATACCAGATCTCAGTATCCAAATGTTTTTGTTGAACTGCATCTAATTTTACTTCATTTTCTGTTTAGAGTTTAATTGGAAAGGTGACAAGCTACATAGTCCCATCATGGATATCTGGGTGGTTAACTGGTAGCAAAACAAATGTGAGTATTTTTTAGGTTAATTCTGCAATCATCACAGCCTTTCCAATTCAATTTATTTCTCCTCTATAAATAAATCTGAACTGAAATTGTATATTTGCCTGCTGCAAGTCAGCAATTCTGTGTTTCTCATTGACTAGTTATATTCTGTTTTACAGTGTGTATTTTGCAATTGCACACTTCAATACACAATAGTGATATTATAGTGAGGGCAAAGAGTTTGGAATAAAACATTTTGCCAACATGGATCAAGAATTTTTGTTGGCACATCGACATTCACATTGAAAAGTGCATAACGTAAATTTCAGAATTTTTTCTTCTGTTTTTAATAAACTTTGGCTGAACTAAGTTAAAAGGGTGTGCTGAGTTTTTTGTTGAGTCGTATTTTTTAAACAATCAGTTTTTGTATATTTTATGAGATTCTTGGGTAACATCCTCTGCTGCGTAAAATGCTGTTGAAAGAAAAATATTCAGAGTAATAATATTTCTGCACTCCTTATCATAGCTGTATGATTTACCAAACCTATCTAAAAATTTTCAAGAAAAAGGAAAATGCTACCAGAAGTTACAGCTCACACAGTGTAGTACTAAAAAAACTCTTTGTAAATTTGTTAAATGTTTCTTGTTCATAATTTATTTTTTTCTGCATAGTTTTACAAGCACGTATCATAGGAACTATTTCAGAACTAATTTAACTATATTTATAACGTTTTAGTTTAGAGGAATTTTGAAAACTGAATATTTTTGGTGAAGGAAAATAGTATTATAGCTATAAAATCTTGAAAAGAGTGTTATAATAAAAAAAATAGATATAGTTCTGAAATAACTCTAAGGAACTAATTATGTAAAAAAATTTCTTTCAAATTTAAAATATGTCACTATAGCACTTTAAACCTGAAATCAATGATGTATATTTTACTTAAAATTTACAAATTTCAGTTAATTGTATGGAAGTTGCAGGAGTTTTATTTT
Organism: Hydractinia symbiolongicarpus; assembly: GCF_029227915.1. Lineage (NCBI taxonomy): Eukaryota > Metazoa > Cnidaria > Hydrozoa > Anthoathecata > Hydractiniidae > Hydractinia > Hydractinia symbiolongicarpus. The sequence continues at coordinate 13,111,913 of NC_079884.1, forward strand.
CACAAATTTAGATATAGTTCTTAAAGCTCAGATGTTCGGCGATAGTAATAACAGACTTTAATTCCCAATTTTTCCAAGAGTCCTTAATTTTCCAGTTACTCTCGATTTGCATGTCGGTTTGCAATCAAATTTTGTGAAGGGCTTATACAAGCTTACCCACAAAATTTGACTGCAAACCAAGTTGTAGATCCCGAGTTATTAAAAATAAGAAGCCCGGGACGAGCGAACAAGTGTCATTTTGGCAAAAAAAATTTATTAATCAATTAACCGTTATAATATCTATGCATTGATAAAGTTTAAATGCACACCCCTTAACAGGTTTAAAATTAATGATGAAAAAAAATGTCTAAATTTGCTACTGAAATATGACATCATAATTCATGCAGCATAATTAAATCTGAAATTCTTTAAATGTGAATATCTTGAGAACGAAAAGAGCTTTTTAAAAAATATTAAAAAGACTTGTTAGCTAACTTTTTAAGCTCTATAATATAAAGTCTAACATCATTTTATACCTTGGGCTCCCTTTAATTTATTGTGGCAAGGGTAAATAATATTAGATTTCACAAGAATTTAATTTCATAAATGGATAGTTTCCCTAAATTTTGCAAGAATTTTTTTTTTCGTGATTTGACAATTTCTATTACATAATTTGATGTGTTAATGTTTTATTCTTCGCACATTTTTATAAAGTACCAAATTTTAATCAGGTTGGAAATATTATTTTTATTATTAAAATATATAAACAAAGTTACAGGTTGGGTACACCGTCAAATTAGATATATATTAACTGGTTTTCTGATAACTCACAATGTTGCTGTCATCTTCCTAATCAATCTTGCTCTTACATACTACACAAGTAAACATCTAGCCAATCTTTGATTCTAAATCGTGACAGGGTTCTACTTGTTCACAGTTACGGCTTTTACTTTAACCCAATTACCGATCAGTGTGTACTCTGGTTCTTTAAATTAACTAGTAGCAACTCGTTCCTAAATATCCCTGATAGTAGCAAATTTTTACATATTTAATTAATTTTTTTTAGGTTGATGTTGTTGTTTCTGATGATAGTGATGTAGAAGGGGATGATGATGTGATTCACAATGAAGCAGCAAAAACCATATCTCAACCTGATGTAATTACTTCTCATGCTACAAAACAAGATCATTTCTCTGTGATTAACGAAGAATCCGAATCTAAGGAAACACCACCTGTTCTCCAACCTGGGTTTTATCAAAGATATCGTTCACCTGAAAACACCACAAACTTGATCCGACCGTCCTTTGTAAATGATACAAAAGATGAACGAACTGAAAGCAATCCTTATGTTGTTCCTCAACAAAAGCTGTTTCATCTCGATGAGTCAACAACAAAAGCTGAAACAGATGCAACTCAATCGTTAGCCACATCGTTACTTTACCACAGTAGAAAACGACATTCTGTAAACAAACCTGCATTCAGGGTATCAGCATTTGTATCACCTAGGGAACAATCAACAACAACGTTTAACACTTCATTAAATTCGTCCTCTTTTGATTTTTCATCAAATAACAGATCAACATTTTATTCTGGTCACACTATGTTTGGTGGTTCTTCAACAATGCGGGAAAATCCTACCAAACGTCGGAAAATGTCGCCAGTTTCGAGCAAAGTGCAAACGATAAGGACACAAATAAGTGCCAAACCATTAAGAGCTGGTAAAAGAAGATCTGTAACAAGTGAGACTGCGAAAAAAATATTAACCACGCTTAATAAAATGTCTTCTCCCTTGAGAGACTCAAGAAAGTTGCCTCCACTTTTGGAAAAACAATCAGTTTCATTTACGAAACAATTGCGTAGTTCAGGAAAGGATAAAGTGTCACCTTATGCACCTCCAGTGAAAGACATGAATACACCTTTGAAAGACATTAATCTAGCTCATACTAATGTTAATAAACCAATAATCACTGCAGATCGTAAATCGTATGAAATTAAACAACATGTTCCAAGTTTATCATTTGTACCACAAGCCCTACCAGCATTGTTTTCTAGCAATACGAAGTCAACTAGTAGTATAGAAAAACAACCCAACGCAAATAACAATCAGGACATTTTGAAAACCAGTATGAAGATGAAACGTGAACGTAGCGTACATTATTCGAGTGGCCAAAAGGACAATGAAGTTGTAAACACTTTACCAGAAGTATCGTTGGCTGTGCCACTAATAGTGAACTCACTTCCGAACTTTAAATTCTCAGCAACTGCCAGTAGTACCATTCAGACATTAACACCTATACCCAAGGCGTCTGTTTCGGTTTTTAAAAGTAAAACAGACGTCACACCTTCTGTTGGCTTTAACTTCGCCTTGCCAGGGGTGATCAGTGATAAAGCAGTACTGAAAACGCCCAACAAACAATTCAATTTTAGTAGTCCAGCGGCTTTACACAGTGGAAATAGTAAAAATTCTTCAAACAATGCAAAAGTAGACTTACCACCAGAGCAGAACTCTGTTGGAAGTGTATTGAAACCAATGACGGGAGATGACAGTCAAGATAATTTATCGAAAAAAAGTGGGTCAACAAAACATATTAAAAAAGTTCAAATGAAAACTTTGGCTTCTAAATTTTTAAAACCTGAAGGTTGCTGGGAATGTCCTACTTGCATGATACAGAATAAATCTACAGACAATGTGTGTGTGGCATGTTCAGACAAAAAACCAGTTGAGAAAGAATCAGTAACAGAAACTTTTAAACCCTCCAACGATAATTTTAAGACATTTAGTACTTTTAAATTTGCTCAACCAGACTCTGGTTCCTGGGAGTGTCCGACTTGTATGATTAAAAACAAAGTTGATTTACTGAAATGTGCCGCCTGCTCAGAGTCCAAACCAGGCAGCAACCTCGTAAAACAGGAAATAAAAAACGTTGGTCCATTTAATGCATTGACAAGCACAGATAAAACCGAAAAAACTGTTTTTCCCATCAGGCAGTTAAAGTTGAAACAGGATAGCAGCGAATTCTGGGAATGCCAGACCTGTATGATAAAGAATAAAAAAGACTGTTCAGAATGTGTTGCTTGTGGAGAAAAGAATCCCAATAGCAATGCCACATCTCAAAAAGTAACGTTTAGTGATAACACTAATAAATCTACATTTTCATTTGGTTTATCTTCTGACCAAGCTAATAACAAATCCCTGTTTTCATTTGGTCAACCTAAAGATGCAATAAGCAGTAAATCAACATTTTCATTTGGTAATTCTGCAACTGATTCTGCAACTACCAAATCAACATTTTCATTTGGTCAACCCACATCAGATTCTGCAACCAGCAAATCAACATTTTCGTTTGGTCAACCCACATTAGATTCTGCAACCAGCAAATCAACATTTTCGTTTGGTCAACCCACATCAGATTCTGCAACCAGCAAATCAACATTTTCGTTTGGTCAACCCACATCAGATTCTGCAACCAAAAAGTCAACATTTCCGTTTGGTCGACCCGAAACTGATTCTGCAACAAGCAAATCATCATTTTCTTTTGATCAACCCACATCAGATTCTGCAACCAGCAAATCAACATTTTCTTTTGGCAAAACAACAGCTGAATCAGCAAGCAACAAATCAACTTCCATTGAAAAAGTAAGTAATCCATCAGGAAGCAAAACTGCATTTTTATTTGGTGAAACATCTGACTCTAACACTGGCAAAGAAATTGTCGATTCGTCTGTTGCCAAAAAGCCATCCTTCTCATTCGGCCAGAGTTCGAATTTGCATTCGTCTGGATTTTCGTTCGGTAAACCCATCATGGCTGATGCTGAAAATTCTATTAAAGTATCTGCTGAACCTTTGACTGACAAAAAAGAATCAACTGTCGAATCAGATTCAGTTTCTAAAGACAAGCCGCTCTTTAAAAGCATTAAGGAGGCTGCTAAAGGTGGATTTCTTGCTGTTTCATCTGCTGGCGATGATGAAGTACAGACACTTGGCCAACAGTCGCAATCTTTCAACGCCACTCTGTTTGGAGTGGCCAAACCAGCAACAGCAGCTACAGGTGGATTTAAACTAGAGTCGAGCAATTCAAAGATGTCCCCATTAAAGTCATTTGCTACGAAAACGGAAAGCCAAACCAATTTTTCTTTTGGTCTCGCAGCCCCAGCGACTAATAGTGCAATATTCGATTTAACGAAACCATCTATTTCTACTTCAAGTTCAAACCTGTTTGGTTCCAAGGCAGCTGATGTGACTGCACAGGGAGGTTTTACTTTCGGCATTGGTAGCGCTAAAGTTGACAAAAATCTAACAGAAAAACCTTTAAATTTTGGGTCTGCTTCAAATACTTCCGCCTCTTTTGCATTTGGCACGAGTACATTTAAATCGACTGCACCGTCACTTAAAACGACTACCATAGAAACGCCGACAAATGTTATACCACCCGTCTCAAACAGTGGCTTTAACTTAGGTAGTAACAACTCCAGTACTGGATTTAACTTTGGAGGGAATACCACAATGGAAGCAACGTCGAATGTTTTTAGTGCCACTTCATCCATTAACTACGGCTCTATGAATAACGCGACGTTTCAAGAAAATCAGCCTCCTACAGCAAACAGTGGATTCCAGTTTCAGTCCAATGCACCTTCTACAGATGCAGGATTTAGTTTTGGTAATAACGGTGTGTCAAAACCTGCATTTGGATCAAGTGAGGCGTCCGCTCAGAGTGGTATCTTTGGCTTTGGGACATCTACTGTAAACCCTTTCAATGCTGGCGATGCAACAATCGCGAAAAAGAGTATTTTCGAGTCGGCAAAAGTTTCTCCTGGTTTCGACTTTTCGTCTTCGAATAAAGCAGCCCCGTCTTTCAATTTTACTAACGGTACTGTATCGACGTTTAATTCCACTGACCAATCAACACAAAATATGTTTGCACCAAGTCCTGCCAATACCGGAAATATGTTTAACATGGGTTCATCCTCCAATTCGACGGGTGCTATTAAAAGCAGACGCATGAAACGAGCTGTTAGAAGAATTAAAAAATAATTGAGTGAACAGCAACGTCACTTACGCTGACAAGATATATCAGAAATTGGTCAATGCGCGAAATATGTAGCTTGTCCTAAATTCTTTGTGGAATTGGTGTAATGGTGAAGATATATGGACATGAAATGCTGACAAGTATATACGTCATTAAGCAATTAAGAATGTTTTTTAATTTTAATTTTAGAGTAATTTCACTTCCTGTAATATTTTACCCATTTTTTTCTTCATTTTACCCATTTTTTTGCCCAATGGTGTTCATATTCAATGATTTTTTTACATGTTTTTTTTTACAATATACTTAGTCTGCGTTCTTCGTGAAGTACTCGATAATAATTGAATCAGCTGGTTCACAAACTGCATATAGACGCGAATTATAGTCTCTAGGTTTGATTCGGAGAGTTTTTGAAGGACTAACAGATTTTATGCTTTGGTTAGTGGCGATTTACTGGTATGTATTCTGAGAGATTGGAAAAAATATATAACGCTATTTTTAATATTTTAAAACACCACTTATATTTTTATGAAGAAGTGAAATAAAAAGTGTTATTACTGTTTGCTACTGTTTATTTCTATTTTGCGTGGCTTTTTGTGGACATAAGCCTTTGAATGAAAGGAGGTCAAGAGAAGCTATTTTCAAAACTTTAGTGATCAATTACTATGTGAATATTAGGCTTGTCACGCGTTAAAAAACCCATCTCAGCTCTTTTAATAAGTCTCCTTCAAAAGTAGCGTTATTTGGAATTTACCACTAATTGAATTTCCGCGCCCGAAGGCGTAGGAAATTCTTTAAAACCGTCGTTTTTTCTTTTGGAGCATTTTTTGAGAAAAAATCGACCCTGGGATTTCACGTTCCTCTGATTTTTTGTTACCTAATGTCATTTTACGCCAAAATTGGTTCAAAAATTAAAACTACTTTATTTTCCACAATATTTGGCATAGTTAACAAAAAAAGTATACTGAACATGATGGTGACATCAAAATTTCCATTTTTTGGCCCCCTTAAATGTCATTTTAGGCCAAAATTGGTCCAAAAATTAAAACTACTTTATTTTCCACAATATTTGGCATAGTTAACAAAAAAAGTATACTGAACATGATGGTGACATCAAAATTCCCATTTTTTGGCCCCCTTAGATGTCATTTTAGGCCAAAATTGGTCCAAAAATTAAAACTACTTTATTTTCCACAATATTTGGCACAGTTAACAAAAAAGTATGCTGAACATGATGGTGACATCAAAATTCCTATTTTTGGCCACCTTAAATCTCATTTTAGGCAAAAATTGGTCCAAAAATTAAAACTACTTTATTTTCGACAAAATTTTGCACAGATCACAAAAAAAATATGCTGAACATGATGGTGACATCAAAATTTCTATTTTTGGCCACCTTAAATCTCATTTTAGGCAAAAATTGGTCCAAAAATTAAAACTACTTTATTTTTGACAAAATTTGGCACAGTTAATAAAAAAGTATGCTGAACATGATGGTGGCATCAAAATTTTGTTTTTTTGTCAACTAAATGCCGTTTAAGTCCATAAACGTTTCAATCGGAAGACTTTCAATCATATGAATGATAGGCTATAATTTTTGTTCGCAATTTCTTTTAAAGCGTGAGTTTATTATGACACGTTTCGTTTTGTTTGCGTTTGTTGTAAGATGTAATGTCACTTGTGTGTTTTATCTTCAGAGCTTCAAGCACCAAACCTCTTCGAATGTTTGGCACGATAACAACGAATTAGCAGGTTGTCATCAAATATTTTGGTAGCGAGCGGAAATTCTAAGAGCCCCCAGGGCTTCTTGTTTGACTATTTGAAATGTTCTTGTAATTTCGTAGTTTTAAGTTTGATAGTCAAAGGGTGCATTTGCTATCTCAGTGTTTCTTAAGAAGTTTTAGTTAGCCAATTCTCGTTGCGAGAGTTTTTACACAAAACGCTGTGGTTTGTTCTCGTAAAATAAACTAAAAACAGTTTATTTGCGGGAACAGATAGGAGAGTTTTTGATGCATCCTTGACGAAAAAACTCGTTTCAAAAAATTTAAGCGCAGTTCATTGGCGAAAGAAAAATCGCGTGGCGTAAATAAGTTTTAAAATGGACGGGTGACCATCAAAATTTCCTAAATAACCTAAAAAATACTATTTCACTGTCATCACTAAAAACAAAATTTATGAAAAAACGTCAGCATTCAACTTCCAAATTTAAATATTCTTTAATGAACGGTGGAAAAAAATTAATTTAACTACTATAAACCACAATAGCAACATGGCGGATTGCGTATTGGACTATTATTGGGTTAAATAGTCGCACTTTGAAGGGAGCTTGTGTTTTGAAGGGTAACATGCGATTGTCTCCTAAAGGAGTCGCATGCTAAACTTAGATGTTTTTATGAAAATTTTCTTTCGCGAAAACAATTTTGATACAACGGACCAATTAGGTCAGCTTATGGGGCATAAAGTAAGTAACTTAGAATTGTAAACGTACAATGTACAACCTCGTCTCCGAGCTCATCTAGTCTAATATACGATATGCAAATGATAAGGACAATGTTCATAAGACTTTATTAACTATTACCCATCATAGGTTTAAGAAACAAAAGAACACTTTGGGAAACTAAAGTTGAAAATTGAGGAACACACAGAGCACTAGAGTGTAAATTTGAATCATTCTTCAAAAATCGCGACCGTAGGTACTCTAGCTTTTCGTTTCATCCTCGTATTAAGAAAGCGCTACAGGCCCTTGGACCGAGGTTGATTTCACCCCGTATTATTGTTTTTGCAGCTAGAATATAACTGAATATAACTTGTAAGCACGACACTATTTTAAACTTGTTTTTTTGCGTGCCTCGTGCTATTAACATGCATTGGATGATTTCTCCGGTACCCCGGCTTTGCTTGGTCTATCTTTTTAACTCATCCGGTCTGTAAAATGTATACTGAACTCAAAATGGTAACCAATAATCGATAAATGTAAACAGTGAAAGTGAAAGTAAAACCTTTATTGAAAAAGAAGTCACCTGAAAATGGAGAATAACAGGTTAGCAAGTTCAAGTTCTGTTTGTGGAGAACAGGAAATCAGGTTTTGTTCTTGCAAAACCAAAGTTTGTCTGTTAGGAGAGCAGCGGTCAACAATGTTTTTATTTTTTTTAAAAAGTAATATTCAGTAATATTCAGTAATATTTTAATTTTTTAAAATCAACAAGAAGCCCTGGGGGCTCTAAGAATTTCCGCTCGCTACCAAAATATTTGATGAAAACCTGCTAATTCGTTGTGTTATTGTGCTAAACATTTGAGGAGGTTTGGTGCATGAACCTCTGAAGATAAATTACACAAGTGACATTATATCTTACAACAAACGCAAACAAAACGAAACGTGTCATAATAAACTCACATTTTAAAATAAATTGCTAACAAAAAATACAGCCTAACATTCATGGTAAGTCTTGCGATTGAAACGTTTATGGTCTTAAACGGCATTTGGTTGACAAAAAATCAAAATTTTGCTGTGACCATCATTTTCAGCATATTTTTTTTATTAACTGTGCCAATTTTTGTCGAAAATAAAGCAGTTTTAATTTTTGGTTAAATTTTGGCCCAAAATGACATTTAGGTGACAAAAATCAAACTTTTGTACCATCATCATTTTCAGCATACTTTATTTGTTAACTGTGCCAGATTTAGCCGAAAATGAAATGGTTTTAATTTTTGGATCAATTTTGGCCTAAAATGGCATTTAGGTGACAAAAATCAAAATTATTATGTCACCATTATGTTCAGCATACTTTTTTTGTTAACTGTGCCAAATTTTGTTGAAAACAAATACTAATTTTGTCCTGAAACATCATTTAGATGAGTTCCCAGTAGTTGGGGAGCTTGGGTGCGAAGTTTACATCTGTGACTCCGTCGTGTAATCCCAGGGTCGATTTTTTCTCAAAAAATGCTCCAAAAGAAAAAAACGACTGTTTTAAAGAATTTCCTACGCCTTCGGGCGCGGAAATTCAAAAATATTTATTGGTAACAGGAACAGAAAGAAAATGAGGTAAAAAGTTTCTTTTATCAAAAAAGGCCATTTTATCCATGAGTTTTACATTCATTCAGCTTAAATAAATCCCCAGTAGCCAGTGCAAATTTCATTGTTAGCAGCTAGAAATTCTCCACTAATCCTGCCAACGACACAAGATGGAATAGCCTGTTTTCTATGCCAAGTGATTCATAGTGATGGCTCCAGGCTGATAATGTTAATAGGCTGTAAAGTGAAGCTTTAATAAGGTAACATAAAATGTGATATGTGAAAAGAAAGAAGGGTAGGGATTTTGGGTCTCGTTTTTAAAGGGAGAGGGGGGAGAGCCATTAATTTGAAGGCATGACAAAACGCTATGACTGTGAAACTAATACGACTTTAATATGTAAAGAACAGGCATATTAAGATCTAAAGAAATGTTTCTTTATAAAGCTTTATTTTTTAAAAGATGTTGCATATTTTAGTAACGGGAATAAAACTTCTGCTAGGGATTCCCTTACCCCCTTGCACAATCAAAAAACGAAGAACGAGATCAAAAGGCGAAGAACCAGAGCATTTTTTCACAAAATCCAGGGCATTCATTACGAATGTTAATTAAACTCGCAAGTATAAAAAACATCCATATTCATTAAAAATCATTTATATTCTAAGAAAGTCATTCATACGCTAAAACAATTATTTATATTCTAGAACAATCATTCGTATGAAAATCATTCATATTCTAGGAAAATTATTCATGTGGCCAATTCTTTTATATTTATAAGAAAAATTATGCTGGACCTCCTGGCTTATCTTAGAACTGCCACAAAAATGCCAACGATTACAATATCAATGTAGTAAATTGAAAATCAAGTCATCCACAATTTATACAATTTTTATTTAGTCAACCACCATCTGAGTCAACAACCAATAAATCAACATCTTCGAAAGGTCAGCCGACAGGTGATTCGGTAACCAACAAATCATCATTTTCATTTGGTCAACCCACAGCTGATTTAACAACGAACAAAACATTAATTATGTTTGGGAAACCTGCGTCTGATTCAGCAATAAAAAAATCATCATTTTCGTTTGGAAAATCCACAGTTGATTCTGCAACCAGCAAATCAACATTTGCATTTGGAAAATCCACGTTTGACCTTGCAACCAGCAAATCAACATTTTCATTTGAAAAAACCTAAGTTGATTCTGCAACCAGCAAGTCATCAATTTCATTTGGAAAATCCACAGTTGATTCTGCAACCAGCAAACCAATGTTTTCATTTGATCGGCTCACAGTTGATTCTACAACCAGCAAATCATCATTTTTATTTGGAAACCCCAAGTTGATTCTGCAACCAGCAAATCAAATTTTTTATTTGGTCAGCCCACAGTTGATTCTGCAATTAACAAATCGTTATTGAAGATATTATTTCGGTTTGTCTGTTCAGTATTCATATTACTGTGGAAAGTTTATCATTTCTTGAACATGATAGTTTAGTAGGCGACGTTTCGGGAGATCCTTCTCCCATCATCGGGCGAAGTAAAATGATGTTGCACATGTATTTATATAATTGCAGAGGATCGAAATTCATAAAAATTAATAAAAAATTAACCAATCAGAAACGAGCTGATAATTACAGTTAATTACGGTAATTAACATTTTCGGACCTAGATGTAGGTAACTACACTTTTTTACGTTCTACACTGTTGATGGTTTCTTTAATCTTCCTGGCCGTTGTTCTGGATTCTCTGTCAATGATTTTCTTCTCATCCCAATTAACCTGATGACTTCTGCTCCAGCTGTGGTCCGCAATTTCATTTTTCTTCACATCTCCGTTTCTCACTGCGCGCATATGTTCTTGTACTCGTTGCTTAAACTTTCTTTTTGTTTCGCCTATATACACTGCATCACAATCTTTACACGGGATTTCGTAAACAACATTGTTTTGTTCTTCCATGTTTATTTTGTCTTTTGGTTTAGACAAAGTGCTTCTTAGGGTGTCTTTAGAGTTAAGATTGCATTTGATCTTGTGTTGTCTTAAAACTCGACGAAGGATCTCGCTGGTACCTGGTACGAAGGGTAGTAATGCTGATGCGATGAATTCCTCTGATATTTCCTTGTTGTCTCCGTTGCATCTTTTTCATTTCAAAAACCCACAGTTGACTTTGCAACCAGCAAACCAAAATGTTCATTTGGTCAGCCCCAAGTTGATTCTGCAACCAACAAATCAACATTTTCATTTGGAAACCCCGCAGCTAATTCTCCAACCAGAAAATCAACTTCCATTGAAAAAGTAACTGATCCATCAGGAAGCAAAACTACATTTTTATTTGGTGAACCATCTGATTCCAAGACTGACAAAGCAATTGTCCAGTCGTCTGTTGTCGAAAAGCCATCTTTTTTATTCGGCCAAAACTCAAATTTGCAATCGTTTGGATTTTCGTTTACTAAACCCATCATGGCTGACGCCGAAAAGTCTATTAAAGAATCAACTGTCGAATAAGATTTAGTTTCTAAAGACAAGCCGCTCTTTAAAAGCATTGGAGAGGCTGCAGAAAGTGAATTTCTTGCTGTTGCATCTGCTAAAAAAGTTCAACCATTTAAGCTACAAACGAAGTCAATTTTTGCGTCACAATCTGCCAGCGATGCTGAATTACAACCATTAAGCCAACAGACGCATAAGGATAAAACACTCCAATCTGTCAAGGCCGCTCTGTTTAAGGGGACCAAACCAACATTCGCCACGAAAACGGAAAACCAAAACAATTTCTCTTTTGGTCTTAATGCACCATCAAGTAAAAGTGAAACATTCGATTTCTCGAAGCTATCTATTTTTATTTCCAACTTAAACTTGTTTACTGAGTCAACTGGTGTATCTTCACAAGCAGGGTCCGCTTTTGACATTTTTGACACTTTTGACACTGACAACGCAAAAGGTGACAAAATCCTGGTAGAAAACTTCTAACTGCTCCAAAAACTTGCGTTTCTTTTGAACTTGGCACGGATAACAATTTTAATTTGACTACACCGTCACTTGTTGCGACTACCGTTAAGATACCGACAAATGTTATACCAACGATCTCGAACAGTGGCTTTAACTTAGGTAGTAGCAATTCCACTAGTGGATTTAACTTTCGAGGAAATACCACAGTAAGAGAAACCTGAAATGTTTTTAGTACCACATCATCCTTTGACTTCAGCTATAAGAATAACGCGATATTTCGAGAAAGCCAACCTCCTGCTACAAACAGAGGATTCCAGCTTCAGCCCAATGCACCTACTACGAATTCAGGATTTAATTTTGGTAATAACGGTGTGTCAAAACCTGCATTTGGATCAGGTGAAGCGTCCGCTCAGAGTGGTATCTTTGGCTTTGGGGCATCTACTGTAAACCATTTTCATACTTGCGACGCAGCAATCGCGAAACGGAGTATTTTCGAATCGCTAAAAGTTTCATCTGGTTTTGATTTGCCGGCTGCAAACAATTTGCCATCTTTCAATTTTACTAACAGTGTTGTATCGACATTTAATTCCACTGACCAATCAACACAGAATATCTTTGCACCAAGCCCTGCCAATACCGGAAATATGTTTAACATGGGTTCATCGTCCAATTCGATGGGTGGCATTAAAAAAAGACGCATGAAACGAGCTGTTAGAAAAATTAAAAAATAATTGATTGAACAGCATCGTCACTTACGCTGACAAAATTCACCTGAAGTTGGTCAATGCGCGAAATATATAGCTTGTCCTAAATTTTTCGTGGAATAGGTGCATTGTTGAAGATATACGGAAATTGGAACGTTGGCAAGTAAAAATGTCATTCAGTAATTAAGAAATTTTTTTTAATTTTAAAGTTATTTTTACTTCCTGTAATAATTTACCAAAGTTTTGTTTATACTCACTGATTTTTTACATGTATTTTTCATTTAGTTTTGATGTCTGGCACTTAAGTAATTTTTTTTCACTAACTGCGGACCGTCAATTAAATCACCGTCGAGTTGAGGACTACACACATATTCTAAGAAATTGGAGCAATTATATAACACAATTTTGGATATTTTTAAACACCACTTTTTGCGTTTAGATTAGCTAATCAAAGTTCGAGAATGTTACGTTGTCTTTATGATGAAGTGAAATAAAAAACTGTTATTACTGTGGGCTATGGTTTATTTCTATTTTGCGTGGCTTTTTGTGGACATAAACCTATGAATGTTATGAGGTCAAGAGAAGAATATACAGTCAGATTTACGGATGATTTTGAATATATAAACATAAGGACTGGAAGAAATATACACGTTCTAAGGATAAGAAAGAAATGTGCCTGTATTTACAAGCATAACCGCTTTGAAACTGCTATTAACGACTTTCATACTAGCTCTGAAAACAACGAATATAAATTCTCCTTCTGACCCACTAACCCCTACTGCCAAGTGGACTATTTAAAATTTCCTCCTTGTAAAGGTATACTTTTTAACTGTCATTTTGATTGCTTTTCTGTTCTTTGAAAACTCAGAAAAAGGCATCGCGAGCAACGATTTTTTTGTTTCATCCGTCTGTTAAAAAAGTAACTGAATGTAAGACCAATTCTACAAATGTGAACGTATTACTCGCTCAGCTCAACTCAAATCTACTAAATTGCTGATACATACAGGTGAATATCTATGTTCCCACCATAGTCATAAGAAAGTGTTTGTTATGACTATATTCCCACCGAGCACGAACGAGGAAGTCAGTTGATGGATGGAAAACAATAACGAGCTCAACCACGTCCATTTCGTGCCAGCTTTAAAATTACCTGTGTTATTTTGCTCAATTAAACTCTATTATTTATACTGCCTAAAATCGTCCTATTTTTGCTATTCTTTCCATATTTAGGCATTAAAACCCTGGGGACGAGGGTGGAGAATGTATATCACCTATGCCTCGACATTTTAAAAAAATGGCGACTGGAGCTGCGTCAAATAAAAAAGATATGTAGCTGATAACAAGTAACATTACATGTTAAATCTGAAAGGTATTCTTTCATTGATTACATTTTGGGGGTTGCACGTAACAGTTCTAAACTCACATGTCTTGGTAAGACGTTGTAACTTTTGCATTAAGACGTTGTAACTTTTGCATTGTCAAAAAGTGGTGTTTAGAGTCATTTTAATCACAAAATAGGGTTAATCGGTCGGTCGGTAAATAAAAAAAAATGGAAAATTTGAAAAAAATTTGTCCCAGCCATATAAATGCGTGCCGTTACACCAACATTTAGCTAATAGTCAGGGTAAGGTAAGCACCCTAATTAGAGTAGCCTAGTTACTAAGCTTTCTTGATATCAAATTCAGTTTCTCTCAAATCAAAGTTTAGATGCAAACAAATAGCAAACCTCAAAGTAAAATCAACCAATAAGCACAAAGTCAGCGTGATCATTACTTACCCTCTTCAATAATACAAGAATTAATTATATTTGTTTGGGTGAGTGAGGCCATTCTTGCTGATTCATGATATTGACCACACATAAGCAAAGAACAATATAAGCGCTGTCAGTATTCTAACCGAAGAACATCATTTGAGACCCAGCGTAATTTTTCTAACCCTTACAGTTCCGATTTTCTGGTGACAACAAAAAATATGCTGGGGCTCTTGGTTACCTAATTAGGTGACGGTGGGATAATTAGGTCATACTATCTAGTTATACAACTCATGGTATGTAGCCATATGCAACCTATGTTAAGACATAACAATCTTTAATGGCTTTTCTCACACTCCTAAGAAAAAATCACAAAGAATCTTTGTTCAGAATGGATAGTCTGTCTGTCTGTCTAACTGTCCAGCAAAATGGTAGCTTAGCTGCGCAATAGCGAGAAGCACGCAATGCGGTATAAAAAGGACTGGCGAACCCGTGGATTTTCCACAGGCTAATGAGTAGTTAGGTTAAAATACGCAATATTTTAATTACCATTTTCAACTTGCATCCTGTTTAAGGGATTGTCTCCAAGATCGTGTCACTTTTTATACGAATTGAAAAGATTTTCATTGTATATGTTTCAAAATTTCTCCCCTAAACGATTTTATAACAAACTATTTTGAAACGATTTGGAAAAGTTCGGAAACTAGTTGATATGATATCATTTATGATATGATGTACAGGTGTTAATGACGTATCATTAAAACAAATTTGAAAATCATGTTGAACCAATTAAAAACCAATTAAACTTGTTGAACGTAAATAATTTTTTTTAAAAAGTTCTGCATTTAGTTCTAAAATGACAAGAACACGTTAGCCTCACTTTGGACACTCTTCCTCCATTTAAAGATTTGGCATAAACTATGCAATAACCTTGGTCATACAATTCAATAAATCGAAGAGCGGGTGATAAACATTAATTATCATAATTGTGGTCAAAAGGCAAAGAGATATAGCTACCATTTCATTTTGATTTCCAAAATCAATTCAGAAAACTTCGCCTAATTGCTCATAAAAGGCAAGGCCACATGTACCTATGACTGAGAACAATTATTTTGCAACTGCCCAATTATAGGCCGGGTATGAGTGATCAAGAAATCGTTAAATAAAATACTCCAGATGTAGTTAGTTAATGGCTGCTTGCCATGTTTTGGCGAAGCAGAATCATGTGTGGCAATGATAATTTTTTTCCTAAAAACATTTTCTGGCCTGCCTAATTTGACACTAATAATGTATAGGGTTTTTATATTTACTGAAAGATAAAAAAAGACTAAATTGTCATGCTCCATTGCACACAAATTTCCTCATTAGTGAACCACCCCTGCATTGTGGGCTGCTTATTCTGTAAATTTCACTAGTGTTGGTAGCAGTGAAATAGATATATAATAAATACAATATGATAGACCCTGACCAAGGCCGGAGATTGTGTTATAGCCATGTACTTTGTCAACTGAGCAAAAAGAGATGACAAGAGAAGTGAAATATTAACGGTAAATATTAGGTAGTTATATAGCCAACCGTTTTGTTAGAGGATAGAGGTCGCAGAACAGAAACGTTGCTGAGGCTTTTTATTAAAGGTATAGATTGATACCTTCTGCTTCGTATATGTTGGTATATGTTTATTTAAATGTAAGCATTAAATGTAAATGTAAGCAAAAGATTGCAGATTTTTGTTTGCACGGCCATTAGGGTGAAATAGCTATCATTGTAACATATTTTTTAAAGAAACAAAATTCAAAAGTTGCCGAAATTAATTTTATTTTAACTAACTCTTTCCCTTTTTAAAAAAAATTCACCAAATAAGCTTTTTTTCTTTTTTAATAGATTTCTTTGATTACTTTTTTTTCTACCTACCAGAATGTATGTCACTACTATCTAGATGCCCTTGGCACTTACTTGCATATTTTTTTTAATTTTAGACAGCTAGGTTAAATACATGTAAACAAAATGAGTGGTGGGCTTGTACCAAGCAAAAGTACTGTGTATGTGGGGAATTTACAATTTTCATTGACCAACAGTGATGTACACAAAGTCTTCTCAAAGTTTGGTCAAATTGTTAAAGTGACTATACTTAGAGACAAAGTGACAAGAGAAAGTAAGGGTGTGGCATTTATTCAATTTATTGATCGAGATTCTGCAATAAAAGCATGTAAAGGAATTAACGAGAAAGAGTTATTTGGACGCAAGATAAAATGTGTTATAGCAAAAGATAATGGCAGGGCTGCTGAATTTATTAAAAAGAAGGAGTACCCAGACAAGAGTTCGTGCTATGAGTGTGGAGAAGAAGGACATTTAAGTTATGATTGCCCAAAAAATCTATTAGGTAACAGGGAACCTCCACCGAAAAAGGAAAAAAAGAGTAAAAAGAAAAGGGAAGAAGAAAAAGACAGAAGCAAAAAATTAATACAAGACTATTATAATGATGATGCGGAGGAAGATACTGGAGAAGATTTATTTGAATCAAGTTTGAGTTATGTTATTGAACAAGAAGCCAAACTTAACCAAGAAGGATGGAGTCGAAAGAGAGAAAATACTTTTGATTATACCGAAAATGAAAATACTCATGAAAGTGAACCAGTTATTAAAAAGAAATTAATAAAACCTTCATCTTATTTTAGTGATGAGGAGGAAGAAGATGATGAGTAAATGTTCATGCATTTATTTTTGTATATTCTGGTTGCTCAATATATGTGTTTCATAATCATAATATTTTTTTGATTTTGGGGTAACAGCTGTAAGCATTACAACCTTTTCATAAGAATTTGACTTCAGTCAGCTTCGTATTTTTCACTGGTTTAGCCTGAAATTGTTTGTATTTTTTTGTTAAATTTTGAGCACTTTACAGTACATTACAAATTTTTGCGACCTAAACTGGTAGTATCTACCTTAAAGATCTTTGCTGTGTATTTCAGGAAAAAAGAGAAGATCTATAGTATTTTCGCCTTGCCATTGTTCTCATTTTAATATTTGTACTCGCTCTCGAATAGGCACAAAAAGAAAAATTTCGAGAAGAATATTAGAAATTACCAATGCGCATGCTCAAAACGTTTTTTTTTTTTTACTTTTTTTCTAGTACATTGTGGAGTGGAATTATTTCTTTAGCCCTGTAACAAATTTTCTATGAAGTTTTAAACCTTTTACAACCCTTAAAGCCATGGCAGGTACTGACAAAATTTATTTGCCTTTACCGAATCATTTGCAATCCAGTTCTTAATCTTGTAGAAATCTCCAGTCTAGGCAGATTATTTCAGAAAAACTGTTGGAATACTTAATTGAGCACAATCGTAACTACCTTAAGTTGATTAACTTTCCCAAGAACTAATTTTTGCGAAGTTAGCAAGACTTACTATTTCGCGAGAATTAAAATTCGCAAATTCGTGAAAAAGAAATTTGATGACATCACTTCCCCTGCATTTATACAGTTTTCCAAAGGCTTTTTGAAGCATTATTTAATTCTGATGAAGTTGAAATTTACACATTTATTTTTGTGTAGTCTGGGCTAATCAGCAGAAAAAAATTTTTCGTTTGTCGCAACTAACGAGATTTAAAAACTTATCATGAAAAAATTACAGTATTAACATAAATATCCCGTTTTCTTTTGGCTTCGGGAGATATAATCACATCTCGCTAGCGTCATCTTACTAGCCGTCGCCTGTCTGTCCAAAAGGGTTGAGTTGCAGCTGTGCCAATTAGGTACCGAGATACGCTTTATACACAAGTAATTTGTTTCACATTGTTTTATAAAAAAAATTATTTCTTTACAAACATCTCAGGTACAAAAAAAATCATACATTTTACTCAATTTGTGTAACCCTGATGATGCAGGAAAAAGTTGTTGTCGAAAGAATACCCAAAAAGATGTACATAAAAAGTTTATCTAACGTCAGTGCAATGATCCGCCATTGTTTTTGCAGCCATTTGGCATCGTCGTCCTCTTCCATGTTCTGCAAAAGAACAGATAATTGATGGTTCAACAGACGAGTTGTTTTTTCACTAAATACATGTTCTAGTTTACTCATTTCCTCGTCTTTGTTGAATGCTGTTTCCAAAGTGTCTTGGTGTGACCACAGCTTACCAGGATAGAAATCATCAATGGAATTATCAATCTCCTCATTCAATTCATCCTCATCATCCATCAAGGCGTTTACATTTAGTTTTTTAATACGTCGCAACTGTCTCCGCCATTTCGGTTCCTTTCGTCTGGTATCGAGATTAAAAAAGACACTTAGCTTGCCCAATATGCAATACCTCATCCATTTCGGTAGTTGTACAATGTTGGACTTTGCGTAATGACAACCAATTGAATAACAGAGACAAACCAAGAGGAACGGGACAGTGAAGAGAACCATTCCGAGAAAGTATGAAAAGAACGGAATCGCTTCTGAACTGCTTGGCATTGTGTTAACATTAGACGTCATATACCAGCTTAACGCTAGTAATATAGTCAGCACGAATGACGCTCTTTCACCTATAAAAGAAATTCAAAACAAAGTCTCTGAACGACAAGTTTAAGCTCCTCTGATATCTTTAATAGCGTTACCGTCCTCGTTGCGGCTAACAAAAGCCTGCAACGCCCCACCACCGCTTTTGACATCCTTTTTGGTGCCTTTAGCCTATTTTGGGTACACAGGATAAAAAATCGTAAATCCGCCCGGGCGGGTAAACTCAACGAGAGAGAAAAATAAAACCAGAAAGTTCTTCGTATTTCCACGGAATTCATTTTTACAGTTTACGGAAAGTAGCTAGTTAGTTTCACTATAGTTAATAGAAAAAGGTTTCACAGAATAGTTTCATGGGTGATCAAAAATATCAGTATTTTATTAAACAAGGATTTTTGAAATACTATAAATATGGATTTAATACTCTATCGAAATTTTTTAAATTTTGTGTAATCAAAATTTGTAGTTAAAAAAGCCCTAATATTTTGCAGAATTTAATGTCGCAATTTTTTGAAAAAATAAGCGCAAAACCGCGAAATTTTCCTCACGTGAAAATAAAATATTTTAAATACCTGCATTAATAGGCAAGATGAAGACAAGGATGGTCAGGAATGCCAACATTAAATTCGGAATCACAAGATTGATCAGTAGATTTAACGGTTTCCTTTTTACTTTCAGTGTGTACACAACATCAGAGAAAGGATTCGTTCTTCCTGGATATGCCTTTCTTTGCTTTGTTCCATCCATGGATAGAAATAACCATTCTGTGCTTTCTAAAAATAACTTTATCATATATATATATATAAGTAACGTAGGCTAATTAACTAACCTTTTTTCAAAATATCCAATTTAGTTTACACGCAAATTCAGCTTACACGCAAACAAATATTAGAGCAAATCCCTAAAATTCAAATCCACCTAAAGCAAACTCTGCATTACGATCAACCAATTACACAAAGTCAGCCTGGTTACGCCTTACCCTTTTAAATAATTCAAGAATAATTTTATTTATTTGGGTGAGTCAGACCATTCGCGTTCAAAACAAAGACTTTCCCGATATTGGCCACATGAGCAAAGAACAAAGAATTAACCAATCAAAAAGCGCGGTCAGTATTCTGACCGCAGTAAAATCGTTTTGAGATCCAACGTAATTTGATGAGAACCTCTTAACTATTCTGATTTCCTATGGACAGGAAAAATTATGCTGGGTCTCCGGCCATAGTAAGTAACGATGTATTTGGCCAAGTCAGTGCATCTGTATATGTTGATGGATCATGGTCCAATTTAACTACAGCTTAGTATTTTGAGAAAAAACTTGTAAACGGTCCTGTTATGTTAATAAAAAATGTACTGTGAGCAGAGATCTCGTTTTACACCAAAAATTTGCTGCTCAACGGAATATAATAATCGTAGAAGTTCCCTGGGGACGGGGTTGGGGGAAGGATAGGCTGGTAAAATGGGCATGAAAAATAATTTTTAATATCTGCAGAATTCTATACCTTATGCAACATTGAATTTGCGAAAATAGCAAAAATTGCTGAAGCATTTAATTCCAAAAACCTTAGTCAAGTTTTGAGGCATCTCACTGGTTCCATTTTACGCCCTTGCTGGTGTTATTTGCGCCCTTTATTAACGTTATCTTTTAAATGTTCACCGTTAAAATAAAAAACAAACAAACACAAAATCATTTTAATATTCCCCTTGTACACAAAACAAGCGATATTTTACACTCTATCAAGTGTGACAAGAATGTTTATAGAAAATATCAACCTTGGTTCCAGGGTTTCTTTTTCTTTTCTTTGAAACGAGGTTGTGAACACTTACCGGTGTATGACTCCATATCAACAGGTTCAGGATGGAGAACAAGTTTCGACATATCATATGTGAAACTTCCGAACTGTAATGGACATACTTGACTGTCAAAAGGATAGTCACGGAAATTCATCGTGCAGCCGAGTTTCAGTGTAACCGGAGCATGCCAAAAGTGAGAACCGCTTGAAGAGAGTATGATGTTAGTTTTCATTGTGCTTAACAGTCCATTGTAATTCTTGTCATCTTCAAGGCTGAAAAATGTAAAACAGTAAAAGATTCTTTGTGCTTCATTCATCCCTTTAAAAGTTAGAGTTAATCGGTTGCCGGCTCTTTTGTTTTGTTGTTATTGTTATTTTTTTAAATTTTCCCGGTTTACTAATTAGCCCATCTTCCTAGGCCAAATCTTAAAGCCGTTTTGAAACAACATAAAAAAAGATCCAAACCAAAGAGATAGACTAAAATTCTGCAGCCTTATTATTCCTTAATTGTTCTGTAAACTCGTTCGATTATTCGTTTAACGTGTTATGTGCCGCATTTACAAGATAACAAACATTCTCGTTACCAGACCTCTTTGGGAGAGAATGGATAGCGGAAAATATAGTGTTATAAAAGAGTTTTCAAGGAAGACAACAACGAAACATTTACTTGGCATAGATGAAAATGTCCGGAGTCCATGAAATTTCTGGACGAATATTTATTTTCTTGATTCCATCATAAAGTGCTGGATCCCATGCTAAATCTTTATTCATCCACACCTAAATAAATACAACATTGTTCATTGATTGCTAATGAGATATAAATGAATAGCCAAATTTCAACTTATACTATAAGTGACCGACTATACGCCCTGGGCGCTAATTAAAAAAGATGTGCATTATATTGGGCACAAAATTGAAAAATAAACCTTGTTTACTGTTTACAAGAAAACATAAGTACTTCTTTTTTGGTTCACCTCCTTCAAATAAAGGGCTATGAACTTTTATTTATTTTGGACAGTATGCTTTGGGCGTTTATTAAAGCGTATTTATTGACATGATTAAGGTTTATCCTGGGTGGTTTGTTTTAGGTTTAGTACTGTGGTTCATGGGTCTGTATTTTCTGTACTGTGTGTCACGTGTTAGCATATTAAAACCTGTAAAGTTTATGTCGTAATCTATAGTTTATTTTAAACTTATATATGAAGACATTAAGTAGTATTCTCTGTGTTCAAGCGTGTTATTCAGAAGTTAGCGTTTTTAATCAACACGTGAATATGATGAAAACTTTAAACACAGACTACAACTTCGCTCCCATGGCTTTTAGTCCTCTACCGCAGCTACACTTTTGTAAACAGTCCCAGAAATGTGTTCAGTTCAGAAAAATTGAAACAGAAGATAGAACGTAGTCAGATGATCTATAATTGTATATAGATGCTCAACTTTGTCTCTAGGTTCCAGTTCCTGTTAACGCCCTTTTGCAAATTACAGGCCGCACCTAAGTCAACAGAACGTTTCCGAGGACTTTAAATCAAACTGGTAAGGAAACAAATTAATATGCCTAGTTAACACGCCATAGACAAGGCCAACATATAGTAAAAAATGAGTCTTGTATAGGTTTAGAATGTGGAAAACTACACAAGTAAATGTTATCACCTGCCTGACGTAAGCACTCAGTATGATCGCCTCACCAGATTCGCGTATATCAACAACTGACTGAAGTGTTAAACCAAAGGTGACATTAACTGGTCCGTTAAGATTTGGAAATGACGATCCACTACCGTTTCGGAATAGATCATTGTGAAGTCGCATTTCAGTAGTAATGACTGTTGGTCCTGAAAATATTTATCAGTGAAGTGGAATAAAGCATGACGTCATACTTGACATTCACATTTATCTATTTATACTACCGGGTACAGATAAATATGGCCAAAAAGTTTTAAGTAACCTTTTTGATGAATAAATGGCGAACCTCGTTACTAGGGCTCTTCTACGAGCCTAGTATGTAATTCTGAATACCATAGACGTAGGAGAGCTCTGGGGACGAGGTTGAAATAATAGCCATATTAACAATTCTATTACAACAGTTTCCATTTTACAAATTTCTGAAAAATTTCATTTGTTAAGGAGCTTGGGTAAGAAGTTGTGCTGCATTAGCTGCAGTGGAAAAATGCATTAATAATTTTTGTCAATAAAAAGAATTGTGTTAATTTAAACCAATTAGCATTTATTATAAGCTTAGTAAGAAGTTTGTACTTTTTCGATGTTAAAACAATAAAAAAAATTTGTTGATTCAAAATTTCTTACTTAAGCTTTTCAATAGATTGAGTACTGTGATGCTTTCATAATGCCTGGACGACGTTGATAAAATTTTGATATTTTCAGGGGGCGTGTACTTGAAGGGAGGCCGTTTATTTTAAAGTAAACTCTCTTTAACCAACTGAATCATTCTCTGTTCTAAGTTTTATGGTAGTTGATAAATTTGAAAGTAGTGCATGTTTCTGTGAAAGAAAGGAAGGGCAACATAAACACAAATAATAGAGTTCTCAAATATCTTCATCATTAATCCTGCTAGTCTAAGGATTCAATAAAGCGCCCCTTACTAAAGGGCGTTAATTAAGAAGGGGCGTTTAAAACAGGGAGGCATCATTTATTTGATGACGGCAAATATTTCGGCTTTTTTCTATATCGTATCCCAATACCTCTTCTAATTACGGTAGCGTTGAATATTAAGCTCGCTTGTTCATACATATTTTAAAAGGCTTTTCAAGTAGACTATAAAGTAAGTTAGACCTCATCCTACCTTCAAAATCATAACCTTCCTTGTGGACGAAACATTTCGCCGACATGACAAAAGAAAACAACGCAATTATAAATTTCATTTTTTTCTTCCCCATCGCTGTCCGTTTACATCATGTCACTAAAAATCCTTTTACTGAATATCAATGCTTTGGATTTGCAGCTTTCTATTGTAGAGATTAAAATTCAATAGCGTTCAATGGTTTCTAATTAAATCATCATAAGCTATCAGAAGAAATGGAATAACAAATAACAACCTTGGTTCCAGGCCGTCAGCATTTAGTTGTTTGTATTCAGAGACATGACACTGTATATCAACAAACAGTAATTTTATTTATTTGTTTGTTAATTCTTGCTTAATTGTCACAAAATACGGTTCATATCAATCTCGTTATTAGGACTGATATGTAGTCAGACAGACATTGGGACAGCTTTGGGAACAACAATCCCGGACATAATTTTTTGCACAGAACAGCGGAAATTCATAGCTCATAACCACAAGCAGTTGGGAAAGCCGTTTCTATGTAAGTAACACACAGTTCGGACTTTCCGACAGTTTTTTTCCCAGGATATTTTGCCTCAACTTTATAGAGAACCAGAACGAGGTACTACAATGCCAGTAACGAGTTCAATCTATTATCCTGGTTTGTAAGTATTTGGTAATTTTCACTAGTTTGGTAAATGAAATAAGAAAATTTAACCTTGAAGTCTGTATTGTAAAGCGTCGCTCATTGTGCGGGTGGTGGATTTATGATAACTGCAAAGAATTTCTTTCCTTTTTGCATTCTGCAAAAGTATGACGACTGATGTTCGGGGGAATGAATAGGAAATGGCTGTTTGTGATTTTTCGCGAAATTTAATTCTCGCAAACTATTAGGACTTTGCGAAACTTAGTTTTCGCGAAAATTATCTCTTGAGGTAACTTTTATGTGAAACACAGTCCGACTTTCTACGAATTTTAAAACATAATTTCAAATTTAAATCAATTATATAACCTAGAAGAAAAAAGAAATTAAATGAAATAGTTTTTAGGTTGACACTCTGACAATGATTAAGATTAAAATTTTTCTTTCGCACATTCATTAGAAAATAGTATATGATCTCTGATTTTTCCCACAAAAAAGATAGGAATCTATAATGTTTCTGATTCGCCTTAATTAAATAAAAAGGTACCTCCCCTAAAAATTTGAAATTGTTTTGAAAGGAACTACGAAACAGGCTGCTATTATGACTTCAGTGGTATACACGAATATACATCGAGGTATTAAAAAAGTTCTTTCCACAAGCTAGAAAAACAGCGTGTTTGTGCAGAATTCGAAACGATTCTTAACCTTAACGAAATACCCCCATAAAGGCAAGTTTACAAGATAAAGAGCATTGTAGGACATTCCAACAGGTATCTAAAGAAGGTTCTTGTAAAAAAGATGGCAACTTGAAACATCTAAAAAGCTGACAGGAATTTTTATTACTTACATCGGCATTGTGATTTAAATGATTTATAAACATCCCGCATGCAAAATGTCCCCAGGGCTTGTGAAGTTTGTATTGGGACAAAATCTGAACTTTTTCTGTTTAAAAATATAAAAACTTAACAAGCCCTGGGATCGAGGTTGGTGTAAGCTATGACAACCTTGTTAAAAAGTAGATGTAAAGTCCTCTGCGTAGTATAAAAAATTAAGCTTGGCAGAGGAGAAAAACAAGAATTCGAATATTTCCAGCAAGGTGGTTTATTTCGAATATTTCCAGCAAGGTGGTTTCTGGGAGTTTTAGAAGACTCCCAGAAACCACCTTGTTTTAATCAAGTAAGTTTCCCTGATCAAATCTGGTAGCACAATTTCCTTTTTGGGCAGCAAAAACCATTTACAATGTCAATTTTGTTCAAGAGAAAACACAGGAGCAGAAAGTAAAAGACAATGATCAACCTCGACCCCAGGTTCTTTTCTCTGAGGATCTTTCCTTAGAAGAGGCACTGGAGACGAAGTTGGACAATGGCAAACACACCACTTGAATTTAAACCATTGTTTACTATTGTTTTAAAACACCACTGTTTTGTCCTAAACACGTGCCCTTCATAGGTAGAATTTATTTCTACTAAACGGAACCAACATTGTTTCCAGGGTTAGAGGCAAAATACCCTTAAGAATGAGTTTGTTACCAAAGCCACATCGCTGTGAATGGTTCACCTAGGCTAAATAATCTTCTTATGTTTTAAAGTAAAACTTAATTTGGAAACTGGAAGTGGAATATAAGAAAGCAAAGAGCCAAACCATGTTTTCTCTTAAAAAAATTCTAAGTAAAAAGCTTTCGGCAAACAAAAAAAGCAGTTTTATTTTTGATGTATTATTATTATTATTTATTATTATTTGCATAGTTTATTTACAATTGAAAATAAATTCCTTCTTTTTCTCCACGACAACAATAATAACTATCTTTTATTTCAAGAAAACAGCAGCTGTTTGTGTTTTCATAACGTTTAAACATTTTTCGCTTTTACATTATTTCTGAGAGATTCATCTCTAGTACAAAAACCTGGTCGCACTGCATACGCCACTTAAATCACCGCGAAGGTGAGCATTTAAATTTTACCCCGTGGAGGAGAACATCAGCACCATTCATTGTCATCATCATCGACATTCGTTGCCACATTTGACACTCCTGCAACGGTTTTAAATGGCTGCTGACTGGCGACGCCACCCTCACTCACACGTGCTATTTGGTTGTTAATTTGAGATATCATGCTGTCGTAATATTGTTGGGATGGCATTCCATTCAGCAATTCGTTATCATTAGCGTAATAGCTGCGAGGCGAAGTTCTATCACCTAAATGGAAAAGTAGACTAGTTTATATCAGAATAGCGCGCTATGGAACTGCGAATTATTCGTAAATTGTCAAATCAGTCATGCATAAGGTTTATCTTTTTCCCACCACACTGACTTTCAGGGGGAAAATGTATTTTGTTTGAACAGAACAGGGGATGGATAATTAGTCTCGGTTACTGTGGAGAGATAAAGATAAATATGCCGAAAAATTGAGCTACAGTTATCACATTCCTGTAGAACCTTTCCCGTCTTTTCAAAATCCAATTTAGGGAAAATATTTTATTTCTTGACATTCCCTGTCTAATGTAGATTTCCCCTGATTTTCCATTCGGTACGAACCCTACATGTCAAAATCTATCCTGACATTGTATTATGGTATTGTACTACATAATTTTTTCTTGACTGTTAGGATATTCTGTCAGTCTTCTTACGATCACTCTAGTCACTGTATATAGTGTAATACATATATCGGACATTATGCCGTTTTTTTTGCTTTTATCTTCCTTATGCTAACTTGCTATGTTATCGACAGCTGCCCTGCTTTTTGAAGGAACTATTATTAGTTTCCCCAAGTTACAAAGTTTGCTGGCTAAAATATAAGAAGTGCACGTACTTTCGGGTAGCCAGAACTTCGAGGACAGAAAACTAAATTAACTTTTTTTAACCAGTAAAGAAAAAGTAATAAATTATCTGCGGAAAATGCCAATGTGCTTTTGTAACACATGGTCAAACGATGTTAAGAATTGACTACATAGTACTTACCTATAGAATTGCCGTTCCTTCTCGGTGAGTACGGTCTTCTATCTTTCTGATGACGATGTTGGTTGTCATTCATCATGGGTGTCATATATTCCGTTCTATAGCCATGTTTCTGCGGAGAAGCCTGTCCTCCATGTGTCCGGTATGCGTCACCAATTGAGGCGCGATATTCGTAATTGCTGTTGTTGTCACTACTGTGGATATTCGCAAAATTATCGTCTATAGGCTTAAAATTGGAATCCGCATTTGCCTTCGGATAACCTCTACTATCTAATCTATTTTCTAGAGAAGACCGTGGATCGTAAATATTATACCTATTGTCTTCGTGAGGATATAACGCAACGCGGTTATCTGATTGGTTCGTTCCATGTCTACTGTCTAAAACATACCTCGACGTACGAGTGGTACTATCTCTGTAATTCCGCCTATCAGAAGGAGGTTCGTATTGTCCTCCATCGTAGTGGTTAAATGTTTCTAAATTTTCTTTCGACAGTTCTTGTCTATAATGCTGTGTTTTGCGCGGATCAGATAAAGTCCTCGGCCTACTGTCATGATGCTGAAAGTCATACTTTAAACTATCAACCCTACTATCATGTCTGGGATCGTTGCTGTAATTGCTCTGTTTATAATTGTTCATATAATGTGGATCACGCGAGTTGATCTCTACCAAACCTGAGCCTGAATGCGAGGCAACTCTTCTATGAGAAGCATTTACGGGAACGCTAAAGGACTGGTTGATACGTCGAGCTGAGGGTGAACCTTGACTTTGATGTCTAAGGTCTCCATTCTGCCTGCTGTGTTGCAAATGCACAGCTCCGTGAGAACCTCTAGGTGTGGTAGGAGCAGAGTGTGAATATAACGGTCTCGTCGCGACAGGTTTATTCGGTTGATACCGCACAGATGACGCTTTGTTTATCGAGTCATATTGTAAAGATTGACCAGGCGCTGTTCTACGATGGGGCACGATAACATTCCCGTTCGAATTCGTTCGTAAACTTGGCGTGCGTGATACGATTGGGAGGTGTTGCTTGGACGTTTTGTTATAAGTCGGTGACAATGAGTTAGTTTTTGTGGCAGCATTACTTGCAGATACAACCTATGAAAACAGATGTACAAAATTAATTAATTTACTCTAAAATCAAAAGGCCATCCATATCTGTGATTTCTAGAAATAGGAACAAACTGGTGTCACATTGAAGCGAAGTAATTATCAGTGAGCGTTTTTCAAGCAACAAAGAAAAAAGTATGACGAATTGTTTATTTCAGAATGGCCGGCTAATTTTTACTTCTAAAATGAAAATTCTCTGACTTCCTGTGACTGAATTTAAACAAAAAATTCTCGACTTAGAAAAAGCATTTACTAAACTTGACTTTTGCCTCTATTTTGACATTTCCCGGTGTGTATTAGACATAAACGCATTTATCAGCTTCTGCTTTGCTCTACAGATATAATTTGACTCACTGTTTTCGTCGGAACGTCTTTATGAATTGGATCCTTCCCACTTTGAGTGGTCGCGATATTACTTTCCTTGTTGAACTTAAAAAAACTTGGTAAGTCACTCCACGAAGATCGTCTTCTCAGTTGTTTATCGCGGGTATGATGTGGATTATCATGCTGAGTCCTGAGAAAAAAAATTGTTTATGGATGTTCACAGAAAGTACTAAATACAACCAAACAACAAAAACTAAAAAGAAAATTAAACAAACAAAAAATGTTTTTTTTAATTCAGCATGAACAGAAGAACTTAAGGAAAATTGAGAAGTCATTAACTTTCTTGTATTAGTGATTTCGCTGGATGTATTAATGATTTCACTGGATGTATTAATGATTTCACTGGATGTATTTTGAAGCAGTACATGGTCATTTAAAAGGTGGGATCAGGCTTACAGACGTTGATAACGATTTAAAGATGATAAGATAAACACAGTAATGAGTCATCTCTTTTGTATGCAAAATAATTTTACACATATGTTACTCTTGTTTTCAATGAATTTCGAATTCTAACACAAAACATCGTCGTCCCTTCAATGTTGACTTTGCTATAACGCAGCGTTACTTCTAACCATTATTTCCAGCACGTAAACATTACTTACGGAATAGAAGCGAATTCGTTTATAGTACTGCCAAGGTCGTTAATAAATTCTTTAAATTTCTGAAGTCCATACATATTTTTCTTATTCATTAGCTAAGGCTTGTAAAAAAATAAAAAAAAAACATATTCCAAAATGAAACGTTTTACGATTCTTGTTTTTCTTTAATTTTTCAAAAATTAATTTTTCCGTTACTCTCGTTTTAATTTCTTGTCGCTTGAAGAAACATTTTCTCTCGACATCTTCGGCCAGAAATTCCACTGAAATATTATTCATGCATGAGGAATAATTACTCGCGAACACCTTGCTTCGACTAAACCCGGGGGTTGCGTTACGTTTTATTTGGAAACACGAAAAAATGTGTTGTTTTTTAAAGAAGAAGATACACTGGTCAAGCGCGGAGAGAGAGGTCTGTGGAAAAGAAGTTTAAGTTTAAATTAGATTGAATAAGCATCACGTACAACCAAAAGATAGAAAAATTCAAGCAAAAGCTAAATACAATCATCATCGGCGATGTTGAAATACATGCGTAAACCAAACAGCTTTTGTTTAAAAATGTAAATATATGTTTACTTTGCAACTTTCCCCCCTCTTTCCTCCCTATCGCTTTTTCTACACCTGCCTACGTAACAGTCTAGTGCCAATTGTAACATTTGGCTCACCTCCACTAGGCGATATATTCTTTGGACTAAAAAAATTAAAGCTCCTGATTGGTTGACGTAGGATAACTGCGCCGACCAGTCAATCAAAATACTTCAAATTGTCGTGCTCACGATATCCTTCGTAGTGGAGTTAAACCTTATGAAAAAAATTTCTTGTCCTAAATTGTCCTAAAATAACTATGTTTGGGATGGACTAAGGGTAATTTTTTCATTGACATAGTTAACGTAGCAAAAAGAATGCTGACAGAAGTAAATAAAAACTGATTGTTCGTTATGACAAATATTTATAAAAATAAAAAATAGACAAAACGCTTTGATGATAAATTAAAAGCTGATTTTTCCGCCATTTTTCACTAATTTAAAAAAGTAAAAGAAACAAACATTATTATTACATAAAAAAAAATAGATGCAATTATATTCCCGACTTACTTTTTCCCGACAGTTTTTATATTTACTTTCGATTAAAAAAAAATCATAAATTTTTCAACAATTACACAACCCCCGTCTTCAAAGGTCGTATTATTGTTAAAATAAATAGAAAAGAAAAAGTATTGTGCCACCATCCACGATCTGTTCGATAAAACTGTAGAAGCGAAATAAATATATATAAGAAAAGAAGAAAAGAAAAAATCTAAATAATTGATGAAAGATGAAGAAAAAGCTCTTACGCGTCGACCTTAATACATTTCTCTCGAGCTATCAAAACAAGGAAAAACAACAAAACTCACAAGTGAGAGAAAAAATCGATATGAATTTTTTGCTCGCTTATTAACTTGACTCGGTAACCTTTTCCATATTGTTTTATATCACGGATTTTATTAGCCAAATTTTCATACATTACAAAAGAATTCGAAACTCTAAGACTTTAAGGATATTTAAGAATATGAGTAGTAGATTGAAAGCCTGTCCCAAATGGTTTCAAATGTAATGCTTTTATATCTCATTATATTTTAAAAAACCATATGTCCTTAAACTCCGTAAAAATGTGAAAAATAGGTACTGACATTTTAGGCCGAAATTTACGAAAAATTGGAACCATGAAGTCTTTAAACTTCTTAATACCTTCTACATTCAGTTTAATAAGTTAAAAACCGTGGGTTTCCAGATTTTCGGCTCCCTTTAATAATACTTCACACCTTATCGAAAGACAATATATAAGATCAGACTATAAAGTGAAGCAAAAAATTGAAATACAAAAATCAAAAAAAGAAAAATGATTCAGCTTTTTTCTTACCTGAAAAAGATCGGCGAGGTTAACTTCTTAAACATATTCAAAGAGAAAAACTAATTTTAAAAACCCGTCTTCTTGTTAATTTCAACGCTTTTGTGTATACTACGCGTCAAATTTGAGACCTCCATTTTTCCTCCCTCAACTCCATTTCTCACTTTCTAGCTCTATTCAGGCAGATGTTGAAAAGCTTCAATATGCAAATTGTCCTTCCTTGTTATAACAAAACCGCTATATTCAGGGCATTTATTGGTTCGAATATAATTTAAAAGGGTTTTGCGTTTTAAGAACAGCAGAAATTTAAAATTATGAGTAACTCAACGCTTGTTTGAAAAATAAAGCTTTTTTTCATTAACCAATCTATTTTGCAGGTTCATTAAAATGTCACAGTCGGATATATTAGAAAAACACCTTGTGTTTAAAGAATCACGAAAAAATTAATTAAGCTGTTATTTTCGCGCGCTTTAAGTGCGTATCCAAAAGCCATTGTCAGAAACGGAAAATATCTAAAAGTTATTACTTAAAAACTCATGGCCGCGATTTTGCGTAAAAAACACATCTTTTAAAATATTAAAAACAAAGTAGATACTACTCACATTTTTTTCCTCCAATAGACAGCTGAGAAAGTTTGATGACGTTTTACGTTTGAATTTGTCTTCAGTTCTAGTCCATTTGGTGTGACGTTTGCTGGCTTTTTCCCTCGACTTTTGCGGAAGGATGAAAGAAGTGTGTTCAACCT
Source organism: Hydractinia symbiolongicarpus (assembly GCF_029227915.1). Classification (NCBI taxonomy): domain Eukaryota; kingdom Metazoa; phylum Cnidaria; class Hydrozoa; order Anthoathecata; family Hydractiniidae; genus Hydractinia; species Hydractinia symbiolongicarpus. The sequence goes on from NC_079884.1 coordinate 13,143,702, forward strand.
TTTTAAGACGGACGGCGATTCCTGCAAGAAAGAGTTTTCATTCAGAAGCAAGTCTTATAAAATTCCACTAAAAATAGATGTGATCTATCTACAAACAGAAACAGAGCTACACTTCATTTGTTTTTTGCATCTGATATGTAAAAATATTAATATGTAGCATGAATTGTATATGTAACAGTATTGGAGTCAATACATTAAATAAAGTGGGTGAAGCCACTGCATTGCACTTTTAAATTTAAAGTTTAAGTTGAAAACAGATGAAAATGACTGACGTCATCTCCTAAGTGAGTAACCACGCAGGAAACTAGGACCAAAATCGGAACAATTTCCTACACCTGGGTCAATAAAATAATGTCTTTGTTTATGCACTGCTGACATTAGCTAAAAACTTCTGCCTAAGTGATTTTTTTCACAGGATTATTGAGTAATGAGTCAATAAAATTTTAGCTGCGACTTTTAGAGAGAGTACAACAATAACATAATCTTTCGTACCTTTTTGCGTACGACTGCATCAGCAAAACCTTTCATTTTTGATGATCGGTACTTCATCACGATAAGTTGGACGCAGTAGATCTTACCAACAGTTAACAAACTGTCGTCACCTAAAATCATATCAAATTGGAGTGAAATTTCAGATATTTAAAATTAAACCCTGGGTTGCCACCACACATTTATATACGTGCATAATATTCAGAAAGTCACCTCAGCTGGCTGCTGCTATCTTAACATTGTCTTTAAAAGAAAAAACGACTTAACACTACTGCATTTTTTTGCCAGATTTGAGTAGAAATCTACTTATAGCATTCAACTTTTTCAAACGAAAATATTTTAAGAACTTCTTTATACACGATTTCTCTAATAGCTACATACCTGGTTTTAGTTTGGGTAAAATCTTTTCTAACTTTCTCGTCGAAGCTTTCGGCCATAGTGTCGTAAGGATTCTTCGTAACTCTTTATCGTTGTCAAACATATTCCCTTTCACATAGATGTCTAAACTTGTTCGAATCAACGCGAGAAGTGTCGTATGAAACGAAACTGTGCCGTTCTTTTGGATCGGCATGTTCATTCGTATTAAACGCTGAAAACGCACGAAGGGCAGATGAAATATTTAGATTTTTTTTAAAAATATATAAATGAAAAAACAAAAAAAATAAAATAAAAAAATGGCAATGATAAAAAAGTAAAATTAGAAAAGCGACAAAAACTACAACAGTAATCACAATTTTAATGACAACGACCATAACGACAAAACAACAGCATGAAAGAACTACAGGAACAATGACTGCGACACTAACGACAACAACATTAACGTAAAGTCACGACAACGACAAGCAACAACACCGATAACATCAGAAAAAGATAACGAAAAATAATTGAAAGCGACACAACGATGACAGTAACAATAACAGCAGCGACGAAAGCGACAACAGAAACACCGATAACAGCAACGACGAAAAAGATAACGAAAAATAATTGAAAGCGACACTAACGATGACAGTAACAATAACAGCAACGACGAAAACGATAACAGAAGCACCGATAACAGCAACGACGAAAAAGATAACGAAAAAAGAGAGAAAGCGACACTAACGATTGCAGTAACAATAACAGCAGCGACGAAAACAGCAATGCCGAAAAAGACGACGAAAAAAGAAATAAAAGTGACACTAACGGTGACAACACTAAGAACGACAACAAAAACGACAACAATGACAACAGCACGTGTTCTTACTTAACTGTGACTTACCTTGTACGCTATCTCTTTGGGACATCTCTTTCCAAAACCAACAGGTGGAGACAAATGACAAAGCATACTATACAGCAACTCGTGTGGTATACTGCCACTGAAAACAACAACATTAAAACAATTATTAAATGACGACTTTCAGGGAATTCGGAAAAGCTGTCAAAATTAAATCCTTGAGAAAATTATTTTAAAAGCTCCTTCGCGAAATTAAGCCACTGCGAAGTTTAGGAAATCGATTTATTCTGATTCCTTTTGGGTTGTTCGATTGAGACTCTCTTTCCATAACTTGCTTATTCGTACTGCTTTAACGAAGATATAAATTAAAATAAAATAACTGAAAATAAAATTGGACACCATTAGCGAAAACATAATTAGGTTAAATTACTAGCGGAATTTTGACACGATTATTTAATTTTGACATGATTATTTTGGTTGGCTGCTAACCGGCTTGTGTGGCAGCCAAGCAAGTTAGAGCAATGCTATACGTACCTCTGGCGGTAATGTAACATAGTTACAGTCGAAGGGGAGGAAGAGCCCACCGTTAGGACGGAATCCCCAATGACGTTAAAACTTCTCGTTACTTACTTACTTACTCAAATTAATAAAATTTATGCTGGTATCGTTTCTCAATGTATAACCCTTGACCTTACAATACTTCACCCTAAACAGTAATCTTCGACTTACATCGCACTTGGATCGAACTCAGACCAACACCGAACAAACTCATCTAAGTGATGTGGACCCAATATGGAGCTATCCCGTGTAAGATATTCAAAATTGTCCATGATGACAGCCACGAAAAGATTGAGTAACTAAGAAACACAAACAAGTAAAACTGTCAAACAGTTTCTATCCCGTCAAAAATTATACAAGGTGGAGGGTTAAATCAGCATAGAAACTTACCAAGAACATACAAAAGAAGATAAACGACGAAAAGTATGCACGTGCCAACCATGTGTTTCCACAGCCTGTTTGTCCAGCATGATATTTTTCTTCACACGGTGCGTCACTGTAGCACGAAGACATTAACGAACTCCAACTTTCACCGGTTGAACATCTACGATGGAGATGGACAGAAAAATGTAATAAAGTTAAAAATTTTCAAAATAAATATCCTCCTACAACACTTTATTTAATTATGGTAAATTTGACCATTTTTTGAAAGGAAAGACTCGTAGAATAAAGCAAAAGTAAAGAAGCGTTTGACCGGAAATATTACCGCTATAACAGGACTTCCAGAAGCTCAAAGAAGTTGAAAATTTACATGCATGCTAACTTAGCTACAGTGAACTCAAAGCAAAGAAAAAAAACATGAACTAAAAATTTCAAAACAACACGAAATTCAGAAAAGTCTCTATCAATTTATTCACGACAAGACCGTCATTTAACCCAGCACGTCGCTACATACCTTAGGAGGACTTGAAGAGCTTGAATAATTCCTTGAAAGTTATTGTATTTGTGAATGTGTGTGTCATTGTCTAATTTGATCTTACCAAATGTCTAAAGATATGAAAGTGAGAATGGGGCCTGGTAACTAAATGGCTATTTGTTTAACATGTTTCTTTAACTGTGTATAAAAATATAAAAGTCAGACACAAAACACTGTCGTGTTACATCATTTATTTTAAAGAAAAAATTAGGAAAAAGTACACACACAAAAAAAACCGAGAAGATGAAACGTGTTGTGGGCCTGGAAACTAGGCAGCATACCTGCATACCAACGATGGCGTAGATGTAGAACAACAACATTATAAGCGCTGTCACATAAGGTAGTGCCTAAAACGATAAACAGTTTAAATGATTTATAAGATTAACCCTACTTAAGGCTCAGACGAGGACGTCATCCTGGACTGTATGATGTGGCAATATAATATCTCCTTCATTGATAGCCCCCGTTCTGAATATTAGGTTTATATTATCCTTAACTCAAACTACAAAATTTTGCGGTAATTTCTGACAGAACAAAGTGCTTTATGTGGTGTTATTATAGAGCTTTAATTCTAAACACAAAATCTCTCCGGAATAATTGAACTGCAAGAGAAGCACCATAAACTTTCCCGACTTATTCTTAAACTTATTCCCGAAAATCACAATCTTAACAGAAAAAAAATCTCAGCTGAAAATCCAAGTGCTATGGGATTCCATTGAAGCTTGTTTCAATTTTTCTCTAAATAGTTTAGCTCAAGTTTGACTACAATGTGTTACTTTTCCCTTACCTTAAATGATTGCAGGAACGTCCATAACATGACTCTAATGGAGGCGCCTTTACGCAATAACTTGACGATGCGTGCAGCACGACATAATCGAAACATACTGGGATCAATAAACTTTAAATTCGCCTAAAAAAAGCAATGTGTCGGTGATAGTTTAAACGTCGCGGCGATTTTTTAGCACTGTTGAAGTCGAACTTTTCAGCTCAAGGTAGTTTTAAATGATGGTAATGTGTTAAACCCACACTATACAAAGTTTACAATAAAAAACAACTTACTGATTTGTATGTGAGGATGATGTCTAACAAACTACCGAGAATAACAGCAATGTCAAATAAATTCCACAGGTCTTTAAAATAATTCTAAAAGAGAAGAACAAGAGTTATGCTGACAAACATGACGGCCTTGTTTATAAAGGAAGTAACAGACGATTTAAAAATTTGCATATATTTTTGCGATTCTTCTAATTACTTTGTTTATCTCTCTGTTACGTCATGTCGCATTTGGTATGGCCGACAATTTGGCCAGTGCGGTTGGGCTGGTGCAAAATGATTAGTTATTAGGTTATAGCTGGACCAGCAAAATAAGGAACAAAAAATTATTCGGGCTTTAAAAGTAAAATGTAGGAAAGAAACATACCAGTCGATAAGCTATAATCTTCAAGGCAGCTTCAATACAAAACAAGGCAGTAAAAGCGATATTTAATGATCTCAGCATCTCTTTGTATGGCTCCGGGTTACCATCATACTATAAAAACGAAAAAATATTACCGTATTTCCTCTTTTTAGCGCCCCCGCCCAAGTTTCAGATAAAATTTAAAATTTTAACTCTGATAAGCGCCCGAGCGGTTACTAGAATTCAAGTATAATGTATATAGATTTTTTAGTAAAAGTCACATAGAATTATGAAACGAGTATTTTCATACACCTTACACAAATTGTAGCAATTCTAAAAATAATTTTATAACCGCCCCCTCTTGCCCCCGTAAATAACCGCCTTTCCAAATTTAAAAAAAAATGTAATAAGATTCCGGGCGTTTATCACAGAAATGGTGTATTTCAACTCGTGCGTCTATAGAATCGCACTCAAAATAATTTTTTGAGCTACGTTAGTTCAACAAAATAGAAAAATAATAACACTTTCGGGAAATTTTAACTGTCCACTAAATAACTGGCTGACCAAAAGTTTTCTTGCTCTTAAGCGAACTCGTTTTTGTGAAATATACGCCTTTTTTATAAGAATATCAAAATTCTAACCAAGCGTGTGTAACATAAATATTTCTTCTTTCACAATTTAAAATTAATAAGGAATTTTAAAACATAGAAAACTTTTTGCTTATTGCATTGAACGAAAACAACTCAATTTTCAACCTCCATCCTCCACTCAATTTTGAAAAAAAAAATAATTTCCCAGATAATTAGAAATTTTAATTACAATAAAAACAAAGAAATACAAAATATATCTACCTTCATCATTAATTGAACAGTGTTCAAAATAATTAGCGTCATTATGAAGTACTCGAATGGACTCGAATCGACAATGTACCAAACACGATAGGACAACGAATTTTTATTGGCTGGCATGTACCTTTGTCGAGGATTAGCGTTCATTACAAATTGTAAGCAATCTCGCTAAATGTAGAAAGCACCCAATTTTAACTTTTAAGGAGGCTTCCAGGTTAGTTCAATGTGAAGATTACATATGAAAGCTTGGTAAAGTTCAACCAGCCTCGCCAAGTAAGGTTAGAAAATATACCCAAAGCACTTTATGTAAAGGACTTATTGAATGTTAAATTAACGCTACCTAGTTGTGGAACTAATCTGCCATTATGTTAGAGATCACAGATAATTTTTTGCTGAAAATACAATTTAATCACCTGGTTACGATCAAGACCACCTTCAATTTCCTTTTCACCTTGACGTTGGAAGGTCAGGATAATCAAGGCAATGTATATATTGATGATCATGAAGGTGAAGATGACGACAAAGATGATGTAATAGATTGCCATATGAGGATTGTTACTAGTGATCGGTCCTTTATCGACCTCAGTTGCATCCATTGTATGATGCATGGAGCTAAAAGTAAGTAAATAATAAATAACCAAAACAACAACAACAACAACAACAAGGATGCATTTAACATAGGAGGATAGGAAAAAAATAAACAGATAAACTTTGATTTCAAAAGATTGCAAATCCAATATCCTTATTGGAATCTTGACAAATCACTCTCCACATTGATGAAATAAAGTGATTACCAAGACAACATTTCCTGTGTTGGACTAGAAAACAGCTGGGGCTTTCTTATACTTGATGTTTTTGGAAGTTGATTGACAAACAAACTTACGTAGGCCATCCTTCTCCGGTGGAGCTTGTATAGAGAGTGAGCAGAGCTTCAACAATGTTGTCAAAGTGGTAATCATACCGCTTCCATATTCGTTCCCTTACCTATAAAAAAAATTTAAATGGTATGAAAAAGACATTTAAAAACATATACAGGCAAAATAATCTATGGTGTAAAAGAAAAGATCTAACCTCTGGAGAATTTTTAACAACACTGGTGGCATTTGGAAACACATAGTAGCTACCCCTAAAAAATAAGGTTATCCCAAATTCTAGTTCAAGTGGTAACACATACGTTTGCGGAGTTAGTATAATTTTAAATCATTCAAAATGTCCTCATCTCAGACATTTGAGATAAACAGACAGGTTTAAATATCTCGTTCTTGATGACGCGTTTTGACCCCCTTTCATACTACAACTGAGGGTACTTACTGGCATTCCTCTCTGGTCATTTTGGATGGATCAGTGCAGTAGAAAAATTTGCCCTAAACAGAAGAACCAAGGAATATTAAAATAAAAAATTCAAAGTTCTTCTCAATTATAATACAATGCCCAATATAACATTACATTGAAGTTCATAAATAAACGTATAACTAAAACCATTCATGCATGAATTGATATACTAAAGAAGACGACTAGTATACCTGAAACAGTTGAACTCCAATGCATGCAAAAATGAAGAGAATGATAAACGTGATGATTAAGACAAATGTAACGTTCTTTAGTGAATACACCATACATTGAAAAACAGCCTAAAGATTAACAATTTCGAAACATTCAGTCAACTTTATTCAATAACTTGTTATAAGAAACAATTTTGTTCGTGTTGTGTTCCAAGCTTTTAGTGACACAATTACTGGTCAATGACGTCAAGGGTACACAAAACACACATTTTTTAAAAATTAGAATTAGTAAATTGCAAAATTTATTTCTTGCACAACTTGTGTTTTTTAAGCTCAAACTTTTATTACACAATAGATGCATTTTGTTGCTATTCATTTTCAAATTTTAAATTTTAGGGGAATTAACCATTAAAAATGTTATAAAAAGATGTTATAAAAACGTTTTGCATAAAATTCGGGGATTAAAGACAAAAATGAATGAAAATGGACTTAAACTTTAACAAGATGTAAGGGGACATTCAACATTGAAGTTCATATTTTAATGAAAATTCTGGAATAAGAAGCCACAGCGAATTTTATAACAGTTTTAGGAGAAAAGAGTATTTAGGTCAAATTTTGTGAGAACTTAGGAGCTATTTCCTTTTATGGGCAAAAACCATCCTCTTTCTAAACAATATGCCATAAGAATTAGCGAAAATAAAACCCTATTTTTGTTCCTTAGGGGTAGTATAAACAAAACATATTTAAACATAATAACACTGTACCTTCAGTTTCTTAACTTTGTGGATTGCTTTGATTGGACGAAGCACTCTTAACACTCTCAACGTTTTAATAATTTGACTAGCATTACGAGTTGAACTTATACGACTATAAAAAAAATACATATTAAGAGTTTAGAAACAAATGAAGTTAGGAAAAGGAATAAGGGGTAATAAGTATTGTATTTGGGGTGTTAAAGATTGGCAAAAAAATAATAAAAACAATGAGTTAGAGAGTGCGAAACATTAAATTAATATACGAAAGGATGAATTATTATAAGTATTCTTGTTATACCCATTTCAGTGTTGGAAACACTGATGTGGGTCCTGTGTTCTGAATGTATACATTAGGTCTACATTAACACTGCCTACACAATCTTCCTCACATGGCATGGGTTGAACTGTAGCTGTGGTAAAGGCCTTTTTAAACATGCCCGAATGAATGAATGAATGAATGAATAAATAAATGAATGAATACAAAACAAAAACTTACAAGCGTGAAAGAATTCAGATACAGAGGATACTATCTCCGATAATTTAACAAAACCATTTTTACCTTAAAATGATTGACGTTAAATTACATGCAAACACAAATGCGTCCAGCATATTCCATGGATTTCTTAAATATGCATCTTTGTGTAAAATAAGACCATTATCAATTATCTAAAAAAATGTAATGTTTGGTTTCGTGAATTATTTTACATGAAGTTACAATTGAAGCTTTTTCTTGGTGAATAAGGTATACATATCGCATTGACCTACACTTAATCATAAAGACACTGAATCAACAATACACAACGTATTAGAAATTATTCTTAAAAAATTACTTGTAAAATCTAAATCTATTCAAACTTCAAACACACTGACCACCCACTGCATTTAAGTTTTTTCTAGGAGAGACTTCTTTTAACGGGAAAGGTTGAATTTGATTTTGTTCCACATGATTAAAAAATTCGGCATTCAGTCAGAAGTGAATCTTTCTCATAAATGCATTAAAATAAAAAGAGTAGTTAATTATATCCCTAAAACTGAAAAAAAGGTAGCTAACCTTAAGTAATAGTGCCTTGATATCTTTTCGCTCATTTGTGACAAAAAGACAGATAACTGAGAGCTTATTTAGCCTCTTTTTTCCATTTAGGTAGCACATAGGGCTAAATTGTTAACTAAGTGAATCAATAATCACCTTTAATAAAACTTCAATTCCAAACACAATTGTGAAAAAGTAATCAAAGTAATGAAGAATCTATAAAAAAATAACATATCAATACATTTCTTTTTGCTATGTTGCTGTTTTTGAAGAAGCCAGATCTTAGGTTTATTTCATTTTATGACACCAAAAACCTGTTTCCTTGTGTCAACGATACATGAAAACAGAACAAAAAGAATGCAATACCGTAAAGTAGGTCTCTTTATTCGAATTACGAAGACTTCTTACCTTATTAATATTTGCATTATCATTGACGGGATCTTCAATTGCAAGTGTTATGGAACTCATTAATATGACTGCCATGATGAACCAATCAAAATATCGGAAATGGACGATTTTGTGGCATGCTATACGAAACCTATGAAAGATAAAGTTGTTGTTTTCTATATACTTATGATTCTTATCAGTAATAGCCAGTTATGATTCTTATCAGTAATAGCCAGTTAGTTGAAGGTAGATTCAACGTAGATTCTGAGAAAAATCATGTTTTCACAGAGTGGTAGCCACAGTCACTCAAAAGTGAAAACAAAATTTACTTTTTCCTGAATAAACAGTGCACGATTGAATTCAAACAATATCTGTCATGTGATTAAAATCTTAACTAAACAAGCAGTTTACCTATTCTGTGGTGAAAAAATGTATAATGATGATTTCTGAACCATGGGAACAGCTTTTATGATTCTTCTTCTATTTGTTACATTCACTTTCAACACATTGAGCATCCCTTGATGTTGTATCTGTTCCTCAATGTCTTCTTCTAAAAACAAAGGTAACTGTTAGATGCTTCCTTTCTTAGAACAAAAACATTAAATTTTTAAATTTTGTGCATTGACAACGTTGACTGTCATGTTTCAATTTTTTATATTTGGGACAAAGTTACAAAGATTTAAATAAATTACATACCATGTTTATTATCTGGTTAATAAAAAAAAGGCAAAAAAAGCAAGGGAGGAAAGCTGCATTTTTAAACTCTAGACTTACCATCTGATTTCAGTTCATTTGAATCAGTATCTCTTTGCTCATCATCTGCATAACTTGCCACGCTAGACTTTCGAGATCCATTTTGAGCATGGGGATTTATAAAAGCATCAGGATGTTCAGTATTGTAATCAACTATTGCTAACCACTAAAAACAAGAACATTGCTAATTAAACATATACACTAGGTGCAGCTTCTGAAGAAAACGATTCTCTATAACAAACTAAAATATAAAAAGTTTATACACTAAAGCATTGTATTTTCATAGAGAATTATTTCAAGAGTTCTGATTTTAAATGCCATGAATTGGACATGCAGGGAAAGGGAACATGGCCTAAATAAAAAAAATAAAAAAAATAATAATGTATGCGAGTTCACAAAATAATTGTGCTCAAAATCAAATGTTTACCTTTTTCTGTATTGTGTTGATGTATTTTTCTCTAAAGACAATAATAATAGTAATAAACATGATTAAAAAAAAATTAGTTTACTTGATACTGTAATTATGAAATTATAAAAGTGATTAAAAAAAAATACTTACGCGTTTACTTTATTGGGTTTATCTTCTTCATTATTTAGTAGGACCTGTTCGAACATACCATGTGAACCACGACGAGCTGTATTTGGTGTAGACAAAATAGGTAACGCGTTGCCATTCGTTACAATAGTTGGACTCGTAGTTATGGCATTGCCATTAGCATTTACATTTTTGTGGATCTCTTCTTTACTTCCATATCCCAGATCTGCTTCAGCACGAGGTGCATTTCCATTTAAATTAATTCCGCCATCGCTACTGCTTGAGTTGGTATCTTCATCATCCTTTAAAGTTCTAGACTGTAAATTATTGACAAATACATTTGCTTTTTGACTCAAGCTTTGGTTAGCTTCCAACAAGTTTGTTAACTGGGCTGTTCGCTTTTTATTTTCTTCAGCTTCTTCATCGTGTGTAAGAATCTCTGCATTAGTTAAATTGTCAACAGCAATGGCAAGAAATACATTTAGTAGCGTATCTACAATCTATGTCAAGGATAATAACACTGCAGACTAACGGATGCACCAGAGATTATATGAGGTATAGTTTAACAACAGAACAGATTGTCTAGTATTTATATCTTAATCAACAGGAGTTCCTAAAGTCCATTCAAAAAACGATACAATATTTATGTTGTTATACATATTTTTCAAAAAGGGTGTAACAAGAGTTTTTTCTTATTCAGCAGATTATAGAATTTAATACTTTTGCAACATTTAATTCACGAAAATGTTCTAAATAAATAAAGAAATAAAAATTCTACCTAAACATTAAAGAAATCAGAAAGTAAATTAACGGACAGAAAACTTCTTAATGAAATTTTTAAAAGCACATAGGTTTACTAATTTTCAAAAAGACAGCTGTAATGTTAAGAATTATCCAGGCTGAGAACATTGCTTAAGTTACTGACAAAAAGTACATATACCCATGTATAGGATCATTATGACTTGGCCAATTTGATATTATAAAGAAAAGATACAATTTCCAAATATTACTAAAAAGATGAAATAGAGTGAGCACAGGACTCCCTCAACTGTTTTGGGACCACCATAAGCCATCATACCATCATACATAACTGTGTTCCAGTCTTCTCCTGTTATTACCTACAGCACAAATATAAAATATGATATCATTATTTATGTACCATAATGATTTTAAAAGTGAAAAGAGCTTTTTTAAATCTAAAAGGTTGTTAGGCAGTTTTGTATACTCTATAGTTAGACAGCTTTAACCAGTTTGGACATGCAGTGCATCTAAAGTAAGGTGTCATCAATTAAAAAAAATTTAAAAATTACCTGAAAAACTGCAAGTAATGAATCAGAGAATGTATCGAAGTTCGTTCTTGGGAATATTTTCAACTTCACAAACCTGTAAAAAGAAAACTAATTAAAAATTAAGCTTTTGTAATATTACGGACCCAAGAGACTTTTATTTTTTAATTCTGATGTATGTAAACACATGACCTTGGAGTATTTTGACTTTCATAAAATTTTAAAACTATGTACAAAACAACTGTAATAAAATATCACAAACAAATTGTTCTCAAAATTTTTAGGTCAATCTTCCTGCTTGATTAACTCCTTATGTAAACTACTTCTTCCTCTCTCGCATTTACCCCATCATTGCTGTTGAAAGTTTCAAAGTAAAAAAGCAAAGAATGAAAATAAAGTAGTCATCATCTTCATCATCATTATTCTCGGCTTAACGTCCGTTTTCCATGCTAGCATGGATTGGACGGAGTATATTAATGACCCTCTTCCAATCTGATCTAGACTGTGTTAGATCTAAACTCAATTTCCTCTGTATCAAGTCTGTCCTTATAACCTCCTGCCAAGTCTTTCTAGGCCTGCCTCTGGGCTTTGACCCTGGAACTATCAAGTCTCTACACTTTCTTACCCAATTATCCTCCTCCATTCTTTCCAAGTGCCCCAGCCAATTCAATCTTCTTATCTTGATAACCTCTTTAATTCTACGGAGACTTAGCCTGCTTCTTAGCTCATCTGAACTCTTTCTGTCTCTCAGACTGGCGTTACACATCCACCTAACCATTCTCATATCATTCCTTTCTAAACGGTCAAGATCTTCCTGCTTCACTGCCCATGTCTCACTATCGTACAACATAACACTTCTTACACAGGCCTCATACAACCTACCTTTTACCTCAATTGACAGGACTCTGCTAGTCAACAAAGGAAGTAACTCTCTGAACTTTTTCCAAGTAGAATCTATCCTGCAAGTGACACTTCTTCTAACACCCCCTTCACTGTCCAACATATCACCTAAGTAACAGAAGTTCTCAACTATCTCTAACGAGCCACTGTTGTACATCATTAAAGCTGGAAATACTTCATTCTCTATAATCTCACCTTTGCAACGCTTGCATACAAACTGAATGTCATGTAAAAAAATTTAATATCAACGAATTACAAACAAACATATCATAAGTACCGGATTAAAAATACGCTATGTTCGTAAAAGAAAGATGGGAACTTACTTGCCACCAAACAACTGCATGCCTAACAAGGCTGATATCACAATGAACAGGAATAAAAGGAACATTAAACTTAATATTGATTTCATTGCATTCATTAATGATGTCACCAGATTACGCAAGGATGACCAGTATCTAAAATATTAGATACATAATGTCAACTTTCTTTAAAGTACAGTTCCCAATCTATATTATAATACTCGCTGTCTGTCTTTCTGTCTGTCTGTGATCCAATTTAAAAACCTGGGGAAACCATATTATAATCTCATCTATTATCGAAATGATCCCCCCCCTCCAAGTAAATTGCATTACTTCGTGTTAACAGGTGGGCAAAACTGCACGAAATAACGATGCCTGATATATGTACGACAGGTAATCCCTGGTTGCGAGATTTTCCATGGGGTAATGATTAGTGCTTATAAATTTATAAATAGTATTTGAAAAATTTTTTAAATGTTACATCATTTAAGATAAGATTTAAAGCAAAAAAAATACTAATTGTTACAAAAGAGGGGGTTTATTGATTATTAGAGACTGGCACATTTGCAGCAATAGTCTTATTTTTGCTTGTATTCTCCTTTGAAAAGTATTGATTGCTCACGGCATGTATTTCTTATTGCTGATTGTTAATCTTTATTCATTAATCATAAATATTTAATCAATACGAAATAGATCACTTTTGGTTATTCCATTGTTAAAATTACTTGAGTTTGCCACATTGTAACCATAGGGGTTGTTGGATATCATGGTTGGTTAAGCCACCTCCCCTAACCATTTATAATTTACGAGCCTACATGTAACACACATAAAATATTTATTGTGTTTGTGTAGCAACAAGCTTAGAAAGATTGTTTAAACAAGCTTACTACTGGTAAAAAAAAACATAATATTATATTCAACCATTCAGAATTTACGTGATTTTATTAATATTAAAAAAAAACAACTTCAAAGATCAGATTTTCTGATCTAAGTGAAAGTAAAATGTAAAACAACTGAAGATCAGACACACTATACAATTCAATAAACCCACAATGTAACAAGACAGCTAATTTCGGAGTTCGCCACCACAAGTAACTGCTTCGACTATTTCTATATTAGATTCACACATTTTGAACTTGTCAATGTTCAGAGCAGACTTAGGAATTTGGATCTTAGGCTATTTGATTAATTTAGAACTTTTGCCATATGTGCGCATTGACTGTTTGTCCATATTTGAAAAATGATGACAAAACTGTGTTTGTCTCAAAATGTTACGCAGCGTTTTCCCCAAATTCAAAGTGAAGTTCTGTGGTCACAGAAGATATTTTCAGAAAAATTTACGTGAATGCACCTCCGAACCTAACTTATAGTTCCTACAAGGTTTTTTCTTGCTTATACCAATCAATGTGCTCTCTTGAAACTTATTCTGAAATCAAAAATTCTTACTTGTCAAAAAACAAACAAACAGAAAACAAGGTGTAAAATAAACATAAGCTTTAAAAGCAAAATCTTCCATACTTTGTGACTTTGAAAACTCTTAACAAGCGAAGGCATCTAAGTACACTTAGCCCCAAGTTGATATCTCCGACAGTTTTGTTTAAGATGATTTCCATTATGCTCAAGACAACAACCTAAAGTAGATATAATGACAAATAAGGTTCACAAATTTCTAAAACATATGGTGTACATGCTTTGCTGTTTATATTAAAGACAATTTGAGGGGAAAAACAATACAACAGATTCAAACATTTTAAAAACTTTTCAAGGCATGATATTAATTTTAGTTCAAGTTATAGGTATGTGCAACTAGTATTACACTAGTTGGCAAGAGTTTAATTTTCTTTAAAAGCAAGTACATTAAATTATTAAACATACATTTGCAAAATAAAATTCAACATAATAAATTCCAAAAGGTGTTATTTTCCAAGCCCTTTTCCCTAAGAAAATGTGATGCCATAAGAACAGCAAGCCATTGTTAATGAACAGCCTTATTTGTATATGTGCATTAGGCAAATTTGCACTTGCTTCAATATTCTCATTTTTTATAACCGTTCAGCCACAAGGCTTAACTTATATAATAATAATACTTACAACTAGGTCGAATACGTTAAAAAGAGATCTGCAGTACAAAACAAAGCCATGAGAAAACAGCTTGATTATTAATTCCAAGGTAAAAATTGAGACAAACACAATTTCAGCGTATTCTAAATAAAAAACAAAATCATCCTTACAACTGTAGACTTCAAAAAAAAAAAAAAAGAAAAAGAAATAACACAACCTAGAGTAAAACAGTAAAAAAAAATGTGTTGATTGCTGGTTTTTCACACGAGTATTGAGCCATAAAAACTTATGAGCAGTGTCAAAGTTAGCTAAAGTACTGATCAATCACTTTTCTGCCCCACTCAGGAATTATAGTCATATCACTAGCATTTCTATATTTTTTCTTTAAGGCACCAAATTTGATGCTGCTTGTAAGTGTTTGTAACTTAATACTCATATGAAAGTTTATTATTTAACTAAAATTAGATGATGAAAGAATTAATTTGAAAAAAATTAAATTTTAAATAGTATATAGTTCTACACAAGTAGAAATCCTTGTCTTTGTGTTAAAATAATTTTTTTAAAAAAAGGTGCTTACGTTGAACATCGGTTAACCAATCTGGTTGTTGATAATGTCTCGTTGCCATTATGATTGTATTTATAAAAACCATAAAAACAACAAACCAAAAAAAATAATTATGTTTAACTATCGCCCTTAGCTTAATACGCATCATTTTAATACGTATCATCAGTCTATCAAATTTCGATTTGTGGTGGTCACCAATTTTTACACGATACTCTCGTGATGAGGTAAACACTAAAGCTGGATTTACAATAACACTTTCATTTATGTCCTGCATAGCTTCTGTTGATTGCACGTTCTGTTCACTTTGCTCTTGAACTAATGCATCCTCTAAAGCAGAAAAATATTACTTTCATTATTCAGTTTCGTTATTTTGTCCATTGATTTCAAAAAGTAAAATGCTGTGTGGATACAGAATTAATAAAAAAGCTTGTAATTTCCAGGTAAAACAAAATTAACTCATGAAATGAAAAAATATTATTAAAGAAACATGTTGATACTCGTTATCTGGAACTCCAACAGGACTGGCAAAAAAATGGGCAATGTATAGTTAAGATAACGAGGGTTTACAGTCTGGGAGTCCAAGATTACAAAATGTTTTTACTCATCCACACATATGAACAAACAATTGAAAAAGTCATAAATTGCGCAATTTATGTTAGTTTTTTAAGGAAATTGCAAAATGCTGTTGTAATAGAACTGTAAACTTGTCATCTTCATCTTTATTAATGAGTCATAGAGTTTGCAAAGTTTCCATTCCATCAAATTCGTTGCAATTGTTTCCCAGTGATCAGTTTTATCCATTACTGATTTGATTATCTTTTCATCGGTTCTTTTAAATACGGTATTGCCTTCTCGGTACACATGTTTGAAATAAACCAATTAAAAAATACTGTGACAATCTGCTTGAATTTGCCATCCCTGATCTTTCTTGATTTATTCAACGAAGATTTCAAAACAGTTAAATACTAGTCTTTTTTCTTAAGCCAAGTAAATAAGGTATCTCTCTTTACTCCATATTTTAAGGCAACATCTTCATTAGAAGAACCTCTCTTAGTTTTCTCAAAGCATTTTTAAGGTTTTCATGCTAAGCTTTCTAGCGATTGTTGATTTTGATTGAATGTTAATTTTGATAAAACATTTGTAATGTTTTCCGAAAATTTGAAATCGGGAAAGTTCCAGACAACATAATAGTTAGACAAAAAAAGTTGGACAAAGAGAAAGCTTGTGATATTGGAGTTCAAAATAACAGAAGTTTTTACACATACATAAGGTCGAAATCCAGAAGAGAAATTGTTCGCACAAAACCAATTATTGTGTCTTTTGTAACATTAAATACAGGTTTAATAATAGCTGTACCATGTATTATAAAATCCAAATTACTAAAAAACTTTGAGACAGCATTTTTCAGAAAAAAAAATAATAAAAAATTACCTCCTTTTAAAATCCAATTTAAATATGCTTCACATATCCTATCCAATTGCTGCTCATATCGAAGCTTTAAAAACGCCCTTCGGTTCTCAACTTTTTCTCTTTCTTTTGCAAATTCCCTACAAAGAGTTATATTACAGTGCACCTGTAAACTTTTAAGTAGAATCTAAACTTTTGCTTGGATACAACTTTGAAAGATCTAATGAAAAAAATTTGTGAATGACCATGGACTACTGTTTTTATAGGAATAAGCTTCCATCCTTAAAAATAATATTACTAAAATTAAAAAATGTCTGAATGGAGAAAAATGAATGCTTCCTAGAAGAACTCTAAAATATTCTATATCTTCTTTTCATTTGGTGATTTCCAGAGTGATTTGATACACACTAAAACATTATTAGACGCTAAAGGGATAATTGATAGACCAAACTTAGTAATCTTTGAGATAATTTTATATAACATAGGCAAGACGTCAAATCTTTTATGCAGTGGAGAAGCAACCTAAGTTAGACTAAAAATAAATTAAAAAATTAGGAGCAAAGTAACAAAAAGGTTTAAAGCATTCTTTAAATCTTATAAATTATGGCCTCTCAGTAGTGATGACATTTTTTAAAAAAAATACTCACCCACTAAGAACACCAAGCACAAGGTTCAACATAAAGAATGAACCAATCACAATGAGAGATATATAATATATCGCATAGATGTAACCACTCTCATCCATACTATAGAATGTCTGAAAGAACAGAAGTAGAAAAATATAATACTACTAGTCGTCAACCTGTGGAAAAATCCATGGGGTTGCCCCACCTTTATATATCGCATATCATGTTTCTGTAACAGACAGAAAAACAGGCAGACGACGGCTATTTTTATAAGAATAACAACAACAACAATAATACATTTTTAAATTTCTCTTTTCCTACCTTAATGAAAGATCCGTAGATAAAAGTTCGCCTACATTCTTATCATTTCAACTCTTAAAATATGTATATCATAGGGGAAATCACACATTAAGAAGCATTAGGACTGTTAAAATAAAACAGGACTTAGCGGAGCTAAAATGAGTAAAAATTTACATGCAGGTTAATTTAGCTAAACTGAATTCAAAGATAAAACTTTCAACAAAAAATTCAAAGGTCTATTATGCATCATGTCAGTTGATTGTTAAGAATTGTTCTGAGCTAGTAAGACGTTATACATCTTTTAAAAAAATACAGCAGTCAAATAGCACAACAAACTTACATGATACATAATCTCAGTCCAGCCTTCCATAGTTATACATTGAAACACTGTGATCATTGCAAGAAAGATGTTATCAAAAGAAGTTATGCCATAGTTTAACCCAGTCCAGTAACGCATGCATTGACGATTTTCTGGGCATTTTCTTCCATGCACGTAGTAAAATGTCTCGGTTGTTAATGATGAGTCGCATGGAAAATTGTCAACTACAAAAACAAAGATATTTGATTTTTTAAATAGAAAACTGATTAAAACAAATAAGGGTCATAAAAATTTGGCATTCAGACAAGTTCAAATGCCAGCTAAATCATAGAAAATGCACAATTTCTATGCCATATCACCTTTTTTTTAAATAATAAATTTTATAAGGAAATTAGACTGCAATTTGATCAATTTTTAAGAAGAATGTAAGAATATTTTTAAGCTAAACAATGCTGCATAAGAATGAAGAAATCAGGTGTTGACACAAATTCTTTTTACATTTAAACTTATGTCACAGCGAACATGTCTGATGTAGTCCTATAAGTGTGTTGAAATGATTAGCAAAAACAGTCTTGGCTCACGTTTGGGATGTTCAATAGTGATCTTATCTTTAATTATAGGCATGTAATTTATTTCAAAAATACAAATAGCCTAACAATTAAAAAAATTATTAAGAAATTTCAAAAGACTTGATAAGCAACTTTTTATCCTCTATAAAATATAAAAAAATCATTTTCCTGTTAGGGGTTTTCTTGAAGATTTTGGCTATTTGTTGGCTATAAGAGAAAATTGACCTTATGTGCTCTTAAGTACTATAGCATTATAACCTTTAAAAGGCTATAATACTGAAATTGTCATATTTATTTTGAAACATGGCATCCAATAAAAAAAATAGTGCAGTTAAGGCACTCACATATATTCTTAGTAATTCAGTCACCCCTCCCTAGATTTACAAAAGTAATAATAAATAAGTGAGAACAATAATATATGCAAATTGTCTCAAATCCATCATGTACTTACATGTTTTTGTGTCATTACTGTAACAGCTATAGTGGAATCTTTTAACAAAAAACTCTAAACCTATGATAGCGTATATAATAATGACAAAGACAACCAGGAAGAGGACTTGTAACAATGGAAACATTGCTCTGACAATTGACGTCATGACAACTTGAAGACCTGTAGAGAAAAATACATATTTCGATATAATAAGAAGCTAATGAAATAAACCACAATTAAAAGTAATTTGCAGTTTTAAGAGCACTGGAAGTTCCACTACCTTTTGTTGATAATAATAATAGACTTTCCACGAGCCTTATACTAGTATAATGCTCGTGGAAAAACCCACTTAGGCCTTGAACAAAAAAAAAAGAAAATCGTCACTTGAATTTCGATGACGTCAGCAAAGTCCCACAAATGTACAAAAAAGATTGTCCACTATCGTGCAGAGCTTCAAACGCTGATCAAGAAATGTAAAGGATCATGTACTTTTGACGAACAGTTTAAGAGATATTGAGGTTTAAAGGTTTTTTGATGTTTTCATCAACCTGTCCAATCAAGAACTGAACTGGACCAAGGTTTGGAAAACTTATCCAATTTGATTCCAGGATGTATGTTCCTAGTTACCCACGCAGTAAAAAATGACTGATGTCACCACGTCGTTTCCTAGTTATTAGGCCTTAAGTTATATGTGTATTGCAATAACTTCATTAATTTAAATCAAGATATTGACGTTAATTTAGCGTTATTAATGCCACAACATTAAATTTGTCAATTAACTTGAGACATGAAAAAAAAAAGAAAGAAAAATGAACACATTTACTGTTACATATAGATGAACATACACACTCTCTGTATTATTATATAAATATTCGGCAGATACTCTGCAAAAGTGGCACCCCTTTAATTATTAAGTTCAGAATGTAATATTCAATGATATGTGGCAGAATATCAACAAAGCAAGGCTGAATAATTCTGATGTCCATTTAATAATGGAGAATAGCATGTCTTATTATACATTTACAATATCCTTAAAATTTAAGCTAGCAAAATGGGACTCTAAATACACTATAGGATACTCAGTAAAGGAACAAGAAGTACACATTTAAAGTTTCATTGTGTGATAACAAATTACAGAAGCTAAGTGTTTGCTGTAATCCTTTTTTTCTTTTCAGACAAAATCGTTTGAACTTTAGATACATTTTTTTATGAAGAAGGATGCAATAAAGACAGCAGAAAGTTAAAAATATCTGATTTTTATTTAAATGTGCTTCTTTTTTTAATTTACTCTATGTGATTGCTTATTATCATACATGATAAAACAAATTTAGATATTTTATACAACGAATAGATTTTATACAACCCAATAGATTAATTAAAATAACGAATATTTTGCACAAGTTTGATTTTTATCTTCCAAAAGATATTATAAAGATTTATTATCTTCAAAAAAAAAAAATTTTTATAACGCCAAATTAAATATCCGGGTTATTTGGAAGGATTGTTCTAGGTTCTTTTGACAAAAGAGCAATTCTTCAAAGAATTTCTAAATTATTTCTCATAAAAAACTGTATGGGCTATTTGCAAAATTATTGACAACTAGTTTTGTTCCTTATTTGCTTTTTAACACAAAATGGATATTTATTTCTTCTGAAGATTAAAAACAGATTTTCATATAAACATTTTTCTTATTTATGAATTTTTTGGGGCCCATTTACAAAAGTTTCCACTTTGAAGTAATTGAAAAGTATCCAGTTTGTATTATTTGAGGCGTGGTGATTATTTTTGGTTAAAACCTATTACTATTATAAAAAGAATATGTGAAAACAGAAAGAGAAAAGAATTGATAGAAGAACAGAAATATTTTAGTAATCAATAATTAATAACGAGCATAAAAAATCGAAACTAAAACACGTTTTAAACTAACACACGTTTTAAAATTCCACATTTTACAACATTAAAAATTAAAACACACCAAACAAGACAAGAATCAAACAAATTTAGTTGCAATATAGTGAAAATATATATTGTATTGTAGACAACAATAATTTTTTAGAAAGTTGTAATGCTGTTTGTAAAAAAAGACTTATTAATTAATATCAACTTTTTTCCTGCTTGTTAATTTTGAAAAGATCACAAAACAAAAGCCACGGAAGAACCTCTGGTTTTCAGGATCTTAAAAGTTAAAATTATTAATTAAGATATTTTATCAGGCCAGAAAATGTCCTTGGCAAACTTGCATAACTCAGTATAAAGTATATTTAATAAAAACTTATATTATATAAACTTTGAACATTAAAATTCAAACCTTTTTGGGAAGTTGAAAATTGTTTAAAATACGAAAGGTTTAAGTTTAATGTTTCCCCTTATAATCTCATGTTCTTTTCTTTTACTTTAAAAATTTTCTTGTCTAATATCCCTTTTTGAAGCTGCATTAAAATATTGACATGTACTGGTAATATTTCTTTACTGTACCATTGTTTACTGACTGCAGCACTCAGTGAACAACATAACTTTCAACCCTAACATAGTCAAAGGTTAAAGTTTATTTTTAATGGTTAAGGTGATCCTAGTGTTTAATTATTTCTCGAACGAAATGCATCACTTCTTGTTAGTTTAAAATGTTAAGTAGTGGGAATTATATTTGCCAGGGGTATGGCAGAATATTAAATTATAAAAAATTTAGAATAGATTATTAATATAAGGCATATTTTAAAGTTATATAAATTTAAAATCCTACAGAAAAAATCTATTTTGAACCATGAATAAACATACACACAAACTTTGTTCACATACAGAAAAATCCACAGGTACTTACTTGGAATTCCAGAAATAAGTTTCAGTGGCCGCAAAACTCTGACAGCTCGTAGTGGCTTGATATTTACTTTACTGCCAAGAAAATCACTCACAGTAAGTAATCTAAAGAATAAAGAACTTTAGATATCCACACATTAAGAAATGTATTCCATTTTATTAATCTAAATGTAGGTCTTTTTTGAGAAATATGAGATATGTTACAACATGAAATTTGACAACAATAAGAATTATATATAAATAAAAGTCAATACATAAAAGGCATCCAATCAGTTTTGATAAACACTTCTACAGTACAGGCCTTTTCAGGAATATTTTGATCATGTGTGGCAAAAAGCACGCCTCAAGTGTTTAGGTGTGCTTTTGGTTAACTTCTTATAAAATTTGTCATTTTTAACACAAATGCCTATTTAAGGGTGTTTATTCTAGCATAAGAACTTCCTTAGCTTAAAAAGAGGATTTCCAAAAATTGTAAATGTTACCTACCCTGTAACAACGACAACGAAGTCTAGGATGTTCCATACACTTCTTAGGTATGAATGAGGATGAAGCAACAATCCCATTGCCAAGATTTTTAAGACAGCTTCACAGCAAAATATACCAAGAAGATAGTATTCAATTTGGTTCTAAAAAGTGATAAAAAATAAATAATTTAAAAGCAATTGTGTGCAAAACAAATGTTTTGGAGCTGTCTTATTTGTAGTGCAAAAATTTTAAAATTAAAAGAATTTTTTTCCTCGTACCATAAGCTTAGAAATTTAAGCCTACTACATGTATGATCTTTAATTATTTCTGTGCTGGTTATTTGAATCCAGACCTTGTAAATATGTTTTTAATTTTTAAACATCTATAGTCTCCATGATATTTTTGTCCATAAAAAATCAACATTTTTTGAAACTAAAATTTACAATGCATGTACACAGAACACATTTTTTTCTGATAAAACTCACTTACCGCTATCTTATTCATTTCTGACTTATCATTTTCAGGAAGTGGAGCATCAATAGCCATTACGACGCAGGTAAACAAAATTGCCAGCAAAATAAAATACTCAAACAATGTGAATAGAAGTGTTAAGGAAAAAATCATAAGGAGACAATAAATAGCAAGATACTGTATTAAGATAACCAACAAAAGTAGTAAAAGAAATTACTAATAACCAGATAAAATGTTAAAACAGTGTTTTATTTCATCTAAAACTACCAACTTAGACACATTCCAAAAGAAATAATACATAGGGGAGTTATGGACGCTTTAGTAAAATCCAAAAATGTAGATTTATGGCTACCTGAAAAAAAAAATTAAATTTTATATTTATATTACCTTATGGACAATTTAATTTGCTTTAATATCCAATAAATAATTTTTAAAAAAAACCCACACTTTTAAGAAATAACAAATATACTAAATGTGTCTAAGCCATTATAGTATTCTTAATAAATAAATTGACAAAAAATAAATTAAACAATAGTCTTAAAAGTTTAATATCAAGAAGATATATATTCATCAATCATTTTCTTTAGGATTTTGTTTCCAAAAAACTATTCAGGTTTTTCTTCAATAGCTGAACTTCTGCATGAAAAATAGAATAAATAGAATAAAAAATACCTAAATCTTCAAAATTACATTCAAATAGTATTATGATGAATGTATTTTCTTATTGCCTATCTATAAAAAAGATTAATACTGACTTTCGTTTAATTGTAAAGAAGATAATTTTTTAATTTTAACTTTCATAGGAGGGGAGTAAACAAATGGACTTTTACACTTTAATCAATCATATCAATCAACGAATAATAATAAAACTTTCTGCAATGTTTTTATACAGACACTAAAAATGTTTACTTGGCGAAAAACATCTGCTTGGTTTTGGATTATTTGGTAATCTTAAAACTTATCTTAGTTGAAGAAAAGATTTAGTTGCAATTGAAATATAATATAGCTTGCAGCGTATACATGTAATGCTAGAGACCACAGCTTTATATAATTCAGCTTTACATTGCTAAAAAACGCATAATAACCTCTTGTACTACATTATGTTCACATTGTTATGAACAAAATAAGTCTCGAGTAGATAGGATATTTCCCTAATCGGAGAAATTAGTTGATAAGAAAATCACTCCCAGACTGAGTGAAAAAAAATAGTGCGTAATTTTTTTACTTTTAAATTAGCAAAGGCGAATAAGAACTTCAAGATATAATGCTGATTAAAATAATCCTAGTCGTGATATATATAACAAGTTTTTTAATCATTTTTTTAAAAGAAAAAAGAACAAATTCTTATTATTAACTCTTTTAAAGGAGACGAAGGAAAACTAAACTAAAAACAATGTTTAAAAGAAAATCATAACATGGAAATTAATAAATTCAATACTTTATAAAAATTGTTATTCTTTATATAATTCTCGTATTAAAATAAAAGTCCACAAAAATATTGTAATTCAACTGTTTTAGCTAGCATCTGTACAAAAATATTTCACGATTTTTACACACCAACATTTTTACAAAAAATTTTAAAATCTTAATGTAAGCTGTTTGGATGTCTTATTAAAATTAAAACTCAAAAAAATTCCAATTTTCCGAGAAATCTTAAATTAAAATATTGAGACTTTCTCTTAGTTTCTCAAAATAAGTATGGAAAGGGCTTATAGAGTTTTAATATGTTAAATGAGTTTTTGGTCCAGGATAGTAATGCAAATCTGTAGTCTTTTAGTATCTGTATCAACATTTTTGCTATTCCTAATATTTCTTGCAATGGGACATATATTTTAGAATATGTAGAACATTTAATTTTTGTTTTCAAAAAATGCGATCACATAAAAAATGAAAATTAAAACATTTGCAAATTAATGTAAAATATCTCACGACAACAAAGTATGTAAATGACACTTATTAGAACTTCCCAAAAAAATCAAATCTGCTGAACTTGTAAAAGTTTGCAATCTTAAGGTAGAAATTTCACCATGCAAAAAAGTTTATTATATATAAACTTAACAGTAAAAATGACTAAACATTATAAATTTATAGCATTTTTTAAATAATACATACATGCTCAAAAAGCAACTTAACTTTTATTGACTTTAGTAATATTCAAGCATTTCAATCTTAGCCCTTCAAAAAATAGGATATTTGTCTTAGTTTAGTGACTTCTCTTTCTAGATCTAGAAAACGTTTGGGGACCAGGTTTATTGTTTTTAATGGTATTTTAGATTTCACATTATCACATTTTTTGTTTTATTTTTATATATCATTATATTAATGTGTTTCAGCGTCAGTCTCAAAACATTTCAAGATTATTATAAAAATTCTCCAGGTATTTAGCAGGTCTGAATATCTCACATAAATACATAAATTCCAAATAACTTTGAGAAGAAAAAAACAAATGTAAGAACAAAATAAGGCTAAATTCTTTGCACATAGTAAGGGTTTAAAGCAAGATGCACGTTTCTGGGGATCACTGAACATTGCCAGATCAGAATTTGATACTTAACCCATATATTTTCCTTATATATATATATAAAGTGTCTTTTCCTAGTTTAAATATTCTTAATGGCCAGTACTGATTTTCTTATATTACGCAATTTAATCAATTTGAACACAATAAGAGAAATTAACAAAAAAAAAAACAATTATGGTGAACTTACAAGGAGGATGGCGAACTTATGAGTTTTTGGAGGGGAGTTTCTGTAGTTGGCAGAGGATATGGAGTAATGGTGGTGTTATGCAGCATGGTAAAAAAACCCAGCACTATAATATAAGTGTGCGGCATTTTAGATAAGTTTTACTAACATATTGCAAAACTTTTTATCACTTTACTTTTTGATCAACCAAGATTTTGTATATTTTAAAAGATAGCTATAGCTAAGTGTTTAAAGAACATCAGAAAAAGAAGCAGCTACCTAAAGTGTTCTTTTTTCAAACCAACTTTCTTCAAAACAACTTCCCTCAAACCAACTCTCTGAGGATCAGTAGCTCAGTTGCTGAAATATTTGATTTATACCCAAAGGTTAAAAAAAAGGTTTTCGTAGCTAGCTAAAATGGAAGCTGCATCATTCCGTCGTGGTTCCTCCTGGAAACAATTGATAGTAGATAACACATAAATGCTAGCTAGCTAGCTAATGCCAACAACAAAAACGAGAATCATTTGTCGATACGGGGGAGAGATTGTCTTTTAACTGGCTCTTGATTTCTTTGTGTTTAGGACGGAAGTATGAATGCAGAACGTCCTTAACTATTATATTTAAATCCTCCATCATAAAAGCAAAATTTTTTAAGCGGATGTAGCATTTCGGATCGCCATCTTGAACAAGCTTTCGTTTTCGATTTTGTTTTTTAAAACCCGAGATTAAAGTTACGGCAGCCAAACCTTGGCCCTGATTGTGGGAACAAAAACTATCCTTTTAAAATTTTGTCACGTGCCCGAGGTGTCTTTATAAAATCGGTAGCCTGGTGAATTCATGTTTTAAAACAATTCACCGGACAAAAATTGCATAAAGTTGAATTAAATAATATAAAAAAACTTGTACATGGCGCAAATTGTCATCATACATAAAAAACTTTTTCCTCGTGAGAACACAACCTTGAAATAAACTTAAGTAGATCAAAGATTACCGATAAGGCGTTTTTTGTTAACAAAATCTGTTTTTGAGAAACCAGAACATACGATACGAGTTCTGAATAGTCCTAACTAAGAAACGAATATATAGATATACAGTTCACACCAACACGCTTTTGTTTTTAATTTTATTCGCCCACAATTTTTAAATTTTAGAAAATAACAAATAAGGGTGACGTTATAGCGTCAACATTCGAGGGAAACAGGACGTTGTACCAAACCTGTCTAAATATAAATTGTTACGCGCGTTTTATGTGTTACATATCAAGCACAAACGCGTCTCCTTGGTGATAAGGCACAACATTCTGTTATATATAAGAAACAAGTTTTAACAAATTTATGAAGAAAAAAAAACGTCACAAACATAGAAAGAATAGAAGAAAGAAGAAACACTAAACAAAGAATAAAACAATAAAAGACCACACTAATGGTACACTGAACAAATTAAATTCCTTAACTATATTTTAAAAGCAGAAAATTATAGTTAAAAAAAGAAAGAAAAAAAAAACATAGATTTTTAGAAAAGGATATTTTGATTCGGTAATCAGCGTCGCTAATGCTCGTATAGGATTCCGAGGTCCAAGACAACACAGGGAATAATATTGATTTTTACCCATAACTTCTCCGTTACTTCCTCTAAAATCTTTTAGTTGATATGGTGCACTTTGGGATCGTTTAGTTCTTCGTATACTACGTGCTGTTGAAGCTAGTAAATTAGGGTCAGAATAACTTTTATGGATCCGCTTTATTTGTTTATATTGTTCTTCGATTTCATCTTCATGTTCACCTCTATTTTCATCTTCTTCTTCATCTTCTTCCATTTCGCTTGTTTTTAAAATATCGTTACGCAAATCCGTCATTATTTTGATTTAAGTTGAAACTTTAAACATTGAAAATGTAACATCATTAAAAAAAATAAAAAATAAAAAATAATATTTTGTGAAAGCTATCTTGTAAATTTTTCACTTTTAAAAACTGTTTATCCTTTGCAAATAATATCTTTCATTTCACCAGTAAAATTAACTTGTATGAACTATATTTTCGCTATGTTCCTCCTTTCTTTTTTTTGTATTACTTTAACCCGGTTATTTTCTTCTTCTTTTTTGCTTTTCTTATATTAATGGTAAAATGCTTCACATAACCTTCAATTTTTTGTTGTTTTTTTTTACGCGAAACATCTGCAGTCGAAGGCTTTTTTTCGACGTGCTAATTTCAAGCTACGGTTCAGAAGCGAATAAACTTTTTTTTCAAAATTTAACTTAGTAACTCGCTACCGTATACTTTTTATTTGCCAGAGAGTGTGAAAAGTTTTTTTCTTTGAATAAAGTAATTTGGTTAGTGGCGAGGTTTTCTATAGTTTGTCATACATTATTAAGTTTTTTCCGATTCATTAACGTACTTATTACATTCATTGAATCACGTGACTTGTATAAAATAATACGAACTCATCATATTTTTGAAATTGTAAATTTGTGTACGCGGGATTTATTCAAAAATACAATTTATCAATAACATATCCAAGATGGTAGCATAAACCGTAATAATTTTCCCGTGTAGAGATATTGCGGAAAATTTAATCATGACTTTTTACATTTATGATATAAAAAGCGATGATTGGCTATGAGTCAGCGCTGTGTACTGCTCTTAGCAACAAACGCTTCAATGTTAACATCTGCTTTCTTTTTGCTACTCACAGTAATAAAGACATCGATTGAATGGGAGAATCATTTATTGTTTTCCCCCAATCTATGGAAAACAGAAGCAACAATAAAAACTTAAATTATTTATGCCCGTTTATATATTAGTCTCTTCGGGGTTTTAAGAACAAAAAAATATAGTTAATACTGAGGAACACTTCTCGTTGCTCAGAATCACGCACACATGAAAAATTTGGAAGAAAAACTGAGAATCATAAAAAAAATTAATCGCCACACTGGTCGAGTCCGCGTAGTCACATTTATTAAAATAAAATTACATTTCATTCTTTCTTTCTTTTTCACTTGTATGTTTTTCTAAAGACTTTTAAGATGTTGGATATATATTTTGTTTAATATTTAATGAATTGGAAGAAGGTGAATCCACATCTACTTTTAATATTTTTGAACGTATTGATATTTAGAAATTCTGATTAAAAAAAGTTCAACGGAAATGCTATTTTCTTCTGCCGGAATTCTTTCATTTTGGCCACATTTTGACGGACAGCGTAGAAGTTAGAAAGGTTACCTGTCTCTCTTCCCTGCTTTTGCTATTGCCCTGTATTTTTTATTTTTTTTATTTTACTTAAAAAGAGAAAAATGATGAGTTTAGTTCACTAGACTACGTAGAAGTAGAAACTTCAGCGAGGTTATAAAATTCGTGAAAATTATTGTGCAAACATAAATCCAAACGAGCCTAAATATACGGGTTGATGGGTTTCTTATACTAAATACACGCACTTTTTTATAAGAAATCAGTGATAGTCCCTTTAGGGTTCCGACTCTTTTTTTAAAACAAAATTTGAGAAGATTCGAGGACTTTTGAGGAGATTTTTGAGAAGCTTTTGTTCACAAAATTGAGGAGATTCGAGGAGAAAACTAGCACTTGTAAAAATAAAGGAAAACACATACTGGCATCTCAATACTTTTTTTCAAAAGATAACCAAGAAACTTTGCTTCAAATATAAACACACAAAAAGTAATGTTTGCAGGCCACAGCAACCACAAGTTGTGGTTATTCAAAATAAATAATATTAAAATAATATCAAAATTTTTTCAAAGAGATTTAAGAAAAAAACCTAAATTTCAAAAAAATCAGAACATTTGAGACCTTTTGAATTTGAGGAGATTTGAGGAGTTATGAGGAGGCGTGGAAACTTTCATAGAGGAGTACTTGCACAACTTTAAAAATATTTTTTTTTACATTTTTTTTGCAAATCATGCAGCGACTTCATGTGAAAAAAGATTTGTTCAAAAACTGAGTTACCTGTAGCTAAAGCATTTTTTGATAACCAGGTTGTTTACTTCGAGCTATCTTGCAATAATTATGTACAAATCATCATTGTATACTATTTAACCTGCTGCAAAGTACGCATCATATTGACTTTCCTCAAAATTTCTAACTCAGAAACAACACCGTAGAGATTACTAGAACGAATAATGGCTATTTTTTCCAGTCAATAAATAAATTGTACAATATTAAAAAAAATTATACTCAAATAGTACCGTAGATAAATTTTGGCGAGTATTTAATTTGGGGATTTTCAAAATGGAACATTTAGCGGGGATTTAATTTGGCGAATGATAAATTTTATAAAATTTGGCGAGGATATAATTTTGCGAATATAAAAAAATGCTTATTCTGGCGAATGATACAGAGAAATGAATTTTTCTGTCTTAAAATGTTTTATAAAAAATAATAATAAACGTATAAACACAAGATTGATTATAGAGTTAAACATTTCTATTCTTCATCATCGCCTTTCGTGAATATAAAAAAAGTTCATTTTGGGGAAAAAAAAACATTTTTCTTTAAAATTTAACGGGGATTTAATAGGCGAACGGTAAATATGTTAAACTTAGCGAGTATTTAATTTGGCGAATGAGTTATCAAAATTTTGGCGGGTATTTAATTTGGCAAATTTTGCCCAAATTCGCCAAATTTAATCCTCGCCAAATAATGATAAAGATTGAATAAAGGATAAATTTATGAAACTTACTTTGAAAAAAAGAATAGTTTTCAGTTTAAACAAATTGTTTTGAGAGCAAGTTTTGGGTTATTCAGGAGATACTTGCCAATACTATGTAAAAAGCACGTGACGCTACTAATGTTTTTTAATTCTATATTTATTCACAAACCTGATTTGTCCTACACGCACTCAGATAACTGTTTTTGAAAAAACAAGAGTACATTATAAATTCCCTTTCAAGTTAATTGTTCATTGAAAAACACTCTTTCCATCTGTTATCCAAATGTGCAAGAGACTTCATTAATATGTAAAGTATATACAAACAGCCATGTTTCAGCAAAATAATACATTGCATTGTTTACATCAAAACAAGAATAAAAATCTATTAAAATACATATGAATAATTTGATAATATATGTAAGAAGGTGCTAAATCAAGGGTATAATCAGGCTACACACCGTAACAGCTTATGAAAACCCTAGGAATGGCTAGAGCTGGTGACTTCGAACTGAGGTGACTTCGAGCAAGCACATAGTATAAAAATCTTTACATAACTGTGGAGACAGGTTATCAAATTCCTTGCACATAGACAAGAGATTGGTGACGTCATAAACTAGATAATTTCATTGTTTACCCTAGGAAGATAGAAATAGAGAAGGAGAACCACCTTATTTCGCAGCTATTAATATCTATTCAAATTCTGTGTTGTTTTTAATAACAATGGTATCACAGGCTTGTCAAATTGACCTTCATTGTGCTCAGTGTAGCAATAAAATGTTGTAAATAACTTGTATCTTGGTGTATTAATAAACCACATGGGAAACATTCGTGCGGGGACTTAAAAATCGCCATTTTGAAGCTTGTTTGGGGTTCATAGTGTTGCCTACTGATTAACGGAATACAAACAAATTAGAAGCGGCTGCAATAGGGTTGCAACACGAGTGTTTCAGTAGTGTTTTTCCATCTTTTTGGTTAAGTTTCAGGATGGCTTCAGGATTTCGGATTTATAAGAGTTAGCATTTTAGATTGAAGGATAAGTAGTCCAGTAGAATAATCTCAACAAATAATCCTACACTACCAGTTAGATTAACCCACAAGATCAATCTTAATGAAACTTTAAAGGAGAACTTAGAATTAAAGTGAACATTTATAAAAAACTACACGAGAGGTTGATGATCGTTGCTAGACCAATATGCAGTGCAAATAATGTATACGTATAGAAAAATATTTAAAAAATTAGAAAAATAAAAAAAATTAACTGAAGCCAGCAGTTAAGTACCATTGCGTCATTGTTAGACATTTGTAACAGTCAATTAAATTGAAGACTTACCAATCAACTTTCATTTATCGTTTTATGTACAGTAACCACAAAACATTCACAAAATCATGTATGTTCAGTTGTAAGAAGCAGACATCATGGTTTAAAGCATTGCACCTCGCAATTTTATTTATCAAAAAAAACAGCATACTGTTACATAACATTATATACAGAGAATCAGAATAACAGACCATTACACAACCTTCTAGGTGCAAATACAATAATTGTTTATAAATATAAAATTACAATTGATTAATATTATTGTCTTTCGTACAGGTTTAGGGTGAAGACGTCCTCCTATTGTGATGAAGGTTTTTCTAGCAAGTTCCATCACCTCGCATTTTGCTTTTATTGCAAGCAAGTTTGGACAGTAAATCTATTTTATATTATTTTATGACATTAATATCCTTCATTAGAATATGATATTTTTACATAATCTGGGTATTTCTTTTGTAACAGGCCGACAGTAATGGAATGGTCTGCTCTTCCAAAACCCTAAAAATATAGAATTTGAACGCAAAAAAACATAAGAGAAACATTGTACATTACACCTCATAAAATTCTGGGATTTCAAAAAAAAAAAAAAACACGTTTTTCTATGATCACACTAAAAATATATTTTGCTGAAAAATATAATGTTCGGAGGTCTCCAATATTACCTCACAAATCGTTTTTTTAAAAAAAAAAATAAATTCAGAAGGTTGTAGAATTTTTGCGAATTTGCCTTGTATCTGCAACTGAAATTTACCATTAAGCAAGGACAGACATTCACAATTTCTTGTCTGCAATTTACCTTATTTCTGGCTCCCTTGCAACTTTTCTGTAAATTTAGCATAAAATTCAAATATAAGCATATAGGATAAAAGCAAAACAATAGAGCATACAATAATTCTGCTGTCTTTGCAATTATTTTATTCCATCTTTTGCTAAACGAATCTTTGAAGTTAATTCACATCAAAAGGACTCACCATGGAATATCCAAATACTGAGATAATTTTATCTCCATCATCATGTTGTATTCGACCACCACCAACACATTCAGTTTCTATACCAAGAGGCAGTATACTGGATTCTTCTCTCTCATAAATATCAGCTAAAATGTAAATTGGATTAAAACAGAAAGATCTCGCTTTAATCAATGCAGTACTTGTTTTAATAACTACAGCCTTCTTTCTTCTAATTTTGTGGCTCACCAATGTATAAATGAATAGCTTTTTCAATTTTAGTTTTCCTACTTATTTTTGGGTGACAGGTTTCCTTTAAAACTAGACAACAACACTTTATGATGGTAAACAAAGTTAAAAAAATCCTCAAACTACTACCCAACAACAATAAAAGGTTGTAGAACTTTAAACTGCTGAATAAGCTCAAAGAAAATTGGTGCCAATTGGTACATTATAAACTTCAACCGCCTTTTTGCTGTGGTCTGTTCAGTGCCCCAAAAGGAATATATATTGTGCTGTCTATCTGTGCAATCCCTTCTGTTAACTAACACATAGATCAAACTATGGCACCAAATGCAGTGAAACCAGGGATTTATTTGATCAGGGCATGCATCTTTATGCCCCAGCCCTAAGTACCAACAACATTAAATCAAAGATCCATCAATCTTTTAACAAAGCTGATATTGAAAAAACACACTTCTCTTCCTCAAAGCAACAAACTCGGGTTAAGCTGTTGATTGTCTTTCATTAGAATCTAAGAAATATCTCCCTGAGAAAAATCCCCCCTGAGAATAGCCCCCGGTCGGTATTAAGATTTTTAATGGAAAATGTGTGTATATTGTAATACATTAACACTATGTACCAGCTCCTAAATAACACTCAATGCCGCCATCTTGATGCACTAACTGTCTAAAAGTTGAATGTAGGAGCAATCAATGCCGCCATATTAATTATCGGCATTGTTCACATCTTTAGTGTTAAGTATTAACACGTTACCCAACGGACTCCCTTTTAATAGCGCTATTCCTGTGTAACTGGCAGAATATCAGACACACTTTCCGGGCAGCAATTTCAGTGATATGACAGGGGAGTTGGAGATCCAAGCCTTATTTTCATATTAGGTACACCTGATAGTTGTTATTGCGACAGTCAGAAAATTGGTTTTGCGACTGCACTTTCAAGGTAGTTTCAGAAATATTCTATCAACTGTACACTGTTCATTCCCTCACTTGATACAACATTTTTCCATGCATCTATGCGCTGTTACCTAATAAAACACAGGCACGAACCCTTTGTTGTTTCAAGAGCTCAGTACAGTCACAAACAGGGCTTTACCAACCAGAGTGCTGATTGATTTTAAAAATGCTGCATTAAATGCATTCAAGCCTAAGCACCTGAGTAGTGATGTAGTTGGCTGCTTCTTTTATTTATTAAAAAACATTTGGCAAGATATTCTGCTGCCTTGGCTTCAACAACGGTACCAAGATGATGACAACTTCTCCTTACACGCAACAATGATCATGGCACTTGCGTTCCCTCCAGCCGATATCGATACGGCATTCAACGACTTATTCACGTAAATAAGAAACAACTTTAATATCAACATGCATGATATCTTCAATTATTTCGATGACACTTATATTGGGCGACTTCTGAGGAATGGATGTATAGAGACACTCCAATGTTCCCAAAGGAAATGTTGAATATGTATAAGTGCACAAAAAATCATTTACCTTAAACAAATAATAATGTGAAAGGGTGGAACAATAGGATACAGCAACATGTCAACGCTTGACATGTCAACGCTTGGAAATTTTGGAAACTTGTAGACGTCTTAAAGAAGAAAGAAAATGTTTGGCACGTGAAGTTGACTCAGTGTTTGGGAGGTATTCCAGTACTGAAGAGAAAGAAGTATGCTGATTGCAACACACAAATTGTAAATGTAGTGCAAATCTACCAAGGAATGCCAACATAAGACTACTTCAGACGTATTGCATACAATTTGTTGCAGAAGTAACTGTTTTAATCTAAATACTATGCTTAAAGAAATCCTGAGGTATAAAATGATGTTGGCCTTATATTTTAGAGCCTAAAAAGTTGGTTAACAAGTCAAATTTTTAAAAAAGCCCTTTTCTGTTCTCAAGATATTCACATTTAAAGAATTTCAGATCTAATTATGCTGCATAAATTATGATGTCATGTTTAAGTAATAGCAAATTTTGATACTTTTTGTCATCAGTAATTTTAAACATGTTAAGGGATATGCATTCAAACTATATCAATGCATAGATTTTATAAAGGTGAATTGATTAGCGTAATTTTTTCTGACAAAATCCCACTTGTTTGCTCGTCCCAGGCCTCTTAATTTTTTGCTGAGGATCCAAAAGAAAATGAAATTTTCTGGCTAAGCTTGTACACGGCCTATATGTTTACTCACAAAATCTAATTGCAAACCGACATGCAGATCTCAAGTTATGGGGTCATCATTGATGAAGTTTGATTGCACATACCTTAACAGGTCTAAAATTACTGATGCCAGTAATGTCAAAATTTGTTTTTACAGTACTTAAATATGACAATATAATTTATGCAACATAATTAAATGTGAAATTGTTTAAATGTAAATAACTTGAGAACGAAAAGATAAGAGCTTTTTAAAAAATTTAAAAAAAACTTGTTAACCAACTTTTTAATCTCTATAATATAAGCCCAACACCATTTTGTACCCCGGGTTCCCTGAACTACTTACTAATTTAAATGAGAACTACTTTTTCGATTTTCACACAATTTTTTGAGGAAATTTGTAAGTTTCTTTTATTAATTTTCTGAATGCAATACTGCTCTTTTGTTTTAGTAAATCTGCTGGAAATTTAGAAACTTTTAAGGAACTTTGTGGTCTTAGACGGTTGGTAATTTTTTTTATAAAATCATTGATAATCTATATTTTATTACCAATTATATACTTCTAATATTAATTCATTTTTATATAAATTTTTATTATTACCGGGGGGATTTTTCCAGAATCACTTTCATTGAGATCTTTACTCGATTAGAGTCTACTTGCCTTGGCTACTGTGCAAAATGAAATCAATACTTTTTTAAAAGCTAAATTGTCATCTTAAAGGCCAATCTTTGTTCAGGGCTTTTTAAATTTTAGAGAAAAAAGTTTTGTGCAATTCTTGCGATCGGCTTCACGTCATATGGTTGATGAACCAATCACAGGCCAGTATTCAGATTAAGCAGCCATTATAAAATGATAGACAAATGCCGTAATCATGTTTTTGTGTTGAAACCTTTATAAATACCATACTGGATTTTTCAAGGAATTCTTCCTTTTTTTAGTCAAATTTTTAATATGTTTGATATTGCTTAATCTTTGCCATTTTGCGAGATTTTAACGCGGTTTTGCTTGTAAATTCTGTTTAACAGTAGAACTGTGAAGGTTTTACCGTGAAAAGTCCACTTGTACTCTCATCGGAGAGCAACATTTTGACCGCAAGAATTGACGTTTTCTTCTCCAAGTGTGGTGTTGCTCTGCTAATGTCTGCATCCTTGGAAGACACTTGGTTTTAAAATGACTTTGGGAAAGACCACCCCACTGGGCTGGCTGGTATTATTGGAGTGGACCATTACGATGTGGAAAATTTCTGGGTTTCCCTTTCGTATAAAGATTGGGTTAGGGGCCTTCAAAAAAATTTTTTGGGCCCCGTTAGCGGGATATCAGCGCTAAGGGGGGGAGGGCGTCTGAAGTTTGAAAAAAAATCCACTAGGGATCGAGAAATTTTAAAATTTTGTTTGTGGCCTGAAAATTCTTCATCGTTTGTGAGCATAATTCCTCTTGTCATCAATTCCGATAATTTTTATCTGCAAAACACGCCCCCGAGCCTTCCAATATTTATCCGAATGTGTGTATTTCAAGGACGGAAATCCGATAAAAGAGGGGGAGGGGGTCTGAATCTTAGCGGCGATATCCTGCTAACAGGGCTCGAAAAAATTTTCGAAGGCCCCTCAGCCTACAAAAAGAGGAGTGCCTGTTTTCCCATGGAAGGCGACAAAACAGCTGTGCACATATGGGGCTTAGTTATAAATAACGAGATGTCTGAGAACAATTTTTAAAGCTCCATAATATAAGTCAAACATTATTTTATAGCTCGGTTCCATAAAGCTACTAGCTAGCTAGCTATCTAGCTAGCTAAAAAATATAAAAATAAAACACAAGTTACCATGGTATTCTGCCCATTTAAAACCTCTGACAATGTACTTTGTATGATCTCCAATATACAGCTTTATCAAAATATATTTAAAACGACCAGAAGGATCTATTTTAACATCTTCTACAGCATCCAGCTTTGCCTTCATTACATCACTGTTACCGCATTCGCCTGCCATTATGGCTAAAACACATGGGTCGTTTCGTTTTCCATCATTACCGTAAATCCTCGATTAAGCGCCGCCCTCGAATAAGCGCCGCACTTTTTTAGGCTTCTTTTTGAATAAGCGACGCCCTCGAATAAGCGCCGCACCTTAGACTGTAAAATGCTGCGCTTATTCGAAGTATTAATTGAGAAAGGGGGTTCGATAAGACTAAAACGTTATATTTTATAGTGGACCAATTTGGCCATTTTTCTTGTCAACAGATTTCTTATCAATTTCAAGATGGCTATATTTAGTATTCTTCTTTATCAGTTTATGATGTTGAATGTTAGCATCACGTAGTTATTTGGTAAAGCAAAAAAACTTTCCTAAAATAACCAACCCGATCTAGCGCTTTCTTTTTCCTTCAACATTTCATTTTGTTTGAACTGTTTGCTTTTAGAAATAGTCCAATAAGGACAAACATTCGATTGGGATATGTCCCACAAGTTTTGGTTTTGCGTCTAATTTATGAACTTTTTTGTAAACCCCCAATGGCGTGCTTGAAACAGATCAATTGTTCGGGCATCCAGCTTCCTTTGTAGAAATGAAGCTCAGGAGTGTTTGTATAGAATTTTATCCTGTACATCATTGCAAAACCAGGCTGTAACCTTGCCATGTTTTTCTTTTTGACTCCAATTTGTTTGATTTTTTTTGTACACGTTTGATCGAATGTTTTGTTTTTTCTTCTCTTTTACTACGTTCAAATCGAAAATCTCTACATCAAGATGGCAGATACAAACGAATTACTCTCAGGTGTCTAATACAAGGGGCATGTTAATAATAACAGGGGGTCGAGAACCAATTAGCGGAGGGGGGATTAAACAGGGCGAGGGGGGGGGGGGGTCAAAATTGTAGCGTACAGCAATATACATCACTTCTACAACCAACAAGAATCACATTAAAAAAAACATCAAATATTTTGTGCACACTTCACTGGCTTTCTTTCAAATCATCCTCGCCCATACAGCAAAAATAAGTGATATTAAGTAGATACAGATGCAGTGCGTAACAATATGAACGTAGTGCTAGCTTGCTTCAATGATGGTAAGTAAATACCAGCAAACTCACAGAATGTATGAACTTTCAAAACAAAAATAATTTCCAAAAAAAATTTCGAACATCAGGAGCTTATTCATTGGATGAAATTAATAAGCGGGGGGGGGGGGCTGTGTCTTAATAAGATGTGGGGATGAGTAGGAAAAAAAAGAAAATTAATAAGTGTCGCCGTTCCCCTTGTATTAAGCACCCGAGAGTCTCAAAGGGAAAAAATGTTCATTCTTATCCTGTAAAAATAAAAATGGAAGCTGTAAATTATGCTGAGATTCACTATCTGGACGCAAGTATGGAGTAGAGGAAAAAAGAAATAGAAAGTGGAGGAAAAACAACGCGAAGATATCACCCTCTTTTTTGGAAAAACAGTAAAACAAGATAATGATTAGATGGTGGTGGTGTGAAGCTTTTAAATACCAACCTTGAAGAGTGCACCATTGACTGGATAACCATTCGGCGAGCATCAGGACTTAGAGTATCGAGAAAGTTTATAATGAATATAATTGCAATGGATGAGACTCCCGTATGGAGTGACATAGTTTCACAAACAACCGTTGATGCGTCTGGCAAAAAAACAATCGCAATGAAAAGTACAGGACACGAAAAATCACGCGTGTCTGTTTGTTTGGCAGCAAAAGCAGATGGGAAAAAACTAAAGCCAATGATTGTTTTTAAGTGGGCTGTCAGAAAAATTAAAGTCATCTCTCAAGAATTCAAAAGTCCAGCTGTTGTTGCAAGTTCCCCCAATGCTTAGATGAATACTGAGTTAACCCATGTCGGGGTGGAAAATGTCCTCGGGGCTTTTTCCTATCAACGCAGATTTTTAGCATGGGATTCATACGAATGCCACATTGAAGACACAGTAAAAATCTAATTAAACGCTAAGAAAATCGATGCTGCTATTGCTCCAGGTGGATGTACTAAATACATACAAGCGCCAGATATGTCTTGGAACTTGGTTGGCAAAAAGGGATCAATAATGAGACAGAGGGAGGAAATTTGAAAGCACCTCCCATAAGAACGATCATAAAGTGGATTCTTGATGCTTAGGCGCTCTTCCCTCGAGTCTAATCTGGGTTCCCTTTTGCATTGCGGCCTGAATCTACTACCAGCGGATGGGTCGTCTAACGAATGCATCCATTGCTTTAAAGATCAACAGCCATGCCCCCAAGTCCGAGAGCTTTTGCGAACACAACTCTCGATCTTCGAAGAACATCAAAGTAACCCCTTCTAGACCAATGGATCAGATGTTGAAGATGCGTATGAGCCAGTCCAGCTTATTAATCCAGGCGAGAAAGGGGATGAAGATG
Organism: Hydractinia symbiolongicarpus; assembly: GCF_029227915.1. Classification (NCBI taxonomy): domain Eukaryota; kingdom Metazoa; phylum Cnidaria; class Hydrozoa; order Anthoathecata; family Hydractiniidae; genus Hydractinia; species Hydractinia symbiolongicarpus. Next base: position 13,182,977 of record NC_079884.1, read on the forward strand.
AGAATGTAGACATTTGCTAGTCATTGATTGTCAATCTATTTTTTTAGTAAAAAAGAAAAGATGGATATGTCTGAAATTTTTAGTTTTCCAATAAGCGCCGTCCTCGATTAAACGCGCAGCAAAAAAGTCGAGTTTTGATTGAGCGCCGCGGCACTTAATCCAAGATTGACGGTAGGTCTCCGCCGTTGACATGATTTCTTTCCCGATCATGTAAGTAAGGGGTGTCTCAACTGCAGCAAAGACGTAGTATCGTTCTACCATATCTTTCATTTGCTCGTCTATGATATTTAACACAACACAACATTTAAATGCTTTTGTTATCGACTGTAAATTGTGTAAACGAAAGGGATCATGGAGCCAAACCTTATTCTCTGAGAACATAGGATTGTGTTCTTGCGTCCACCCCCTTTTATTACCGTTCGAATTTGGTAAATTCCCATAATTTATAAACGGCCTTTCCTCGTTCACAATCCGTTTCTCTGTTATGCAGGCACTAATAAAAGATACGAAAAACTCTGCAGAGAAATTCATTAACTTTCAATGGTGAAAAACTGATCTCAGGTAAATTAAATCAGTGTAAGGAGAAGTTAGATCCTTTTAAATCATGGAAACCGAAGCTTATTTTGAATCTTAAAATAAAATGATAGTTTCGAGCCTGTTTGGGTTTTCCACTTGAATAAAATAGTCAAATCATTGTACATCAATTGACGAAAAATAGGACGTAATCCTACTGTTGCATCGATTGACGTCGATCAATTCGATCGCAATTCCGACCTCAGGATCTTTAATCAACAAGGCAAAATGCCCTGGGAACGAGGTTGATTCGATCGATTTCGCCTAAGTGGAAATCCGCTTTACGTTGGACATCTTCCCACCACTTTGCAGAAGGTGAAAAAACATTTCTTATCATGGAGTAAAAACGGAAGTCCTCCTCCACTGCAAGCAAACAAAAATCGCAACTCTACTGGCTCGAATCGCGTCGTTTAAAATATTGGAAAGAAAGTGTTCTTCTACTGTAGTTAAAAAGGAAGATGAAAAAACATTATCTAATAACGAATGGGATAATAAACTATGTAAAATGGGGAAAATATACAAAATAAGATTCCGTTATAAATCAATCTAATCAGATAAATAAACTTTCTTGCAGGAAATATTATTTCATATGATTTATATATTAAACATCCTCGATGTCTCAACTATATTACGACGATATGGCAGCATTCTGCAGTATCGACTTCATTTCTAGGATTGTCTCTTCGTTTAAAGGAGGATCGCATCCGTCAAACGGCCCGAGTGAGTGATTCTGATGTACTTCCGGTAGCGGAACTCGAATCCAAAATCCTTGGTCACCATGGACCTTTTCATTGATAATGTCTTCTCTTAATTTAGCAAGTATTATTCCTCGTTGACACCTATTGACATACATTGTGGTGTCAGAAGTCTTTACAGGTTGTATCGGAGACAAACAGTTGTACGTTGGAAAACGGTGAACAGTTCGTATGTGTATTTGAGCAGGACAGTCTTTCTTTTTAGATTCTCGTGAGCTTTTTCGACGTTTCGGACCGTATGTTTCGATCTGCAACGATACAATAAGTGAGTTATTATTTTAACTGATCTTGACAAGAACTTCCTAGAATTGCAGCAATTTTGTCTAATGGGTTTTATCAAATGAGGACCAGTCGCCCAGGGGTGAACTACATTTCGCAATGCAGCAATCACGATTTTAAATTTAATAAAATAAATATTTATGTTCAGTTTAAATCGCCTTGGACTCGTTGCATCTGCAGAAGTGATTCACGAATAAAGTTACCAAAAGAAAACATATTTCGAAGACGCTAGTACCATAACTCTCTCAATCACTACATCCCATCACTAATTCACCATCAATAACTTTTAAACTACCATACGGGAAAAAATTTGCACGGGAAAAAATTTGCGCAGGAATTTAATTTCGCAAATCATAAAAGACATTTTGCGAAAATTTAATTTCGCGATGTCATAGAAATCAAAGTTTTAAGTAAAATAACTTTATAACATTTGTCATTATAATCAAGTGTGAATGACAGTAAGGAAAGGGGATACTTTTGCTATTAAAATCTAACTTATTTCTGTAGAAAATTAATTTTTTTGCGTAATACAGAAAGTCAAATTTTTCGCGAGAACTTAATTTTGTAGAGGATAATTAGTGAAACTCGAAAATTTTCTTCACCCACATTATAAGCATCCGTTTGAAACTCTACGATATCTCTGTAAAAATTGGGAAAATAGAATAAGGAAATTAATTACGAAATAGCATTTTAACTTTGATAACAACATAAACTTTATTGCTTTAAACCTTATCATTATTATTATGAATACTTATACAGGATATAGCCACTTCAGTGTTGGAGACACTGTTATCAACGTGGGTCTTGTGTTCTAAATGTAAACATTAGATATACACCGGTATTACCTATCCAATTTCCCTCACATGGCATGGGTTGATCCGCAGCTGTGGCGAAGACACTTGCTAAACATGCCCGTGCTGTGGAACGAATCACGGACCTTTTGATTACGAAGCGAACTCCATAACCACAAGGCCACACACCAATTTATGCATTGAAGACATAAAAATAAAACGCAGTTCACCTGATGTATCTCATCATCTGTATTTTCTTTCTGCCCAGTTGGTAAATTCATTTTACTACGCTTCGGTCCATATATACATTGATACGTCGTACTACCTTCTGTGGTGAATGGAACTCCAGTGAACGGAATGGGAGGTATACCAATGTTTTTTTCCCATTTGATTTGACCTGAACAAGTACAAATAAACATATTAAACAAAATTTTAATTTATTGATTTTGACATAAATCTTAGAAGGGGTAGTTTAGCAGTCTGTTTACTGGAATTTGGAATAGTTTACTTTTGAAGATTATTTTTTTAACGGCGTTAATGAAGGCGCTAATGGTGATAATAAAGGCTACATGTAGTAAGAATAGTTGTCGTTAACAGAACACCATTACGCGTTTAGTCCGCTATAACACCGATAACGCTCCCTTTAGCGCTGGTGCTAAGAAATCAAAATTTTTCAAGCTTAACACCGTTGTTAAGGCCGTGTTAAGAAATATTTGAACCTTTTTAAAAAACGAATGTTCACGTGAAAACATTTTTGCTAAACAACATGGCGAAAGACAAAGAATTGTCTGAAACTGTTTTGCAATACTAGGGGTTATATAACTAGCAATTTAAAGATTTTAAAGAAAAAAATATTGTCAATGAAGCGCAACCCTTGTACAAGGTTGTGAAAATTACATTCACCATATTTCCGTGTGTTTTCCCTTTCGAACATTTTCCTCGTCCACATATAACGCCGCCTTCAGCGTCATCAATATAAACAAGGCTTTAACATAAGGGGCAAAATCTGTGAACTTCTTATCTGCGAACGGACAAAGATATGGCTATATACACATTGTACTTAATTTTTCTTATAGATATTTCTCGTATTAGATTTTTTGATGACTTGCAGGTTTTTCCTTTCATTTTAGACAAAAGAAATAACAGGGTTAAAATCTTCATATAAAAGTTGATCAACACTGAAAATAAATCAAAATTACGCAGCAAATATAAGATTTTTTGATGTCTTGCAGGTTTTTCCTTTTATTTTAGACAAAAGAAATAACAGGGTTAAAATCTTCATATAAAAGTTGATCAACACTAAAAATAAATCAAAATTACGCAGCAAATATACAACCTGCTACAACCGTTTACTTATTTCTCGTATCCAAACCTCCTTTAACAAACGAGGCATTGGTATGACAGACTAAAAACACAAATACAGGACGTGTTGGTGTTCTTTTCGAAGTTGAAATTTTGTATATATATCAGACTCATCCTTCCAAACGGGACTATAGCAATCCTGTTACTTAGTTTAAATACTGAAGAAAAAGCACATACGGGAAAATTTTATTGAGAAAATCTGCTTTGGACTGGGACCGAATTTAAAAACCTACAGACACAAAGGCAGTGCTCTAATCATTGAACTACACACCCCTACTCACAGCTTAAAACAATAAAATAATAAAAGGAATATATAACCATACCTTTCCCAAGATATCCTGGCTTGTATTTTCTTAGCGGCTTTTCCTCAGGTTCCGGATCGTCATTTATTTTTACTTTTGATCTTCGAATAGAAAAGGATGAACCGGTTATAAGTCTAAACAGCTTTAAGAACTCGTCGAGTTTTTCTGAACCATCAACAAACCCAGAAATATAGTATCCATCTTTATTTACATGCTCTAGGTATTTCTTTGATAACTGTATCGTTTTTATGTTTAGTGCAGTCAGTCCAAGAACATTGGTTACATCATTTTGTGCTAAAACCTGTTCAGCACTGCTAAAAATATAAAAGAAGAAAAAACCATCACAAATATATCACAGAAAAGAGTTACATAAAAAGTCAACATTTCAGGGCATAGTAAGAAACACGAATAAAATGAAATTGGATCAAAAACTTTACAGTAAAACTTATTTAAAGGATAAATTCACAAAAAAACCTGCATTATGTAAAGGCTAAGCTGCAAAAATTAAAATTTTTTGGAGCACAAACTTTACTGTTGCAGGTTGCAGCAAATTAATTTTAGAAGGGAATATTTTCAGGAAAGATAAGTTTAAAGGATACCATCGGTTATTGATTAAACTAAACCTTTTAAATTGGTAAAAATTAGGCCTAAAATTGGTAAAAATTAGGCCTAAAATTAAAAAAAATTACTAAAGTAAGTGGTATTCTTTATATTTCAACTTGAATATTTGTTAAACTTATTTCTAGCGATACAATTTGTTGAAAGGTTTGAACAAGCAACAGACCAGCTCCTTTTTTCTTTTGACATAAAAATACCAAGGAGTTGATTTTTTTTCAGTGTGATCTCAGATGAAAAATTGCATAACGCTTTTTAACTATTTTATTACCCAAATCTATGTTTGAAGTAATCAAAAAAAAACAACCTCTTTTTCGAAGAAATGTAATTTATCATGACAAATAAATTCACTACATAATTATTTAGATGAGAGGTAAACATATTCATGAAAATGTTTTTTTATAAGAGAATATTAAATTGTTTTGCTTAACTAAATTGCTTTTTTTAATACTGTTTCAGTCTTATGTTCTTTTGTGTTCTTCCAAAAAAAATATGGTCAGAATTACAGATGTTCATAAATATTTTTAGGATTGGAATCTTCCAAAAGTACCTGGAAAAATTTTGCAATTATTTTCTAGATTTAATTATGATGTAACGCCTTTCACTTGGTATAAAAGTATAGTTTTCTTTGTATTTTAGGTCTTATTTCTTTTAAGCTTTGTCAAAAGCGACGGCCTGCTTTCAGTACACTATTTTTAAATGCCTGAATGCACCAAAATTAATGCCATTTTTCAAATAATTTCATTTGCATTTCTAGAGGGGGCCTAAAACTACTAAAAATTAAATCTATGAGATTATGTTTTCCAAATTTATCTAAATTGAATTTCTCATGGATTAATCTTCATAGTACATTAATAAATACTAATAGTATGGCTTCATCCCTATACACAAACTAAAAAATAACATGTTTTATAAAAATTGAAGCATGAAAAACTTTAATCCTGATTTTCTGACAACCATATTTAACAACAAATGATTTTTGATTTTTAGCATAAAGTACCTTTTCTCCGCCCATACAGGAACATTCATCAAATACCTCCAATTTACTTTTTGCTCATTGAGGGCTCACACATATACCATGTTGTAAATCAAAAGTTGTTAATTTTTATACGAAAAGTTAGCTTGTTAAATAACTATCCAGTTTTTGGGGTATTGTTAGAAAACAAAATCACTTGCCCCCACATAGAAAAGTTGGGAATATCTTTAGCATAGATTACCAAACAGTTTAAAGTAATAACCTTTTTGAATGCTGAGTAAACACCCACATATAAAAAAGACAGGTTCCTAAATGGTAAAATGGATAGACAAAAATTAGAAAGAAATTCTACTTTTGCATCGATCAATTCAACCAATCTCGTTGAAGTGAAAAATAATAAAAGTGGTGATTTTGTTCCCACAGCTCCCACACTTTTTATAACCTGGCAAAAGAATTCCAAAGCTGCCTGAAGAATTTGCAAACACATGCAAAAAATTCCTGAAATGTTTTTACGGAATTGATCATGTGAGGATTTTGTATCCATATTGCACAGATTCATCAAAAGTGCATGAACCTATATATTTTTTGATCAGCCATTTTTTCATTTCTCAAACATTTCAACTAATTCTTCCATGCACAACATAACTCTCGTGAGCAATCACTTGGTACAAACTATTGATTTTTTTATTACTTATTGTCGGTTTTGATCAACGGTTAAGGAGATATAAAAATATTGCTAGTGTTAACAATGAACAAACTGCCTATTGCAACAAGCTTGAAATGCTGTTCAAGAAAATGCATATGATATGTGTTTTGGACAAACAGTTGAAGAGCTAAGGGGATTTTTGATGACATCCTTAACCCATTCGTTTTGACCCTGCTTCAGGAAATTAGACCTAATTTGGTCCCAGGTAGTACCTATACACTCACACAGGAGATGACATCATTATTTGCCACTCTTTCCAAGTTATTTAGCTTTAAACTTTAAAAGTGCAATGCAATGGCTTCACTAATCTCATTAACATCTATAAGCAGTTAATAAGCAAGACATTTATACTTTTTTCAGCAACTTTAACGGGAAATGAACACATCCACTATGCCTGTCAAAAAACACTTTGTATTATTATATAACTAGTCAATAAGGCCTATGGGGAAATCCAATTAGGCAAAAGAACAAAGGGGAAAATAAATTGTTTCAGGTGTTTTTCTGATGTCAGGAATGCATATACAAAAAAAATTTGGCGTAATTGGTAAACCCTGTCTGTAAAGTCTTTGCTGAGGTCAACAAAGCACAAAAATTTTTTATACCCTTTATTATTTTTATACCTTTATTAGATAGATCTTGAAACGTTGATCTAGAAAGTGTATAGAATCATGAGCTTTTGACAAACGGTTACGAATATATTGTGGCTTAAAAGTTTTTTGATAAAGACATTAACCCATCTATTTCAAAATGGATTCTGGTACCCAGATTTAGTAAACTTAACCAATTTAGTTCCAGGTTATCCCTAACTACCCATGCAATAAAAAATGACTGACATTTGTGGCGCCGTAGATTAGTGGTTATAGCTCTCGTACTCTGTGCGGGAGACCGGGGTTCGATTCCTCTTGACGGCGATTCAACATGGGCGAGTGAATGTTACCATAGCCCCGGGTTGACCCAAGCCATGTGAGGGAAATTGGGAAGATGGCACACTGTGTGGGCCGTTGGATGTTGCCGGGAGTTGTCTAGTAGAGCGCGGGCTCTAATTGGGTCTGCGTAGCTCAAAATGAGCATTAAATACTCTAGGACTCTCCATCTACGCCATGGCCCCTCCTGGAAATAATAGACAGGGTATATCCCTCGATATTTGTGAGGCTAGCCATGTAAAATATGCACATCTATCTATCTATCTACATCACCACCTCTTTTTCAAGTTTTTTGGCTTCGATGTTATAACTGCAATGGTATAACTTTACCAATCTTATTAAACTCATTGACGTCAGTCTATAAATGCATTGACACCCCACCATAATGTGGGAAAGACCAACAACTTAGAAATAAATAATTTTTTTGGCAACATCAAAGGCAAGTGAAGATACAGACGGACACAGCTTTCATATTATTATAGGCAATATTCTATTACTTTTTTTTGTATATCCTGCAAATTTCCCTTGATTTTTATTTGATAAGTAAAAAGGGTAATGAATTTTTATACCTTATCGATAATGAAAATAATAATAATGATAATAAACTTTGAATTAAAAGTTAAAATTAGTATAGCACATGCACAGAATACATTTAAATTGTGCTGTATACAAAAAACATCCATACTTAATAAGATTAATTGATACTTGTTCCTGTAACATTGATGAGCATTCTCCATTTTTATCTTGCTCTTCACTGTTTGTGAATAACTGAAGTAAGACTTTCGCATTTTCGTCATTTGTGTCAACAATGGTATCACCAACAGAAGTTGAACTAGTCACACTTTCTTTTCGAGTGTTATTTATCAACCTTTGCAGCATTTCAACATTGCTTTTAATATTTAATTCTTCTTTAAGGTTTTCAAAGTCCCTTAGTACCTCAGCAGCTTCTGAGGTATATCCTATGAACAATGAACTCTTGACTCGTTTTCTTTTTTCCCTAACTAATTTATCAGAATTAGGAAGTTTTGTTCCTAGGGAAAATAATAAATGTTTTTGCTTTAATTCTTCCCCACTATCTAGATCCCCTACATTATTAGTTTTCTTGTCATGTTCTTTTGGCGTTCGCTGAATTAAAAGTGTATTTTCTGTAGAATTTTTCGTAATCTCACCCATAACAAAATTGACTTCTTCAGGTGTAATTTCTATTGCTTCTTCTATGATTTCCTGTTCGTGGTCTTCGCTTGCAACTTGTTCCGATATTTCTTCGTTAACAAAACCAAGCTCAACTGGTTCCCCGACTGTCTCATAATACTCATTGGTGTTTACTGCAACTGGATCACCATTTTCATTAATAACTTGTTCCATAGGCTCACACGTATTGCCATCCTGAACTACAGCAATAAACTGATATTCAGACATTTTTAAGATAACTTCAGCTGCAGAAGCTTCTGAGTAGGAAAGCTGCTCTTGCTCGTCCGCAACTTCTGCCATTTTTGTGACAATATTTTTGTACCCGTATTGAGGCTTGTTATCATGCATCTCTCCCCCGTGGAAGTTGTTACGAAGAATCTATTTATTAACTAAAAATCATGTAGCATGCCATGCTGAGCATCGTGTATAAATGTGCTTTTAATTGAGTGAGGCTGAAATTAATTAATTAATTTTTCTAATTTTTGCATAGACTAAATCATATCATATACAGTAATTTTCTCAAATAAAATGTGTAACAAAATAACTCTCTGGAGAAGCGGTGTCTGACTCATAAAAGCCGAGGTGGAGGCTGCAGGTCAAGCACTTTTATTTGAGGGTTTGAGAGGCGGAGAAGAAAATAAAGTATGACTGACTGATAGTCAATTTTTTATATTTTTTCCTAGAAAATCTGGAATCAATCATTTTCACTGAAACCTAATTATCTTAACCCTAGGACCATGATTATTATAATTATAGGCCTCATATGCTTGAGACCCCTTTTATTATTTGGGTTATTTTCACCATTTCTTTATATCCCACATATAGTGCAGCAAGATACCTTTTCTTTGTGATACTTTTGTGATCTTTTTTTACTTGTTTATAGTTAGCTAGATAGATATAAATATATGTGCATATTTTATGGCTAGCCTCACAAATATTGAGAAATATACCCTCTTCATGGCTTTGATGGAGAGTCCTGGAGTATTTAATGCTCTCTTTGAGCTACACAAAGTCAGTTGCAACATCCAACGGCCCACACAGTGGCGCCATCTCCACAATTTCCCTCACATGGCACAGGTTAACCCGGGGCTATGGTAATATTCAATTGCTCATATTGAATCGCTGTTGAGGGGAATCGAACCCTGGTCTCGTGTACAAAGTATGAGAATGATAATCACTTAACTACAGCACCAAAAAAATTTAGAACACTTTACAAATTTGAGTGCCATCCTTGCGCAGGTATAGGACCGGCATCTGGCAAGTATAGGACTGGTCGTGGCCCCAGTGGAAAGAATTGTAATTGTTGTCTAAAAACAATGCAGTTTTTCTGGGCATACCAGTAAAAATATTCATTATTATTATTAATATTATTGGCATTAATTGCGTATTTCTTCTTTATGACCAAGTTGAAGCAGTAACAATGTCATTATTGTATCTTCTAAAACAAGATGCCTTTTGAATGTATTTACTGATACACTAGTCAAATCTATAATTTTTTAGGCAGTAAGTTATATGCCCATGCTTAATATTATCATTCTACTTCTCACTGACCCAGATTGGCTTGATTCCAATAAGTAGTACTAATTACTCGAGCACCTTCCAGCAGTTTATTAATTTGTAACAATCCATATGTCTCTTTAGGGAATATAAACTATGTTTTCTCAGGATATTTTTATACTTGTGGGTTTAGTTGCTTTTGTTCTTTGAATTAAACTCCACTGCACAGTTTCAAAAGCCTTTTTGTTCTGGATATAGTTTCCACAACATGGATTGGCAACTTCTTCCAAGCAGTCAGCAAAAAATCTTTCTTCCTAAATTGAAAAGTATGCAGGATTTGACCTTGCATATTTCTTATAGATAACACCATCTTTTGAATGTGTTCCTTAAAATAAAGATCATTGGACAATAAAACTCCAAGATCTTTAACATACAGTTTTTCAGATATTATGTAGCCTGAAGATAAAGTTTACAATGTGCAGTCCTGTATCAGATTTGTTGTTCACAGAATCAAATTTATTGTTATTGATCGACATTTCATGAACAGTAATGATCCTAATACAAAAAAATAAATAGATTTATCTTTATAGATAGGAATCAAACCATTTGCGTCATAATTATGCAATGTTGATCTGAAACATAAATAATATATACAATGTTATTGTCCATGGTTATTGTCTATTATTCCCTATCTCCCCCCAGTCATTGGGGATCAAATGACGATAGAGATGTGATTTACGACAACTAATTCATGATAAAGTCCTGAAGATATGCTGGTTGACGGTGCTCTCTCGTAGAGCGACGAATCGAAGGTAGTGGTGACGTTGGCAAAGGTGAATCAAGGCGAGGACTTTTATCGGACTGGAGTGCGGTAGAAGTGCCCTCCTCAAATACGGGTTTCCGGGTTGCAACATGTTCAGCTGGTGGAGGCGGAGATTTTGACAATCGAGGCTGGTCTGCAGAGTGGCTGCTGTCATCTATATCGCGATCCGACGGTTTGGCTGGTATCATTGGCGAGGTAGTCGGTGATATGGTGCGCCAAGCATCTGCAAGCCGCTCAAATGGTATGTTAGGCTGGATGGGTGTAAATTTCCGAAGAAACTGACGATTGCGTAATGTCACTCTCCGAGATCCATCAATGCGTACAACGTACTGATCGTGTTGACGAACTTCAATCACCGATGCGGTTCTATCCCACCTACGCGGGTATGGGCCAGTTTGGTTTTGAACTCGAACATTGTCTCCAACACAGAGGGGTGTCAATCGCTTTGAGTATCGAGATAACCTCTCAGCGATGGCCATGTGCCGGCGTCTAAGGGCCTTCTCACGATCCTCAAGCATGCTCACCCATGTCGGATGGGGAAGGTATTTACCAGGAAGAATCGGGATAAAGTCCTTAATGGGGCGTCCGAATAAACAAATGGCAGGTGACAGTTTTGTGGTTTGGTTGGGTGTGTTGCGATATTGCAGCATGGCACGTTGGAATGAGTCTGTATCGAGGTTGCCACTGGGGCCGACATTATCCATTAGCATCCGTTTAACAGTCTTAACACCAACTTCAGCTCTGCAGTTGCTATGTGGGTACGCGACCGATGAAACACGATGGTGGACACCCCAGTTTCGAAGGAAGGTTGATGTAGATGATGCACATAACTCTGGCCCCCCATCCGATGCGAATTCGTCGGGTATGCCATACGTGACAAAGGTGCGGCGTAGACAATCAATCAGGCCACTGGCCCCATTCCTGGCTTCTTCCACGATAGGCCAATTCGAATACCTATCAACACAAACAAGATAATTGTGACCGGCATAGTGGAAGAAGTCACCACATAGTTGTTGAAATGGATAATCAGGATAATTGAGAGGGGTCGGTGGAGCTGATTGTTGTGATGGTGCGATGTGGTCGCAGCTTTTACACCCTTGTCGTAGTTTGATGATGTCAGAAGTAAGGCCAGGCCAGAAGACGGAAGATTCTGCTCTCAAGGTCATGGATGTGACTCCGTGATGTGCAGCATGCAGGCTTGATAAAATATTGGAGCGTAGGCATTTCGGAACAATAACCCTGTCCTTGTAGAGAGCGACACCGTCAACTGTTGAGAGATGGTCACGATACTGGTGGTAAATCTGAAGATGAGGTGGTAAGTCTTCCCGATTTCCGGTAATGCCAGATTCAATTAGATCTACCAGTATCCTCATTTCCTCGTCCGCGGTTGTTGCTGAACGGACGTCCTCCCAAGTTGTAGATTTCAATGAAGACAATGCAGTGGATGCAGCAATACAGGAGATATCATCAGGCAGTACTAACTTTTCAGGAGTCGGATCACCTGGCGGGTGGCGTGACAGTGCGTCTGGAACTCGATTTTTCAATCCTGAGATGTGTTGCATGGAGAATCGATAACGTAGTGTACGTTCCTTCAAATTCCGCAATCGATTGTTAGGGATATTGTCGAGAGACCGGTTGGTGAACAGTCCAAGCAAGGGCTTGTGGTCGACAGCGATGATCAGGTCCTGGCATCCTAAAACAAAATGTCTACATTTATCCAAGGCGTACGCTACAGCTAACGCTTCACCTTCAATTGGCGAGTAACGTGATTCAGCTGGGTGGGTAAATCGGCTACCCACGAGAACAACTTTCCACCCCGTATGACAACAAAACAGGGTTTCGGCCATGCAGGAACAATGTTTCTGGTACAGCCAAAAGCCCACCCCGGTTTTAGACCAGTCGGTCGCAATACAAGTGCGTCTGGATCCATCAAAAATTGTTACTCCCTCTTCTATTTCATCGACGATTTTCGCCTTAGACGTAGCAAAGAGTTCATCTAATCGATCGTCCCAATAAAATTCGGATTGTGGCTTTAGTAGGTCACGGAAGGGTGCCATGTTGTCGGCCATGCTGAACGTATATGACACCTGGTTGACTAAGCCAAACCAAGATCGCACATCTGTTATGTTCTTGGAAACCGGAAAATCGGTGATAGCGCGTAGGGTGGTGGATGATGGACGGACATTGGTCGGGGTGATCTCAAAACCAGCAAATTCAATAGTATCGTGGGCAAATTTGAATTTAGATGGGTTCTGGATAATGCCGTTTCGCCCACATGTATCTAACCAACGACAGGTATGGAAAAAACATTCACCAATGTCACTTGCCCATAATAAAGAGTCATCAGTCACCTTAATTTTGTTCGGAAAATCGGATACTATAGCATCGAATCGCCTTGAATATCTGTCGCCTGAGGTGATGTAACCTTGTGGTAGGGTGCAGTATCTGTATCGACCCCAGGGCGTGATGTACGTTGTTAAATGGCGATCCTCTTCGCGCAGTGGGACGCTATGATAACCGTTCCAGGCATCCGATACTGTTTTCTTTGTGTGCTGAGGAACTGTACGCACCTGATGAAACGGGGATGGTGTGTGATGTGTTTCCCGTGTAGCATGTTTGTTGAGTGCTTGAAAATCAACACAACGTCTAGGTTCTCCATTCTTCTTGGGGCACACGACCATTCTGTGACACCAGGTCACAGGTTCACCAATGGGTACAGGCTCAATAACTCCGAGGTTGACGTCCCGGTCCAAATCGGCTTTGACCTGCTCCTGCCAGTGGATTGGAACCGGTATGGGAGAATGATGTGCAGTCGGTTCAGCATCCTGGTCGATCATCAGCCTAACATGTGGTCCAGACATCAACGGTAACGGTTGGTGCTCACATGTGTTGAAAGTGCTGTCTTTGTAATAATTTAGAATCAACTGTTCAAACTTTTCACGATTCTGTTCTGTGGGTGGAAATGGCAACTCCTTGGAAATGGGAGGTGGTACCGTTCGTTTTGGACAGGCACATTCGTTGTGTTGTAGTGGACCAGTGATAGTATTGGCACCGATAGATGGAAACTCTGCAGGTATAATGCCAAGGTCAACACATGCACTCCGACTAAGGTAGAACTTATCTGAATCATTGGTGACATAGGTAAACTGCTTGGTCTCTTGAAGAGAACCGTCCTGACTAATGCCAGAGATGCGGAGAATGATAGCACCTAGTATCTTGATGGCTTGTCCATTAGCTGCATCCATTTTCATGCGGACCGGAATAAGATCTTTTATATTAAGGTGAAAACGTTGCACCCATTTGAAACCGATGAGGCAACTCTGACATCCAGTGTCTGCCATTGCTGGGATGGATATGGGCGATTCTCTAGTTCCGTGAGGGATTGTAAACCCCAATTCCTCGTAATCAGTATCAGCGATTCGGACAGCTAGGTTAAGGAATGGCTGCGATTGAGATGGAGTTTTCTTCCACATGTTCTTACGCTTGTCGTGACAGTGATGGTCTGCTGGGTTGGTTCTACTCTGCTTAAGATTCATAGAACAGAGTGAGTTGAAGGTGTTAACGGATTCTTCAACAAGAGCAGTCTGATCAGCTTTTTTATCCTTGTTTTTCTTGTCCTTGTTGCGACACACATGATCGAAATGATGTAGGCGCTGACAGTGTCCACATGAGTGACTAAATGCGGGGCAGGAAGATTTTCTGGACTGTAATGAATTACCACTATGACAATGTGTTCCGCAATATCCGCATTTCTGTGACGAAGTGTCTCGTTTGGAGTCGACATCATTTTTGGGCTTGGTAAACGAGTCTCGCTTTCCCTTTCGGTATTGACTGTGTATGACACTAGCCTGATGACTGTCAAGTAAACGCGTGGCAGATCGCTTACCAGCTTCTTTTGTTTCGACGAATTTCATAACCTGCTCCAGGGGCATCTCCTGGTTGGTGTGGCCGAGGAGTTCCAGCTGGATATCTGGATCTGCAATGCCTCGACTAAGTACGTCTCGCAGAATATGCTCTGTATAGTCAACGTCATAGTTACACTCAGGGCACGATACGGTGTATTTGCAAACGCCAGCCTGTCCTTTTAATCTCGCACCAAAGGATCGTATCGATTCTTCAGGTTCTTGACACATGTTGTTGAGGGCTACGCGAGCGACCATTACATTTTCTTCTCGAACGGCGAGGGATTTCATTGACGAGAGGATAACATCTTCACTTTTATCTGCCAGCATACCAGCAGTTGATCGTGTCAAATCCCTGCGTAACTGTTCATCACAGCATTCTAATAACTGCAAGACAGCGTCCCTGCCTGTGATCTTTGTAGCTGTTTTGTATTCCCTCCATTGGGTAAGAAAGTATGTCCAGTCTTCTGATGATCCGGCTAATGTGATGGTTGGGCGAAGCGCTCGATTTTAGCGGAGGATGAGGCGGAGAAACTACCATTAGAGTGGGTGGTGGCGTGGGTAGTTAGCAAAGCAGCAACAATGACGGGGTCCAGATCTGGTGTAGCGTATGAGCAGTCGGGGACTGGGCAATCAACAGACGGCATATTGTATGAAGCTCTACTCAGTAAGATTAAACAAATTGATCAACATAGATAGGAATCAAACCATTTGCGTCATAATTATGCAATGTTGATCTGAAACATAAATAATATATACAATGTTATTGTCCATGGTTATTGTCTATTATTCCCTACTTTAAATTTATCCACTGACACATAGGGTCTTCATCTTTTTCAACAGAACTTAAAAAGCGACTTTATCAAAGACCTTGACAAAATCAAAGTACACAGTGTCCGTTCCACACCTGTTTTCTAGGTTATGATTTTTTCATAATGTTGTGTCATAACGTCAGTGATGGGTCTGTAGTTCGAAGGTTCCTTTTAACTTTAAACCACCTTTATGGATGGAACAATAGTAGCTTCTTTCAATACATCATGCTGAGAACCAATTAATGGTATAAATGATAATCAGGACAACTTAAATATTAGTATTCGCATAAATATGTTTCAAAATATCAACCTGGATAGGTAAAAACATATTTAAATTATCACATACATTGCTAATCTCCTAAAACAATGTCTCATTTATTTAAAATACAGCATGTCATGCATTAATTAATGTAATTATCAAAACTTTTAGGCCAAAAATCTTTTGAACTGCTTAAGATTTTATAAAAAAAGGTTCCCAGACAACTTTTTAAGTTCTTTTATATAAACAAACTTGTTTATTCGCAGGAGGAAATATAACCTTTACTTTTTGTTCAACATCCAATGCATTATTACAGTCCAGTCCAGATGTAAGCGTACGCTTAAGTTTCACACCTTTTTCTCGGAGGCGGTAGTTGTTTGTCTTTTGTTCTTATTAATTATTTTGTGAGTCTTGTAATACATTAACTTGCGTGTAATAAACAAAAGATTACTGTAGAAAAAATAGGTTATTATAACTGCGCGTAACTATTGTTAAGTAGTGTTAACATAACTATTCCCAATAGCATAATTGCAAATGTTATCAACTCTATCAATGTGACAGGAAGAGCCATTGTTTAATAGTTTTATTAAATAAAAGTTTTGTGTGGAAACTAAATAAACTAGCTAGAAGGCATTGTTAGTTGCGCGGGTTAAATAAAGCTTTTAAGCAATAGAAATTATTTTATTTTAACAAAGATTGAAACTTTAATTTTGACAGAAAAGTCTTTTTAGATAGCTTTTTAAAAGTTTAAAAACGAAAAACGGCGGTAGAAATGTTTTTTTAGATCGATTTTTAAAAGTTTAAAAACGAAAAATGGCAATAGAAATGTTTTTTTAAATTGATTTTTAAAAGTTTAAAAACGAAAAACGGCGATAGAAATGTTTTTTTAGATCGATTTGTAAAAGTTTAAAAAAAAAAAAAGGCGATAGAAATGTTTTGGCGAATATGTGTCTCCTTCTCTTTTTAACCTCCTTGCTTATTTTTTTTAAATATTTAGATCATTGGATTTGTTGCTTTTTAAAAGAACTTGTGTTTTTTAAATATATCGAGATTAAAATCGCGTTACTATAATTAGTGTCGTTATTAAAAAAATTAAAAATTCAATGGCCTTCGCGTTTAATTTTTTCTCGTGCAGATTATTGTTTATAAACAATGTTTCTTGCTATGCTTTTGTTTTTAACACGAAGCAATTATATTCACGCAATTTGAAAGGAACTCGCTATCCTATTGTTTTTTGAATAAAAGCAATTATTTTTGCAAGTTGAGCGTACGTGTACGCTTACATCTGGACTGTACTGTAGCTGAAGTTTTTTAAGTGCAAACGTTGTATATAAATTCTGTTTGTCCCACAATAATACATTTGCTTATATGTTTCACCATGCATTGTGTTTTAGAAAAAAACGCGCTGTACAAAGTTGTAAAAGTTGCTGCATTTTGTACCGAAAAAACATTCCAAGAAAGCCAAAAAAATACTGTATTTTGTTATAAAAAAGTGAAAGAATCAAAACTACTATTTTTATTTGTAATAAAGTGTTGGAAACATTTAGTGAAAACTTTTTTAAAAATGATAGTAAGCATTTGACTTTTTTGTGTTGATGTCTATATATTAAAAAAGAAAAAAAAATTCAAGAGCTTTTATGATCAGCACTTTTACTAAAGTTTTTCATTAAACACTTCATCATATCTTATTGTTATAATTTGTGTCAATGATAACAATAGAAGGCAATTAAACTGACATATAAATTCAAAGTAGTACAGTAGAGTACATGCGTTAATCTTTCTCAATAGAAAAACGGGAGACTACTACCGTTTGGTTACAATTATTATTAAACTATGACTTGTAGATATGAATCTTGTTAGGTTAAGCCCTTGACCTTTTAAAATTTCTGAGCATATGTAAATTAAATTGTGATGCTCAAATCTATGACACCAGTTTTTGAAGGAATAAAGCAACTAAGAGTGCTACTTTTGCCATATGTTTTGGTTCTACAATAAGTTTTTTTACAAAAAAGTAGAGCATAATTTCCTTACAGATGATAGATTGAATATTTTAAATACCAAGCCTAAAAAATATCAAGGGGTATACCCTGTCTATTATTTCCAGGAGGAGCCCTGAGTTGATAGGTAGTCCTAGAGTATTTAAGCTCATTTTGAGCATTGCAGGCTTAATAAAGTTCTATGCCATACCAGAAAACATTCACTCGCTTCTATTAAATAGCTGCCCATTCTTTTGGTGGAAGGACTGTTAGCTGTTAGGCTATAGGAAGTTTTATCACATGTTTATACCAACCTCCACAATCTAAGTTTAAAGGAGCTTCCCACTTTTATTTTCCGACCCTTTCCTTTCTATTAGGGGCAAGTATAGGTAACCTTCAGTGTTTACATTTTATGGGATTCTTGCACATGCGTGGAAAAAATTAGAAAAATCCACAGGCAAAAAATGCAGACCTTAGATAAAGAAAGTCAAATTGTGGTTAGAAACCTATGTACTGTGGCAACTAGCATCCTTTCACTGATATATAATCTAAATCTAAACTAGTACATTGAAACTATATTCTAATTATAAGATCAAAAGATGCCTCTAACTGAAAATAAGGTTTGGAATGGACTGGTCCATGACTTACCACCTGCATTATTTTGCCTGTTGATTTGAGTAAGGGGTCTTGGGATTATAAACAAGACGCATCACGATGAAAGTTGTCTATAGAAATATATACATCAAATTAGCTGTGTTTACCCTGTATTATTTTACTAACTTCTTACACGTTCAATCTTGTTCATCATTCATCATCATTCATCATTCTCGGCTTAAAGTCCATTTTCCATGCTATCATGGGTTGGACATATTAATGACCCCCTTCCAATCTGATCTAGACTGTGTTAGATCTAAACTCAACTTCCTTTGTATCAAGTCTGTCCTTATAACCTCCTGCCAAGTCTTTCTCGGTCTGCCTCTGGGCTTTGCCCCAGGAACTATCAAGTCTCTACACTTTCTTACCCAATTATCCCCCTCCATTCTTTCCAAGTGCCCCAGCCAATTTAATCTTCTTATCTGGATAACATCTTTAATTCTACGGATACTTAGCCTGCTTCTTAGCTCATCTGAACTCTTTCTGTCTCTCAGACTGGCGTTACACATCCACCTAACCATTCTCATATCATTCCTTTCTAAACAGTCAAGATCTTCCTGCTTCACTGCCCATGTCTCACTACTGTACAACATAACACTTCTTACACAGGCCTCATACAACCTACCTTTTACCCCAATTGACAGGACTCTGCTAGTCAACAAAGAAAGTAACTCTAAACTTTTTCCAAGCATAACCTATCCTGCAAGTAACACTTCTTCCAACACCCCCTTCACTGCCCAACATATCACCTAAGTAACAGAAGTTCTAAACTATCTCTAACAAGCCACTGTTGTACATCATTGAAGCTGGAAATACTTCATTCTTTATAATCTCACCTTTGCAACGCTTGCACACAAACTGAATGTCAGCTTTTAACCTTCCACCAATACTACTGCACTTCTTATGTACCCAATGCTTGCAAGTCTGACAAAAAATTGAGCTACTACTAACCCCTTTCCTGCAAACTCCACAAGGCTACTTTCCAACTACAAGGTCACACTTAGCTGCAATGCTACTAATCATGACTTTAGCTGTGTTCACCCTTATCCCTTTCTCTTCTAGTCCTTTCTTCCACTTCTCAAACTTTTCAACTAATTCTTCCATCGACTCTGCTATGAGAACCAAATCATCTGCATACAATAACTCCCATGGACAACCTGTTCTGAACTCCATCGACAGTGCTTCTAAGACTAGAACAAACAACAAAGGACTAAGTACAGAACCCTGATGTACAACAACATTTACACTAAATTCATCACTAAGTAAATCGTTAATCCTGACACGACTTCTAGCATTGCTGTTCTACCCAAAAAGCAAACCGATTGAACTACAGTTAGGAAGTAGGTTAAGTATAAAAGTAGTAAAGGACATCACATTGTTTATAAATATTCATGATGATGGTGAGGATGATAATAATGGGTAAGCCTACCTTTTATAAGAATATTTTTTTTCCTTTAAAAAAAATCAATGTGAGTGATTTTTAAGTAATTGCTAACTATTTGAAATGCTATGACATATAAAGCACAATTGAATAAATTCATATTTCAAACTATCCATATTTTCTAGAAGAAATGGTGTGTGATGAATCAAAAAATAATTTCTAAAATTTTAGAAATTGAGCGTTGTGATTCTAACTAAAACATTCGTACAAAAAAATGTCTGTTGGACTCATGATAGAAAATTTAGTAAATAGTTCTCTGTCCTTCTTATTTAGGTTTCACTTTCTATGGCCTTTTGATTTTCCTGTTTTTTAAATAGTAATTGATTTTTCTGTTGTGTCTTTTATGCATTTATTAAATACTATCTCTGTTTTTCTTCTCCCTATCAAATTACATTAACACAGATATTTACACTGTAATCTAATCACTTATCAGATGATTAAATTATTGACGTAAAAGGGGGTAATCTATATTAACATTCCTTGACCAGTCCATATTATATAAGTAACTAATTATAAAACAAAAAGGGGATTTTTTAAAAAATCGGTACTTTTGTTAAAAAATTTACTAAAAAACTATATAACTTTTTTATATTGTTTTTATGAGTTATAAACGCAATGGTAACATGAACCAACTTCATGCTGTTAAGCCAACAATTATATTTTCAGTTTCTGAATAGTTTTTCTCTTATTTTCTTTGATGACGTATCTTTGCATAGAATCCTTTTTGTGGTGTTTGTTTCCAGCAGAATTAAATTAAATGTTTTATTTATTCTATAATTGGCAAAAGAATTTGATGGGCCATTAAGACATTGTATTAATCACCTAGTGGATGAATCTTTTGTGGCTATTGTTTTTTTTTAATAAGTATGTGACACAGCTTTGGTGAATCATTGTGGTAGAGATTTATTTTCAATAAGTTTTTATAACACACATGTCACATTATAGAGCTTATACAACTTTTTTTAGTATATCAGATATCGTGTATGTTATTTTTCTTTGTGTAATTCTCACACATTTCACTGGTTGTTTATGAGGACCTATATTTTCTTAACTAGTGTTATTTTAACGATATGTTTCTGTACAGTGTTCTTTTTTTTAGAAAAAACAAAACAAATAAATATATCTAACATGGATGTGTACAAAATTATTATTCTTTCCTTCTTAAAGAGCTGCTGGACAGCTCCGATTGATAATACTGTTGGTGCCAGTATTGATATAGATGTAACAAGCCTGGTAAGTGTAAAATATAAGAACATCAATTATGGTGTAAATTGTGTTACCAAAACCCAGCTTTTGTATTAGATGGCAGTGTTTACAATTAGTGGGGAATAAGAGGCATAAATCCCTGATATTTATTTTTTAACTTTTGAAAGTTTATGTTTAGAAATGTTTTTAAATCTCTATACGTAAAAGTATGTATTACACATCATTATATATCTTATTCATGAGTTAGAGTGAAAAAAATAGTGGAAAGTTTGTGCTTATAAAGTTATAGGTTTTGCATATAAAGTTACAATATAGAATTGTGAGTGGAGCAGGGTGTCCAGGAACTTGAAAATCCTGAAATGTAAAACCCAGGGAAGTATTTTCACCTTAATACCTAAAACGCTATGTTGTAGTGTAGAAAAAATTGTCTTTGTTTTAATTACTTGTACTTGCCTAATTTTATTAATCCTAAAATTATTTATTAATCTTTATGGGTAAAGAAAAAGGCTTTATTATGTTATTAAATGGAGCATACATCTCTAAAACAGAACTTTGGGATTTTTGTGTTGGCAATTGGGTATTTTCCTAGAAGAATTTCAGTTTTGTGGGTAAGTACAATGATATCTAATCATTATTTATGTTTTTTTTGCAGACGTTTCTAAAAGATAAAGGCTACTTGCAAGCATTTGATAAAAATATTGGACAAATTCAAAGTCAAAAAAGCATCCAAGATGCGATAAGAAGATTCCAAGAGTATGTGACATTGACATATAATATAATGCAATTTGTTCTGTTTTACAATAAAAAATGTTTATCACTGGAATATTTGTGGTTTGTGTAACGTGACTAAATACTGTGAAGTTTTGATCAGTTTAGGCATTTCTGCTTAGGTATGCAAATCTTAAAGTCACTGGGAAAATGGATACCGAAACAAAAACCTACATGAAATTACCCCGATGTGGTATGCCTGACATCACACAACATTTTTCTGTGAAAAGAAAAAGAAGATTTACAAAGCAAGGAACTCACTGGAGAAACACTGTAGGTCTAATGAAAACTTATAGGCTCAATATGAACATATGGTGAAGCTGTATTATTTTTTAACAATGATGGGATCTAGATCATTCTCGGGAAGTGTTGTGACATTTTTAGTAATATAAAATGTGAATGTATAAGATTGATATAATAAAACATGATCTATTTCTATATTTCATGCTATTACTCTTTTCTTATTACTCTCATGGTGATTACAATGAAAAACTTGGGTTCTCTTTAGACAATAACTTGGGCATTGGAAAATAATAATGACGATGGAATTCCATTTCAAACAGTGAGAGATGTTATGCAAAAATCATTTCAAAAATGGCATGATGTATCCCCATTAACTTTTATTGAGCTGGTCAACAAACCTAAAAATACTGCACAAATTCGTGTTTTGTTTACACGAGGTACTCATGGTGATCCCTATCCATTCGACGGAAGGGGTGGCACATTAGCACATGCTTTTTATCCACACAACAATGCAGGTATTATAGTATATGTGAAATCTGTGTTTCTATTTATTTTAATAAGATCTGGCAGCCTTTTGTCCTTTCCCGCTTTTTTCTATTGCGAACAGATCTTCGTAACGAAAAAGTACAACAGGCAGAGTCAGGATATTTTAGATCGATTCCATTGAACTTATGTTGTGCCAGCCAAATGCAAAGCATAAAATAGGCATTCTTCTCAATTCAACACGGCAATCAGCAATTTGGCAATTTTTTGACTTAACTTTTTTTTTGCATTGATTATATTTGATTCAACAACACTCGCTAACTTTTACAACACGTTGAACAAAACACAACGAATCAGCAAAATAAAATTTTCTTTCGTTAAACATTTCGACACATATTTAGTTGTGTCAGGTGAGAGATATTTACGTAAGATTATTTTGCTTTTGACAAGCTGTTCTTATCACATGAAATTGTTGTATAAACGTTGTTTATAATGTATTTTGTTCTATAGTTCCGAAACTGTTACTCGTGATTAAATTTTTGGCATTGGCAAAAACATTCCGTCACTTAAATGTCCTGAAATTAAACCCTTGAAGGCGAATGACATTTTAACATCAGGTTTTAAAATATATTAGTACTCAGCTCACTTTATTTGTAACTAAACATAGTTTGGCTGTCAGAAACAAGGAAATAAGACTGAGAAAGTCGCTAGTTTTGACGCTTGGTTCTTGTATTTGGGGTTAGCGAGTTTAAATGTCCCCACTTGTCTCCAATATAAAAAGTATGAATAGCTTCACCAAATAAAAAAAATGCAACCATACAAAGATGCTGTTGAATTAGTTATGTCATTCGTATGATGGCTTGACATCGTTTTTCCTCCTTGTTAGACCTTTGCTTGGCTTGCATTAAAACGCTAGTGAATAACCCAGTAAAAATACCATTTGTCGAGAGCTACCGAGGCACTTTTGAATTTCATTTTTTCGAAAGTTTTGCTTAATTTTTTGGGCATAGTTTTGAAATTGGAATTAACTATGCATTTAGTGCGTTAGCGTACGTTACAAATATATTACTAAGTTGAATGTGAGAATGTTTAATTGCAATTAAATTTTAAAAACATTTCAGCACAAATTGGTATCATTTAAAAGTTTTTAAATTTATCTAAATTTTTCTCATGTAGGTCTTTCTGGAGATGTCCATTTTGATGACGACGAAGTGTATACAGCGAAAAGTAACGAAGATCGTACGAAGAGGAAACTTCTTTGGGTTGCAGTGCATGAGCTTGGTCACTCCATCGGATTGGAACATTCAAGTATAAAGGGTGCCGTGATGTATCCATGGTATCAACATTTCGAAGGGAGTGATTTTGACTTAACTTATGATGATATCAGTGGTATTCAAAGCATTTATGGTAAATAGTATTTTGAATTTGATTGAAATATTTAGTGGACTTCATTCTCGGAAAACAAAGATTTTTACAAAACAAAAAAGCGGTATGGAACACTTGGGTCTAGAGTGTGTTGCTTGTTAATGAAAAGGGTTTTTTATTTTATTATTAATTTAAATTAATTTCATGCCAGTGGTTATATCAAATTGAAAATAAACTGGATAAAATTTGATTATATTTCCTTCTGACCGTATTTTCTCGCCTTTCTTTACTCTTTTTTGTTTTGTTTAGCGAGTTGTTTTTTCGCTCGCTACCTAAATACAAAACGCACCCACTCACAGAAGATCTTCTTGAAAACTCTTTTAGGATCTCCACCAGCCTCAAGAACAACAACGACGACAACTAAGAAGGGCGTTACTTTAATTACAAAGCCGCCCACCAAATCAACTGCTTCTACGCCCCCGTCAAAGGTTTGCACAGAAAGAGTTGGTGCCGTCTTGCTTGGTAAAGATAACAGGATATATATAATGAACAAAGATAAGTTGTATATACTAAACAGGGAACAGGACGGCATGGGAATAAAAGAAGGACCGAAGCCTGTGTCAGACGTCTTTGATTCAGTAACCTACGTTGATGCTGTTTTTAGGCGACCCAGTGATCAAGCGATTGTTCTTTTTCATGGCGACAAGTAAATTTTTGTTTTCATTTTTTTTCTTTCACTTGAATAACGCCCTTGTCGTAATTATCATTTTAGTGTTTTTTTCTCAGTGTTTAAATGTTTTGTAAGATGTAAAAAGTAAGTGAAATGTATTTCAGGGTATCTATATATTACAATAGCAATAAAATAAATTCAAATGTTATCAACAATAAAATCATAAATGTATAAAAAAAAATATATATATATATATATTCATGGGGGAGTTACCTTAAACCAAAGGGAATCACATCGCAAAGAGAAAGTGGCAGTAGCTGCGAAAATGGACTGAAAGAGAAAAACAAAATGAAAATCGAAAAGGAAATAAAATGCGTAACTAAAAAGAATGAATTCGATAACGGAATAAGCTATCGGCCGAGCGAGCAACGGACTTATCTAATAGATATGATTTCATATTTCTACAAAAAATTATATAATATAATATAATATAATATAATCAATTTGAGAAAAAATAAGGTTTCAATTAACTGTTTTCGTAGTCTGAAGCTTGTGAAGTTCTTCAACTTTCGTAGCACTGATATTTTCCCATAACATTTTTTCAAAGTTTTGTCGATTTTTGCGTTCCATTTAAAGTATTCATCAATTGTTAGTCCCAATAGTGAACAAATCCGAACCCGATTAAGTGGAGTACTCCCTAGCTTGATCGTCGAACTGTGTTCATTAAGAATATGAATATTGGATGAACGAGCTTTCGGTCTGGACAAACCTCATCTCACTAAAATAAATAAAATACATACTTTACACACTGATGTAGCCTGGGTCACACTGACCCGTTTAGAAGATTTGTCAATCTTAAATTTACGGCAACCGAAACAGATTCTCGTTCTCGTTTCTTGGGGAAGATGTGTGTAATTTAAGATATTCTAGCAATGCCTTAACACGCTTCACTTCTGCTTTAAATGAAGTAGGAAGAACATTAGTACAAACGTTTTTCCTGTTGTTTTTTTTGGTTATTTTTAAAGTTGGAATTATATATGTTTTGGTTTACTTACTTTCTATCTTAAAATCTAGTATAAACAAATGCTTCTCTTTCTTTAGGTTCAGTGTTTACAGTAGCACCAAATTGATTTATAAGGACAGAAAAATCTCAGACGGTTTTCAAAAATTAGAAAATGGTTTTGGTAATATTGATGCCGCTTTTGTACTGTCGCTTAATCAAAAATTGTATATTTTTAAAGGTGAGTGCGTCCATTTTTTGTATATTTAAAAAATTTAAAATAAATAAATGAGTGGACAAACGAACGAACCTGAACCAACGGCCGAACGAACGAATGAATTAATAAATGAGTGGACAAACGAACGAATGAATGACTTAAAGAATGAATAAATGATATTTCTGTGTGGCTGTCTTCTGCAGTTGTGTCTTGCTTATCCAGATTATATTCTTGCAAATTACTAAAATTGATTTGCCTTACATTTTTATAATCGTTGCTTTTGTTTTTCCAGGAGAAAATTATTATCGATTCAGTATATTGAGTAATAACGATTACATATTGGATAATGGCTACCCACAGCGTATTTCTTCAAAATGGCGCGGTTTACCAAGTTCCATTGATGCTGTGTTTGAATGGAGCAACAAACAAATCTATTTTTTTAAAGGTACCTTATTTTGTTTTACAAGCACTTTGCATACCTTGAATCTTGGATAACACATTCGGTTTTTTCTAAACCATGCTGGCCACACCTTCTAAAATCTATTAAATAACTAAAATTCAAGAAATACTACTTTTAGTTTGATTAGCTAGAGTTTTTAAACTAATTAAAACCCAAATTATGCATCTGGTTTGAAATTACCTGTTTTAGAAATCTAAAGGGTCTGAAAAGATATATCTGTTTTATTCTTATTTAAATCTAGGCCTTTAAAGTTTTGTGAAAGGAATACTTATAAAACGAGAGATTTTAATTTGTTAACTGTTTGTTTTCTGTTATTCTTAAGGCTGTTTTTTCACTTCCAGGAAATTTTCTGCCTAACGGAACGACAGAAGTTAAAGAGATTCTGAGCATGTGCATTTAAAATGTTTACAATCAAGTTTAGAATCGAGTTTTACTTTTTCTCTGAATACTCTACGGAAACACCAAGCAGAAAATTTACTATCTGTATCAAAACATCTGCAATAGTTGAAATTACCAGCAGAAAAAATTTCTGTTCTGTTCTTGTCCGTTCCGTTCTGCGGTAAATTTTTTTAAAGTGAAAAACATCGTCTATTGGTTGAGTTAGGTATAATTAAATGTTATCTCGCTGGCGACAGGTTTTTCATTGCTATGTCGTCAATGTTATAGCCAAAAAGCTTGTCAATGAATTCGTACCTTACCTACTTCTGATATAACTTTCATTTTGTTTCATTTTAGATAAATATTACTACAGGTGGGATAAAAGGCGGTTTCAAGTCGAACGAGGCTATCCGGTAAAAACATCAGAAAGCTTCCTTAAATGTTCAAGCAGCTTGCGTACACAAAAACTAACGGACAGCAAGTCTGCAAGTGGTGGTAAAAACCTAAGTACTGTTTACACTACGGTATTTCTGCTAATCGTGGTGTACATTTTAAAGGCTTAGTTATATTGAAAGAATATGGTGTACGCTACATGCTGGAGCGAATTATCCATAATCCAAACAGTGTGACACAACAAACTTCACATGGAATACCCATAAATGCTGTGCCCGTTGTTCAACATTTCGTGTGTTGGTTACATCACATCAATGCAAGTTATGGAGAAGTCAAGGGTTATGAATCCATTGTACTGATACCGATATGTTTTATAAAAAGGTTTTATTTCGTGAGTGTGAACACAGATTAAGTAGATATAATCGGTTATTATTATTTTAAGTTAAAATTTTGAATTTGTGCGAATTTAATGGTGAGTACCAGGAGTTGGTTAGCTATACTAGCTTCTCGCCCATAATTTATAATTTTTTTTATTTTTTATAAATACTTTTTATCGAAGATGAATTCTACGTGTCTAAAAACACGATTGTACTGTTTTATTATTTCCCATGCAAGGGGAAGAAGCAAAATGTCAATTCGTCGGATTATTAAATTTAAAAAGTGACGAAAATTTTGCGATGTGACGAAACTTTTGTAGGTGTGTATTCCTTTAACCAACATGTTTTTACAACTTATAAAGTCGTACCAAGGAAAATAATTTTTGCAAAGTTTTAGTAAAAAATAATTCCTATTTTTTCATTGAAATTGAATTTTTCGAATTTCGCGGAAAGAAAAGGTGACATTGTTTTCCTTGATATATCCCGCTTTCCAGGGCTTATCTGTAAGAGAGAATAAAGAGTGCTAAAGTTGAAACTTACATCATTTTACTAAAATTTATGGTCAAACAGTTTTAGGCGTAACGCAACCCACAATGCAAAAATAAACGCACTATCGGTGGTCGTAAAAAAAGAACAAGGTGTGTACACCATGATTTAACTTTCAAACCCCTTTTTGTATTTTGTTTTTTATATCAAAACATAAGATAACTAGACATATTTATTAAGTTGTAATATTACTCATTTTTTTATAATCTTTGTATATGTTTTTTTATATTTCCTTTATTTATTAAAAAAAAAGGATTTTTTCTTTGGAACTGTTGCACTTTTATTATAAGTTAGAATTGTTCTGTTTTATTATTACTAAGCAGACCCCTAAAAACTTGAGCATGGTTTTTTTTCGGCATCACTCAATTATGACAGAATATTAATCTTTTTATTTTGTCTCCATCTCCCGGTTATTTTGTATTTATCTCCCAGCTATTTTGTCTCCACCTCCCAGCTTGTATTATATTATTATATTACTAATTAATTTTGGTATCTTTTGTAGATATTTTATTAAGTTGTGTTTATTTATCAGAATTACTCTCGCAGTTAACAACTTCTTGTATTACTTTAAAGCTAGGAGGATCGTAGTTTAAAGGTAAGAAATTTCGCGAAACAAACGATTTTCGGGCAAAATCACGAAAGTTGATTTACGCGTAAAATTTGAGTTCTATAAATCGCGAAAGTTTATTCTCACGAAGTATTTCTTATCAAAAATCGCGAAAACACGCGAAGCAGATAATGACGACGACAGCAACGATCTTACTCGAAACACATTTCATGCATTTGAACCTTGTTTAAAATTATTAATATACTTTGTTACTTCACTTGTATTTGTACATATTTTTGGAAAGGTGTTAAATGATACATTGTTAATTTTTACATTATACGAATTTGCCAAAGATATTTGTCCCAAAGAATTCGAAATCAGTCAATTCGCGACATTCGCAAAAGTTTCCATTAAAAATTTCGCGATTGTTTTGCCTCGCCAAACTTTGCTTTACGAAAGTTTCTGCCTTCAAAGTATTAAGTTGGACAACCATGTCTTCAACGATTTTGCACTCAATAAAGTACTTTTAAGACGAATGATTTGAACCTTTTCATAGACTGAGTGATATAACAGAAGTTTAAAATTCTTATCGCGTTTACAACGATTAAGATTTATTGGACCCGTAGAAAAATCCACTTGGAGAGAATAAAAAGAATTTTAAGTTGTTTATTCCCATGTCCCATCTGTTCTTTCGCAGCTGTGGTTGCCATTTTGAACATATTACTTCAAAACAAAGACCATACCGTTTTATCTCCAGAGATCGAGCAGGTTAAACTGCCCACAAGCTCTACTTTTTCTTCTCGTTACTCTCACCAGTTCTCACAAGTTTAAGCGCACTAAAACTCCTTAACAATATAGAAGGATACTTAAAAGGAGGTTTTATATATTTTGTTTACCTTAATTATCATCTTTCAAAAATGATTCGGTGTAACACTAATCTTCACTATTTAATACGTGCATATTCCCCTCGGCGAATTCACAAAATAAACATACCTTTATAAAATACACATGACATCTCCTTTTTAAAGCTAGACAATATAGGAACTGCGGTGGATGGTATGATAATCGGCAAGTATTCACACTCCCCCGCGGAGATTAGAATCACCCTAATAATTTGCATGGGAGGTCTTAATTTGTGAAGTCAGAGTACAATCGTTAACATGAGCAGAGAGAGACAACAGAATTTTATTTAATTTTTCTTGAGATTCAGCGATGAAGATTGCGTGGTTCGTGCTATTGGAGCGTGTGGTGTGTGTTTACCTTGCGCCGATTGTTTCAGACTCCATCATTGATGAATTTGGATTGGTACGTTCTTGCACATTCAACTTTAAGTTTAAGGTTTTGTGTTTTCGCTACACTG
The DNA here is from genome assembly GCF_029227915.1 of Hydractinia symbiolongicarpus. Lineage (NCBI taxonomy): Eukaryota > Metazoa > Cnidaria > Hydrozoa > Anthoathecata > Hydractiniidae > Hydractinia > Hydractinia symbiolongicarpus. The sequence goes on from NC_079884.1 coordinate 13,212,827, forward strand.
AAAATAGTAAAGGAAGCAGTGAGAGGTGGTTATCACTTCCCCAATCTTGTGCCCATCGTTCTTTAAAAAGTTTCATTGCAACGGAATAAAAATACTAAGTGCCGAGGGGCAACATTGTCACTTAAACTCTGCTAGAATTTACCCTTGTTGGATCTTGTTTCCGGCTATTAGATTTTCCCGTTTAATAGATTTATTAGATTTTTTTCATTTTTTTCCATATTGCTTCGATACCCTCCTTTTTATGTTTTTTTTTCAAGAAATACCCCCTTTAATATACGCCCTTCCTATACACGCGCCCTTGGGATGGGCGTTGATTCAAATCATCATAAATGTTAAAGTTCACAAATAGTTTTTTCTTTTTTTGACGATAACAATATCAGCGATAATTTCAATATTGCGTGAAAAAAGCATGCCCCTGTCAAGGAAAAAGAAAAAACTTATAAAGTTTATTAAACGTCCCTTTCTTAAGCGTCCTCCTGAAAACTGGAAATTTTATGAAACGCCTCGGGCGTTTATTTGAAGCATTGACAAACAATGTTTCGGTATTTCAAAACAAAATTTATGGCATAAAACATTTTTGCGACACTTTCTGATACAAAAACACTGAACACTAAAAAGGTACATTCAAAATTTTGTCCTTTCTTCTTAAGACTTTTTGAAGAAAACGGATAACCATTCAAGATGTCTATCAAAGGTTTTAGATATTTATTGAACCATTTATAACCAACAGTGTTTTTAACTTGTCCTAAATTTTTTAACCATAGCTCTTCCATGGTTTGTTTTTACATAAGAACACGTGGTTTGTTTTTTATTTTGTTTTAGGATAAATTACGTACATGGGGTTATTTGTCTGTAAGCAATCATGTCAGCAATTTGGAGTCCAAGAAGAAACTTGTGAATGCTATCAAACGCTTTCAAAGGTAATGTTTTTATTTGGTTTTCAATTTGGAAAGAAATATAAATGGTTTTGTTTGTTTGTTTGTTTGTTTGTTTGTTTGTTTGTTTGTTTGTTTGTTTGTTTGTTTGTTTGTTTGTTTGTTTGTTTGTTTGTTTGTTTGTTTGTTTGTTTGTTTGTTTTGTTTGTTTATATCATCGTTTTTAGATACGCATACTTAGATGAAACTGGGATATTCGACGAAAAAACAAAACAAAAAATGAAAGAACCACGATGCGGTATGGTTGATATAGTTATTCCTGAAGTGCAAAGCACAAGAAAAAGAAGATTTACTCCTCAAGGAACCAAATGGTTAAACAGGGTATAATTCACCCTCGTCCCCGGGTTTTGTGTTTTTTAAGATATATTGTTGTTTTTGACGTCTTCTGTCATATCAAGAAGACAAAAAACCCTGGGGACGAGGGTGTGTATAAATTCTTACACTCGTCTTTTAATGATATGTTCTCCACTCTTCTTTGTCGCATTACCACACTTCGTAGTTTATAGCTTCGCCTTTAAGGTAGAGAAAGAACTGTCTATCTAAGCTTTGTTCCTAAATTTTGGAGTTTATTTTAACCAATCCACAGGGTTGTAATTTCTAAATCTTCTTCTCAATAGGTCTCAACCGTGGTGTTCCTTTATAATACTAAATACGAAAAAAGGCCCATGAATTACAATATTGCCTCTCCAAGTGAAAACCCGTGTCTACGCTAAATACGAAAATTTAAAGCGCGGTACAGTCTCAACAAACAAAACCGTTATTCTGTCACAAACTTTTAACTCTTCACTGTTTCAAATCATCTTTTTAAAATAAAATGATATTAACCTTACATTCAGGATCCTGTAACAAAGAAATTGACAGTTACCTGGCAACTAGAAAATTCTAACAATGATGGTTTAATTAATCAGCAAGTACGTGACTTCATGTACCGTTCTCTTGAAAAATGGTCTAAAGCTGCAGACATAGATTTCCGTGAAACGCCAAACGCTGCTATTGGTTCAGCTCAAATACGAGTCAGGTTTGAAGAGGGAACACACAACGATCAATTTCCGTTTGATGGCCCATCTGGTACACTTGCACACGCATTTTTCCCGCTAAACAACAGAGGTATAGCTTAATCAATCTCAACTCATTGTGAAGTGTGTCAAAAGCAAGCAACTTTCTTTGAACAGATGGGATTATATACAACCTATTCCCGTCCCCAGAGCTCTTTGGGATGAACCTCGAGGTTATCTCAGAGCTCTGGGGACGAGAATGTATATAACCTTATAAAGGAAGATACATAGCAAGGTGCAAGTTCGTTGTTCTCCATTAATACGAGTAATAAGCATACTTAATAAATCTTACCCAGAATATTCACCGAGTATAGTTACAAGGTAAGCTGTTTGCTAACCATGGGTGCCTAACATTGTCTTTTTGTTTTCGTGGACAATTCGGTTTGCAGTTACTTCCGCGAAGAAAAGTTAGAGTACAAAACGAGAGTAATGCTATACGCTTCTTAACCTATTTCCAAGGCATTTTGCTGTTTTTATGAATTTCATAGCGCGGTGAATTATTGACAGATCCGTGATAACTGCTCAGGGCCCAACAGATCCTGGGGACGAGAATGTCTGCTTTCCAGATGGTTAACGTAGTGACGGAGGTCGATAATTAGGCAAGAATACAAGCACGATAAAATATGCTTGAGTTCAAGATTTTTGTTTGTTTTTTCCTATTAGCAATATCTATATTTCTGCAGGCTTGTCTGGGGATATTCATTTCGACGATGCTGAGAAGTACACCATTTTGGATTTACCACGCAGTAGTGGTACCATTAAACTGCTTTGGGTGGCGGTTCATGAACTGGGACATTCATTGGGATTATCGCACTCAGATTTAAGAGGAGCAGTTATGTACCCATGGTATTTACATTTCCCGGGGTTAGATTTCAATCTTACAACAGATGACGTGCTTGGTATAAGATCGGTTTACGGTAAGTTAGTTGGTTAAGGATTTTTACAAGAAAGAACTTCGGATTATAGTACACGTCGCAATAAAAAGTGACCGTGGTTTTATGTTTTCTAGTGTATATATACTATATAAACTCTAACGATATCTCTTCATTGTCAAAACATATGAAGTTACTTAATGCGATTAGGGATCTGTGGTTCTTTAAATACCAACACAGGCTACATAAAATTCTCAAATATAGACAAAACTGGACATTAACAAAATATAATGTTTCTGTAACTCCGCATATTACTACTCATAAATTTTCTTTTTTCATGATATACTTGAATACCTTTTAAGAAAACTTCATAACGAATGACATTCTAGATAAAGCCAGTTGATACACGTGTCTATACGTTTAAGGTCGAATTATCTAAGGATTTCTCTTTACAAAAAGCACAGTACCAAACAACGAATTATTCGCATGACATTTGAAACAATGTTTCGTAGGTACAAGGCCACCAACGACAGTAAAACCGACAACAACAACGACAACAACTACATCTTCAACAGGACCTACCGTTTCCCCTTTACAGACAAAATCAACGACAACAACGACGACAACGACGACGACGACAGCAAAACCTAATTTATGCCCGACGGAGATTAAAGCGATCATTTTAGGCTGGGAAAATAAAACCTATATTTTCAATCACGACTTGCTCTACGTGAGCAAGTTAAGTACTGATGGAATCTCAAGAGTTGTGAAAGTTGATGTTTTTGAGGATTTAAAATTTGTTGATGCTGTGCACGAAAGAAGAGGGGACAGAAATGTTGTTTTTCTACATGGGGATTCGTAAGTAACTTATATTTCGTATATTTATTAATTTATTGGTAGTAATCAGTGCTGGTATGGAAGAAATAGAGATAACAGTTTAGATATGCTCCCTCAAAGGCTTTGCAGTCTAAGTTAGTCGCACCCAAAGTACCCTAAAAATTAAGTACACAAAGGTAACAAATCAAGTGAGACCCAAAGCAACTTGCTACTGTTGGACGGCGAAAGTGAGGGGGGGGGGGGTGTTTATGAAAGTTCAGGTGTTTATGGGTTGGGCTATTCTTTCCATGTTGTTAAAATAACGTGTAGCAGAAAGAGAGTGCGATCACACATTGCACCTAGAATCGCACCGCGTTTAGAAAATGCACCGTGCGTACGCGTGGTGTTTAATAGCAACACTTGGTCATATACCAACACTTAGTGGTCATGTACCAACACTTAGTGGTCATGTACCAACACTTAGTGGTCATATACCAACACTTAGTGGTCATGTACCAACACTTAGTGGTCATGTACCAACACTTAGTGGTCATGTACCAACACTTAGTGGTCATATATTTATAGACCTATTGCACGGGTGTGATTAATTTACCAAGCACCAAGGTTTTTAGTCTTGCGTTAATAAGACAATTCCTAATTCTGTTACTGCACCTTATGTCATCCTCAAACTTTGCGGCAACTAAAACGTCCTACTCTGGAAATATTTTTAAAAATTGATTTTATTAATGTATTAAACAAACAAAGGCTGGTGGAATTAAGGGTAATCATCTTATAGATTTATTTGTTCTATTCTGTGTTGTCTGTCGATAGACCTAAGAAGCTAAGTTTTTATTTTTTTATTTTTTGAATTTTAACTTTTTAGATTTTCAGTTTATGAAAACACAAGACTAGTCTCTCCACCAAGAAAGATTTCTGATGGCTATCAAGGTCTTCCTGAAGGATTTCGCGATGTTGATGCATCGTTTCTATGGCCTGTCAATAATAAGTTATATCTTTTTAAAGGTAAATTCTTACTTCTTTTTCCAAACTCCTCGTTGTTCTTAATTTACGTGAAAATTTTTCATGAATTTTACAAACTTAAGTACAAGTAGAGCGACCGACTTGTTGACTATCTCACTGCATAAAAGTATGATTAAATATCAACACATATCTGGTATTCATCTACCTTATCGGTAAAAAAAAAGTCGGTGTAAAAAAAAGTCGGCAAAAAATTTAGTCGGCAAAAAAGTTAGTCACTTAGCAAAAATTAGTCACTTTTTACCGGTTAATTTTTTTAATATTGGTCACTTATTGCCGACTTTTTTGACACCGCTGAATTAAAAGAGAACAAAGATTTTACAACAATCTAATCTATTTCAAAAACATCTTTATTAATGATTTTATCAATAATATTTTGGACATCTCCCGGCTCCTTCGCATTATCTTCTTCTTCATTTTCATCATTTTTCTCTTCTTCAACACTCCCTTCTGCCTTATCATTGTTAATAACAATATCAATTTCGTCGTCGTCACTCTCTGGAATCACTTTGGAAAGTCAAAAAACTAAAAAATTGGAGGTTAAAAGTAATTCAAAAAATCGGCAAATATTACTAGTCGGTAAAAAAAAAATCGGTAAAAATTTTCGGTCGGCAAAAAAAAATGTCGGTAAAAAAATTGGTCGGTAAAAAATTTAGTCACCTAGCCAAAATTTGGTCACTTTTTGCCGAATTTTTTTTTACCGATAAGGTATATTATAACCCGTATACGTCTGTCTGTCTGTCACGCAAAATGGTACCTTAGCTGCGCAAGTAGCGAGACGCAAAAAGACGGGCGAACTCGTGGATTTTTCCACGGGCTAGTATAAGTTAAATAGAATAAAGACTGTCATCAATCTGTTTTCTTTGCGACTGGAAAGGAGTAACAAAGATTACTTCACAATCTATAACCTAGGGTCTGTAGCATGTAGCGCATACGAGGTTTCCTGCTAATATCGAAAAACGCTGCGAAGCAAGGTTGATAGTTTTAATGTTACGGATGATTTTAAAGTCCTTGAGTAATTGGAAAAGCGGAGTTTCTTGAAAACAGACGACTAGTTGGAGTTGACTTACTCTAAATCACTGAATAATCATTCCCTACCCCCTTTTCTTAATTTCTGATTTTTTTTCAACTCTTGCATGTAATCCAATTAAAAACAGAATGTAGTAGGATAAAAGAGAATAAGAATACAAAAATGTTGCACTGAGAAACGCAATAAAGACTTTTCTTTGAAATATCCCCCTCTCCTCCACCGCCTATCGCTTGAACACGTTCCACATATTCAATTCCCATTTTCCAGTTCTTTTCAGTCCTTTCCCGTTCACCTCCTACCGGTTATAATTGCGATTATATTATATATTATACAACTTTTTCTAAAAATCGTGAAAGTTTTTTCCAAGTTTTAAAAGCCGAAAACTCTTAAATAACGAGTGCTCAGAGAACAAAGGTAGAAATAATAGGATCACAACGAAAAAAATAATCAGCCCGAAAAATGGATCTAAAACTATAACTCTAAAAATGACTCCAAAGCCCGACTCAATGTGGGGAAATCAGCTAAAAATGGAAAAACGGAAGGATTTAAATATCTTTGTATCAGAAATTTCAAATTTCAAGACTAAAAACGAAGAGAAAAATGAGACAATAATTTTGGTGAATTTTTTCTATAATAATATTTGATTGATTCATTGTCATCGACGAAAGTTTTTGTTCCCAAAAATGAAGATTTTTGAAAATTCACGAAAGATTTTTCTGTAACTTTTTTCCAGAAGTAATATTCGCGAAAATTAACTTCGCGAAATTTCGCGATTTTTTATACCCGCAAAAATTTCTGCCCTTAAAGTACTCGGTACTTCGGAGTAGGTAAAAATTTTCCCAGGCGATCCAATCTTGGTCCCACGATCTTTGGTTCCTTTTATTTGTGTGACTGAGCTGAATGACTGAGAATAAAAAGCTTAAGAAAAACAGATGGTTTCGTAAGAAAAACTCTTTGCTGTCTCTTTACTCGTTAGTGGATTGGCCAAAAAAACAATTTACGTTTTAGGTGCAAATTATTGGCGTTTTTCGCAGCTATCTAACAAAGATTTCACGTTGGATTACAATTACCCCAAGATGATAAAAAGTCACTGGATTGGTGTACCCGACAATATTGATGCTGTGTTTACATGGAGAAATGGAGAAACATATTTCTTTAAAGGTATGTGTTTTCTAGTAAATAAATAAATTTACATGTTTTTTTATTTCCACGAGAGATAATTTTAAATTTGTAATATTTTTTATCAACAAAAAAATTTTAGCGAAGTGAATTAGTACCCAAGCGAAATATTTAATACACGTTTTTATCGGGTAATACTTCTGTTACATTGAACCTCGAACATATAAACCTTGTCCCCAGGGCCTAGATTGATCACATATCAAGCAAGACACTACTTACTGCACTGATCAAAGGCTTATATGATAAGTTAATAATTGCCACATATGAGCAATAATAGATGACTCGCGCCATTCTCGACCCCAGAGCTCATTGGGTTTTAATCTCAAAGAGCTCTGGGGACGAATGTAAGAACAGATAATCTTAGAAAAAAAACAGTATGCGATTGTTATGAATATTGATCAAGAAATTTAAACGGCTACTCATTTTTTCTAAGAACAGTTAAGATGAAGAAAAGAACATTCTGAGGTCTCATAAGAAATTCATTGTTTTAAAAAACCTGGCGCAACAAATGTTGCAATGGAGATCAAGGCCAAACTTGTTTTCATGTTTTAGGTGAAAATTACTACAGGTTCGATAAACGTTTTTCAGAAGTAAGATCTGGCTATCCACAGAAAAATACCAAAGGCTTTCTAAAGTGTTCTTCATCACAACACCAACAACAACAAAGTCTACAAAAGCGAAATAGTTCAGTTAAAAGATCGTTTAGTGGCCTGAACATACTTCTACCTTGTATAATTTCTCTGCTCTTAAAGTGGTAGAAGTACTTTAATGGAATTAGCAGGATCCAATGACCTTTCTTCAGGATTACATCCAAAAGCTACACACGAAGCCTAAACTTGATTTGTTACGTACTGGTACACACAGAGAAAAAAAATATGGTAAAGTGTAAAATTGTATAAAGTTTAATTATAAAAAATCATCAACAATGTATCTAATACCAATTTATAAATTACACTTTTTAAGAAAGCTAGAAAAATATAAACCACAATATATTTCGTTTTTATTGGAGAATCGCTGGAAGAAGATTGCAAACATCTACTGATATTGTACCTGAGAAATGGTAAAACACAGTGAATGCAAATGTCAGAAAGTGATCAATTCACATTAAATCGTGAAAGACAAATCAAGTTATCCAAACTCGTCTTTAAAATTCCAATTTGTATTCAGGAATTATATACTTTGGGTGAATGATCTTACCATGGGGTTCTGAATTCTACAAAAGTTTAAAAAATTGAGAAACTTGAAAATTTTTATACACGCTCGTGCTGTTCATTTGTTTATTGGCGCATCCTCCAATACAAACAATAATCATTTTTATTATCTATAAAATAATTTAAACCCACTTCTCATATTTAAAGTCCAAATACTAGACCAAATAACTTTTGATAACGATGAAAAAAATATAACGCGGGTGTATATATCCTCAACGTTTTAAGAAATTCAACTCAAAATTGTAGTCAACCTAAACTTTAACGGCATCTTCTTTTTCCAATCTTGCTGTGTATACACGACCCTTCTATCAATATATTCTATTCATTTCTTAATAATTAAGTAAAATATTTATTCCTACAGTTCTGTGCTTGGGCGTATAATTTCATAACTATTTGACGTGCCCCTCGTGACTGCTGATTCTGAGGGCGTGGCCGGATCTATTTGATCAGAGGAAGAAGCTAGATCATACGTGCTAGCGTCAAATCCCTAAAATAGAAAAATATAATTAGCTTAAAAAAACTTTTCCAATCGCTTTTGCGTTTTAGTTTTACTCTACAAGTATTTATATTATACTAGTTGGTAAACAGTGGATAAATCCAAGGGTTCGCCAGTCCTTTATATATCACTTTTCGCGTATCCGTAGCACAGCTACAAAATGGCGCAGAGACAGCTACCGCTAATATGTTACCATTTTGGGCAAAGGCAAACAAAATACGGATGTTATTAGTGTTAAGACTACTTTGAAACCATTGAAAATATTTCGCATGTTTCATTTCGGTCATAATATAAAGTTTTTGATACCAAATACGGGTATTAATACAGGAGATATTTATCATCATTCTCATCCCAAGATCTCGTTTATCTCACAGAGCACTGGGATTGAGAATGATTTATCATGTTTTGTAGAAAAAACCCATTCCAAAAATATATTCTTGTGCTTTAATAATGTCGTGAATTTTGCTATATTCATTAAAAATATCTTACCCCATTCTCATTGGGAGAAACTGTTGATAGCTTTGCTCGATGACTACTGATATTATGTGTTACTAGACGATGGATTTGCTCTAATTCTATGTCAGTGTCTCGATTATCGGGTATTCCATTCTTGCATGTATAACCGTTCTTTAAGCCATAACGACCATTGGGCATCTGTCGTGTTGGATATAGTTCGGCTTTGTATGCTGAGATTTTTCTCTACAAAATAAGAGATTAGATTCTTCTTACTATGAACAAGTAAAAAATTAAGTTGCTCTCTCATGATGCTTAATTGTAGGTGTGAAAGAAAAGCTTTAGACTCACCACGAGTTTTACCATATATACCAACCGCCACACCCCCGTCCCCCCACACACACACATCTTATTTAGAACGTTCCTAATGTGCATAAGAAGACTGGGTGAACTTACATACTCATGCCAAATATTGATGTTATTGCATTTAGAACCTTTTAACTCAAAGTATTAAAGAAAAAAACAAAAAAAACTCACCCTTTGCAAGAGAACTACAAGAAAGAGGATCACAATACCGATACTACACACTATCAAAACGAGGGACCACGTTGGTAGTGGTAGATCATCATCATCTTCGGATACTTTCTTCTCCACCTTTGGACTCAACGTAAAACTTCCCTCAACAATCTTAAAATCACCTAGGTTTCCATCTTCCAGTTCAGCTTCAACATTTTTTGTCATCTCCTTTTCAATTTCCTCAGTGTCGCCTGAGGTATTTTTCTTATCAAATACAACTTCGAAATCCGTAACAATACTTCCTTTTGAAAAACCACGAATAATTACTTCTAAGAAACCAGATATACTTTTGTACGTTTGAGTCAATGCAAACGTCATGTTACTTGCCAGCTCTTTATAACTCTTTGACGCTTTGTTAGCTAAGTCTTTCGTAAAAACTGCGTCGATTTTTAATTTTCCAACAATGACTAGTTTATCTTCTTTAGGTATTTTAAATGGGGCTACTTGGAAAGTATCAGGGATAAACATAATACCATTCACTACTTTACCGTCCAACAATTCTTTATTGCGCAAAACATCGTCTTTAACCTCCCCAACGCAATTTCTTGTTTTAAATATTAAATCAAAGTAGGCTTCGATTGTTTTACCTGTGTCTTTTTCCAGTTTTTCAAGAACAAGGTTATGGTAAAGCGGTATTTCCATTCCTTCAAATGTTATAATAAGAGCATCAGATATACGTTTTTCAAGTTCCTTGATACTCGTCGATTCTGTCTTATTCGTGTGTATGACGCATTTCATTGAACAAAATTTTTTTGGAATAATTGACGATGATGGTATGATCTTCAAGCTTGTAGAGGGGTGAATAGATGGTTTTAAAGAAGATGCAGTAAAAGTACTCGAGCTTACTAATGAAGGCTTTGTCTTGGTGAGCGTCGCCTTGAATGAAGTGGTTACCTTTGATCTGACGGGTAAAGTAACTGTAGGAGTCATCGAGGGCAATAAAGAGGAAAATAATACAAAGCTCGTTTTCAATGTTGTGTCTGTCTTCGGTGGTACAGCGGTAGAGGTACTAACTTGCTCTGAATAAGTTGATCCTTCTGATAAACTTGATGAAGCTGCAATGTCGGTCGATGTTGAAATAGTGACAATGGAATTGATGCTTGCCCCCCTGTTTGATGATAAAGACATAGTAGATGGTAAAATCATTTTTTCTGATGATGTTGCCTTAAGTGAAAGAGTACTTATAGTCAATTGCACCTTGCTGACACTAGCACTGACGGTTGATTGCAAATGTGTCTTCAAAGAAGTATAAGGCACTGAAGATAGCTTCTTAGAAAATCCAGAAGTAGATAAAGTTAAAAGTTTAGTTGATGGTTCAAAATTTGTCGTAAAAACTGTTCCTAGTATAGATTTTGAAGCAAGCGACGTTGTTAAGGATGAATTTAAAATTACTAAAGATCTCGTTGGCATGAAAGTTGCACTTTCAGTTGCTCGAGATATAACACCAGTGAACATTTTTGTCGATAGAGCTTCAGATGTCGTTGACGTTGAAGGGGTCGAACTTGCTCCACTCGATAATTTCGCAGTGGAGAAAAACTCAGAGGTGGTTGATGGTGTACTACCAGCACTGAACGTTTTTGTCGATAGAGCTTCAGATGTCGTTGACGTTGAAGGGGTCGAACTTGCTCCACTCGATAATTTCAAGGTGGAAAAAAACTCAGAGGCTGTTGATGGTGTAGTACCAGCAGTGGACGTTTTTGTCGATAGGGATTGAGATGTCGTTGACGTTGATGGAGTTGAACTTGCTCCACTTGATAATTTCACAGTGGAGAGAAACTTAGAAGTGGTTGATGGTGCAATACCAGCAGTGAACGTTTTTGTCGATAGAGATTGAGATGTCGTTGACGTTGATGGAGTTGAACTTGCTCCACTCGATAATTTCACAGTGGAGAGAAACTTAGAGGTGGTTGATGGTGTAGTACCAGCAGTGAACGTTTTTGTCGATAGAGTATCAGATTTCGTTGACGTTGATGGAGTTGAACTTGCTCCACTTGGTAATTTCACGGTGGAAAAAAACTCAGAGGTGGTTGATGGTGTAGTACCAGCAGTGGACGTTTTTATCGATAGAGATTGGGATGTCGTTGACGTTGATGGAGTTGAACTTGTTCCACTCGATAATTTCGCGGTGGAAAAAAACTCAGAGGTGGTTGATGGTGTAGTACCAGCAGTGAACGTTTTTGTCGATGGAGATTGAGATGTCGTTGACGTTGATGGAGTTAAACTTGCTCCACTCGATAATTTCACAGTGGAGAACAACTTAGAGGTGGTTGATGGTGCAGTACCAGCAGTGGACGTTTTTGTCGATAGAGATTGAGATGTCGTTGACGTTGATGGAGTTGAACTTGCTCCACTCGATAATTTCGCGGTGGAAAAAAACTCAGAGGTGGTTGACGGTGTAGTACCAGCAGTGGACGTTTTTGTCGATGGAGATTCAGATGTCGTTGACGTTGATGGGGTTAAACTTGCTTCACTCGATAATTTCACGGTGGAAAAAAACTTAGAGGTTGTTGATGGTGCAATACCAGCAGTAAACGTTTTTGTCGATAGAGATTGAGATTTCGTTGACGTTGATGGAGTTGAACTTGCTCCACTCGATAATTTCGCGGTGGAAAAAAACTCAGATGTGGTTGATGGTGTAGTACCAGCAGTGAACGTTTTTGTCGATAGAGATTGAGATGTCGTTGACGTTGATGGAGTTGAACTTGCTCCACTCGATAATTTCGCGGTGGAAAAAAACTCAGATGTGGTAGATGGTGTAGTACCAGCAGTGAACGTTTTTGTCGATAGAGATTGAGATGTCGTTGACGTTGATGGAGTTGAACTTGCTCCACTCGATAATTTCGTGGTGGAAAAAAACTCAAATGTGGTTGATGGTGTAGTACCAGCAGTGGACGTTTTTGTCGATGGAGATTGAGATGTCGCTGACATTGATGGAGTTGAACTTGCTCCACTCGATAATTTCGCGGTGGAAAAAAACTTAGAGGTGGTTGATGGTGTAGTACCAGCAGTGAACGTTTTTGTCGATAAAGATTGAGATGTCGTTGACGTTGATGGAGTTGAACTTGCTCCACTCGATAATTTCGCGGTGGAAAAAAACTCAGATGTGGTTGATGGTGTAGTACCAGCAGTGAACGTTTTTGTCGATAGAGATTGAGATGTCGTTGGCGTTGATGGAGTTGAACTTGCTCCACTCGATAATTTCGCGGTGGAAAAAAACTCAGATGTGGTTGATGGTGTAGTACCAGCAGTGAACGTTTTTGTCGATAGATATTGAGATGTCGTTGACGTTGATGGAGTTGAACTTGCTCCACTCGATAATTTCGCGGTGGAAAAAAACTCAGATGTGGTTGATGGTGTAGTACCAGCAGTGAACGTTTTTGTCGATAGAGATTGAGATGTCGTTGACGTTGATGGAGTTGAACTTGCTCCACTCGATAATTTCGCGGTGGAAAAAAACTCAGATGTGGTTGATGGTGTAGTACCAGCAGTGGACGTTTTTGTCGATAGAGATTCAGATGTCGTTGATGTTGATGGAGTTGAACTTGCTTCACTCGATAATTTCACGGTGGAAAAAAACTTAGAGGTGGTTGGTGGTGTAGTACCAGCAGTGAACGTTTTTGTTGATAGAGATTGAGATGTCGTTGACGTTGATGGGGTTGAACTTGCTCCACTCGATAATTTCGCGGTGGAAAAAAACTCAGAGGTGGTTGATGGTGTAGTACCAGCAGTGGACGTTTTTGTCGATAGAGATTGAGATGTCGTTGACGTTGATGGAGTTGAAATTGCTTCACTCGATAATTTCGCGGTGGAAAAAAACTCAGAGGTGGTTGATGGTGTAGTACCAGCAGTGGACGTTTTTGTCGATGGAGAGTCAGATGTCGTTGACATTGATGGAGTTGAAATTGCTTCACTCGATAATTTCCCGGTGGAAAAAAACTTAGAGGTGGTTGGTGGTGTAGTACCAGCAGTGGACGTTTTTGTCGATAGAGATTCAGATGTCGTTGACGTTGATGGAGTTGAACTTGCTCCACTCGATGATTTCGCGGTGGAAAAAAACTCAGAGGTGGTTGATGGTGTAGTACCAGCAGTTGACGTTTTTGTCGATAGAGATTGAGATGTCGCTGACGTTGATGGGGTTGAACTTGCTCCACTCGATAATTTCACAGTGGAGAACAACTTAGAGGTGGTTGATGGTGCAGTACCAGCAGTGGACGTTTTTGTCGATAGAGATTGAGATGTCGTTGACGTTGATGGAGTTGAACTTGCTTCACTCGATAATTTCACAGTGGAGAACGACTTAGAGGTGGTTGATGGTGCAGTACCAGCAGTGAACGTTTTTGTTGATAGAGATTGAGATGTCGTTGACGTTGATGGAGTTGAACTTGCTTCACTCGATAATTTCACAGTGGAGAACAACTTAGAGGTGGTTGATGGTGCAGTACCAGCAGTGGACGTTTTTGTCAATAGAGATTGAGATGTTGTTGACGTTGATGGAGTTGAACTTGCTTCACTCGATAATTTCGCGGTGGAAAAAAACTCAGAGGTAGTTGATGGTGTAGTACCAGCAGTGGACGTTTTTGTAGATGGAGATTCAGATGTCGTTGACATTGATGGAGTTGAAATTGCTTCACTCGATAATTTCACGGTGGAAAAAAACTTAAAGGTGGTTGGTGGTGTAGTACCAGCAGTGGACGTTTTTGTCGATAGAGATTCAGATGTCGTTGACGTTGATGGAGTTGAACTTGCTCCACTCGATGATTTCGCGGTGGAGAACGACTTAGAGGTGGTTGATGGTGTAGTACCAGCAGTGAACGTTTTTGTTGATAGAGATTGAGATGTCGTTGACGTTGATGGAGTTGAACTTGCTTCACTCGATAATTTCACAGTGGAGAACAACTTAGAGGTGGTTGATGGTGCAGTACCAGCAGTGGACGTTTTTGTCGATAGAGATTGAGATGTCGTTGACGTTGATGGAGTTGAACTTGCTCCACTCGATAATTTCGCGGTGGAAAAAAACTCAGAGGTGGTTGATGGTGTAGTACCAGCAGTGGACGTTTTTGTCGATAGAGATTGAGATGTCGTTGACGTTGATGGAGTTGAACTTGCTTCACTCGATAATTTCACGGTGGAAAAAAACTCAGAGGTGGTTGATGGTGTAGTACCAGCAGTGGACGTTTTTGTCGATGGAGATTCAGATGTCGTTGACATTGATGGAATTGAACTTTCTTCACTCGATAATTTTACGGTGGAAAACAACTCAGAGGTGGTTGATGGTGTAGTACCAGCAGTCGACATTTTTGTTGATAGAGATTGAGATATCGTTGACATTGATGGAGTTGAACTTGCTTCACTCGATAATTTCATGGTGGAAGGAAACTCAGAGCTGGTTGATGGTGTAGTACCAGCAGTCGACATTTTGGTCGATAGAGATAGAGATTTCGTTGACGTTGATGGAGTTGAACTTGCTTCACTTGATAATTTCACAGTGGAGAACAACTTAGAGGTGGTTGATGGTGCAGTACCAGCAGTGGACGTTTTTGTCGATAGAGATTGAGATGTCGTTGACGTTGATGGAGTTGAACTTGCTTCACTCGATAATTTCACAGTGGAGAACGACTTAGAGGTGGTTGATGGTGCAGTACCAGCAGTGAACGTTTTTGTTGATAGAGATTGAGATGTCGTTGACGTTGATGGAGTTGAACTTGCTTCACTCGATAATTTCACAGTGGAGAACAACTTAGAGGTGGTTGATGGTGCAGTACCAGCAGTGGACGTTTTTGTCAATAGAGATTGAGATGTTGTTGAAGTTGATGGAGTTGAACTTGCTTCACTCGATAATTTCGCGGTGGAAAAAAACTCAGAGGTGGTTGATGGTGTAGTACCAGCAGTGGACGTTTTTGTCGATAGAGATTGAGATGTCGTTGACGTTGATGGAGTTGAACTTGCTTCACTCGATAATTTCGCGGTGGAAAAAAACTCAGAGGTAGGTGATGGTGTAGTACCAGCAGTGGACGTTTTTGTAGATAAAGATTCAGATGTCGTTGACATTGATGGAGTTGAAATTGCTTCACTCGATAATTTCACAGTGGAGAACGACTTAGAGGTGGTTGATGGTGCAGTACCAGCAGTGAACGTTTTTGTTGATAGAGATTGAGATGTCGTTGACGTTGATGGAGTTGAACTTGCTTCACTCGATAATTTCACAGTGGAGAACAACTTAGAGGTGGTTGATGGTGCAGTACCAGCAGTGGACGTTTTTGTCAATAGAGATTGAGATGTTGTTGAAGTTGATGGAGTTGAACTTGCTTCACTCGATAATTTCGCGGTGGAAAAAAACTCAGAGGTGGTTGATGGTGTAGTACCAGCAGTGGACGTTTTTGTCGATAGAGATTGAGATGTCGTTGACGTTGATGGAGTTGAACTTGCTCCACTCGATAATTTCGCGGTGGAAAAAAACTCAGAGGTAGTTGATGGTGTAGTACCAGCAGTGGACGTTTTTGTAGATGGAGATTCAGATGTCGTTGACATTGATGGAGTTGAAATTGCTTCACTCGATAATTTCACGGTGGAAAAAAACTTAGAGGTGGTTGGTGGTGTAGTACCAGCAGTGGACGTTTTTGTCGATAGAGATTCAGATGTCGTTGACGTTGATGGAGTTGAACTTGCTCCACTCGATGATTTCGCGGTGGAGAACGACTTAGAGGTGGTTGATGGTGTAGTACCAGCAGTGAACGTTTTTGTTGTTAGAGATTGAGATGTCGTTGACGTTGATGGAGTTGAACTTGCTTCACTCGATAATTTCGCGGTGGAAAAAAACTCAGAGGTAGTTGATGGTGTAGTACCAGCAGTGGACGTTTTTGTAGATGGAGATTCAGATGTCGTTGACATTGATGGAGTTGAAATTGCTTCACTCGATAATTTCACGGTGGAAAAAAACTTAGAGGTGGTTGGTGGTGTAGTACCAGCAGTGGACGTTTTTGTCGATAGAGATTCAGATGTCGTTGACGTTGATGGAGTTGAACTTGCTCCACTCGATGATTTCGCGGTGGAGAACGACTTAGAGGTGGTTGATGGTGTAGTACCAGCAGTGAACGTTTTTGTTGATAGAGATTGAGATGTCGTTGACGTTGATGGAGTTGAACTTGCTTCACTCGATAATTTCACAGTGGAGAACAACTTAGAGGTGGTTGATGGTGCAGTACCAGCAGTGGACGTTTTTGTCGATAGAGATTGAGATGTCGTTGACGTTGATGGAGTTGAACTTGCTTCACTCGATAATTTCGCGGTGGAAAAAAACTCAGAGGTGGTTGATGGTGTAGTACCAGCAGTGGACGTTTTTGTCGATAGAGATTGAGATGTCGTTGACGTTGATGGAGTTGAACTTGCTTCACTCGATAATTTCACGGTGGAAAAAAACTCAGAGGTGGTTGATGGTGTAGTACCAGCAGTGGACGTTTTTGTCGATGGAGATTCAGATGTCGTTGACATTGATGGAATTGAACTTTCTTCACTCGATAATTTTACGGTGGAAAAAAACTCAGAGGTGGTTGATGGTGTAGTACCAGCAGTCGACATTTTTGTTGATAGAGATTGAGATATCGTTGACATTGATGGAGTTGAACTTGCTTCACTCGATAATTTCATGGTGGAAGGAAACTCAGAGCTGGTTGATGGTGTAGTACCAGCAGTCGACATTTTGGTCGATAGAGATAGAGATTTCGTTGACGTTGATGGAGTTGAACTTGCTTCACTTGATAATTTCACAGTGGAGAAAAACTTAGAGGTGGTTGATGGTGTAGTAATAGTTGTAAGGTTTTTTGTCGATAGAGCTTCAGATGTCGTTGACGTTGAAGAATATGAACTTGCTTCGCTTGAAGATGTCAGGGTAGATATGGAGGTGGTGGGTAACGTTGATGAGAAAGTACTGGAAATAGGGTCTGTGACAGTTGTGTTCATGTTTTTAGTTGATTGTTCTTTTGATAATATAGGCATGGTTGATGAAGTTACTAAGTTTGTTGTGGTTTTGAGGGTTGTGTCTCCTGCTAGAATATAGTAATACAGAGTTATGTATTGATATTTTAAGGGTGCTGGTTTAGATATTTAAAAAGTATTATTACAAACAATGCCATTTTTTTAACCAGCCAGAAATTGAAATTTTTAAATGTTTCGTTATTTTTTGCTCATGCAGGCTGAAATTGTTCCTATTTTGTTATAATATATATAAAAAATTACAATTCGCTAAAAATATGTGCCTATATAGATGTCCGTTTTTGTACAGAAAGAAAATGAGTAAAATTGTTGCAGCGATAAAATTTTTTACACAAAAAGAGATTTGAAAACTTTAATGACTGTAAATATTAGAGATTATTGCAGCTAAGGCAACGCGAAGTGATTTTTTCACATTTTCAAACTTTAGAAAATCTCCTAAGTATGGTTGGTTTGACATTGATTGTCTATGTCTATTATTGGTACCCAATCTAAGAGTGATGAAAATACAAAAAAGGATCACTTGACTTACATGTTGTAATGGCAACCGAAGCTGCAACTATTAACCAAACAAGTCCTGTCAGCATGGTCGATTTGTCTATGGTTCCTTCGTGCTTTTTTTAAGATTGGTGACGTAATTATTGTAATATCACTATAGAAGAAATAAACACAAGTAATTGTACATGATTCAATAAATATGTACACGAGATGAGAGGAATGCCATTTTTGTGAAACGCTAAGTACAATCATGTTTGTAACAACTGGGTTTGCATCATTTGATAGAATATAGCTAATAGAAGTATATAATATAAGAAAGGCACAATATTATGTCCTTAAAGGAAAGTAAATTTGTAACGCAGCGTTATATTTTTATGACTTGTGTGCTTTTTTATTCATAACAATAGTGTTTTTTTTTGTTTTAACATAAATATTCTCAACTTTTAGGCAAAAATCATCCTGATATATTCATAGGAAATTCTAAGAACAGTTATGTTTAAAAAAATATCTGTGAATGCAAGTTGGTGAAAAAATCACCCCGAAGGTGCTGTGGTTTAAGCAGTTATTTTAATATTTTAACGGGGGGAAATACAGTGGAATCTCTCTAAAGCGGACATGGTCTAAAGCGGACACCTCTATATAACAGACACTATTCCTTGGAACGGACTGATTTCAGGTCAAACTCTCACAAGAAAATCTCCATAAGACGGACACTTTATAAAACGGACACTTTTTTCGCACCAAATGACATTTTTCCTTAAAAACGCTCTGTGTAATGCGAACACATAAAAAAACACTTGTTAAATTTCGATGTTCAACTTTATTTCGTACATTTCTTAAATTTTTTATTTACATTCTCTACAATCTGTTTGTTACATGGGAACGAAAGCGATGATAGCGAGGAGGAAAATCTTAGTTATGCAGAAGTAATCACCTTGCCCTATAGAATTTGTTGCAGCCCTATTATTGACGAAGAAAGTGAAGACATGCTGGCATTAGTTACAAATCAAATTATATGTCTCATTTCCTTGATTTAAAAGGAATAGAACAAAGAAAAACTGTACATAAACAAAAAAAAGTCATTTTTTCGGTAAAATTTGCTTTGAAAGTGATTTTTGGATACAGTCTCTATAAAGTGGACACCTCTATAAGACGGACACTTTTTTTGCACCGATGATGTCCACTTTAGAAAGATTCCACTGTACCATTTTACATCAATGATAGGGTACAAGTATACCTGAGTTAAGAAAAAAAAGTAAGCATATGTTCTTATTTTTTTCTAATCTTGTCTTTAATATTCTCATAGAAAAAAGGCGTGAAACGCAGCCCCCGCCCCCCATATGCTTACATGTAAGTCTATAAAAAACTGTTTACATATACAAAACGTATCCAAACATTAGTGCACGCTATTGTAGTATCGTGCGGTGATCACCAGAAGCATACCATTCTCGTTCCCAGGACTCCTTTCTTGCTTTTGCCAGCCAGCATGTATATATCAGAAAGCAAAAAGGAAGCTCTCCTTTAGAACATGCAGGAACCCAGGGCCTCTAACGTCCTTTTTATAAGAACGTTTAAATTTCAGCTGAGGTTAGATGTTCTTATTTTTTTTTGCACTTTTTCAGCCTTAAATGCTCTTATTTATGTTCTTCCGAAAAAGTGGCGAAAATTTCATATTTCGACCAAAAAATTGGAAAATACGAATGATTTGGTAGAATTGGAAGAAAGATATGAATTTAACTTATTTTAAAAAATATATGTATATTAGTGAAAAGTAAGAAAAAAACTTTCTGAAAATAAATCTGAACTGTTATATTCATTTTTGTCTCATATCTATGAAGAAATTCAGACTGACAAAACGTTGTTAAAAACTAGATGGTTAAAAAATCATTTATTCAGGGATTGGGTCCAAAGTTGGTATTTACATTAAAAAAAATAATAGACATAAAACTGAAAATGACAGCGAGGATTATTTACCTATCATTAATTCTAGGATTTGTAATATAATCTCCTATGTTGAAATCTATAACGTCTGTATCTAATCAAGACACGAAAGATATCGAGACATTTATCCGTTTAATATGAATAAATAATTGACGATTGGAAATACAGGCTTTTTCATAAAAATCAAAAAAATTTAACCTGAGGCTAGTTGTTCTTATTTCTCGAGCCTCTTAATAGTAAGAACACAACTTCAAAATTTAGCCTGATTTTGTTCTTATTTTTACGAAATAATGTGTTGAGATAAAAACAAATGTGTTTTAGTTGCCAATGAAGCTCTATGATTGTGTTCACAAAAAATGAAGTAAGAATGTCAAGTTATTGTAGGTAAAAAAAGGAACGATCACAAGCAAAAACAATTATCTTTAACCTGAAAGAGAGAATTGCAAGAGAATTTACATTCCACGATTGTTCTTACATTGTGTTTTTAGTTTTAAAAATAATCATGCTTGGAGATGTTCTCATTTTGTTCTTATTTTGTTTTTATTACTCTAAGGCTCGCGTTCTTATAAGATTGTTCTTACATAAAAACGCGTGTACACGGTGTTAGACCTTGGAGGAAGGAATACGGATTCTTTCCTCCAAGGTTAGA
Organism: Hydractinia symbiolongicarpus; assembly: GCF_029227915.1. NCBI lineage: Eukaryota > Metazoa > Cnidaria > Hydrozoa > Anthoathecata > Hydractiniidae > Hydractinia > Hydractinia symbiolongicarpus. The sequence continues at coordinate 13,233,562 of NC_079884.1, forward strand.
CTAATAAGACTCGCTAAGTAGCTCAAAATATACGCAAAACTATCAAATAATAAGCCAAAAAAATTGTGGAATTTCAAAAAAAAAAAAACACAAAATAGAACACATTTCTCTATAAGAACATAAAGCTTAAACTTCGAATCGCATTTCTTCGAAAGCGGTGTACACAAAAACCCCACAAAATGTGCTCGACGATGGATTGGAAATTATATAATGAGTGATAAAGAGCATATAATTGAAACGCGACTAAGTGGCCTATTAAAAAATCGTAAACGCAATTAAATTGTTCACAAAAACATTTAAAAATTACAAGTAATAAAAACATAATTACAGTTACCTTCGAGTAAGTGTAAAGCAGGATTAACCGGGCTTTGTAAAATACACAGAATACACAGGTGATTTTTGAATCACCTACCTGGCTAGAGTTTGTTCTTTATAACAAGTGGTAATGCTACAGACTGGGAGTTGTTTTTATACAAAATTTAGGTTTTCCGTATGTAAAAACAAAATACTTAAAACACATAGTCGGAAATTTTTCTATGAAGGGCTGCTTCCATTTTAGTTTGTCGTGTCGACAAATTTAACCTTAACGTTGGCAAATCCAGCTCTAATGTCGGTACTTTTGATTAGCGGTAGACATGTGCATGAAATGTTTGTGCCATTTTTATTCCTATCCATTATATGAATTTCAAAGTAAAACAAAAAATAAAAACAAACATATACATCAATCAAATAAACAAGAAATATTCAAACAGCAAACTTAGCTGGCATGATGGATATGAATTAGAGGAGAGCAATCTGGATTTTAGAATATATTTGTAGATAGCTAATTTGTTATGAGAATATATTTTTCAACAACATAACACTTTGGTGAAGCAAGGGTTTTACATAGACCTTTTTTCTGCCGATTCTTAAAGAACGAATATTTTGACTCACAACGTAAGATTCGAAGAACTTTGACTTTGAGTCATTTTTTTATACTTATTTTATAAATGTTTTTAAGAACATTTTAAAGCTTCTAGAGTCAAGACTAAAGTTGTTTTTTCTGTATAATATTTGGAAAATGTGGCTTTGCAAAAAGGTGATAAGACTACTACAATCTTCTACTTGCTCCTGTTATTTTTAACTACTCTAGCTGCACCTAAGGATATGCAATCACATATTCTTAGATTCTACAATAGAACAGCTTTTGTATTTATTTTTACGAAAAAAATGTAATACTTTAACGGCGAAATAACAATAATAATATAAAAATAAAATTAAAATAAAACATAAAAAACACGAAGTAGCTAAGTGAGAAAACGGTAAAAAGACAATTACATCCTCACCACAAAAATTACAATAAATGTACCAGTAAGGACACAAGCTTTTGTATTTCCAGATCTCCTGAATAAAATTTATTTCTGACGTTCTGTGCGCATTTTCTTTCTCATTAACAAAACCAAAAATAACAAAAGCAATTCTCAAACTTATAAATATATTATATTACACTCCATTGAGTACGAAAATTCATAAGTACTTTTACGTTTTTAATTAGAGATAATTTCTGATTTCCTTCTCCAGTTTCCTTCATGACATCTTGAGTGTCAATGAGAAATGTACAACGTGTACAGCGTGGAAAAGTCACGTGGTCTCTTACAAAATCATGAATGAATACATTTCCAAGAATGAAAACAAATGAATTTATTTATTTTATTTGATTCTGTAGCTAGAAAACCAAAAATCATTAACATAACAAGAGAAATGTGAAGTTGTTTATTGTGCTAGAAGGTAGGGTTTCTGTGTTTTAAAAAATCAAAATTCTATAGTGTCCGATGTATATTTCGGTAATAAATACGTGGTCACACATAGAAAATATAATATATACTTCTAAATATAAAGTTAAATCACGTCTCCCGATTACTTTTCTCCAATTATTCTTTTGCGGAATGCAACTAACTATATCATCGGTTTTCAATGATTTATATTTTCTACATATTTACAAGAAGACTCTGATGACAAATTTAATAAGGAAGAGTGTAATCGTATATTCTATAATAGCTTTCTTTATAAATTCAGAGAAGCGAATAAAGAACTTTGCTTGATAGCATCCAAAGCTTAATTGAGATTAAATTTTTTTAAAGATGGAGATAAAAAACCAAATAGTTCTTGTTCTGCTGAGATATATGGTTTTTTGCACCTTTTTAATGAACATCTGGGACAAGTAGGCACAATTATGAACTTTCAGCACACTGCACTAAGAAATGCCACTGTAAGGGCTGGAATCTCTCACCAATAACCTATTTTTTATCGCTCAGCAATCAGACTAATTGGAAACCAAGCTTAAGAATCTAATACACTCAATCATAGTACCGTGTTTTTCCTGCATAGATGGAGGTAACTTTTCCGCTTAGTTTGTTTACATTTTTACCTTCATTTCTGCGCGCGCATCGGGCATTACGTAATCACTTAGATGCGTGCGCAAGTAAATATCGGGACTCTGATTCCATGTATTCATAAGAACGTTAACGCTGTTCTTCCCACATGTTAGGATCACATTAAGAACATACTCAGTCTAAATTTCTTTACAAAAACAAAAGTATGTGAGGTCTAAAAAATTACTAAAATAATTAATCTAATCGTTTATTCCATTTTTTACTAACATGAATGTATGTTTTTCAATAAAATAACCTCTATATTTCCAATTCTATAAAATCCTCGTTAGCATTTGTAAACCTGAACATTATATCCACATTTTTTGGAAAAACACTCGAGACTGAAAAACAAATCAGAAAAATCACAAGTAATCGCTGTTGCCAAAAATTTTTTTTTCTAATTCATCAATTTAGAAAGAAAATAAATTAAACAATTAAAAAAAACAAAGCTTTAACTTTCCCGCCATTTAAAGAGGTGTCGGTGTATATTTCACAACATCGCTGTTGTGTAAAATGCACAGAGTTTTTCAAGTGTTTTGCGAATTTAGAATTTGTTCTTAACTGTGTACGCAAGGCTTTAACATTCGTTATGAAGGCGATACTTTATATACCCCTTACTTAAAAGAAGAAAAACCCGAAAAAAACACGCTCATGTAGACCCAAAATAACAACGACAAAATTGAAGTTTTGCTCAATTCTGACTTCAGATTTGTCTGTTTTTCTGACTTTATAGAAAGACACAAATGTCATGACATTGATGCTGACATGGGTTCGAACAAAAATGTGAGAGCGGAAGTACTATGTTTTTTTAATTATATTATCGCCAACCAGCTATCTTTTTATGAAAATTTCCCTTATAAGAATAACTAAACTAAAGTAATTTTTAATTTTTTTAACATTGTCGTTTTTTTGTTCATATACTGCAATGTCTTTAAATATTTTATAGTATATTTCGAATATTTGCTTTGCACAATCTATAACTAAGTACAAAGACCGCAAAAAATAGCATCACTCCTGAAAAAATATTCTGTTTTGAAACATTGTATTGTTTTTACTTTATTTTTTAGCCATTCCCAGCTTTATTGTAAAGTACAGACTAAAACAAAGAACAAAGCGACAGCTCTAAATAAAATTACAACCAAAGTTGAAAACCACAAAACCTAGACAATAAAACTTTAAATCAAAAACATATAACAGTAACAAATTACCCATTTTAAAACATTTCATAAATCAAATAAATTAAAAAAAAATATTCCAAGCCAGTTACGAGAACTTAAGTCCCAAAGTAAGTTTTTTTACCATGTGATCTTGTGTGAAAGGAAAGTCAGATATAAAAGAGCATAAATTCAAAAAGTTAGAGTTGGGGAAAGGAATTCAGTTTGGTTTTTAAAACTTACAAAGTGGAAGTTATCCGGATATACAGATTATCTTCTTGTTTTACAAAGTTCAAGTTATCCTGATTAATATATTATCTTCTTTTTCTCCATTTTAAAATTCTTATTTATATTTTTCAATCCCACTCTTTTTCTTTTCTTTTTCACCATGAATAAATAAATAAATAAATAAATAAAAAAAACTTGCTTTTAAAGAATACTAAAGCAAACAGGTTATTAAAAGCACCCAAATTTTCTTTTAACCTCAAATATTTTTTTCGAATCTCATTGTTAGTTTGTGTTTCATAGCTCACAAAAGAAAGAAAAAGAAAAATGAAAAAGAAAGCGAACAAAAAACAAGTTGTTATCAAGTATTGGTAATTTCGAAAAAAATAAGATATTTCCATGGTGATGACACAAATGAGACATATAAAATCCTTTTATTAAGGGATGTGTAAACATGGTGATAATTATTTCACCATGTTTCTGTTGGAAACAAACATTGCAAAACTTTCCAACTTCGTTCCCAGGATATTCTTACACCAGCTCCTCCGAAAAGGTGAAAAAGCTTGGGGGCAAAGTCATAAATTAAAACATTTTTGCAAGTCAGCAAAAATTAATTTTTATGTTGATGAATCATGGTCGGGATAAATTCTTTGAAACAATTCGCAATCAGCAAACAGGTGCTTTTATTGTGCAACTGGAAATTAATCGCATAGCTTGAAGCTGAAGTTTTAAGATAAGCTGGGCATGCGCTGATCGCAGTGCGAAATTGTGGCTGGTTGAAAACAACATTTTTCTGATTATTCATTAAATTGTTTAGCATGAGTCATAGATTAACAAATGTACAGTTTGTCAGTTTGGTGAGAAGGACGGGAATGGGTGTTATAACGCTTGACAAATTTTGTAGACCAACTTTGTTCCAAGTCTATTTGTATTAAAATGACGCTATGCTCTCTTTACTGTTCAAAAAGGTACTGGGGCTGATGTGACATTAAGGTTTTATGTGGTTGTTGTTGTTATCATGTTTGTGTTTACAAAGAAATAAAATCAACCTATACATACAGACAAACTCGACCCTGACTCTTTGGTATACACTATTTTCACTTGTAGTAGATTTAATCATTAGAAGCTTCTCTCGAGTACAAATGTTTGTTCACACAAAACATTTAAATGCTGCAGTCGAAAGAAAAAAGTCCTGTTCAATAGAAAAGTTGACAATCACTTTTTTTGTACAACATTGGAATGCCCACAGATTTAAAACTTTGCAAATATAGATTTTAGGAAAATTTAGGATGTTTCGAATTCAGATTTTAGAAGGAAATACTATTAAATGTAAACACGAAAATAAAATTATATTTTAGATTTCGAAAAATTAAATTAAAAAAAAAATTAAAAAGACTAATAAAAAAGACATTATTCATGCGCACTGAATATATTTTATTTTTTATAATAATAACAATAAAAAAATCTCAAAATTTTAAGTCTAGTTTTATGAGATGTATTTTATGAGAGTTTTATGAGATGTGACCACTGGGCACAGGTTTGGACAGAATAAATTTAAAAATAATTAAAAAACACAGGTAACGTTATTCCAGAAAGAAGACACTTGTATATTTGTAAAGGTCTCTATTGTAAATCCTGTTCCCTTTTCAAATATGATTATTTCTAAACTCTTTGTCGCGTAGAGAAAACTAAAAAGGATGTAATGACAGTATGAGGAAGTTGAGTCACACAGTTATTCAAATTGCAAAAAACTTTGAAAATTGTTACTTTCACGATAAAGAAAGAAAGAGAAGAGACACAAACTTAAAAAGTTGATTTTTTTTTTAACATTTTAATATAAATACAAATTGTTTTCTTATTTTTTAAAAAAATCCGTCAAATGTTACTATATACAATCAGTAACATTAATTATGGCAGTACAATGCTTTTGCAATGCGAAAACGCTTCCCCGCAGGTCGTTGCGTTTCTTCGCTGTGTGATCAAACATTAATTGGGAGGTGAGAAAAAAATTGGTGCATCTATTTGTCTGCTGCCATTAAAATTTTCTTACTGATTGCATCTGCCATAGGAAACTTTGAAAAATGCGACTAATTTACATAACCATTTAACAATATGACGTAAAATCCTAATAAAAAAAACATCAAAAACAAATAAAAATAACGCAGTGAGAAGAGGGTGGAATTTGGGTGTTGGCCTAGGCCCTTCCCTGATAAAGTTCTCCCGAAGAATACATTCTTCATACATACTTAGTTAGCGAAAACACAAAGGTAAAACTCAGCCAAGTATTTTTTTAACGAAACGAAACCTCGTTTTTTAAAAAACAATATTAGATAATAACTTCACATCACTTCAGTCTAACCCTCTCCCCTTAACATTTTAAAATTACTACGAACATTATTTATTTGTATATTATTTTCGTTCTGTAACATAAAAAATGCTAAATAATAATAGCAATACATTTAAGGAAGAATAAATGGTTCCAAAAAATACATGAACTTCGTCTTGTGAACCAAAAAATGTGCTGAAAAATTTTTTTTCCGCTTTTTGAATTCTCACCAATTTTGTTGTTTAAAGAGAAAGTGTCCTGACACAGCCACCCTTCCCTTGTTTATTTTTCATTTTACGCGCAGAATACTCAAAACAAGTCCTCTTCTATGTCACTGCTTCGTTTCATTCTCTTCTTTGTTGAGAGCCAGACATTTATCTTTTCGAGCGAAATATTCATTAAATCGTAGGATACCATACCTAGTTAAAAGAGAAAAATATTATCTACAACATGCAAGTATAGTTGCCTTCCTAGCTTTCGAACTCGGATCACACAAAGCGGAAATAATATCTCTTTGATCTCTTTAAAACAACAAATTATAAAGCCATAAGGCTTTCAAGAGTTCTGGTAAAAATAAAGTTGCGGAAGGAACGAAACTGGAACAATTGAGATACAATTTAGAAATCATGAGAGAAGAACGCACTGGCATATACTTTATGTATTTTAACAGTGTTAAACAATGACATGACTTTATTTGTGGACATTCATGATAAGTAGTGGCGAAGTAGGAGTCACCGTGGTAGTGATTGCGTCAAACAGCCAATTATTTTTTTTAAAAAACAAACAAAAACAAAAAATTTAAACTCAAGTTTTACAATAGTGTAAATTTATATTATTTTCTTAAGCTGTTATTTACATTCTCTAAGTTTTCAGGTTTTTTCAAAAAATAAATAAAAAAGTTAAAAACAAACAAACACCAAGGGTTTAATTTCTAATTTGGTGTACATGTTACACAACGGACGAATCCTGCAAAAACTCTTTAGGAAGTTGTAAAAAAAATTAATTAGCCTGTCCAGTAAACATGACTCAACATTTGTTGAAAACACCACCAAGGTGCTGCATGGAGATCTCCGTGGAGGTGGGCCGTGAAAGATTACTGGGTAGTTGTGAAAAAAAATTCCGAAAAACGGATTTCCGGTTTTTGACAATCCACATAACAATTTTTTTTTAAAGTATTTGACGCAGAGAAATTGTTACATTGCATTCTTGAAATAAAATAAAAAAAACCCAGCTAGCAGAAATTAACATTTAAAATAGTGCTTGAAATGCAAATGAAAAGATACTAACATTAGGACATGTTTTACAGTAACTGCATTGTCACGTGACTTTTAATATTCTAGTCATCTGGTGCATATCGTCAATTGCATCAGGATATTTCCATGGGATGTAAGTTAAAAGGATAGCTTAAAAGTGTGGATGCAAAAAACATTTTTGGATAATTTAGGAGGTCTCAGGATCAAATTTATAGAGAAAACACTAAAAAACGTGTTAAAAGTAAAATTTTAAGAAGAAATAAAGAGTAACTAATAATCAAGCCTTTTCTTTTTTTTTTTTTTGAATACCAGAGAAAATCTTTATTTCAAATTGCAGGGAATATGTAAAATATCAATCCTGCTGCAACACAAACATAGCCCATATTTAGGAGATTTTAGAAGGGCCAGCATACGAAAATAGTTCTTAAAAATTCCAACTACGGAGTTATTTATTAAATAGAATGAAATGACACTTTAAAATATAACACATATATCAAAATCTCGCCCAATATAATTCTTCTTTCTCACAAGATAAAATACTTTTTAAACTATTTTCGGTGGATCACGAAAAATAACGATACAGATTACAATATTTTCCCTCTCTATTTTAATGTTTTAATCTTACCGTTAATGTCAAAAATAAACATTTACTTACTCCATGTAATCAAAGTCAATTTGCGAAACGTGCGCTTGAACCAACGCCCATATTCCCCAAAACAGATGTGATGCCTAAAATGATAACTAATGTTTATGATTTCCGCACAGTGTAAACACAAGTTAGGAACAACAGTTTTCTAAACATATCAGATAATTCATGTTTATAAGTTGCTTTCCATTACACATTTTAACTTCCAAAGCTGCTAAAATACAAGCTCTGCAGGGCAACAAAAAAATCCAATGTTAATGCCTTTATACTAAACCCTTGGAGGTGCGGTTCAGAACGCCTTAATGGACAGCAGCCTTATGATTTCTGCATCGTGTAAACACAGGCTAAAAGAAAAAGTGCTAAAAAGTACTTAGTTCAAAATCACGTCCTTTCCATTAGTAGTAGATTAAGCCTTTCAGTGTTAAAGATTTTGCGACTCCCTAGAAGGGTACTATGGTTTTTTAAAACAGGGCAAAAAATATGGGTATCTACTCATATTTATTAAATGGATGATTATTAAGAAATTCAACCGTATTCACAGAAATTCTATTGTATTTACATAGGTTTTCAAAATGTTATTTACTAGGAAAATACCACTTATAGGGAAACTATTGGAGCAATATCTTAACACCCCCACACACACCAAAACAGCTCGACAGCCACATAAATCCTCCGCCTTACTGCATTTAACCTCCTAGGTTCAAGATCCCGAACATACGTAAAAAGTCGTAATATCTTATTTCAATTAAAAATTTTATTTAATTCATAAGCACAGTTCAGTCTTAAGACGTCTCATTTTTACACAGTTGGTGAATGGAATGTAACTCCTTTGTTAGTTTGCACTTACGCAAAAATAAACAAACACTCTAACAAGTTGTTTAGAAAATTATTAAATTCAAGTGGATTTCTACGAATACACTTAGTGTTTTATTTCAAAGTGCAGCCAAAAATACTGATTCGACACGTTTGTAATAAAAACATTGCGAGAATGACTTGGAGCGTGTTCAAAAATAAATCCATACCAATGAAAACTGATTGACTTGCACGTAAAGACCATCCACGTCCGCTTTTTGTACAGCTCTGTTTATACCTACAAAAATGTTTTTAAAACATTGAGAATTATTTAACAGCTTATTACAAAAAGAATCTGATAAATTGTTGCAAAAAATATATAAACATGTCCATATAATCCTAGACACAAAATTCTCCTCGTTTTAAATCTTTTCTTTAAGGTGAAAATAATTTCCTTAGTGTTTCATGTTTTCCCTCACTACGATCTAGCAAAAAGCAAATGGATTGACTGATCCTTAGCTGAATTTTTTTGTAACGGAAAACCACTATTTTTGACCATGCCCATATTTGAGACAGTGGGTATTTAGTCACTAGCTAACTTTCAAAATTGCATTTTTTAAAACTCAAATTTTAAAATTTATGAGAACACATTTAAAGACAAAGATAACATGCTATGAAGGATTTTGTGTCTATGCAAAAATACTTATATGTTATGGGGTGCTTTTGGAACAATGTAGAGGAAGTAGCTCAAGAAATAGTTTCGTAATAATTGTAATTCCAGAGTTACATAATTTAGGCATTTTAAGGGAGGGATATAAGACTTTTTAAAGAAAATATTTTACTTTGACGGAATGAAAAATAGGTACAGGTTCTTTCAAATCCTGTGCATATGCTACGAAAATACCGAAGCAATTAATTAATGTCCAATAGCATGCGCATGAAAATGTTTCTCGTGACGCCACTTCTCATTTGCTGCAGCACGGTGTTATGAAAAACTTTGATTTAAATGTTCTTAAATGCTTTTTTAAGTTAAAATACGATTCAGTTATGGCAGCAGGAATGAGCAGAGAAGTGGTATTGGCTTTACTGTTGCTGGACATAAAAGAAGAAAAAGAACATGCTTTAAAACAAGCAAAAAGTTGTTGGGTAAAACCGTGACTTGGAAATAGAGAGTGACTTTTCATACAATCTTCGAGGAGATAAAAAAATGACGTTAAGAAGTTCAAAGATCATCTGTCTGAGTTATGGAGGTTGTCATGCTTTCCATAATTCGGCTTTGGCTGAATGCTCTTCATTCATTTTTTCACGTCTTTTTTTAGAAGCAGGAGCCCTTGGTTCATCTTCAGTCAGCGTATCAACTGGGGACACAGTCCAAATGTGCTGCAACAATAATTTTTGTCCTGGGACATATTGCAGAAGGTGGGGACACGAGCAACATTTGCAATGCAACAAAATATTCATCAAATTTGGAGCACTGGCGCAAAATAGATTGAGATCTATTTTGTCCCCGAAGTTGTGGAGCAAATTTTTTGCTCCATGCAACATTTTTTTTGCTCCATTGCAGTAAAAAGTAGATACTGGACACGAGAAATTTTTGTCATGCATGTGCAATGGAGCAATGTTGCACAGCACGCGTATGAAAATGTCCCTCGTCCCACCCTTAGCTTTACAGGCCTATAACCACACTTTTTTTATGAGACTTCAGAAATCAGTCTTTCTAATTCAAATTTTTTTCGCGTCTGTAATCTTCATTATACTGTTTTGATCTTTATTAATTCTTGCATGTAAGGAATATACACTTTCTATTGCTTTTCTACCTATACTATCTATATATTTATGATAGATGTAAGGTAATTAAAAGATTCTATGGCAAAAACTTTGCCAACGTGAATATATTTTTTTCAAATAACGTTCGAGTTCACCTGTGCATTAGCCCTGGCGTGAATTAGACAGGCTGGAAATAAAATAATTGTAAAACTCTTAAATATTGTAACAACATTTATTTGTACTTCAATTTACCATTTATGTCGTTATATGTTTGTAGGTATGTTTTAAACCAAACACGTTGTGTTTCTTCACTTGGATATAAAGAAAAGTCTGGCTCATCGATACCTAAACATTCAGACACAGATAGTTACTGTTGGGATAAAAATAAAAAAATTAAGATTATATAATATTTAAATATTTAAATTCTCAGATATAAAACTTCATGTATAAATTTGGGGACTAAATTTTGTTTCTAAAGTTTGTACCAATTATAACTTGCAGGATGCAACAAATCTTATTTTGATCTAACACGATAGCATTAGCCGAGTTATGAAACAATGTACGTTTCAGTTGCAATAATTTCAGGTGTTAACCTAGTGTATGTGCATCTTCATTTAGGATTGTTTAGCTTAAGCAGTGTTGCATACTTAAATAATGTACTTGGCATTTTTTGTTTTATTATGTATGGTAAAATTTGAGCCAAGGGAAATTTACTGCAAATATAGACTACATTTAACAAATACATGATCTTTCTGTCTATTTTATGCATGCTGCTAGGTATGCAGCTAAGTCGTTGTGGGCTAAATGAATGGACACTATTTGTTCATGGTTTCTTTACTGGTACGCATCGCAGGTGGCAAACGGAAAATAAAGAATTGACCTAAAGGTTTCCTGAGCGTAACTTAGCACCTTGATCCAGAAAATATCCATGTTTCATTAATTATGGACGTTAATTCAAGTTTTCTTAAGTGCAATAAAGTAAGTTGACAAAAATGGTACAATTGCTTAATCTCTGTGACAACTGTGTTCGCTGTGCTAGTCTGTTACAGGACATACATATTGTGTATGTGATTTTCTGCACCATGTCTTGCATTACTTTTTTACATTTTAGATACATGTTACAAATTGTCCTTTACATACAAAAAGCAATCAAATTTTATACGAAGAACACACAAACCAAAGTTGTTGTTTTTCTGTGACGTTCGCTGTTGTAATGATTGCATACATGACATTTAGTAACAAACCTGCAAATTCGTTGAAATTGTTCGCAATATCGTAAGCAGCATAGTTAGGACAGCCATATTCATAATCAATGCAGTGTATCTCCTCTACAAAAAGAAAGTAATAAGCAGAACTTTTAGTAAATTTTGTTTGCCTAGTGACAGAATTTTAGTATTTATATAACAAAAATAGGAAACAATTTTAGTTAACATTGGCATGGACATTCTGAACGAACAAGGTAATATTTTTATTAAAAATATTACCTTGTACTACCTAATAATATAAAAGGAGAGTAAATGGGCCTAACGTTTTTCCAAATCAAGTAAACATTGCAACAAATTCATGAAAATTGCATCATTTTATTTTTTAGCAAAAGTTAAAAGTTTCAAGTTTTTATGGATAAAAAAAGCATTGCTAGTTGCTCCATATATATAAAATAGAATTTTTTACAGGATGTTAAAAATTTTAATAGGATTTTTAGATGCAAACAACTAATTTTCCTAATTTTGATGAATGTTAAGAACAAACAATACTGAATATTTAAAAAATACATACAAAACTGTTGAGGATGCATACAATTACTTTTAAAGCGTGGTATAAACAATGCATGCTAAATTTGTTTCATTTCAATAATGTAGTTGTAAAATTTCTTCTATTTTAACAATTTAAAAAATTTAGACTTGTGTGAATTATAAAAACTTTAAGGAGACAAATTTAATATTGATTCTGTTCAAAAATGATTAAAAGATCTAATAACAAAATCCTTTCTACTAAAAACTTAACCTAAAATAAAAATATTAACACTTTTTTCAGGACTGAATTCTATTTATGAACGGTTGTAGTATTACAGTACAAACTTTATTGCTGCAAATATTTTCATTTGCTATGTTGTATTGTAGTAAATGTTACAGCTGATGACAATATGGTTAAGTTTCACTTTTATTACCCTCTTCTTATGGCTACAAATGCAAATTAATGAAGGAATGATAATAAAAAACATAGTTGTGCCATTAAAAACACTGAGCCTGGTTATGCCTGATTCTTCCTAGACATGATTATTTTTCTAAATTTCTACCTAATAATACAACCAATTTCACAATGACCTTAAAAATCCAAAGTTCCAGAGATCTAGATCTGCCAGGAAGAGTCCTAATTTCTTTACAGGAAACTAACTTTCATGGCTATAAAATTTGATCATATTTGTTTGTTAACATGTTATATAGCTTTTTTTGGACAAAAAATATTTTCGTATAAATGTAATTATACCTTCATATTCGTCAAAAATGAAGTTTGCGCAAAGCAAATCATTGTGGCAAAATGTGATCATTTTCTTTTCAAGTTTTGATACAGCTTCTTCTATCACACTGACTTCACCAAGAAGGTCCTTTTTGCTTGGTACAGCTGATAAAAACCTAAAAAGACAAAGGGAAGTAGTCATATGTTCATATTTTACCATCAATAATAGAAGCACGTCAGTCAAATACTCTATTTTATGTACACAAACTACATGTTACATGCTTAATGTATTAAAATTTGTCTTACCGTTCCTGTTTTTCTTTCGATTCATATTCTGCAGGGATTAAATTAATGTACTTTCGCATTGTGGAAAATAATGTTGATTCCATTTTATGTTGTTTCAAGTATTCATCGCTAAGCCGCAAAGAATGTAACTTTGCTATGTATTTTGCACAAAGATTAAGTATGACTGGATTTTTAAAATCTTCCACACCCAGCACTTTCCCTTCAAGATACCTATAACAATATCCATTTTGAAATGTGCAATATAATGGAGGTGCAGCACTACACCTTGATAGCTCTTGGAAATTTCTTAATTCTTGTGCTCTGTCAATGATTAGTTCAGTTTTACTACCATATATTCTAACCAGAACAATATCAGAACGACCATATTCTCCAAAACGAGTTGATACTTTTAAATCGCCATCAACAACATAATATCCAACCAGTTTGTTGGTAATTCCACTGTCATAAACCTTGTGGTGTAATTTTGTGATATCCCAAGACTTCTTGATATGACTCATCAATGACCGCACTGTATTGTCAAGATTCTTATCAGTTATTTTTACATCAAAATGTGGGACTCCATTGACACGGCTGTCTGTTGACAACATACTGTGTTTTTTTAAAACTGTATACAACTAGAAGAAAAAACATTAAGTTGTTTTAAAGCAGTTACTCCTAATTGTTCACCACACTTAACACTGTTCCAAAGATTTTATCTAGACTGATAAATCTTGCTAACAAAACAAAAACCTTCAAATTCTACAATAATATTTACATATACAAGCAACCTTAAAAGCAAATGTACTACAGAGCACTCTAAAAATGTAACATTTTTTTAAATACAACAAACCCAGGCCTATCAATAAGGGGAGAGCAATTGCTCTTGCTCATGCAAAGGCTCACCCAATTCTGAGAAATGAGAAACTACCCGAGCCATTAATTGCTCCCCCAATTCCAAAAAAAGTTTTTCTAGCTGAGCAATATCAATTCATCTCACATGGAAAACAATTTCCCATTCTTATTATTTATATATATACAATAAAAAAACCAAAATATATAAAAAAGATAAAATAAAATAAATAAATAGACTTTGTGATAAAATATGTGTTTATAATCTCATTCTATTTATTCAGATTGTTCATCCAGTCTAAATTATTGTAACCTTTGGGGAGGGATTTATTGCTATGGTGTTATTTTCTTATTGATAGGCCTGTAAACCCAAACAAATTTTCATGTTTATAAAATAGGATATCGCCTACATCAAGGGATAACTAGTAATTGAATGGTGCTATCATCATCATCATCATTCTCAGCTCGAAGTCCGTTTTCCATGCTAGCATGGGTTGGACGGGGTATATTAATGATCCTCTCCCAATCTGATCTAGACTGTGTTAGATCTAAACTCAACTTCCTCTGTATCAAGTCTGTCCTTATAACCTTCTGCCAAGTCTTTCTCAGTCTGCCTCTGGGCTTTGCCCCAGGAACTATCAAGACTCTACATTTTATCCTCCCCCATTCTTTCTAAGTGCCAATTCAATCTTTTTATCTGGATAAGATCTTTAATTCTACGGATACTTAGCCTGCTTCTTAGCTCATCTGAACTCTTTCTGTCTCTCAGACTGGCGTTACACATCCACCTAACCATTCTCATCATTCCTTTCTAAACGGTCAACATCTTCCTGCTTCACTGCCCATGTCTCACTACATTACAACATAACACTTCTTACACAGGCCTCATACAACCTAGCTTTTACCTCAATTGACAAGACTCTGCTAGTCAACAAAGGAAGTAACTCAATGAACTTTTTCCAAGCAGAACCTATCCTGCAAGTAACACTTCTTCCAACTCCCCCTTCACTGCCCAACGTATCACCTAAGTAAGAGAAGTTCTCAACTATCTCTAATGTGCCACTGTTGTACATCATTAAGGTTAGTGTAAAGGAAACATTTTTTTTTTAGGTTTTTGCAAAAAATTCATGACATATAGAAAAAAAATTCTCTTTCCAATGACATATTTTATAGTCTATGAAAATATTTGGAACATACCTTTTTTTGGAAAAAGCCTTTTTAGAGGTGTTATATCCTTCACACCTTTGAAAAAATATGTGCAAAATAAGTTGAGCATATTTTTTGTAAACATTATGCATAATATGGAACTCCCATGTAAAAATATGCATAATAATATTTTTTAGATAGTTTACTTTTATTATAAAATTAAAAAAAAAAATCAAAGTTATGGAATATGCAAATGAGCTGTCTCTTGAAAGTCTGACTTCTGTCTATTAATAATTCTAAGCATGTGCACGCATATTTAGCATAAAGAAAAAGTTCGCACTTCTATTATCTTTCTGCATCCTCAGTTCACACATTTTTTATAACACCTTTAAAAACAAATATCTCGTTAGTAAATTTTTGCATACTTTACGTTTGTGGTCTCTTTTTCCGAAAGCTTCCTATTGGCTCATTGAAATTTTTGATGAAAAGCTGAATAAATTATGCACAAAAGGTTGCGGGATTTAATGGAATAAATTACTGATTAGCGAATTATGACGATAGAAAGAAAAAAATATGTATTTTTTTGAATGGTTATATATAGTTACAAATAATTTCATAACAACGTTATTAGAAAGAAAAAAAACGGGAACCTTTTTGAATTTAATTTATGCTGAATATAATGGTGTGAAAACGAGAAGTCTGCGACCACGCGTTCGGAAAAAGAAGCCATTTTAAAAAGTACGGTGAAAAAAAAATTGGTGTGTGCTTCTTTCATTATATTTTCTTTTTGGAAAATTACCATCTCACAAAAATAGCACCATCAAAAAAGTTTTTCATCAAGCATTCAGAAGCAAAAAAAATATATAAAAGTGTTGATAAATTATAAGGGTTTTTCTGAGACTACAAGACTACAAGTGAGTTTTTTCCTTTACAATAAACTTACAGCTGGAAATACTTCATTCTCTACAATCTCACCTCTGCAATGATTGCATACAAACTGAATGTCAGCTCTTAACCTTCCACTAATACTACTGCACTTCTTATGTACCCAATGCTTGCAAGTCTGACAGAAAATTGGGTTACTACCTTTTTCTTCTAGTCCTTTCTCCCACTTCTCAAACTTTTCAACTAATTCTCCCATCGACTCTGCTATGAGAACCAAATCATCTGCATACAATAATTCCCATGGACATTCTGTTCTGAACTCCATCGACAACTCTTTTAAGAGTAGAACAAACAACAAAGACTAAGTACAGAACCCTGATGTACACCAACATTTACACTAAATTCATCACTAAGTGAATTGTTAATCTTGACACGACTTCTAGCATTGCTGTACATAGACTGTACCATCCACACCTAATTTTCTCATAGCCCACCAAATAACTTTACATGGCACTCTATCTTTCTCTAAATCTACAAAGGCAAAATAGAGATTCTTTCTCTTTCCTAAATACTTTTCCTGGAACTGTGTGAGTAAAAATATGGCATCTGTAGTGTCACGTCCTGGAATACAACCAAATTGCATCTTATCTATATTAATTCTTTCTCTAAGTAACTTATCAATCACTCTTTCAATAACTTTCATTACTTGATCAACCAACTTCAAACCTCTATAGTTACCCTTTTCTAATGCATCACCCTTGCCCATGAAACAATTTACTATTACACTTGACTGCCACTCACTCGGAATAGCACCATCCTTTATAATCTGGCCTGTAAAAATATCCACAAGTTGGCCTGTCCTTTTAATATTGTGTGCGTCTCGCTACTTGCAGTACCTTTTTGCGTGACAGACAGACCTTACAGTCAAATACATGTAAATTAATTGTACACTTATTGTACATGTTTTTAAATAAATGTATTACCAACAAAATCAACAATATAACCATATATATCAACCTTTTATAGTTAACATGAAATATTATTCAAACAAAAAAATTCTTTCAGATTACCAACAAAATCAACAATATAACCATATATATCAACCTTTTATAGATAACATGAAATATTATTCAAACAAAAAAATTCTTTCAGCTTTTTTTTACAACAACATTCAACTAACAACATTGAAGTACAATGTACAAATACACAACCAGTCTGTAGATGTGAATACTTATAAATAAACACCTTTGTCAATCAAATTCAGACATTTGAGTAGTGAAAGTGAAAGGACAGTGTTACAGTCATCTGTGATACTTGCTATTGTCTGCATAAATTGGTTAAACAGGATAGGAATAATATGTTGCCTTTCGCTTGCTTCCAGTATTGTTATATTATATCCCTAGAGCTTAAAACTTACAACACAAATTATTTCATTAAGGGTAAACATTGTGTAAAGTTTGGACTTGTGAATAATCTAATTTCCCAAATTTTTTTTGATTTTACTCAAAAATCGGGAAAAATGGGATTTTGGAGAATTCTGGGTGTTTTACATGTAAATTGTGTAAAAAGCAGAAAAAGGTCTGGCAAAAGAAACTTTAGGAAACTTATTGGTCCCAAATTTTTTGGGATTTTACTTAGCTTTTGACTATAGTTAAAGGCTATTCATGTTCTTCACGTCAGACAATATATCTTGTCTGTTTTTCATGAGCTTGAAGTGCTGCATTGTTTAATTATATGGCATACAGCTAATTATACCATACAATGTGAGGCCATGTGGTGCCAGCAAAGTTGGTATTTCTCTTGTATCAATAGTTATCTTTTTGTCCTAGAGATTCCATATATGTTTAAGGCGAGCATATTCCATTTTTGCAGTTATTATCTACTTTCATAATCATCTCCACAACCACCTTTGGTCACACCATCTATTTTAGTCTTTGGTTTCTTGCTTTAAGTCATCTTCGTGTATGCAAAATTTTGTGTATTTTGCTTTGTGAGACTAAAGATTATGTCTTGAAAGTATTAGGCTAGGAATTGACTATTTAGGCTATTCAAATTTAGCTATTTTACAGATGTAACATAAGTAGGTTTGGTAGAAACTAAAAATATCGTTGGGACTATGCACTGAAAGAGCAAAAGGCAGTAGAAACTATGTTGATAAAAGAATAAGAAGAGAAAAATCACCTATATAGACTACTATAACAGCCAGAGCGGCATTTTGAGTTGGCCATCTGTTTATCATGTCGATATTGATAAGGCAACCAGGCTTTATTAAATAATCCAAAATTATTATAATAACCCGGGAAAAAGTTACAGATAATTTGCATGCGAGTTTGTTTAAGTTCGTATAATACAGGTTTTCAGAATTAGCAAAGTCATACTTAATATTCCTGCAAGTGGTGCAAGTTGGTAGTGAATCATGTTCCAAAAAGTTTCACCTATATATCTTTTATTTACACATGAATTTAATTGCTTTCTAATGTTATCATTGTGCATGAACCATAACAATAAGATAAGATAGAGGCTTTTGTTCATAACATACAGGCCATTGTTTTAAAGCCCTAACAATCACAAAAGCTATTGGAATTTATATATTTTTTAATGAACAGACACCAACTTCTTTTCACACTTTTCTTACCAGGATTAATAGTAGTAGTCTCGATTACTTATTTTATAACAAAATATAGCGTTTTTTAATAATAAGTTTAGACATGTTACATCATTATATATTTCTTTATAACTTTGTAAGGTTGATTTCTCATCATTTTGGAACAAAATACCACATATTTAACTTCGTAAGGTTGTTTTCTTTTTATTTTCTCTTCATACAACAATTTTCAAGCTTCTATGGAACATTTTCGTATTATATTAGAACAAAAAACATCAATTGTCAATCTTCGTGTCATTTCAGAACAGAATTAATACGGGAATTTGTACACTGTGTTTTCTTTTTTGTACCAACAGTACTGCCTGAATGTAACTTTACATGTACACAATAGTTATCATTATTGCATGAGCTATCAGTATTTTTTTTATTTTATTTTATTTAAACGAATATTTATACTGGATATACATGTCAACTACAAAAATCAAGGACTGGTCAAAAAAGATTTAAGCAGAGACAAACTGGGAAAATTCAAACTAATCGATTGTACCAAAAAATTAGTTGTACAATAAAATAATAAACAAAACGAAATAAAAAATTAGTACCTAAATTATCAGAAAATCGTCATAACTTTCGTTGTTATTGTTAACCTATTGTTAAATAAATTAGCTATTTTTGTATGTTGAGGAGTTGGCATATTCGTTGCAGAGAAGTGGATAGAAAGTAATAGATGTTATACGTGTTAATAGCCGTATTATAGTGATAAAGTTTTTGATAGGTAATAGGATTTTCACTTTTCTGTCAGTTTATGCTCCACAGTGTGTACTCAGTGAGGAAGATAAAGATAAGTTTTATGATGAGTTAATAGCAGTCACATCAAAGTTTGGAGACACTGAACTTGTCATGGTGGGCAGCGACTTTAATGGTCATGCTGGGAAGTCATCTGAAGGTTATAGTGGTGTGCATGGACGCTATGGATTTGGGAGCAGAAATAAGGAAGGGGAGAGATTGCTTGAGTTTGGAATGGCAACGGACATGGTGGTTTGCAACACATCATTCAGTAAGAGACAGAGTAGGCTGATAACATATGAGTCAGGTGACTCATATGTTATCAGTAAGACACAGATAGATTACTTCCTGGTTAGAAAGTCAGACAAGAAAGTGGTGAAGGATGTGAAAGTTATATCGGGGGAAGAGTGTGTTTCCCAGCATAGGTTGCTGGTTTGTGATATTATCTTGAAGATTGTTAAAGAAGCCAAGGGAAAGTACAGGCCCCGTCGAAAAGTCTGGAAGCTGAAGGAAGAGATTGTAGCAAGACAATTTAGTGCAAAAGTTCAGCAGTTAGCCCACAATGGTCAATGTGATAGTGACAATGTTGAAAGTACTTGGACTACTTTGAAGAAATGTCTTCTAGAAGCTTCTGATGATACCTGTGGGTGGACGAAAGGACCAGCTAGACATAGACAGACCTGGTGGTGGAATAATGAGGTTGACCAGTGTATAAAGGAAAAGAGGAAAATTTGGAAAGAGTGGAAGTCAGGTGGTAGTAAAAATATTTACTTAGAAGCTAAGCGTCGTGCTCGTACAGCAGTGTATAAGGCAAAATCAGAAGCAGAGAGGAACCGATTTGCAGATGTGTTAAGAAGGGAAGACCAGGGCAATGAGGTATTCAAGATAGCAAAGCAAGTGAAGAAGACTAGTCAAGATGTTGTAGGTGAGAAGTGTATACGTAATGATGAAGGTGTTTTGGCTAGCACAGAAGAGGAGAAAAGGGTAGCTTGGAAAAATCATTATCAGAGGTTCCTTAACAGTGAGTTTGATTGGAACAAGGATAATTTGTCTGATGATGATGTTGTAGAAGGGCCAACTATGCAGAACAAGACAGAATTGGTAGTGGAGGCTATTAGGAAATTGAAGATTGGCAAGGCTGCAGGAGTATCAGGTATTGTTGCAAAGATGGTAAAAGCATCTAGATATATTGGAGTTGAGCTTATTACAAGTCTTGCTAACCAGATTATAAAGGATGGTGCTATTCCGAGTGAGTGGCAGTCGAGTGTAATAGTAAATTGTTTCATGGGCAAGGGTGATGCATTAGAAAAGGGTAACTATAGAGGTTTGAAGTTGGTTGATCAAGTAATGAAAGTTATTGAAAGAGTGATTGATAAGTTACTTAGAGAAAGAATTGATATAGATAAGATGCAATTTGGTTTTGTTCCAGGGCATGGCACTACAGATGCAATATTTTTACTCAGACAGCTTCAGGAAAAGTATTTAGGAAAGAGAAAGAATCTCTATTTTGCCTTTGTAGATTTAGAGAAAGCTTTTGATAGAGTGCCACATAAAGTTATTTGGTGGGCTATGAGAAAATTAGGTGTGGATGAGTGGCTAGTTACAATGGTACAGTCTATGTACAGTAATGCTAGAAGTCGTGTCAGGATTAACGATTCACTTAGTGATGAATATAGTGTAAATGTTGGTGTACATCAGGGTTCTGTACTTTGTTGTTTGTTCTACTCTTAAAAGAGTTGTCGATGGAGTTCAGAACAGAATGTCCATGGGAATTATTGTATGCAGATGATTTGGTTCTCATAGCAGAGTCGATGGGAGAATTAGTTGAAAAGTTTGAGAAGTGGAAGAAAGGACTAGAAGAAAAAGGGCTAAAGGTAAACAGAGCAAAGTCTAAAGTCATGATTAGTAGCATTGCAGCCAAGTGTGACCTTGTAGTTGGAAAGTGGCCTTGTGGAGTGCACAGGAAAGGGGTTGGTAGTAACTCAATTTTTTTGTCAGACTTGCAAGCATTGGTTACATAAGAAGTGCAGTAGTATTAGTGGAAGGTTAAGAACTGACATTCAGTTTGTATGCAAGCGTTGCAAAGGTGAGATTATAGAGAATGAAGTATTTCCAGCTTTAATGATGTACAACAGTGGCTCATTAGAGATAGTTGAGAACTTCTGTTACTTAGGTGATATGTTGGGCATTGAAGGGGGTGTTGGAAGAAGTGTTACTTGCAGGATAGATTCTGCTTGGAAGAAGTTCAGAGAGGCACTTCCTTTGTTGACTAGCAGAGTCTTGTCCATTGAGTTAAAAGGTAGGTTGTATGAGGTCTGTCTAAGAAGTGTTATGTTGTAATGTAGTGAGATATGGGCAGTGAAGCAGGAAGATCTTTACCGTTTAGAAAGGAATGATATGAGAATGGTTAGGTGTATGTGTAACAGCAGTCTGAGAGACAGAAAGAGTTCAGATGAGCTAAGAAGCAGGCTAAGTATTCGTAGAATTAAAGATGTTATCCAGATAAGAAGATTGAATTGGCTGGAGCACTTGGAAAAAATGGAGGAGGATAATTGGGTAAGAAAGTAACAATAAAGTTAAAGACAAACACAAACTGAATAAACTTTTTGTGATGAACCACCCCACCAACTACTTTCGTGGATGTTTCTTTTTTTGTTGTGTAGTTAGGCTGCATCTTTTCTTTTCCATCCCGACTGTAATTCTGGACAACATGGATAAACAGTTACACAACAACGAATGGCGCAGCTGGTGTAAATCGCATGTAACACTTACACCGAACACATAAACAAAAATGCTGAGCCGGAAGCCGAAGCCTTGACACTTCTCTTCAAATTTAAAAACATTCTTTTCTATGATCCAAATAGTTCTCTTCTGTATTCTCACACTTCTCTTTTGCATTTTGACACTTCCCTTCTACACTTAACACTTCTCCGCATGTGGCCTTAAACTTTTTTTTCGCAACTAAAATTCAAAATCTGCTCCGTAATTTTACACCAATGGTTTGTGCATATTTTTTCACTTTTCGCAAGAAGCGTACTTGGCAAACACGTGCTCAATTTACGGACAGCTTATTGTAGCAGGTCCCGTAGCATGTGCATGAATAAAATAATATCACTAATCAATTCAGATTAGTAATAGAGTAATTAATTTTATCAATGGACACAATAAATGGCAAAATAAATGGCTGCCCAGAGTCCTAAAGCCTTGACCCTAATGAATATGCTTTATAAGAATGTAAGGCTAGGATTCTAGGTTAAAAACAATAGTTCTTTTGTTGAGAACAACAGAAAAGTAAGAATACTGATCAACCTGGTTAGAATTTAGTGGGTGTATTAAAAAAGATATTTTTATCTAAAGTATGTGTAGTGGACACACACACAATATCTTTGGACAGTTATTGATTACTAGGAACACTAGATCTTTTTTTGACCGGTATGTCATTTATTCATCCTTGTCCCCAGGGATTTTAGCCGTCACCAATTAAAATTCGAAAAGGCAAAAATGCCTGAGGACGAGGGTTGTCATTTATTTAAAACCAGCTCAATTAATATTCCAGACCAGAATTAGGTCTGGGAATTTTTTGAGTTCATGGAAGAGAAGTGTTTCAAACTTTGGAAGAGAGGTGTTTCGAACGGAAGAGAGAAGATTTCGGAGGAATAAAGAGAAGTGTTTTGACTAAGAAGAAAAATGTTTTTTATTAAAAAGAGAAGTGAGCCATAGGGGCCATCGTAAAAAAAGTGAAGAAAAAGCTCTGGAACTGGGATTGAGATTTTTCCAATTTCAACGGAGACTAACAACAACGTTCCAGACAAATATAAAAATGCTTTTCTGTGAAGAAAAGTTGATCTTTGATTTTGCCATTCGTGTTTCATCAGATAAAATCTTTGGATGAAAAATTTTCTAGACGGGAAGTGTTGTCCAACAAAATCTTATATTTCATGTATACAATTTTGTTTACAAGCAACACAATAGAAATTAAATATTAAAACACCAAAAAAAATAGGCAAAATTTAGAATTTGAAAATCAAAGCAATAGTTTCCGGGACATGTTGTTCTAAAATTATGTAGTAAGTTTCACATAAATAACGTGATTAATACCCGTAAAAAAGGAATAAAAAACCAAAAACAATAACAAAAGAGAGCCACAAAAGGACCAAAAAAAGGGTCGAGAAAAAGTTGGTAAAAATGTTAGTAACTCACCCAGAAATTTTGTATTCACAAAGTACCTTTTACCAACCTAATCCATTTGCATACCAATCTTTAGAGAAGAAGAATTAATTAGAATTGCTTTTTAAAGCAAGCATTATTTGTAATAAAAATGGATAAACTAAATAGCAATGGACAAATTCTACCACTTTTCACAGACACTTTTTTTACCACGATATGGCATAGTAGTTAAAGAATCAAATGTTAAATGATGAGAACACTTTCCTGTAGAAAAGTCAAATTATTTGGCGGGATTTTTAGAGGCTCTATTGATAATTGTTTAGAAAAGCGATCAATGTAAAATCAATGTTGCGTAACATGCGATAAATCTTCTCACATCACAGATTATAAATATAGACTGGCAACATAACGAACAAGTCCCACAACACTATTGCACATCGCCGTTAAAAGTCCTGCGGAAAAATGGCACAACAAAATTTATCTTTTCCACATGTTTCTTTCTTAATTTCAACACTTACAGACGCAAAACGACTTTCCGGGACGGAAGGGGTTAATCCGCAATCACTAATAATGCATGAATTCTCTTTTTTAAATTCTCATCTTGATCAACATATCTGTAAACAAGCAGATAACATCTTCTTAAAACAAGAATATAAAAAAGCTGTTAAATATTTTAGAAAGTGGTATGAAAATGCTAATTAATTGGTTCGCCAGTGATGGAGTGAAATTGAAGGTTGATTGCAAACTACTCATTGTCGAAAAAATTGAGATGAGTTTAGTCACAACATGAAAGGGTTTTGAGAATAACAAAAAAGTGTGTCTTATCTCCCATTAGCAAAGGAGATATTGCTGCTAAAATTGCGAAGTAACAAATTTGATGCGAAATTGTAGTAATACAACCTCTCAGTGGTGTAGCCTATGAAAACGCGAAATTTCATCTCGCGAAATTCTGCATACATGGAAGGATAGGGAACATTTATTTGATAGTAGAAAAACTGCCCCTCCAATAATACTCACAGATAGTGGTCTTTTTAATATGCAAAAGAACAAGATAAGGTGAGCCAATGTTGTCAGGGCCTCTTTGCACGCAATACCAAATATAATGGCAAAACGATGCCCTTGGGTAATGTTCTGTATTTAGATTGTACTTCCACGAATTTGTAGCTAGTAAACAATATTTTAACCGAGACTCATTAGTCATTTATTTGTTTTTTTAATATATGGCTGAGCAGTATGTGATAGTACTTACAGCCTATGTTGTTTTAACAACACAAACTAATTTCACAGCTTCTGTAACAAAGTTCTTTTTTGAATTCCAGTTTATTATGTGTGTACCATTCATCTGCTATTTCTTTCTTTCTTTCTTTATTAGGTGGCAAAAAATGTAGTATATTCGATATTTGTCTGATAATGGTTCTTTCATTAATTCTATCAACGAATTGTTGTAAGCAAATCAGGCCTTAAGTCTTATGTTATAATAAACCTTTAAAACTGGTCTGGGATAAATCCTTTAGTGACGAGAAATTTGCCTTCAGGCTACAGAATGCAAAGAATAAGATGAATTTATTAGACAAAAGTTTAAATCATTTACAAGACATGTTCGATAGAGAGCAAATCAATTTTGGTTAAGTTTTGAAATGAATGTAATTCAAATTCCCCGAATTTTATTAGAATATTTAGCAATTATCACCACGTGCTATATAAATACTTATAAGAAGTACTCAACTACACATAACACTTACCAAGGGCTTTTCACAATAAAAATAACCGCCATTTCTTACTGACAGATGCAAAAAAGGCTGATGAAAAAAGGGAGTACTGTTTCGAAAAGAAAGTGTAGTATAACGACTTCAAGGAAGGGAAGCTTATATTATCAAAGGCCTTTTTAAGTTTGGTTTACATTTGGCGTTAAATCCCGGTAATTTTTTCGCGCAAAATTCTAACCTCAGATTTAATCAAATTAAATAGTCAACATTTTTTTAGGATTGTGATTTCTTTGTAATTTCACCATCTTCTGGAAGAATCTATATTATAATAGCCGTACATTTCTGTCACGCAATATCAACCGCAGTGACACACGAAATGCGGTAAATAAGGGACGGACCACCGACTACTTAATATATATTCAGCAATTTGATGTCTGCATGTGAACGGGACTAAAGTGGAAAAAGGGGGAGGGGGAGGGGTACAAAATGGCTCGCGTTACAGTTAGACTCCGAAAAAAAATTTGTTTTATGTTAGGTACTTTTCCGGTGTTAAGGCTAAAATACACGGTAAGTGTAACGGACTGTTTAGTTGTAAAAAAAACTTATAAGTTTCGTTGCTGGTAATACACCTGTCTACACGTTGAGTTAAAATGTATAAGTTTTTTTAAAAAACTCTGTTTTCACAATGAATACCAAAGAAATACATGTAAATATTCCGTCAATTTTATAAGGTCTCTTCTTTCCAAACAAGTCAAATATTTTTGTGGTGAGTCATAACATTCCTTAGCGGAAAACAAATCGTGGTCGGGTTTACAACAACAAAATCTGAGAACCAATATGGCACTGAGCAAAAGGTCTGTTTGATCACGACTTAAATCACAGAAAACATATGATGGCGGAGTAGAAACGATGCAAGCAAAAAAGATCAAAAACACAAAAACAATCTACAATCTAGACTAGATAATAGTATAATATAGCTAGTTATACCTAATTTTAGAGCCTTAATTACACAATTAAAACAGATAAAGAAATAATGACGAACAGAAATTGGATACTTGGAATCTTTAAAATATATTTACTTGGTGAGGACTTTTATTCACAGTTTTTTATTCACAGTTTTTTGTTGTTGAAATTGTAATAAGATAGATAAAAAGCCACAGGAGTAAGCAAATTTTCGTCTCAAAAGTTTTGTCTAGCTAGCTGCCCTTCCAGTTCTGGGGACATTGGATTGGAGAAAACTGCTCATTACTGTGTTGTGATGGTTTACACACAAAGTAGCTAGCTAGCTATACTTTAATTTAATTATGCTTGTCCCTCATATGATTAGTCTAATCAGAGTAAACCATTCTTGATAAGGAATGGACACACAATTGTGCTGTAATAAAGATTTATTTATGGCTAGCTACATACCCTTAAGAAGCTAGCTATCTAGCCTAGCTACACAAATAAACTTACTATGTGGTAGCGAAGTTCTTAAAAGAACTGTTTTTAATGGTTTTTGAAAAAGTTTACTTTATAAATAACTGATGTATAAACTTTATTAACTCTTTTTTCTTCAAGCGCCTTCTTCCCAACTATCGTCCACATGGTATGTTACAAGGAATTGCATTTTGGGAATGCTCCGGGCTAGTTCGGGAAAGTGTGTGCGATTCCGGGGGACAACCATCAATTTTATTTGAAAAGCCGCCCAACCTCGCTAGGTGTTTGCAGCTTATTGGCACCCTCTTAAGTATTACTGGATTTGGTGTAGTGGGGGATCGTCTCTACGATTGTTTCAAAAGTAATCATTTCAATTTGTATAGTTTTTTATTTGAAACGATCTTTATACGAATTTGAAACGATTTTAAAATATTTTTTTGCTAAAAAAATCGTTTTAAATTTGTTTCAAATCGTTTTAAAATAGTTTAAAATAATTTTGTTGAAATGAAAATCGTTTCGCATTTGTTTCATAATCGTCTCACAATATCAACATCAATTCGTTTCAACAGTTTGTTAAATTCATTTCAGTTCAAATCGTTTCAAAATCGCTTCAAATTTAACACCATTATTATTATTATGTTTATCACATGCACCGATTTCTATAGAAATTTTCTTATCAAATTATTTAAAGTATCTAGATATATCAATCTACGGCGATGTTTTAGCTTCCTACGATCATGTTTTTATAATTTGTAAACGATCTACGGCAATGTTTTAGCCTCACACGATCGTGTTTTGATGGTTTTTGAACGATCTATGGCGATGTTTTGCTTCATACGATCATAATCATCATCATCATTCTCGGCTTAAAGTTCGTTTTCCATGCTAGCATGGGTTGGACGGGGTATAATAATGACCCTCTTCCAATGTGATCTAGAATGTGTTAGATCTAAACTGTATCAAGTCTGTCCTTATAACCTCCTGCCAAGTCTTTCTTGGTCTGCCTCTGGGCTTTGCCCCAGAAACTATCAAGTTTCTACACTTTCTTACCCAATTATCCTCCTCCGTTCTTTCCAAGTGCTCCAGCCAATTCAATCTTCTTATCTGGATAACATCTTTAATTCTATGAATACTTAACCTGCTTCTTAGCTCATCTGAACTCTTTCTGTCTCTCAGACTGCCGTTTCACATACACCTAACCATTCTCATATCATTCCTTTCTAAACGATAAGGATCTTCCTGCTTCCCTGCCCATATCTCACTACATTACAACATAACACTTCTTAGACAGGCCTCATACAACGTACCTTTTAACTCAATGGACAAGACTCTGCTAGTCAACAAAGGAAGTACCTCTCTGAACTTCTTCCAAGCAGAATCTATCCTGCAAGTAACACTTCTTCCAACACCCCCTTCACTGCCCAACATATCACCTAAGTAACAGAAGTTCTCAATTATCTCTAAGGAGCCATTGTTGTGCATCATTAAAGCTGGAAATACTTCATTCTCTATAATCTCACCTTTGCAATGCTTGCATGCTGAATGTCAGCTCTTAACCTTCCACCAATACTACTGCACTTCTTATGTACACAATGCTTGAGTTACTACCAACCCCTTTCCTGCAAACTCCACAAAGCCGCTTTCCAACTACAAGGTCACACTTGGCTGCAATGCTACTAATCCTGACTTTAGACTTTGCTGTTTTCACCCTTAGCCCTTTCTCTTCTAGTCCTTTCTTCCGCTTCTTAAACTTTTCAACTAATTCTCCCATCGATTCTGCTATAAGAACCAAATCATCTGCATACAATAACTCCCATGGACAACCTGTTCTGAACTCCATCAGCAGCGCTTCTAAGACTAGAACAAACTACAAAGGACTAGTACAGAACCCTGATGTACACCAACATTTACACTAAATTCATCACTAAGTGAGTCGTTAATCCTGACAGGACTTCTAGCATTGCTGTACATAGACTGTACCATTGTAACTAGCCACTCATCCATACCTATTTTTCTCATAGCCCACCAAATAACTTTAAGTGGCACTCTATCAAAAGCTTTCTTTAAATCTACAAAGGCAAAATAGAGATTCTTTCTCTTTCCTAAATACTTTTCCTGAAGCTGTCTGAGTAAAAATATTGCATCTGTAGTGCCACGTCCTGGAACAAAACCAAATTGCA
This sequence comes from Hydractinia symbiolongicarpus, assembly GCF_029227915.1. Taxonomy (NCBI): domain Eukaryota; kingdom Metazoa; phylum Cnidaria; class Hydrozoa; order Anthoathecata; family Hydractiniidae; genus Hydractinia; species Hydractinia symbiolongicarpus. Next base: position 13,262,621 of record NC_079884.1, read on the forward strand.
TCTTATCTATATCAATTCTTTCTAAGTAACTTATCAATCACTCTTTTTTAATAACTTTCATTACTTGATCAACCAACTTCAAACCTCTATAGTTACCTCTTTCTAATGTATCACCCTTGTCATTAGAACAATTCAATATTACACTAACTGCCATTCACTCGGAATAGCACCATCTTTTATAATCTGATTAGCAAGACTTGTAATAAGCTCAACTCCGAATATATCCAGATGCTTTTACCATTTCTGCAACAATACCTGATACTCCTTCAATTTCCTAATAGCATCCACTACCCATTCTGTCTTGATCTGCATAGCTGGCCTTTCTACAACATCATCATCAAACTCAGTGTTAAGCAACCTCTGATAATAATTCTTCCGAGCTACCCTTTTCTTCTTCTCTGTTCTAGCCAAAACACCTTCATCATTACGTATACACTTCTCACCTACAACATCTTGATTAGTCTTCTTCATTTGCTTTGGTATCTTGAATATTGCCTTATACACTGCTGTACGAGCACGACGCTTAGCTTCTAAGTAAATATTTTTACTACCACCTGACTTCCACTCTTTCCAAAGTTTCCTCTTTTCCTTTATACACTGGTCAACCTCATTATTCCACCACCAGGTCTGTCTATGTCTAGCTGGTCCTTTCATCCACCCATAGGTATCATCAGAAGCTTCTAGAAGACAATTCTTCAAAGTAATCCTAGTACTTTCAACATTGTCACTATCACATTGGCCGTTGTGTGGCTAACTGCTGAACTTTTGCACTAAATTGTCTTGCTACAATCTCTTCCTTCAGCGTCCACACTTTACGACGGGGCCTGTACTTTCCCTTGGTCATAAGAAGATCATAAGAAGCTAAAACATCATCGTAGATCGTTTAAAAACCATCAAAACACGATCATATGAAGCGAAAACATCCCCGTACACCGTTTAAGAACCATAAAAATGAGATGGTAAGAAGCCAAAAGTTTGCCGTAAATTGTTTAAAAATTATCAAAACGCGATCGTAGGAAGCTAAAAAATTGCCGTAGATCGTTTAAAAATTATCAAAACGCGATCATATGAAGCTAAAGCATCCCCGTAGATCGTTTAAAAATGATAAAAATGGGATCGTAGGAAGCTAAAACATCACTGTAGATTGTTTAAAAATTATCAAAACGGGTTCAAATATAGCCATAGTTGGTTTCGAAACTACATATTATTGTCACCCCATTTAATGGAAGTGAGAAGAAAATGTCTAAAAATAGCTTCAACCAATAATTTATCATGTTTTTTGTTTTTAAATTGTTTTGGGAGAACAATTTGCTTTAGAATTTGTTTTGAAACTTGTTTCAAAAGTTTTTTTCTGCATTCGTTTCAAAATAGGTTCGGAATCGTTTCCCATTCGAATCCCATTTGTTTCCACTTCGTATCATTTTTAAGCTTAGAGCTTAAAATAAAATTCAATCGTTTCACAATTGTTTCAAATCATTTCATCTTCATTTCACAATACGATCTGTAAACGATTTTAAAAAATAATAATACGATCTCGAAATGATCATTATCGTTTCAATTCGTATAAAATATGAAACGGTCCCTAAGTGCGTAGAAGTGAATGTGAGATATGGACTAATCCTAAAATCTCTAGCTAGCAAATGACGTCCTTATTATGTAATTATTTATACGCACTACTCTAGTAACGATCTGGCAACTGCAGTCACAATGTTGCAAAATGCCCCCACTATGCAAAAATTTTATTATCAATAAGCTTCCCCAGCGATGTTTAGGTTGTCTGTTCTGTAAAGTACACAAATTTTAGTACTGGTGAAATTGGTACTATAGTAAATCCTAAACCTAATGTTTAGGATATCATTTTGTAGTCATTCAGTGTTGCCAGTAATTTAGAAAAATTTATTTATTTTGGATAAAGGCCTAGAAGATTATGAAACAAATCAGATAGGAACTTTTAACTGATGCTATAAATGTGTAAAATAGTATTTGTTCGACTTCTTATAGTGTGTAAGCTATTGCTGTAGAATAAATATTTCGAGAAAGGGTCCCTATGCTTGCAAGCAAAAAATGGAATACCAGGCCTATCAATAAAAAAATAACACCCAGGCAAGAAATCGCTCCCCCAAGGTTACAATAATTTAAACTGGGCGAGCTGAATAAATAAAGTAAGTTTATAAACCCATATTTTATCACAAAGTCCTTTTATCTATTTTATTTTATCTTTTTTATATATTTTGTTTTTTTTACTGTAAATATTAATTTCCATGTAAGATGAAGTGATATTGCTCAGCCAGAATTTTTTTTTGGGGGTAATTGGGGGAGCAAATAATGGCTCAGCTAGTTTCTCATTTCTCAGAATTAGGCCAGCCTTTGCGTGAGCAAGAGCAACTGCTCTCCTCTTATTGATAGGCCTGGAATACTCCATGTAGAAACCATGTCCAATATGGAAAAGAACTTTTTATCCGCTCAAAAAGGCATTATTTCCCTCAAGTTTATTACGAAATGCAATCTCATTCCCAGAGCTGCTCTTTTACTTTCTGTTCTGCTGACGCGACACAAGCTACAAAGCAAATATTTTTATAGTGGCTAGCCCAGAAAATCACAAAAACCTATAGTTAGTGGATTGTTTCCACTGGGGGCCACTATGTTTTATTTAGTAAATTTGAAGATGTTGTAGCATTACTTTTATTTCTGCAAAAACGTTTTTAAGCATGTGTTAGAAATCAATGCAAAATTACTGAATCTGATTTGTTAATTCTTGTTTTCCAAATTTGCTAGATTTTTTGTTAAAGAAAGAGTAAAACCTCAAAAAAGTAAAAATACATTGTGGGACATTATGGGATTATGGAAAAAACTCACAATTCAATTTATGTTATTTATGTTGCAATGTATATATTTGCTGTTTTACACTCTAAAAACTAATGCATTTTGTAAAAATCTTGTTTCCAGGGCTTTTTTCGCTTTCTGAAGTCTGCTGCTGACGTGGCACTGGCCAATTCTTGTTATTTTAGAGCAGCTATTTTTCATCTATTTTTCAGCCTAATTTAATCAAATTTTGTGGGTAAGCTTGTATAAGCCCTATATGTTTACTCACAAAATTTGATTGCAAACCGACATGCAGATCACAAGTTATGATTTCGTCAGCAAAAAATTAAGAGGCGTGGAATGAGCAATCCAGTGTCATTTTGGCAAAAAAATTATATAGTTAAATAATCGATTTAACAAACACTGTTTTGTATATGAAACAAACTGAAGATAAGAACTGTGTAAATGTCAATGCAAGGTCGAAAAACTTGAAAAATGATGACTCGAAACATGCTTTTTTTAGTTATTTCAGGTACTGTTGATTAAGGTACAAGAATTTATAACTGACCTTTTTGTTATCAAACTGTCATAATAATTTTCAAGTATATATAATAATATATTAGCTATAAAAGTTTAATTTGCAGGTAACTTTGAAACTTAATCATCTTTCCAATCATTTTTTATGTAAATGAAATCACTTAAATGCAGAAATTAAGCCTTTTTTTGAAAACAGTCCTTCTTTTGGATAACTTTAAATTTAAGACAAAGTTTGCTAAAAACAGAATTTGTATTTTAGGCATCCTTTCACATTATCAGAGTCTTGCTAAGTCCGTTTTCCTGAATCACACAGAAGTTACATTATCACGGGGAATCAGTATTGCAGAAGGATTCTCCTTTTCCTTCAGAGCATGTTCACTTGGTGTGTTATTACGGCAGAGTACAGATGATTTGATGTTATCTTTGGTCTCTGGTGATACAAACACTAGTCATGCAAAGTTAGTCCTTGCATGGAAATATGAAAACAAAACTAAGAACAAATCTATGGAGCTTGCACCATTATTTTCAATGGATAATAATGTTGAAGTTTTAGTTCAAGTAAGGAGCAATAATACTGGCTCAATGTTTGAAGTCAAGTCCTCTGTTAGTAAACTGGATAGCAGAAATTTGTTTATACAAGATATATACCTTCAAAATCTACCTGCTAAAAGCCAGTTAATAATAGGATCTAGTAACTTCACTGGATGTATATCTGGACTAAATGTTGATGTCAGCTCCTCGTGTCCTTTGGATAATTTGACTCCTTGTATTGGACACAGTAAGTTATGACAAGTTTTTAATTTTTCTATCTTGAATAGTAATACTTCATAAAAAAAGTAAAGTTAAGAACTAAGTCTAGCATATAATTCACATGATTTTTAAGTTGTTTTTCTTGTGCTGCATGTATTGTGTCAACAAAAACAAAATGGTTTGATTCTATATTCACTTGTGTATATATTTTTACTGTCAGTTGAAGCTGAAGGTGAGAATTTGTATGTAGTTTTAATTCAATTATCTCTTCTTCAAACACATAGTTTAATATTACTATATAGTATTGTTTCATAGTATTATGTGTTTACTATTAGGTACATGTTTCATATCTATATTAAATTGAGACCTTATTTTACAGAATGTCCAGCTGGTTATGTAGGAAGGTATTGTGAAGTGGACATCGATGAGTGCGTGGCAAGTGCAGAACAGTGTCATCATTTTTCCACTTGTGTGGATAAGGTACACGGCTTTGAGTGTATATGTGGTCCTAATTGGAAAGGACGATTGTGCGATCAAAAAATTGGAGATCCTTGCGAAAATGTTACTTGCCTAAATGGTGGCATCTGCAAAGTTACAGATGACCATAATAATTTCACTTGTTCCTGTCCCGACACATTTGTTGGTCGGTTTTGCGAGATATCATTTTTTCCATGCATCACAAAACCTTGTAAGAATGGTGGTTCATGTACTAATGAGACAGTAACAGACTATTCTTGTGAATGCATTACTGGTAAGTAAGTTAGACCTGTCGGTTTTAAGATATTTTTTAATTTTTTTAATCTCTCACATAAGCTAAATTTAAAATTAATGTCTGCCAAAAATATATTCTTTCAGTAAGTTTATTTAATACTATCTTTTGCTTTTGCTTCATTTTCTAAACTTTGTTATTTCTATTTTAGTAAACATTTATGCTACAATGTTTTCTCAAAAAAAAATTTCTTACCATTTGATGAACCTTTTTATAACAAAATTTATGGAGTTATTTCAATTCAGAGGTTAATAATTACATGGCTGCGATTGCTTGTGGTTGTTCTGGTTGCATGACCAATTTTGGTTTTAGATGGGCTCTGATTACCCAGGAAAGCTGTAACTTTTCCTAGCCGAGGTGAAGGAACTACTTCTGAAACAACTTGATACTTATGTATTAAAATTTCTATTTTGTTAAAAACAAGACAACCTTGTAAAAAAGGTCAAAATAGCCTCGGAAAAGTTTTAAAATTTCATTTTTGAAAATAAAAAAGAAGTTAGAAGTTAGAGAGGGCTGAGGTGAAAGTCTGAAGTAGTGTAGTGTAATGCATAATTTGAAAATATATGCAGCATAGCAGCAATAATTTTCTGAGTAATTTAATTCACAGTCTTCCTTTTTTTAGATGACCAAACTTAAATCAATAAAATGGGAGAAGCATTAAAGTAAAATTCTTAATATGTATAAATATCGTTAATATTAATTTTAATATATATTTTCCATAACACTTAAACATTGTATAATTAAAAATAAAAAAGAGATTTCTAATATTCAAGTTTATCTGTATATTATAGCCTTCTGTCAATGAAACTAATATTATTTTTTGTGTGTGTGCTGTAGGTTTTGTTGGGAAAAACTGCGATAGGAACATTGATGACTGTGCACTAAAACCATGCAATCAAGGACAGTGCATAGATGGTGTAAATAACTATACATGCAATTGCTCAGGAAGTGGTTTCACTGGAGAGTTTTGTCAACTTGATATAAATGAATGTATCATCAGTTCGCCTTGTCAGAATAGGGCCACCTGTCAAAATCTATTTGGAACTTACAAGTGTTTTTGTCAGTCTGGTTTTAGTGGAAGGAATTGTGAAGTAAATATTGATGATTGTGAAAGACAACCATGTGAAAATGGTGGTAGGTGTATGACTTGCTTCTGTTATTATTATTTCATTTTATTATTACTACTATTTACCCAAAATAGCCTCTTTAGTTTCTAACTAACTATATGTTCGAAATGTGTGAAATAGGTCATCAACGAGCTTTTTTGTGCAATTTTTTTTTTAAAAAAAAACTGCATTGGGGATTCGAACCTAAGACCTATGGGCTCACTTTATGACGCCTTAGCCAACTGAGCCAATACCCCTTGAGTAAAAATGTTTAATTTAATGGCTTTTATATTAATCATTTGCGGCTGGCGAATTATACCACTGAATACAAAATGATTTATTAATGTGATATACAACAGTTTTTTAGAATTTTTTTATTCAGTGCTTTTTTTTAAGAAATGGCCAAAGGCTCTCAGAGGTATTGGATCTAAAAATTTCACATGCAGGTGCCTAATAGATAAATATAAAAAGCCGGTAAGTATTTAAGCTATACATCATATCCCTCACGTCAGGAACAGCTGTAAATCATTTCTTAGGTTTTGTGAAAGAACCCTGTAAATATATTTAAAATATATTATTGCAGTGATAATGTGTAATTGCCATTGAGATGCGAGACAGTTTATGCAGCCCCTACATTTTGTTTGAGTTATGTAAGCACAGCAATCGCTCAACTAGGCAACTGCCTAAGACATTAATCCTATTCTCTACCAGGGACTGAAATCACAAACTTTCACACTTGAGGCAAATGCTTTTCCACAAGGCCACCAATCTCTTATGTTTATGTCTTACACAACATCAATGCTGATGGCTGTGATTTAGCATTAACCATTATTAGTTGATCAATACGGAGAGACTAGTCAAATTTAGCATGTGTGACAACATGGAACACCTATGTTTTCAGCAAACCGTCCTAAAACAACATTTTAAAGTGACAATACCAACCTTATTTCCAGCAGATGTTATATTAAACATGCTAGCTTTTTGCTTATTAGAAGTGGACAAAAAATTAAAAAAAAATTACCTTAAGATTTTTGTAAATATTATCTCATCAATAAAGATAATGTTTTAAACTTTGAAAGATTTAGAAGCTTCAACACCTTTTAAGCTGACGATCTCACTATATGATATTCAGCATACTGACACCCTGCAATATGTTTATAACAATTTGCTCTGTCAAATATATGCATTATTAAAATTTTTAAATTGAGTATAAATAGTTACTGAATACTTAAGTTAAAAAATATTCATACCATGAAAATATTAAGGAATATTATTAGAGAATAATACTGCCAGCCTATTCCATTTTTTAACCTATTCATGTAAACATGTGGTATGCCACAGGGTGAATTCTTTAAATTGTGATTTTTATGTGTTTTTATTTATCTAAACTTTTCTGATTTTTATCTTGTCATCTAAAAATCTATTTTTTGTGCGATATTATTTTTTACACACCAATATGACTGTGCCGTGTAAACATTTGAACCTCTTTCTCTAAATCTTTAAAATGTTTAGGCATCTTTTAAATGGCTTTAACTACTAGAGTTTTAAAATAAAAAAGATTATGGATTTTAAAATTAAAAAGGTAACGGATTTTAAATCAAAAAGATTACAGATTTGTACCTATAATAAATAGCCATCATTTGTCTGTTGGCCAAAACCGGTCACGAAATCATGAAGCTGTTTTATTTATGTATCAAATCATTTATAAAGATTTTTAACTAGAAACATTGACAACAGACTGTATGTATGAAATTCATTAAAAACAGATATCCAGCAGTCAGAAAAAAAATCAAATTTTAAAGAATTATAAGTCAAATACTAATAAAACAAACTGTTGTCAAAGAGTTTTCAAGGTTACACAAGCTTTGGCTCAGATGTGGCTAAACACCAACAAAACCTTGAACCTTTTTTTCCTCTCAATTCTCTTACACCTGTGTATTGTTATTTGTTGTTTTGTTAAAAGTTCAGCTGCCACAAGGGTGAATGAACCTGTTGTATAATAGCAGTAAAAAATTATACATTTGTAAATCAACAACTCAATATGCGATTTAAACTATTAAGGAGCTTGCCACTATCAGGCCAAATCTAGAAGAAACTTCTGTTTAAATATATTTTTTATGAATCAGGTAATTTTTCGTCATGTCACATTTTCTATGTCTATTGAATTTTATTGAATTTTACCCACTAGGAACTTGTTCTGATCAAGTGGATGATTATAACTGCTCATGTCAAGCTGGATTTAAGGGAAAGAACTGTAGCATCAACATACAAGAATGTGAATCAAATCCTTGTATTAATGCAATTTCGTGTGATGATAGAATTAATGATTACCAATGCAATTGCAAACCAGGTAAAAGAATATTGTAGTTATTTATTTTAAGAAAATTTATTTTGACTTAATTTGAAAATATTTTTTTTCAAAACTAATCATATTCATTCTCATCAGTGCTGCGTATTATTAATTCAATGATTCCTGCTTTCATTGGTTAGATCAAAAGACCATGTTAGTCAGTATTTAGTAGAGAACCTTTGAAATCAGTTTGCAAAATATAGATTTTGCAGGAAGAAATTTGCATTCTGTGAAATATTAAGTTTTGTCTACATATTGTAAAAATGTAAAATGTTTGAACTGAATTTTATTCTTATTCAAATATGAACAAAGCCTTATAATAAAACTATAAACTATAAATAAAGAACATTTTAAATGATCCTTGATTATGGTTTAAATGTTTTATCGACATTTTAAGATTTTTTTTTGAAGTTATTTTAAGGGAGCTTAAGTTCTGTCTGGTGAAGCAAGGTGATTTACGTCTATATGAACTTATAAATAAAATAAGGTTTAAATAATGGAACGTAAAAGAGTTAAGCTTTGATTTCAATAATTGAAAAAATTGTGCAGTAACTTTTTCTATACAACAGTCATATTAGGTATATTTAAAGGAAATGTGTTTAATGTTTCAGGATACACAGGCAAAAATTGTAACAGCAATATTGATGAATGCATGCCAAAGCCTTGTCAGAACAATGGAACTTGTGAGGATGGCATAGGAAACTATAGTTGTCACTGTATGGTTGGTTTTAAGGGTCTGAACTGTGAACATAACATCAACGATTGTACTGAGGATAGCTGTCAAAATGGTGGAACTTGTTATGATAAAGTTAATAACTACACCTGTAGTTGCGCAGTTGGATTTAACGGAACTAAGTAAGTTCACAATATGTTTTTTTTCATTGCAAGCATGGTAAAGATGTGTGTTACCAGGGCTGCTGACACAATAATAAAAGCAGAGAGCCAGGTTTTAGTGGTGTAGAAGGACCCACCATATTCTATTCGGGCACAGGAGGAAGTTTTATCTTCGTCCAAAATAATGAACCTAAATTTTTCATCCTTAAACATTTAGATTTTTTTGTTATTTTTTTTATGAAAATTAAAAAAAAGGCCCCTAAAAATGTTGTGAAAGTAAAAAGTGTTTCATTTTGACAATACAATAATTGATATAACAATTTTGATGACGTTGTTGAAAATATTACACAACATACATCATATAGGCAATATGCCTTGTTACTAACATAGGTAAACTATTCATTTGGAATCATTTGAGTATAATAATGATATTTGATTTCTAAAATAAATATTATTGGAAAAAAGTGAGGGTCACTGGAAGTAGTAGTAGTACCAGACAACAACTTTTTATTTTTAGCTGTGAAAACAATATTGATGACTGTGCATTGAACCCTTGCCTAAATCATGGCACATGTATCGATCAAATTAATGGTTATAATTGCTCATGCATTCCGTCATATACTGGTCGAAATTGTGAGACGTTTCAAGATCCTTGTACACCTAATCCATGTAAAAATGGTGCGTCCTGTTTAAATGACACAAAATTAGGTATGGCATGTTTGATATTGTTTTTTAGAAAAAATGGTGTTTTTGGTCATAAATATGCATTTAGGGTTTAGAAAACACAAAAAGGGATAAGTTGTGATTGTATTGTTTGTGAATTTATTTTGGTTTGGTTAAATAAATGTGTGTCAAAGTGTAAAGGTTTTTTTAAATAAAGTATTTACAAGATAGATAAGTGTTAGTTTATTTTTTTATTGTTTAATTTCAAATGCCCTATTTTTTAGGCTACAAGTGCAATTGTACCCAAGAGTTTGGTGGCAAAAATTGTGAAAATAAGTTTGGTATCTGTTTCCCAACTAATCCTTGCGAACACGGAAAATGTAATGAAACTGCTGGCTCTTATACTTGTACGTGCGATAAAGGCTACACTGGGACAAATTGTTCTACTAACATCAATGAATGTGAGAATATCACATGCAGCAACAAGGGTATATGTGTTGATACGCCTGGTTCATTTTTTTGCAATTGTAGCGGTACTGGATATGATGGTGAATTTTGTCAAAAAAATATTAATGAATGTGAATCAGGTGTTCATAAATGTCTAAATGGATCTTGTAATGATCTTGATGGTAGTTATTTTTGTAGATGTAATCGTGGTTGGGAAGGTGAGAATTTTTCTTCCTTTTTTCTTCCTTTTTTCTTTCTATTTCAATAATTGTGCCAAAAATAAAATTATATATTTTTATTTGTAATGTGGGTAGTTTATGAAAAGATTTTGGTTTTTTGAATTTTGGTTTTGATTAAGAAATTTTAAATTATACTTTTCTTGCACGAAACCTCCTTAGCTTCTGTAATACACCTTAATTATTAGGTTGTTCCATATGAAAAGGAAATTTTTTTAAATGCTTTTAAATATAAATCATAGTTGTTCTTTTTCACATTCTCATAACCATTCTGTTTAGGTGATTTTTGTAATGAACCTGATTTCCCTTGTTCGGATTTTTTTTCTAAATATGAAGAAAAATATTGCAAAAATGAAGGAGAATGCAAGAAAGTTTTTGGTGATGACAGGTACCCAAATAAAAAAATGTGTATATGTATTCCTGGATATACTGGCACCCGATGCGAAACAAACATCAATGAATGTGATCTTGGTTACTGTGAAAATAACAGCACTTGTGTAGATTTAATAAACGATTACAACTGCACTTGTCAACTGGGATTTACTGGTCGGAACTGCTCAACAGATATAAACGAATGCTTGCCCAACCCGTGCCAGAATAACGCTAGTTGTGAAGACATGATTAACATGTTTAAATGTAACTGCCCACCAGGTTACAATGGTACTTTTTGTGAGAATGACATAGAATGGTGCTTGTCATCACCCTGTCAAAATGGTGCCAGATGTAACGAGGAAGTCGAAAAATACACTTGTTCATGTTTGCCTGGTTTTACAGGTGTGAACTGTGAGGAAGATATTCAAGACTGCAAGCCCAACCCTTGTGTGTATCACGGTCTAAACAATTCTAAAATAGAAAGTACATGTATCGAGAAATCTAATATAACTGCAATGAAAGCCTATAATTACACTGTGAACGAAACACATTATCACGGAAGGTATGTGTATTGATCCCTACCTGAGTAGACTATCAAATTTTCTTCTCTTTTTTAAGAGTTACTCTGTTTGGAAAACATAAATTAAGTATGTTTTAAAAATGTTAAATTATAATGCATTACTGTAATAGAATAAACAGTCAAGGAAAGTGTTTTTCTAAAATTGTTGATCCTATTATTGATCAGCTTTGCACCATGCCTATTTTTAGCCCTCTGTCAGTTTAATAACCTCTTTTAATTTAAGAGTAAAGGGTTTGAATAGGCGACCCCCTTTAAACACCTTTTAATAACATGTACGCAATCTCATTTGAGGAAATAACAGACACATATTTTGTCTCAAGCCACTACACATAGTTATGTTATTGTATTAGGTCATTCTTTATATTGTATTAGGTCATTCTTTCTTTTTCTAGGGATGGTTACATTTGCAAGTGTTTATTAGGACTCGAAGGAAAAAACTGTAGCACTGATATTAAAGATTGTAACGATACATTGTGCATGAATAATGCTCAATGTGTTGAACTAGTAAACGACTTTCAGTGTATCTGTCATGCAGGATTTACTGGTATGTATCTATTATTTAAGCCAATTCAGTCAATTGTACATACCCATCGATTTAATCTGGTGATACATTAGGAGATTAATGAGTCTTTAAAATTTATGTAATTTTACCTTGTGTTGCTTTAAAAAATGCTAAACTTTTTCACATGTGCAATAGTTGTGGAAAAAGAATATGCCAAATCAATGTTGAGAAGTTTTTTCCTATTTGCAAAAATAATTTCCACCATGTATGAAAATCATTTTTATGAGCTCTTTCTTTTATGAGATCACTAATTCAATCCTTAAAGGACAGCCTGCTTTGAAAAAAACTCTTTTTTTCAGTCGAAAAATAATTCTTCCTGAAACTTGAGCCGCGATTGCTGGCTGAAAACAAGACCTAAGTGATTTATGTTAGTTCTCGTTGGATAGCTCAATTCATCCTCTTTTACAACATACGTAGAACTTCTAATGACAACCTAGTCCTCAGAAATTCTAGTGGTCCAAGAGTGGGGTCGGGGCAATTTTGCCTGGATACTCGCAGGACCTCCCTTTAAAGGTTAATCTTTCATAAAAAACTGTAAATGTTTTACATTGGTGATATTTTTTTTACCTTCTTTCGATTGAAGTGTTTCTTAAGTAAATGAATGATTGACCATGTTTGTTTATTTCTAGGTAAAACTTGTCAGACAAATATCGACGACTGCTCTCCTTCGCCATGTTTAAACAACGGAACATGCATCGATGATGTGAATGGATACAAATGTAATTGTACTAGTAAATACAAAGGGGTCAATTGTTCGGAGCCATTAAACTTTTGTACCTTATGTGAAAACGATGCGAAATGTGATAAAACTGGAGATAAATTAAAGTGTGTTTGCACGGATGGTTTTACTGGCGAAACGTGCAGCATCTCAACGACTTTTAATCTCAAAGGAGATGGTTATTGGAAAATCGATGCTATGAACAACACAAATGAAAAAAATAACCTATCCGCCAGTTTCCGAACAACGTTACCAAATGGTTTGATATTACAAACAATATTTCCTACAGAAACTCTCAGTGTTTACTTGAAGAACAAAACATTACTGTTGGCAAGTGGCACAAAGTCTATCACGATCGGCCAAAACCTCAATGATAATATATGGCATACGCTCAAGTTGTCCATGGATGGATCTGTGATCAATATTTTTGTTGATCAAGTAAAAAATGGAACATTTACATTAAATGGACGCACTGAGATAATCTATAATATTTACCTAGGTGGAAGTGGCTCTCACAGTGGTTCCAATTTCACTGGATGTATTCAAGATTTTATGGTAAACGCCAATAAATTCCCTCCTAGGAACGGTATCAGGGTTCATACCATAATTGGTGCATGCAATAAAACCACTGTATGTCAAGACCGTTCATGTAATCAGCATGGTAGATGCATTGATTTGTGGGATACAAGGAGGTGTGAATGTTTCCGCCAATATTTCGGTGATTCTTGTGAATCAGGTAGCTTGTTACTGGTTTCCTTCTTGCTTGCATGCTCTCATTGGCATAAAAATTATTTGTAATTAGGAGGTTATTGGTCCTATAAAATGACCTGTGTCCGTCTGTTCTAGCTTTTCTCAGAATTGTATTATTATTTTATCTGATTTTGATGATCACAAAGGTAATGTTTTTGTAGAAAAGAAATTATTGGCTCAAAAATGATCCAAAACAGTCAAAAAATACGGTTTTTACGGCATTTCTCAGGATTGGATGAATATTTTTTCTAATGTTTTGCACAATGACAGGGAACAAAAGACCCTCAAATGTGACGAGGTAAGTTTTTTTAGAAAAAGTCTTACATGCTCAAAAATGCTGGATTTATGCTCACAATGAGCAAAAACGATTCTAAAATATGGCTTTTAGGACATTTCTCAGGAATAGATCATTAGTTTATTCTTATTTTTTCACAAAGATAGAAAGCAATTGTCCCTTAAATAAAGTCAGTTGCACAGTTCAAATATACGGATTTTAGAACTTTTCTGAGAATTGGATTATTAGTTTTTTCTGATTTTTAAAACCAGGTAGGTCTATTAAAATTTCGATTGTTACAGATAAAGAAGTTTTCTACAAAATAAAAGAAGTGCATTCAGATCACCCATTTTTCTAAAGCTGCTACAACAGAGTATTTCACTTCTTTTTCTTTCTCGTTTAGAAATCAGTGCATTCAACTTCCAGCAAACAACATCAACTAACACGACTCGTAAACGTAGATCCACCACCTCTAAACATGCAGTGTCAGCAGTTGACTTTAACATCTCATCTTCCTTTTCTTTCTTGATTCGTACCCGTCAGTCAGATGGATTTCTTGCATTACTTTTGTCAACACAAGACACCTCGAGCGACTACACATATCTGCTATATTACATCAAGGACGGTGCACTTCGTATGATCAAGGGTTCCAAAAATGCAGAAGCCACACGTAATTTTCGAGGAAACATAACATTGAATGATGGCCAGTGGCACACAATTACGCAAGACAATACTAAACTCAATTCTGTTTTGTTTGATATTGGTGATGTTTCTGTGAAGCAGCTGTATCTAGCTGGTTTTCCAGATTACAGTATGTATTCCGACATCCTCCCGACTAATATATCATTTGATGGCTGTCTACAGGCTATAAAGGTCGGAGAATCATTTTTGACCAATCAAAACATCCCAAGCACACCCACCAATGGCATTACATTGACTGGAGCAAGTCTTGGATGTCAGGGTGCGGATGTATGTTCCTCTTCACCATGTTTATATGATGGCAATTGCACTGATTTGTGGAACGATTTTAACTGTAGCTGTAGAGTAGGATTCGCTGGTGAAAGATGTACAGTGTATGGATGCAGGGTTCAAGTTGACGCTTGTCCTTCATCATCAGATTGCATTGATGTACCAACTCGTCCAGGTGTCATTAAATGTAAGTTTTTTTTGTCAATTTACACGGTTAAAGGTAGTCTTGCGTAGTATGTGACCCTCTCTCAAATGTATGGTTAGACTGCCGAGATATGCATTGTGCTGGAACATTTCTTCCTGATGCTTACGTCGATCAGGGATGATCATCCCTTATCAGACTTTATTCTCTTTCTGTCTCCCTAATTTTCTGTCTTTATTGTTTTTTTTGCAAAGCAGAATCAAAATGAAAAGCAAGAAATGCTGTCTTTGAATGGGGATGATAAAGAATTTTTAGCAATTCCAAGAAAATATAGAACTTTTTTTTTGAGCGGGAAAATTTTCTTCTCCTCATAAATATTTGCTCCATCAAACAAAGCAGCTAGTAGAAGCTCAGCTAAGTTATTTGTAACAAAATCTATAGGTTTACTTTGAAACATCAGAGAAAACGCAGAAATTTATGAGAAGCTTAGAAGGTTGTAGGTAAAGTGCTCCTCTGCTCTCCCTGTTTTTATGAATCCAAGAAGATTATTTCCAAGATCTTCCTAACAAATCCTGCATATTTTTTTAAATTGGGATTTTCTCAATTTATTTACGTAGTGCACTATCTTTTCAGTACACGTTTTGTTATAAACTGAGCATAGAATAGTTAGCTCTGCAGAGATGTCTTAGTGGTTTCGAAAATACATATATCACCTGATTCATGTTTATATATATATGTTACAGTTTAGTATTATATATATATATAGTCAAGCATAGGTCTTAGAGAAGAGTTTTCTTGCAGTTTAACGATTGCGATGGTCATTCCCATACCACGGTGGTGATATTCTTGTGGAGAGGTCAAAGTAGTTAAAAGTGAAGGTAATAAATTTCTTTTTATCAAAATCTAAATGACATTGGGTTCAATAAGGCACGTAGAATATGTTCAACATTCAATCAATTTTTCTGAGCTAATTGGCTGAAGGAAATGCTTTACAAATGAGTCAGAAATTTGTTACTTTTAGAAGTCGGTATTTCTTCTCCTAAATGGGACAAGTCTTTATTGTTTAAACGAAATATAATCATTTAAATTCATACAAAGGTTGCATTTTTTTGCCAGTCACGAACAATTCTTTTCATTGTTATCACAAGGCTTTGTTTACATGATAATATAATCTATTTCCATTACGCACTTCATTTAGTTATGTTGTGTGGTGTTAATTTATACTCAAAGTTTGTCACGTATATTTAACTGCACGTTTTTTTGTTCCTGCCAAGACCTCATAATATTTAGGCTAAGTTTTAATTGAAAGTTAAGAACATCTTTGGAAAAATGCCCAGCCTCATAATGAGAAGGGGACAAAAGAAAGCAAGTATTAAGATGAACGAAATAAGTTTAAGAATAAATTTTAATTTTTGGTTGCTACCGGGACAGGTTTTTTAGTCCAGTAATTTTAACTACGTGAATTACGTGATTTAGGACAGACCCTTGGGATGTTAAATTACTAGAAATTCATTGCTCGTTGGGGAAATGAGTTATAAGCATTTTTCTCTGACCAGATTAACTTCATGTTATCCTGTACAATCGAAGTTTTGAATATCGCTGTGAAAAAAGGTCATAAAAAAGGCACATTTTTAAAGAAGGTCAATAATCTAAACGGCAAATTGTAATTTAGGAAACCATAAAAATAGTATCTGAAAGTCACTGTGACATCACAAGATTAATATATGTGACATCATAAATGCAGTACTCTGATTAGATTGTCATAAATTTAGTTTACACGAAGGAAATCCAATAATATCTATGTTCTTATAAAGTTTTATATGTTAAAAAATGTGTATTATACACAAAGAAAGGAAGTTTGTAATGCGGTATCGACTTTAATTAGGTGACTGGTTTTTATTAGCCAGTTAACTTGCTTGGTTAATTTGTCAAGTTCATTTCGAGCAGATGGAAACAAGTTCTTTTTTATGGAGTTAAGGCGTTAGCATAACAAATTTAACAAGTAGATCTTTTTTTTAATAAAAATATAAAACTTTTACAATCAATTTTTAATCAACTGTTCTCTATTCTCTTTCAGAAACATAAGATGTGGAAGGTTTAATAATTTATTTTTGTTGAGCTTTCCAATTATGGCTTTTTACTCATCAATTGAAGTCATCTACCGTTTGACCTGTTTTCTATACTCACTGCACTCAAATGTCAATTAAATTCATTTTTTAAATAGGATATTTCTACCCGCATAGTTTCTGCGTAAGAACCAGGTCGTAGTAATGCTCTATTTTTTATATTGCAATTCTCTAACAATGTTTTATTACTGAGAGAAGCCGGGGCCCTGATATCTTTTTGCTTTTTTTTACAAAGAAAAATATATTTAACCGTCTTGTTGGTTGCTATGGGTTACCTTAATGAATGACAATTACAACCGACATAGATGCTTTTAGTTGAGTTTTTAATATTGAACTATCTTGTATCAAAGTATCACATCAGGAAATGTTAAAGTTTTATATTTC
Source organism: Hydractinia symbiolongicarpus (assembly GCF_029227915.1). Lineage (NCBI taxonomy): Eukaryota > Metazoa > Cnidaria > Hydrozoa > Anthoathecata > Hydractiniidae > Hydractinia > Hydractinia symbiolongicarpus. Next base: position 13,279,992 of record NC_079884.1, read on the forward strand.
AATGGCGAATCTTTGATGAGCGAAAGATGTTACGAGAAGTGTGTTAGAAGGAAGGAAATTTAAAGAGTGGATAGTTAGTTCATATAAAGATAAAAATCGTAGTTTAAAAAAAAGAAGAAAAACTGATGATGATACAGAGCTGACATAATGTTGTTAGTTTTAATGACATAATAGCCATGTTGGTTTTCCTCATCTTTTTCTACTTTGTCTCAGGTTCGTCCCCACTTACTTACAACGGATTTAATAGCAGTTCCACCGTACAAGTGAGAAATGCCACCTCGGATCGACTCTCCTTCGCTATAAGGACGGTTCAAGTAGAAGGACTCATTTTAGCTACACGTAGAAGCTCGACAGAATCTGTCGCTGTTGGTATTAAAGACGGAAAACTTGTCCTACGAGGAAAAGTAGCTAATGTTTCCCACGTGATCACTGGTAAGTGTTCCTTTTTTGTGATGTGCTTACATCATATTTTAGTTTTATAACTTGGTAAATCGAGACACATGTTTCAGATGTCTCGCTGAGCTTAACTTTGCTAAAAATCGTAGTGTTGAAAATATGTATCTGGTGTAGACCGTTAATTGTAAAAATTCCATTGGTTTCTACTAAATATTTTTTATTCCAGGAGTGACTGTGAACAACGGTGAATGGCAAAATATCACAATAAACTCCAATTCATTTGCTACAACTGCTCTAAATAGTACAGACAGCCCACGTGTTGGACAATTGTTATCATTGCTAGCACAGAGTTCACTTCAAGTTGGAATTCATACAGAAGTCGATGATTTTACGAACCCTTTTTTCGGTTGTTTGAAGAACTTAGTAATTGGAACACATGTTTATGATATAGACGTCCAAAATTCAAGTAACGTACAAGCTAACTGTATTAGCACTAAACCTTGTTCGACATCTTCACCATGCGAAAGAGGGACTTGTAAAGATCTATTTAACGATTTCGAGTGTGAATGTCCTCCATTCTATGCCACTAAAACTTGCAACACGACAATAGATGTATCGTGCGCGTTTCCTGAGCCTTTATGTGACAATGGTACTTGTGTTAATCTAACTGAAGGTGTAGCCAGGAAATTTAGTGATGCTGGGAGAGATTATTTTAGGTGTGATTGCCATGATGGTTTCACTGGGGACTTTTGCCAGAATGTTACAAACGAATGCACGACAAACATTTGCAAAAACGGTGGAAATTGCACGGACCTTCATTTAGATTACAAGTGTACATGCGCAACCGGTTGGAGCGGAAAAAACTGTTCCGACGATTATGACGAATGTATGTCGAGGCCGTGTAAAAACAACGGCGTTTGTAAAGATCGGTTTAACAATTACACTTGCGATTGTGCGAACACTGGTTATAGTGGACGAAACTGCGAACAGGATATCAACGAGTGTGATGACGTGAACTTATGCAAGAACAATGCGACGTGTAACAATACAGCGGGTAGTTTTCATTGCGGCTGCATCGTCGGATATTTTGGTGACAGATGTGAGTATAATAACACGCTGTTGTGTGAAAAGAAGAAGCCATGTCAAAATAATGGCGTCTGTTCGAGCGATATAACGGGTTATAACTGTACATGCACGGCGGATTATACAGGAACTAACTGTACTGAAAAACTAACGTCAAAGGTCGACGATGACGACGACGATAAATTACCGATTATCATTGCCGTGTCGGTGGTGGTTGTTCTCATCGTGCTTGCAATACTTGCGGTTGTTTTCTTCAAGTTTTGTCGCGACAAAAGCGGCATGGAAGGAACTTATAGTCCCAATAAAGAGGAACAGATATCTGGCAATGTCGAGATGAACACAATCAAAAAGCCGAACACCGAAAGACTAATCTAACTCAGTGAAGACGTTTATGAGGTTAATAAAAATAGGTGCTTGTGTAATCGTTGCCGGCATTTGTTTTCCAGAATTGAATATTAATTTTTTTATATCTCTCCAGGATTTGGTAATGTTTATAGAGCAACAGACAGTGCTTATTGTGGTTAACGTTGGCAAACACTAAAGATGACTTTACATAAAAAAAGCGCGAAAGTTCTTCGTATTTATATTAATTTAATCCTCCATCGTAGAGGATATTGATGATCTTAGATTATCTATTGTAAAAAGTATTTAGATTTTTTATATCTGGTGTAATTTTTAGCTTTTGAGGATGTGTTTCTGTGGTCGTGTAGTCTTGTGTTACTTCCCATTTTTTCCCTTTTGTTTTATTCTAAAAAATAAGCTTTAAAATCTCTTTCATATGAAGCACTTTTCTCACGATTAGAATTTTCCTCTCTGTTTTTTTTTTAAAAAAGAACCCTCGCTGATCATTTTCCTGAACAAGAATATTTCCCCTCTCTTAAATTGTATTTAAAAACATAATTTTTCTAGACATACATTTGTAATTTTCAATACTATTTTTTTATTCAATACGTTTCTGTAAGTATATCACATATAGTTGAGATGGGAATAGTGAAAGCAGGTGCTCAAAGTTAACAAGAATTTTTTAACGTTACATCTTTTTCATTCAATTCCAACGCAGCTTCTGTTAAATACTTCTTTCATTAGTTCCAGCTCTGCGAGATAATTTTATAAATTTTGTATTTATTTTAGCATTTTTTTCTTTTTTTCTTTTTGGGATAGATATCGAACGCAGTCGGGCACACTTTTATCCACGTACACCTCGAAAGGGCGGTAAATAATTTTTTTGCAAAGCCGGTCACATTTCACTCCAGAAATAACCTAGGAATATTTCTTTCTAAAATTTGATTGGTTGATAACAGAAGAACAATTGATGATTGACCAATCAAATTGCCGCCTTATTTTCTGTTTGTTTAATTTTGGCGCTCCACCGTCAAAATAAAATATTTGTCCATAAATAATCCCCCGTCAAAAAAAGAAAAGAAAAAACCACAGTATTATAATTTTTTCTTGTTTAAATCGAATCTACCGCACACAAAGTTTTTAAAAATATTAAATATGCTTTCCATTATATTCTGGTGGTAGTGTCTTACATTCAATGACTAATTGAATAGTTTTTATTTTTTATGTTTTTTTTGTTTAGTAGAAAATACAATAATAAGAATATGTAGAAACGGAATCAATATTGCATGTCTGTTAAATCTTGTTATACGTTGATCTTCCCTCCAGACTTTTTAATAATTAGTTTTATGATAGAAATACATTTTTATCTTGTAATGGTGACTAAAATGCAGACCCTTTAAGACTAAACATTTATTTAGTGTAGGCCAGTTCTATTCAAAGGCATGTTTATTTGTCAATGGGTTTTAAGTCTTCTTTCATTCGTCTTGGATGTAGCTACCCAGGGTTACTTCTGTGTCTGAATGCTAAAGTCCTTGAAATATGGCAAAAATAAAGAAAAAGAACGAAAAAAACTTGAATGGTAGTCTTTCTGAAGTCAAACTTGGCTCCTGAAGGGTGTCTTTTTTTAAGAACAAGGTGTTGGGAATGGCTGAAAAATAAGAACAAAATAGAAACAATTTCTTCCTAAACAACGAAATTACATTAGAAAAATACATGTTTTTAAAGTTTTGATAAAAATATGCTAATTAATGCATGACATCATGATTAGAAAAACGACGTGCTGTTTTAAGAGTTTATGAAGGTGTGTGGGTTGTTTCTGAGCGATGATATCATAATTACGCATAACGAGCTAAACTTTCAACTCTCCCAAACCAAGATTTTTGAAAAAAATAAAAAGATTTATAGACAACTCGTTGATCAAAACATTTTTTATCGGTTGCCGTTAACTGGCGTTATGAATGTGTGAACAGAACACATTTTCTGTATAGCCTCACATTGAGTTGAATAAAGGTAGCGTTGATACTCGCTTCTGATTGGCTGATTCATGAAAATCGGAACATAACATCTGGCAGCTTGTTTTTTGCAAGCAGCTACCTCGCGTTTGTGTTCGAGGATGAAAATAGTTCGAAAATATGGGTGCATCATTCGGTCACAAGAATAAATATATCAGTGTTTCCGCCGTACCGACAGAAAAACATCGTCATGTGGTAAGTACTGCTGCTCTGTCATTTGCGAGCGACGTTCATAGATGTGTCGGCGTGGAAACGAGCAGTAAACAAAGAGTGTAACATCTTGTTTTTTCATCTAACGTTAAATGTGAGATCATGTTTTGTGTAGATCAGGGTAATAATCAACCTAATTTTCTAGACCTCTGCATTTTTATATCAAGGCGTTGACGAGCAGAGGCCTAGAAAGGAGGTCGAGTAATAACATCTAAATGTGGAAAGTGTCTCCACACTAAGCAGTCTAACCCGAAATAGCGCTATTTCTAGATTCGTTTGCCTTAAGAGACGATTTCTTAACCGTATATTCTTATTTCACTTTACATTTTTTGAATGAACGATAGTGCCTTACATGGGGCATCTACGACTTACAAAGGATCATAGTCAGTGTTTCTAATGCAAGAATTTTTTAACTTCATGTTCAACGGACTTGACTTGGGCATTAGTTTTTTTGGTTTAATCTAAAATCTAGAAATGTGCTAATTTATTGCTGACGTGAGCGATTTCTTAACCGTATATTCTTATTTCACTTTCAAGTTTTTTGAATAAACGATAATGCCTTACATGGGGCATCTACGTCTTACGAAGAAACATAGTCAGTGTTTCTAATGCGCAGTGTAATGTCTTAAACAGTGTATTTATGTCTTCGTGGTATGTTAGTGTCTTTAGAGGATTCTATGTATGTTAATGTCTTACATGGCACATTAACGCCTTACATGGAAATTTTAACAATATTTGATATACTTTGATGTTTTACACAATGTATTACATGGTATACAAACGTCTTACATGGTCTACAAACGTCTCACAAAGTCTACAAACGTCTATATGTTTTTATGTAGTATGTTATTTTGTTTTTTACAGTAGTGACGTAATGTTTTTATCCACAAACATGGTTATGTCGTGTTTTGTGATGTGCCCGGGTACGTGTTTATTGTTTATATGTCGTTTTATTGTACGCCGTCTTCAAGGTAAGTGTGTTAATTTTAACTGTCACTGGATGTAAAATTTCCATACAATCTACAGTCACTGTATATGTTTCCTGTATTTTAATAACCAATGGCTTAATTAGCAGCAGTTGAATTATTATCAGTACCAATTTCTTTGCTTCTTGCTTGAGGTCAGTCAGTCAGTAATAAATTTATTGGGATATATTATTCTCCAGGTCATATGTAAGTTCAATACGTTTAGGAAAGATAAAATCTGAAAGGATAAAAATTGAATTGAATTTGTGTAACTCATTGAAAGTGGACCATTAGATTTTAATACAGACCTACAATAAGGCAATTACAATCCGAAGCAAAAAAACAATTTTTTTTTTGTTTTTTGAGAAATTAAAAAAATTCACAAACTCGTGTTGATGAGTTATTTGTAAAATTATTTTGTCGTCTGATTTATAGGAAACCACATAATTAGGCTAGAATAACATTTGAGGCTGGCACACAAATCAAGAATCACGAGGGTTAAAATTAAGAATCTCAATTGTCGGAAAACGGTGTCATAAAAGTACACCATTTTCCACGTGTTCAATAAAAAGATTATTTGGTTAAGTTTTTGCTAACCCTTCAACACCGATTTATTGTGTAATTGTGGCGAACTATAAAATAGTGACATTTCCAAACTCGTTCCCAGGGCTTCTTTTCGCTTTTGCTGGCTATATGATAGCGAAAAAGAAGACTTGGGGACGAGATTGTGACATTTTAACTGCTTTTGGATATGACACAGAAAAGAAAAACAAGAAAAAGAGTTCAAGAGAAAAAAATAAAATAACGAAACCCTTTTTCTCCGCTACAACTTTTTTACTGATTCGACCAAATTTTTTCCTCAAACTACCTTTAAGTCATTCTCGTCCCCAGAGCTCTTTGGGGAAGAGAAGGCCTTCAAGCAAGAAATCTCAATTAATGCCATTTTTACCCAATCGCCTTCGAAATTTTCATTGAATTAATACACCTAAAATAAACAACGTTTACAAATTTATATTGGAATTATAAAGTTTCTCCTAATTTTCTTTTTTCGTTTCTTTTGAGTTAAAAGAAGGTACGAAATAGGTTTCTATTTTTTATTTTTATGACTTACATCTTAAACACATCAAACGATTTTATTTTCGACCATAATCGACAATTACGAGTTTTTTCGCGCCAGTTTGATCTTACTAATACACGGATTAAATTTTATACCACTGCCTTTATTTTAGAAAACACCGGCCGTTAAATCTCCCGAGTATAGATTTGGTACGTTTGTCGGTACATGTGAAAACATGCAGCACGAAAAAGTGGAGATCGAGAGCCGACTTAGAACCGATTTGCAAAAATGGCGACGAAATGGTTTAGAAGAGGAGGACAAAAGAGAAGTTTACGGATTATTAAAACGATTTCGACAAATACAAGAGCAGCAGACATTGTTGTTACACAAAGAAAAAATGAGACTTCAGGACATGACCTCACAACAATCTGAAAACGGCAATACTAGTCGAAGATTACGGAACCGGTTGAAGTATTTTACTCGTTTAAATAAACAACACGAAGATATGATTTCAAAAGTTCGTGAAAGTTCGATTGGATGTCGATGGGTAAAACAAGAAGGTGAAGTCAAAAGTAGGTGAGTTGCTAATTAGGTAGAGAGAGAAAAATAGAAATCCAGAAGAAGAAAAATCAGGATTACTCTTAATTTAAAAATTGTGTTCTTTTTACCCCAGTAAAAAAGTAAAATACTTTGGGCAAAGAAGGCAATATTGATGAAAAGTAACTTCAGCAAACACAATGAAATTGGACAGCCCAATCAAAATTCTTACAACCTTGCCCTAATCCTCTCACAGGTACATTAAAAAGCTATCGTTTCTGGGAACAAGGTTCAGAATTTCTGAACTTCTTAATGTTCAAAAAATTTGTTTTAATCTAAACTCTTAAAATGTGCTAATTTATTGCTGACGTAAGCACAACCATTACCCCTGAATTTTGTGTTTTCGTGGACCCCAACGTAGATTATTTCATTTCAACTACGCACTCATTGTTTTAGGCAACGTGTTGAAACCAAAGTGGACATTGGCGACATGATATAAATTGCCGAACAGATTTTTACTGCTATTAACTGGTGAGGTATGTTCACGAAAGACACAAGCTATCCGGAGGTTTTATGAACGTTTAGCTGAAAGAACTTTATCTTTATTAGAAGACAAAAGTAACGGGATATCTACAAGATCAGTAATTAATAACATTTTGCCTCACGTGAGCAAATTATTCTCATGATTAGTCTCTTAAACGCACCGATTAAACCATATTATATTTTTTTCATTAATCTGAGGTTTGATGACGTCAGAAGGAGTAAGACTAACGAATCAGATTCGGCGAGATGTCGAGGTTTTCCTTAAGCCACAGTGCTCATTAGCGTAATTTAATTTAATGGTTTACGACACAAGATCATTATGACACCATTAAAACTCTTGCAGTGCTGTTTCATTAAACGACGTCATTTTAACGACGTCATTTTAACGACGACGCCATGCTGTAATCAAAATGTTAACGGACCCAACAGACAGCAAAATCCGTTTCGCGTATTCAAGACAAGTAACTTATCACAAAAAGTTAAAAGTAAGCTACGCGAAGACGATTGCAATTCATATTTAGTGTATAATTAATACAATATAAAAATAAAATATAAATCTATAAAAATCTACTTTTGGTAACGCTGTGACGTAGTTTTCTATATCCATGTTTTTAACAATACCTTGCTGACTTTGACTCGATGTGCTAGATTCGACTTATAGAATCTTGTTTTTTTATGCATTATCTCTCTTCTTTATCCAGCTGTATCCGAAACGTGAAAAGCCGCCGGGTTTTCTCCACATAATTATCCCCACGTTTTTATTACATAAATGTGATATCATATTAAGTTGATGAAGCGGAACGCGATTTTTTTCTTCTTGCAACGAGTGCCAGGTTAGGATTAAGTAACCACGAGTCAGAATGTTTTTGAAACAGCTGAAATGAAGACAGATTATACTTTTGAACAGCGTATTCAAATGTGTGAAGTCCTACTTCTCTAGTTTTAACTTGTTTTGATTCGTCTAACTACAATCCCTCTCTAAAGATATCGAGACTTAATTTTAAATGTACCTTATTTCTAACAGATTTTGCACTTTGAACTATTTAATGTTTAAATACCCAGGGCTCTTAGGTTTAAACCAAACACTAAAATTGTTGCTAACTTCAGCATTACCTTTTTTCCTGAATTTCCAAGTCCCTACGATTTTTAGCGTAAATTTTACATTTTTGACGAGCTTTTTGCCAACTTTAACAAGTAAAAAGGTAAAGAAATCCTGAAAAGAGTTTCCATTTGTCTTAAGTATAAACCGCAAACAAGTAAACACAAACCCTGGGTTTCCATTCAGTTCCACACGTAGAGCGTTCTTGTGCTTCATTGCGTTGTCTTTGTTCCAACTAGAAAGAAGTAAAAACAATTTTGCATGTATAGCCTGGAAGACTTTAAGCAGAAAGCAAAAAGAAATATTTTGCTGAAAATTACCTTGTGTTTTGCCTCTGTAGCCTTTTCCAATTTTGAAGCTTTTAATGATTCCGTTACATTATGCCATAGTCTAAAATGCATATATTCTTAACTACAAGTCTATAAAAAGTTAAGCTGAAGGATGGACAGAAAAAAGCATGGATACATAAAACACATATGACCCGTGTTGGGAATAATGTCTAATTTCCTAAACTGCGAAAAAAGTATATAAAAGTATGTATGGTGTAAAAGCCATGTAAATTTTCTATCGAGCAGCGTTATTTTCGTCACAAAATAATAAACTGGAAAGACGTAAAAAAATATCAAAACTTTTCGATTTGCAAACTCTTAAGCCTAAAAAGTACATTGATTTTTATTGATTTTTGGTCCAAAATGCAGTTGACAAAGACGTTGTCATCAATTTTTGAAGAGCTTTGTAAACAGGCATAGCTTGCAATGGATACAATAATGCATTGTATTTTTATACCAAAGATACCAGATAGATTTTTTGAGATATTTATACCTCACAAGGCTAATTTTTAATTTTATAATTTTAGAAAACGGCTTACTTTCGGGATTCGTGTTCGGATTGCATTTGAAGAGGTCGTACTCGTTTCGGCGAGACTTTCAATTTACTCACATCAATACTCTTCTTCCTATCCTACAAAGATTTGAAAGCATCATTCACTGTGTACATACACAAAGAAGAAATTACAAAATGGCGGCGCAAGAGCTTTGTTTTCATTTAGTTTAACAAACCAACTAAAAGAATACTTTTCTGCATTACGAAAATCAACCCGCAAATCCACACCTCATTGAAGAAGTTACTTTATTGATCACTTACTGGTTGATTTTCAAAATCCAAATGCATCACTCCGTCCCAAAATCCATCTCCACGACATATAATAGGACTAGCCTCATTTTCATGTAAAGAGTTCCTAAAAAACAATAACAAAAAAAACAGTTGTAAATACTCGGTAGAAAGTTAAAATACATTTCTTATCAAGAGGAAAAAACGGGGCAAAGCTTCCGATTTCCCCCCTTAATAATTTTTTCCGACTAACTTGAACCCGATTGAAAATCTTCTGGGAACTTTACAACAGGTCTATTTTTTGGAAAGTTTCAATTTGGTTCCTATGTCAATCGACTAGTTTTCAATGAAATAAGGCACTTTGATGATTACAAGAGAGAAAAAAAAATATAAGTTGAAAAAAAGTAATTTTCTTTACCCTAGACCCAACTTAAGGGGAATATGTTAGTAACTAACATTTTCCCCGACTAACCTAAAGCCCAGTTTTCACCTCGGCTAGTCAGTTTTTCAGGTAAAATCAGGATAACAAACAAAAATCGTACTTTAATTCACACGTGACACGATTGGGCTTTCCACCATAGAAAGGCTGAAAATAAAGAATAAAAAAATAACGAAATAACTTTAAAAAACATTAACGAAACTACATGTCGAGTCTTGGTAACTCGGAATGTGGTAAAATATTTGAGTACCGAAATTTTCGAAACAGACAAACTTGGACCACTATACAGCTTTTTGTCGTAGGTTCTTTGCTAACTCGTTCTCAACAACCTTCCTGATTTTGTTCTAAACTATTTCCTTCCTTTAATTTGCTTTTTGAGAAAAATTACCAAAAATTACCAAATAATCGAGTTATATGGGTTTCGAGTAAATAAGTATTTTTTTGATTAGGAACTTTATTAAAGGCTCAATGCACTACTATAATTTTTTTCAGGGATACTGCAACAGGAAGAAAAATTATGAACGGAAATGTTTCGTAAATCGTCACTCCTCACAGTAGGACGTGTTTCAGCATATCATTTACCTTTGTGTGGAAAGTAAGGGTGGCGTTATAGCCTGTTTGTGGACATTTTATAAATGTTCGCCCGCCTAATTCTATCCATGGAACAGTTAGAATCGATCTAAAAAGGGGAAAAGAAGTGAGTTAAGAAACTACAACGACAATAATAACACAACAATGATAATAACACCGACAATAATAACACCGACAATAATAACACCGACAATAACAACACCGACAATAACAACACCGACAATAACAACACCGACACTAACAATTACGACAATGATAACACTCATTCACAACCATACGGGAACACAGAATTGTCGAATAAATCACATATTCAAATAAATCTATAACACGCACCTGCAGTAAGCATTTGGAAAGGTGAAGATATAGTCTTCGTTTAACTCAGGTAAGTGGATGACACCTATCAAAGAATTACCATGATACATTACCATCTACGTTTCTCACAATGAAATGGTAGATTTGTCACAGTTCTAAAATTTTGTGAATGTTATGGTTGGCTATCAAGCAACAAGTAAATTGGACATACAATTTGATTTTAAGGTGAGATGAAATCTTTGAAAAAAATCCTGAAAACATAAAACCTTAAATGGCAAAAAAACAAACAAAAAAATTAAGAAATTAAAGACATTTACCTTCGCCAACATTCACCACGCCAATAGACATACCATAAAACTTTGACTTCGTCCATATATGAGCATTCAAAGAAATTTTGCTTGATGGGCATTCGGCGTAGAAAGCGGAGACTAAAATACGCAAAATATAAAAGAAAAACTAGAAGTTAAATAAATAAGAAAATTATACATAAGTGATTAAATATAAAATCAAATTGAATGAAATAGAATGCTATTCCCTAGTATCACATCATCTGTTACAATTGATGTGCTAAGTCAATCTGTTTAGGCGAATCAGCCTGATAAGATGTCTCAACAACATGGCTTCCAACAACCGAGGTTGACTCAGTATCTGAGCTTTCGCATAACTCCATAAAAGCATATTAAGAACAAAAACATAACTTTTTCCATAAGCATAACAAATTTTATGGAAGAAAAGTAATTTTTAAAAATATGCCAATCCGCTCCTGGTGTAGTTGTGTCTAAAAGTTACGATCTCTTTTGCAAAGAAAATGGGTTATCGGTGAGTCAACCCAGCTTATGCTATCACCCCTTAAAACAGCACTTAGAAAATTAACAGGCGATAGACATAAACGTACTTGGTGGATGGTGGGAAACTTGCTCAGCAACAAAGTAAGTCCGGTGAGAACTGTCGGTTGATCGAGGCGAATCGCAGCTGCTGCTGCTGCTGCTGTCTCGATGTAACAAACTCTCGTCAGGCTGACTATCGAAGGAGCAATGAAAATGTTCCCCAAGAATTGGGTTGTACGGTTTCTTAGCAACACCCGACTAAAATAAGTAAAAAATGAAAAGGTACGTTTAGTAATTAATTTTTAATTATTTTTTTCTACTTCAAATATTTCAGTTCCTTTACCTTTCTACCAATGTGAAAAGAAGTTAAATAGAACTCCAATACAGCCAACATTCGATCTTCTGGAGTTTTTTCATTTGATATTCTATAATGATACAAATGATTTTATCAGGTTTTGTTACAATATTATCTTGAGAAATCAAGTGCTATTCAAAGGAAAGACAGCTTCTTACCTTACAAACAAGTCTGAATGTGCCATAAAATCTGCGTACATTTCTAATAAAGATCTTTTCTCCAACACAAACGTCGGCAGCACAATCTAGCAAAAGGACAATTATAATCACTTCTGTTTTCGCAGGAAAATTAACTCGTAAACTAGTGTCTCAATTGAAAGCATTAAGAAACCAAGCAGAAAAATAATTAGTCTTAGTAAATCATACACCGTTCACACTGCTAACCGTTTTAATAATAAAACTTTTCCTCAAATCATACACCAATTACAGTCAAAGAACTAGACGTGCAATGATAGACGTCCTGGCTATATTTATAAAAAAATTCCTTGTGTTTGTACATGTTGCAAAAAAAAAGGTTTTTCAGGTTTTCCTGTTGCAGTTGCTAAATACATTGTGATATGTAACTAGGGTGCTATGTTATAATTCAAAACGTTTTTTTGCTTCAAGATGAGCAGTATTCACTACAGACTATCACAGGGTTGACACTTCTATTATAAGCGAGGTTTGAGGAGATTTAAGGACTTTTGATGAGAATTTTAATAATTTTTTTATTGAACACATTTGGATTTATGGCTATATGGAAAAAATTTAATTTCATATTTATATTATCTTATAGAAAACTTAAATTCCTTTCATGCCCAATAAATAATTTTGGAAAAAAACCTCAAAACGTTTTAGAAATAATGGATATACTGAAATGAAACCGAGACGCGATTCTTAGTCTGACTCACTCTTGTTAAATCCATTCCTAACTTTAACTGCGACAACAGATGAAGTACAACACTCTTGTGTGCCTCCATATCTTCTAATTTTTCATCAGCATCCCGTATTTGATCAGCTTCCTCGTAATCTGCATACTGAGCTACGTTCAAATAATCTAAGAGAAAGAACATAATTATCTTTACGACACAAATCTGAAAGCAACGAAAACTATTTCTTTTTAGTTCATTTACATGTGAAATATGGTCTGATACAAAGTTTTTTTTTAACACAAAATACAACTTTATGCCATTTCAAAATATATTTTATATATTGCTTATGGTTTGAAGGGATGCAGGTGTTTTTTTAGATGATATCAGATATCATCATGGTATTTTAGAATGAGTACAAAAGGTCAGAAGCATAAACAAAAAGTGTAATACACACCATTAAATTAAATTAAATTAAAAAACCCTGCATAGTAATATACATTTTAATATACAAGAACAAATCATTGTACCTTCTAAAGATGCTGACAGATCAACTGTAGATTCAGAACTTTCAATACTTTCAGTAGAATCACTACGATCAAGTCTTGTATTGCTATGATAAAAAAAGCGAGATGACAACAGAAAGATGAACAGATGAATGAATAAATAAATAAATAATAAATGGCAGTATTAAACAATAACAAACTCACTGTGGCTCAAACCATTCTATTTTAGCACCTACGAAAGGAAAGATATGGATCAGTTAAGATATATATACATATGTGAAAACCTAATCACTCTATCATCTTCAATGACATTATTTCCGTTACAACAGTAAAAAGTAATAGTTAAGGTAAAAGTCCACTTCGTACCAAGTGGCACAATGTCCACTGAAAACAGAAATATGTGCATAAACTCAAAATGACAGCGATTCAAGTGATTGGTTGATAATATGAAATTACGTCATTATACACTGCAGCATTTACAATACTCGTAAAGGTAAAAACCTTGACTTTCAAAACGATCAGTGCATGCAAAAGTGCTCTTAAATATTGTGCAATATTGAGCACTTTAGTGCTCCTTAAACCAACATGCCAAAAGATTAAAATAGACTTTCGCATTTAAAAAAGGCAAGTCATAGTTAGGTTTAAATTTTTTTCATTTTAAAAATAAATTAACAATCTCGTAGTTTAAAGGGGAACTCCAGTAAAAATCACTTTTTTTTGTTTTATACGTACTCATAAGCAATAAAAAAAAACTTACTTCACTTGTTTTCCTTATATAAAATTGTTGTGCTAGCCTTCGCATATTCAATTTTTTTCTCATAAAAAAACAGACAGGCACGATTTCATTTAGGACTGGACCCGATTATAAAAAATGACATCACATCGTGCAGAAAGTTTAGGCGAGCGCAGAGAACGTTTATGTTAAGACCTATAGCTTACATTTAAATCGCTTTTTGTCTGTGATTTACGTTTAAATCTTTAAAAAATGGTGAGCTGCTCTGCGTTTCGATGTACCAATCGATCAGAGAAGTGTAAAGAAGTCAGTTTAAACAGAATCCTGAATGTTAAAAAGAAAAAACTCAGACAAAAATGGCTAAACAAAATACGTCGTACATGTGATCTACTAAGCGATCAAAGTTTTTATGTATGTTTATCGCACTTCACAGATAGTTCTTTCAAATGAGATCTCCAGGAAATAAACTTCCATATTAAAATATTGCCACTTCGTAAAAATGCCATTTTAGCTAGTGAACACAATCAAAGTTTCCCATTTCTTCTCATTTCATTATTTGTATTTGTATCCACAGAACACAACCAAATAACGTTTTGTACATTTTTATATTAAATAAAAACACCTTATACCAATTTCCAATACAAACACCAACAAAAAAGTTTTCTAGTTACAGATGTATGTTTCGTAGCGCTCGAATTTCTATTCTTGGTTTTTCAAAAAAGAAGCTTTTTTGATGAAAAGACCTGCCAGGGGTAAATGTGCCCATTTTATTCAATCTTTGCTACTGTTTAGGGCTGCATGTAATGCTGATAATGTAGTTTCTAAAACAGCTTTGTCAAAACAACCACTTATAAATCAGTACCTTCTGCAACACATTTATGACCTACTATAATCATAAGAATGATTTTTTTAAAAAAATATTAATACCCCCGTTTTACAAACTTATCACGACACTAACATTATTCGATCTTTCGATCACGCATTTCAATGTCCTCCATCACGGAGAAAGTTTCAATGTTAGATAAAATTTGTGCGCATATGTGCCCAAAAAAGCATGCGCGGAGAGATGATATTGCTGAACTGTGAAATAAAAATAAATTGGCTTGTAAAGTAACAAAGATTTTTTACTAAAGCAAATGATAAAGTTTTTTGACGAAAAGAATGTAAAAAAAAGCGATTAAATATATTTTTTATTTCTTTAAAAAGAAAATATTTTGCTAAGAACGTTGCTTTGAGTCAGTAAAAGACACCTCGTCACTTTGCATCATTACTAATTTCTCCTTTGTTCGAGGTCGTTTGGCTGTACCTTTGTAAAGTCTTTTTCATGAAGAGAATTATCCGATTCTAAGTTTTCTGAGTTATAATCTTTGTCATTATTACAAGACGTCTTATCAACGAACAATGTAAACAGTAAGTAAACACACTTTTAGAAGGTGTGCTGCTGGGATTATGGACTTTCTGCTCGATGTGACGTATGCTCATCTATTCGGACCTAGTCTTCTCGACTTTACGCGACCTTGCAAATTTATTTGAAATTGAAGATGTTCACAGACCCGATTAAGGTATAAATAAAGATTTTTAACGATTGTAAAAGGTTTATTTTGACATATTTACGTATTGGTTAATCAAAATAACATTATTTACAAATATTTTTTTTTCAGTGGAGTGCCCCTTTAACATTATCAGATTACTTACCAGCTGGGAGACCTCTTGCATGAGCTGAACCTTGCAAATCAATTGACTACAAACAATAAAATATTTTATTTCTTTAAAAGTTCCTGTTACTTGAGTTAGATGTATAACTCAGCTACGATAATTACCAAAATAAAAAAGCAACATTTCTGAGCATGTCAGCTATGATTATTCATGAAACATTCATGAATAAGAGAACAAAAAAAATTAAAACTGAAAGTAAAAATGGTCATTACAGATTACAGGAATGACTACTTTTGCACTTCTTGGTTTTAAGGCTTGAGATATAAATTTTTTGGACAAATGATCTATCGAATAAAAACCAAATGCCTAAGTTGTATACTTCTTGGAGTGTGAAAAAAATGCTTGTTGTCTAATGGAAACATAGTCCTAGTTGGTAAAAGCAAATTTACTAAAAATGTTTTAGGTGCGATGTAATACCCCCTGCAACCCCGCCCCCCCCCCCTCCCCTTGGTTCCTAAAAATATTGTAAGAACTGGAAATGCATTTATGACCTAAGAATTGAGAACTAAACTGCATAAAGTAATAAAGTCAAAAGGAGAAAATCAATTATCGCAAAAAATAACATCCATATACCTGTTGTTGAAGAATACTGTAGCATTGTTGAAGTATATTTACTGTAGCCTGCATGAAATAAAAAAATATATTTTTTTTAATGTTACACAATCCCTGCATGCAACCTTGTGACATCATGAAGAGGAGCATATATTTTAGGAAAACAAGAAAAACAACATTTAGCTAATTTTAAAACCATAGATTTGCTGCATGTGAAAAACCATGAACAGGTTCAGATAAAAGCTGTGATGACAGACATACTTCATTGGCCACTTCGCTATCGCACATGACTAATAAAATTAAGCTCCATATTTACAGTACGGATCAAAAGGGGATTTAATAAAGTTTTGCACAGAGAAATATTGTAACATTTCTTTGGTAACCGGTTTGCAAAAAATGCCTAATCTAAATCCAAGCACATCACTCATGATTAAAATTTGTGTAGTATTAGAAAAATAAGAGAACAAAATAGAAACAAAAAAATAAAAGTGTACTTCTTGATTTTTAGGTGTTTGATTTATTAACCTGGCAACAAAATACTAAAAGATTATTTTCACTTACTTGGGACGTTGCTTTCAGAAGCAGAACTTGCTAAATGGAAAATATTTTGCATTAACTTTTTACACTTTCGATGCATGTATATAGTAACATTATTATTCAAAGTTTACTACTTCTTATAGTAACATCATCAAAAAGGACACACACACACACACACTGGCAAGCAATGACAACATTTATAAATTCGGACATAAATAACGGTACCTCCTCTAAAGGCGAAGCCACATCTCCGCTTTCAGGACCACTCTAAATAAAAGAAATCTTATCAGTTTTTGCTGAAAAATAAATTCACTGTAACGTAAGAAATATCCATGTTAATAAAATTCTGAAACAAAACGTAAAGCTAACAAACAAGTTTGCAGGAAATCAAAGAGAAAATGTCTGGTGGAAAATATGTACCTCCAATGCTTCCACTGAAGATGAATGATATTCCACAACACTGTTCAAAGCGTCTTTAATATTCCTTAACTCTTCTTGTATTGGATTAACAGGTGGCATTGCTGACACAGTTGAGTGATTTACAGAACTATTAGTTTTATGGCTAAAACTTTTTGTTTTTTGTAGTGGTGAAGCTTTTGAAATGTTGGGACTAGTTGTTGAAACTGTTGCGCTTCTCTTCAACAAACTAGGTGTTTGTTTGGGCGGTGGGGGACGAACTGGTTTTACTATGGTTTGTCCATGATATTCAGCTACAGCCCTTATCAGATTTATCCAATGTTGTCTATCTTTAGCATCAGTACCTACATAGTCACAAAACTAAAAATTGTCCACTTAAAAAATTTAAAAGATCTTACCAAAAATTAGGAAATCTTAGATATTTGGACAGATTGTACTGTTTTACATGAAATGTGTAAGAACAGAAAAATATGTTTAATAACTTTGACTTATCTACCATAACTACTATATTAAAAACCCTATCTACCATTAGGGAGGTAATCGAAAGTAACAATAACAACTGGTGAAATGCTCAGCAAAACATGTGACACCACAAAAAACAATGAAAAAAATAAAAACTTTGTAAGTGTTGATTTAAAGTGTCACAATTTCAGATAACGTCAAAACGAAAATGTTAATGCTGTAGGTGCAAAGTGTGTAACAAGCTTGAAAACCACACAATGTGTTTTGAATTAGGATTTGTGACAACTTAATTGCATTCAGTTCAGTTCACACACTGTTTAGATTTTTTAAAAATTACTTCAAGATGGTGAAAGGTAGTAGAGCTCTTTAGGGACGCCATTATTTGAATGCTCAAACAGCTGTTTCGCCTTTATTACTGATTGAAGTTTGGATTTGTGCCAGCGGACAGAACCCCTTATTTTTAAAACAATCCCCCTATTATTAGGAACCCCACCCTTCTTATTTTTAGAGTAACCCCACTATTATTTTGAATTTTAGCTATTATCTTCATCCTGTAACAGATACTTAACACCCTATTAATTCGAACTCATATTCAAGGACATCAGAAAACATTTTGTTGTTGTTGTTATTAAAATAATATATGGAACCTACCAAAAAGCAATGTTATAGCTACAACAAACCGATATTGAGAAAAAGTTGTAGAAAGTTACATTGTGCTCTTGCTAATTCCATTTGTCAACTTTTCTGCCTTTAATATCCCTGAATAGTTAAGAACTTCTGTTACTTAGGTGATATGTTGGGCAGTGAAGGGGGTGTTGGAAGAAGTGTTACTTGCAGGATAGGTTCTGCTTGGAAAAAGTTTAAAGAGTTACTTCCTTTATTGATTAGCGGAGTCCTGTCAATTGAGGTAAAAGGTAGGTTGTATGAGTCTGTGTAAGAAGTGTTATGTTGTACGGTAGTGAGACATGGGCAGTGAAGCAGGAAGATCTTGACCGTTTAGAAAGGAATGATATGAGAATGGTTAGGTGGATGTGTAATGCCAGTCTGAGAGACAGAAAGAGTTCAGATGAGCTAAGAAGCAGGCTAAGTCTCTGTAGAATTAAAGATGTTATCCAGATAAGAAGATTGAATTGGCTGGGGCACTTGGAAAGAATGGAGGAGGATAATTGGGTAAGAAAGTGTAGAGACTTGATAGTTCCTGGGGCAAAGCCCAGAGGCAGACCGAGAAAGACTTGGCAGGAGGTTATAAGGACAGACTTGATAGAGAGGAAGTTGAGTTTAAATCTAACACAGTCTAGATTAGATTGGAAGAGGGTCATTAATATACCCCGTCCAACCCATGCTAGCATGGAAAACGGACGTTAAGCCGAGAATGATGATGATGATCATGATGAATGTGACTTTTTGAGAACTTTCAGCAAAACCTGTAATGCATAGATAAACTCTAACGTTGCTAATTCTGAAAATTTCCACATGCTTAGTTTACAGAGTTTATTGAATCCTTTCACAATTGTCAACACTATGAAGATATCTACAAAAATATCTTAGTGTAGCTCCAGAAATGAACCAATTTCCTGAAAAAATGAATTCATTATATCATTTTAAGGACTTTGTTGGTGTTGGTTGTGAAATCATTTCCACATATGTTTGTAAACTTTTAACAGGAAAGTATCTACAACAGACTGGAAGCTTTGTGGTAGAGTTCTCTTCCAGTGCTAAAATAAAAGTGTGAGTATAACCTTTCTGCTGAACATACAGCCTGAGAACAGTATTGTTATCTTAGGCGGTTGTCCAATTAAGCAAATACTGTACTTGCACGAGTTAAAAAATGTGATAATGACTTGAAATCTTTTATCAAGGTTACAAGGAATAAATGTTAGAAGAGTTGTTTCAGGCATCTGAGACGAGAATTATAAAATATTCTATCTGGACACCACTTTACATCCTCATGGAAACTCTAAAAAAATTCCCAATTAGGTAATGCCCACAAATGTGAATTTTTTTTAGCTAACACCCTAGCAACACAAAATAAAATAACTTACATCATACTAACACAATGATAGAAAAAGTATTTGTCAAGAAAGCAGATGAAAAAACAAGACCTCGTGTTTTAGTTTGGACCATGGCAAAGCTATAATGGGGCGAAAAAGTTAATAAGTGTTTGGGACAAGCACAGCATCATGATTTCGTCTTCCATGTATCTCCTTTTTTTAGAGGAAACGTTTTGTGAAGTCATTTGCAGAAGAGGGGGTGTAGACTATATGCTGTTATTAAACACAGTAAGAAACAAAGTTGTAAATTCCTTTATATGAGTTTGTGGATACTATAGGTTCTTAAAATGTTACCACTAAAATTTGTGCATTACCTCTCAATTTGTATACTTCACCATTGGATGCACTGATCATAAACGACATGGAATCTTCTTCACTTGGAGAAATCACTGCACCCTGAAATAAGAAAAAAGCCAACATACTTTTATTTGATGGAAAATTCCAGCACAGTGCTGGTCTAAACCTAATTAATAATTTATTTTTTACTGTTGGTTCATCATACAAGGGATTTCCAGCATATGTGTAAAAAACTAGAGACTTAACTTTCCCTAGAAAAGTTAATTTCCCTTTAAAAATTTAAGACAAAATTTTCATGCAGTTACATTGTTACATTGAAAAAGAAAAATAAGACAGAAAAAAGCTAAATATGGTTTGATTCAAAACACTACGTGACTTACAAAAAAATCACCACAATAGCACTAAATACAGCATAAAACAATCTGGCAACACATTGGTATTTATAGTGTTCAATTAAGTACTCATTATAAACTTACCGCTAAGGAAAGTGTTCCACGATGACGTGATTTTTCTTTGTCCTACAAAAGAAATTTCAATTTGTACACCAGGATACCTTATTAAGATATATTCAGT
Source organism: Hydractinia symbiolongicarpus (assembly GCF_029227915.1). Taxonomy (NCBI): domain Eukaryota; kingdom Metazoa; phylum Cnidaria; class Hydrozoa; order Anthoathecata; family Hydractiniidae; genus Hydractinia; species Hydractinia symbiolongicarpus. The sequence continues at coordinate 13,300,561 of NC_079884.1, forward strand.
GTGAAAATAAAAATTTTTTCTAAATTTTTGTGCAGATAAAGATGCATTGGCACGCGCGATTTAAGACCAAAATCACTAATTTTTTATGTGCAAAAATTTGTGTGAATGAGACATAATAAAAACAACACCCCTGTTATCTAAAATTGTTTCTTCTTACCAAGTAATATGTGAGTGTTCCTTTCTCTGGGTCAAGAACAAACCAACGAAACTGCCATCCCTTCATCAAGTTTGTAAACTTGCTCAACTGGCCTTCCATATTTTGGCTATAATATGAATTACAAATAACAATTTCTACACATAGGTTTATAATGCTATGTTATGTTTTTAATAAATGGCTAGAATTATGAGAGAAGATTCTCTTAACAACAGAATTTCAAATAAAGAGTTAATAGAACATTGAAAGACTATATTTTTACTTTTTCCTTTATAAAGAGTAAAAGAAAGCAGGTGTTATAACTACCCAAAAACTTCATCACTTATAAATAAAACATGGCCATTTAATTTGTTTGGTTACAGATTTTTTATGTACACATGTAAATATATAAAAGGCTTACACTTTCATGGAGTTAGCAGTCTCTTTTGACACAAATTCCTAAAAAATAAATTGTATGGATTACAAAAAAAAGGAATTGTAAGGATGGATGAAGCACTGACTTTTGACAGTGCATCAACATTTTTGCTTTTCAAAATTGCCAGATTTTCTGTATTGTCATAAGTTATCAAACCACAGCAAAAACAAGATCAGTTAAAATTAAGACATTTTTCAGTGTGAGATATATAGACACCATACTTTAAAGAGGACTACATGTTTAATTCAGCCTAGTGTTGAGAAACATTTTAAAATCAACACTAGTATAATGTTTCATACTTAAATTTCTCGCTAAAATTATGAATTCAATGTTTTAAAGTGCAAAGTTGGTAAGCATCTCTCCTACATTGCTTCTAAGAATTGAAAAATGGTTACTGGGAATAGCCTCTTCAGCTCCTATTGGTACTTTTATCAATAAGGGTCGTAAAAGGGGGGTCCCAGTGCATTTAAAGCTTCCATTTGAATGAGTTGTGCGAAAACAGGAATCACTCAACTAGACAAAAAGATATCAATCCTATTCTGATGCTGAAAACTAAGGGACCGTCTCAAAATGTTCGTACGTAGTTCATATAATTCATATCAAAAACTCTGTATCAATTTATTAAATCTTTCGTATCATTTTATTTTTAATACGAACTTTTTCGTATCATCAAAATTACAAGTATATATAAAGTTCGTATTACTTAAAATAAACTTCGTATGTAGTTCGTATCATTTTTAAAGAAGTTCATATAATAATTTGCTAATACGAAGCTCGTTTATTATAATTGGACTATTATCTATAGTCATTATATTGAATTTATATTTTTTTCAACAATTATAAAGTTCGTTTCGTTATACGAACTTCGTTTATTTTAATTGGATTTATTATCTAAGATCTTTAGGGATCGTCTTCATGGCATCGTAGAAAGCGAAAAGATCGCCGTAGATCGTTTAAAAATCACGAAAACGTCATCGGAGAAGCTAAGAGATCGCTGTAGATCGTTTAAAAATCATAAAAACGGGATCGTAGAAAACGAAAAGATCGCCGTAGATCGTTTAAAAATCATCAAAACGGGATCGTAGAAAACGAAAAGATCGCCGTAGATTGTTTAAAAATCATAAAAACGGCATCGTAGAAAACGAAAAGATAGACGTAGATTGTTTAAAAATCATCAAAACGGGATCGTAGAAAACAAAAAGATCGCTGTGGATCGTTTAAAAATCATCAAAACGGGATCGTAGAAAACGAAAAGATCGCCGTAGATCGTTTAAAAATCATAAAAACGGGATCGTAGAAAATGAAAAGATCGCGGTTAGATTGTGTAGATTGAACCTATGAATATGCAATCTTGCTAGTCTTTTCAAAGAAGTCAACCATGTATATTTTACTTCTTTTATTTCTGGTTTTTTGTAAAGTTTGTATCATTTCTTTTCGTATTCTAAAAAAAAATTGTTTAATTCTTTTGTTTCTGGTTTCGTATGGAAATAATTATGCACAATTACGTCAGCACTTTTGAAGTTTGTTTCAAGATCGTATAGCAATTTATTTTGTTCAAAGTTTGTATCATTTCATTTTGTATGATAAAAAAACTTCGATTAAACGAAGTTTAAATTTTGTTAAACTTTGTTTAACAAAACGAAGTACTTCGTAGTGTTCGTATAATTATACGAAAAAAACATAGAAACATTTTGAGACGATCCCTAGGCAGAATGGATAAATTCACACTTTTATTGTCTCTGGCATGACTTAACCCGGGTTTAAACCAAAAACCTCCTGTACTGTAAGTGAGCGCTCTACCACTAGGCTACCGGTAAGTACGCTGTCAGTCAGTATTCTGGTTTAAGTTTTGGTTAAACTTTAAATTTAGTCAAACGTTAAATATTTTATCTGCAAGAGTTTAAAGATTGAAATTTATACCTAACCTTTAAAAAAATGTGAAGCCATCAAGAAAAACTTAACAATGTGATTCTTCACTATTAAAAACATTTTTGGCATACAGAAGAGAGCCCAGTTTTAACAGAGGATGCAACAAAGGCTTGACAACCTTAACAAGTTTTAGAAATTGTTTCCAGATGCATAAGATGCCTGATTTATGTGGCAAATTGGTAGGTTTGTTTTAATGAATTTACCATTACGATATGTTGACAAGCAAGTAGAAACTGAAATTGAAAAATGATTAAATATTGTTGAATTGCTAGCTATAAAAGATGAAATTTTAAGTTCCATTCATATTTCCATCTTTTTCTGTTCGCCTATAAATATCAAACCTTCATAGTAATTGCATTTTTAATTTTGGTAAAAAAACTATGAAAGCAGTTGGTGTCTGTTCATTTAACAACACATAAATTTTAATAGCTTTTGTGGTCATTAGCGCTTTTAAGTAATAACTTGTATGTGAGAACAAAAGGCTTCATCATATCTTATTGTTATGTTATGCTACAATGAAAACAATAAAAAACAATTAAGTACATGGCTCAAAAAATACACAAACAAGTGCAGCTTTGTAACCTTTATGGCACTGTGGCTTAGTTGTTATACGTCCTGTACTTTGTACGAAAAACTCGGGTTTAATTACATTTGGTAGCAATTCAATATGGGAGAGTGAATGTTACCAAATGTTAGTAACCAAGTAACCAAATTGGGGAGATGGCATACTGTGTTGGATGTTGCAGGGAGACCTTTGGTGGCATTGGCTTAAAAAAAACTGTTACCAGTTGTTCACTATATATGTTGTAGACCACAAATCATGGAAGTTCTGGAGGATGCTGTATAATGTAATTTAAAACATTGAATGAAAGAATATGTGCTCTTCCTTTATGTTTTGAAAACCCTTAACCTTACCAGTGTGTCATAATCCCATGGACAATATTGATAACTTATATTTCCTAATAAAAGCCAATCAAAAGTCAGAAGACAACGTGAAAACATTTCATAAATATATTAGGGATTGTCTCAAAATGTTCGTACCGTTTTTCGTATAATTATACAAACGCTACGAAGTACTTCGTTTCGTGAAACGAATGTCATACGAAGTGCTTCGTTTAAAATAAGAAATGTAAACGAAGTTTATACGAACTTTTTTAATATATGATAAGAACTTAAACGAAGTTTTTTTATCATACTAAATGAAATGATACAAACTTTGAATGAAGTAAATTGCTATACGATCTTGAAACGAACTTTAAAAGTACCGGCGTAACTACGCATAATTATTTCAATACGAAACCAGAAACAAAAGAATGAAACGAAGTTTTTTTAAAATATGAAAAGAAATGATACGAACTGTAAACGAAATCAGAAATAAAAGAAGTAGAATATACGAGGTTTACTTCTTTGAAAAAACTAGTAAAATTGCGTATTCATAGGTTCAATCTACACAATCTATGGCGATCTTTTCGCTTTCTACGATCCCGATTTCATGATTTTTAAACTATCTACGGCGATCTTTTCGTTTTCTACGATCGTGTTTTCATGATTTTTTAAACGATCTACGGCGATCTCTTAGATTCTATGATGCCTTTTTCATGATGGTATCGTTAGGGATCACAATAAGATATGATGAAACCTTTTGTTCTTAAAGGTAACATGCATGCTATTGTTTAAAAGTGTTAACGATCACCAAAGCTATTGAAAGATATATATTTTTCAAAAAATGAATAAACACGCGTAAAGCGTTAAAGATTTTGTGTTTAATTTAAAATAATTTTTATGCGAAGAATGTAAAATTAAAGCAATCATAATAAAACTTTTTATATTAGCTTTTTGAGAACACTGTTTCGATACTCACATGTTTCGATTTTGGTGCATGCGGCTAAAAATAGTAGTTTCGAATACTAGTTTTGGTCGATCAGATCGGCTTAAATCGTTTGAAAGTCATGAAAACGGGATCGTAGAAAGCGAAAAGATTGCTGTAGATCATTTAAAAATCATGTAAACGGGATCATATAAACCAAAAAGATTGCCCGAGATCATTTAAAAATCATAAAAACAGGATCGTAGAGAGCAAGAGCAACGCTGCAGCTCGTTTAAATATCATAAAATCAGGATTGCAGAGAGCGAAAAGAATGCCATAGATCGTATAGTTTCACATAATGATGGATGTCACACATGAACTCTATTGTTTAATATGCAAAAACAGCTCATGTATTTAACAATAGGTTAACAATAACAACAAAAGTTCTGACACAAGGTGCGTGCACGTGAAGGTGATAAATATCGTGCACATGTAAAATAAAATTAAAGTCATAGTGTAAATCATAATTGAAAAAAACTGAAAAAGGGAAAATCCTTGATATTTTGGTGCATGGATATTACTGTTCAGCCCAGATTGCGAAAATGGCCTGTTTATAAACAGGACGGTGAGATTATGTATGCATGGCCTGGTTATGTTTTTTTTGCCTGGATTATGTTTTGGTTAGCAGATTATAAACCCTGATATAAATGCTGGTCAGGCAGGCTGTGATTGGCATTTTTTGACGTAATTTTATCTTTGCAAGATAAAACACTATTGAAAACTAGGCATGGCAAAAAAAAAAGTCTCAGCATAATTTTTCTCTGCATGAAAAAACACCAATGAAAACTAACAAGGCATAGCAAAATATAGTCTTGATGTAATTGTTAGTATAAACTCCTCTTGTGAGCACATTTTAACATATAATAAACTCTGAAGTAACTAAATTTCATGGAACTAGATTTGCAGATGGGTGGGTTAGTTTTTATTTTTCGTGACAATTAAATTCTCAAGATGACCTAAATTATTGAACTTGCGAATCCCAAAATTTAGTTTCCACAAAATTTCATTTCATTTGAGAACAAGAACTTTGCCACCAGGGCTATTTGCTTGTCAAGAATGATATAAAAGCCGGTGACTTGCTATATTGAACTTTTTGTTTTTATTTTTTTGGCAGGCAAAATAAAGCAATTCAATTGGCTAATAATTCTTTTTGGAAGATCTGATTGGTTAAAAAACTATTTGCCTGCCAAAAAAATGTAAACAAAGTTTATAGCAAGTCATCCAAGTGTCAAACACATGAGCCGGACTGTGCCCCGATTATGTTCATTGTTTATAAGTGCCAAAATATATATTTTAACTGTCATACATAAGCCGGGTCCTGATTATGTATTTTCTGCCCGGTTTATAAACGGGGCAAGCTGGATAATAAACATTGGCCCGATTAAGTACGGCAGCTTGCCACAGTTAAGAACAGGGCAGAAAATACATAATCAGGGCAACATAATCAGGACAGGCCTGCTTATTACTCAAAAAATATTATTTGGCACTTATAAAAGGAACATAATCAGGGCAGGCCTGTTTATATACGACAGTGTAATATTATTTCTCACTTATTATAGAACGAACATAACCAGGGCAGGCCAACTTATGTATGACAGTCAAATATTATTTGAGACTCATAGAACGAACATAATCGAGGCCGACGGGCTATGTATGACATTTTTATATTATTTCTCACTTATTATAGAACGCACATAATCGGGGAAGGCTGGCTTATGTATGACAGTCAAATATTATTTGAGACTTATAGAACAGATATAAATAATCAGGGCCCATCACTTTTATAACATTTGTCATCACTTCTGACAAGGAAATAGCCCTGACAAAGTTGTTGTTGTTCTCAAATGAAACGAAATTTCGTGGCAAATACTAAATTTTGGGATTTGCAAGTTTAATAACTTTTCACCAAACTTAATTCCTGCAAAAAGAATAATTTAGGTTCCGTGAAATTTAGTTACTTCAAAGTATATATATTATGTTGAAATGTATTTACTATAAGAGTAGTTTATACTAAGAATTACATCGATGCTTTTTTCTTTCGCCATGTCTAGTTTTTAGGGGTGTTCTATCTTCCAAAGAATGTTTAATTCACAAAAGTTCGAAGAAAATGCCTATCACAGCCTGCCTGGCCAGCCATTATATCAGTGTTCATAATCCGGTCACCACGACATAAAAAGTGCAAAAAAAAACATTATCGGACCATGCATACATAATCCAGCTGTCCCGGTTGTAAACAGGCCGTTTTCGCATTTTGGGTAGAACAGGGGTAGCTACAGAGGATAGATTTCAGTTTGACGTCTCCCATTTTACAATGGATTTGTGTGTGCCCCCCTCACCACAAGCACTTTTCTGTTTGTTGATTTTCGTAAGGGATATGGGAATTATTAGCTAACACTGTATCTGTTCAAATTAAAATTCTAATATATGTAAATAATTAGATTAAGGCTTGCCACTTAGAGATATTAAGATTTAAAATTAAAGAAAGGCCTGTCAAAGTTTTATCTTAACCTTATCTACAGCAAAAGGACAGTGGACTGAGTTAGCTAATTGAATGCATTATATATAATAGCTACCTGCTCCTTCTGAACAACCTGCAATATTCGCTCCTTTTCGTCGTCGCTCAATCCATCTAAATTCAGCTCTCCTGCGGTGGGATTTTGTGGGTATAACTTCTGATACAAAGGGAATGATGATGCTGCCATTGTAGTTACACAAAGGGGGTGATTATATTTCACAACAAATCAATCCTATTTTCCAATCGGGAAAACGGGCTATTATTGCAAAATAAAGACCCCGTTTTTTATGGAGTTATGGGACAATATTCGTACATGGTTTTCGTCGCGTCGTAAATGCTTTTCGTCGCGTCGTAAATGCTTTTCGTCGTGTCATATGTTTCTTCGTGGTGTAGTTTTTGTCGCGTTGTATCATTCTTTGTGGGGTGGTTTTACGTTTCGTTGAGTCGTATTTGTTTTCGTCGAGGCGAATTTCACCTTGTGGCGTATTTCACTTCGTGGCGTATTTCATTTCGTAGCGAAAATGTTTATGCTTTTTTAACACGAAATTACTAAATTCGTGTAGCGCTTACAAGAAATCCAAGTCACATGAAAAAACCTTTGTTTTAGTGCTAAAAATTATATTCTATTTTAAAGTTAGTTTTACATTTGTGATTATGAAGAAATATTATACGTTGTTTTATGTAATAATTTATGTTTATGTAGTTACTTTACTTGATTTTTGGTATTTTCATCAGTATCCATTTAAACTACAAAATAGATAATAGATTTTACAGTGTAACATGCTAAAAATTTATAGCTAGCTATAGCTCTACCCAGTAGAAATACCAAAGCCACTAGAAAGAAAGTAAAATATATTGCGTAAAAGCTTCACGAAATTAGTAATTCCGTGTTAAAAAGCATAACTATTTCGCCACGAAGTGAAATACCCCACGAAGTGACATACGACACGACGAAACATGAGATCACTCCAACAAGAGTAATACGCCACGACGAAAACCATTACCCTGCGAAGAAAACCACACCACGAAGACAGATACGACACGATGAAAACTATTACGAGTCGAAGAAAACCACGCCACGAAGAAAGATACGACACGACGAAAAGCATTACGACGCGACGAAAACGATACACGAATATTGTCCCACATATAACTCTATAATTTTTGTGTAGTGGCGCAGTGGGCGGGGGCATCGACTCCATTTAACACTAGCTCAACACTGAACCACGACGTACAACATAAAGTTATACCACTTTGTATTTGTACTGACATAAAAAGTCCAACACACGTCGACTGAATTACCCCTCCAACCAAATGGACCCGACACATAAACTCTCATCTTCCAACATCCTTACAACACAAGCATATATCCCTGTAGATAGACCATAACCAACATAACATGGCATAGCATGTCGCATAATTGTAATAGAACTCTTTATTACTACATGTATAGTTTTCCCCGTACATAGGCCGTAACCAACTTAATATGGCATAGTATTACGCATAACTGCACTAATACTTTTTATTACTACATATGCATAGTATTTTTGTACATCACGGCAAACGTTGTACTAATATTACATACCACAAGTTACGATAGGGAGGTCTGTTATAGGCTAAAGAACTATCATTAAGTTAATATGTATAACTATTTTCAGTTTTTTTGCAACGGGAATTTTATTGTGAATCTAAAGTGAAAAATCTGAATAAATCCGCAAAATTATAAAGTAAAGGCCTTCGGAATATCTCGATTATCATCTATGGTCGCTTTCGGCTTTATCATGTTAAACAATGTGTTAAACAACTGTTCGCAAATTTACGAATTTATTGGAAACACATGATGTACAACGAAACGACGTAAAGCATCCCGCAAGAACTGTTGCACAACAATCAATCAACCTCAGGTTTGAAAACTAAATTTTTTGAAATTGAAATTCTGGAGGGTAGTAGTGCATCTTTACAAGATTAGGTGTAACTTGTTATTATTTGTTATCACAATTATTATTCCGAATATTTATACAGGATATGGCAGCTTCAGTGCTGGGTCCTGTGTATTAGGTATACACTGACATTGCCAACCAAATTTCTTTCACAAGACATCGCAGTTAACCCAAGGCGGTGGTATAAACACTTACTAAATCTGCCCGCGCTGTGGACGGAACCACGGACGTTGTGATTTACGGAGCAAACTTTATAGCTCCAAGCACGCCTAACTACTCCGATTTCCCGGTGGTAAGAAAAATTACGCTGGGTCCCTGGCTACAGATTATTCCACTTCTTGTCGTTTTGACATTGTTTTAGAGTGATATTATTGACCTCGATTATCCAAATAAAAACTTAGAATTTTGTTTTAATGAACTTCTTTCTACAAGAGAAAAACAAAAGCGATTAGAATCATCCCGTCGTCTCCAATAATCAGTCATGCTGGGAAAACGGGCTTGACAAAAATGTTTGAACAAAAAAAAGGATTTGAATAAGACATAAACTGGCTAAGAATTACAATAACAAAGGTTGTAGAGAAGCTAAACAACACTGTAAAATATTATATATATTATAGACAAACTTCTTTTATAAAAATTATTGTTGGTCGTCTCCTTTATACCTTGGAGGACCTTAATTGTTCGCTACAAAAAGGCATTGTTGTAAAAGTTAATTCTAGTAATAATGTAAATCAAAATCTGGTAATGACGTCTGCTAGGTGTCCGCTATAAAGTGTCTGCTACGTAGAGGCCTTTTGAGAGAGCTTGGAGGAAAGATTTTTCTCTCCTTCAAGATGAGAGTTTGACTTTCAATTTATTATAGTTTGCCAGGATTTTATTTCGCGAATAGACGCGAATGGACAATTTATATTTCATGATTTGCATGTTTAATGTATTTATTCACGACACGTTAATTTATATAAAATACCAAACTGCTGACCGACTGGTTATTATTATTAAGCATATCTTTATAACAAAATACGACAATTGCTGAAAGGTATTTTGTCCAGCATCAACATCAATGTCTATGTCCCAATCAGGTTCATTGGAGGAATCATCTTCTCTGTCATTGAAGTAAGGGTTCTCAGGACCTAAGTAAAGTGCCACTGACTGATGATTCTCTCTTTCTCCACCTGGCACAATATCACGAGAGCAAAAATTATTTTTTTAATCAGAAAGAGATATATACACAAAACGGCCGGTGTTAGAAATTGATAAACTTACGCAAATACGATAACTTATTATTCTCCAAATTTTGGCAAATTCGGCAACACGAACATTTTTTTTGTATGCGCTCTGGCAACACGAACATTTTTTTTGTATACGCTCTGGCAACTAGGTTGGCAAGACACATTTCCCTTTAAATCAAAAGTCTATCTTTACTTGCTTGGTTTTCTATGGGTTGACCCAGATGCACGGTTAGGCTTGGCCTAGTGGTTATGGAATTCACTTTGCAGGAAGAAGTACAAACGCATATCGTGCATGATTATTAGAGGGAATCTTACGATTGTAGTTGGTCTGTGTGTGTTGCAAAGTAAAGCCTTCAGATATAGGCTAGACCGTGTAGCGATGTCGTTTGCGACTACAGTAAAACCTTTATATATCTTTCATAGCTGACACCTCTTAACACGGAAGAGTGTCCCTGGAACGGATGAAATGACGGTCAAACTGTCATTTCAAATCTTCTATGTAGCGAAAACTTTCTCTCATATCAAATAAGGGTAAAAAACCCTGGAAACAAAGATGCGGACATCATGTTAGGATAATTATTTACATTATCCCAGAAAACGCTCAATAATAGGTCAAATAAAACAATATGGGTAAGAAATTAGATTTTATTTTTTTAAAGACAATGTTTTACATTTTGATTTATGGATTCTTCGATTTTATTTTTATAAGCCAGTTTATGGTTTTTGCAGGTGTATATAAATGAAAACTTGAAGGGATATCTTGACGTGAAAAAACTTTAGAGATACAATTTATGTTCGATTTTACTACACACTCCATACCTAGTAGTACGTTTTTGAAACAATAATCAGTTTGAAAACAAACACTTCTGTCAGGCAGATACTTTTTGTCATGATGGCGTCCTCCATTGGAAAAGTTTCATTGTGGATGGTACAAATCCCCGCCCCTCGTGTGCCCCCTCGTGTGCCCCTCGTCCTGGTCTGGTTGTTACGGGCATGCGCATCAAGAAAAGAATAGCACAAGAATAGTAAACTGGAGAAGTGTTTGGGAAACAGTGGCGCACGTGTTAGTCTAGTTTTCCAAGCAGTTAGGCATAGAAGAGAAAAAATACTAAAGGAAAGGGACAACCCGTCGACTTCTCAAAAAAAATAAATAGAGGCTGTGGGCGGAAATGAGACCAAAATGGGCATCAAAGGAGGAGATTAAAGCATGTGTGAAGCGTGCATCACTCTCCTTCTGACTTAAAATTTATTGTTATGTGTCTGCGCCATGCTTTCTCAAAAATCATTTACGATGGAGAGGCATAGTACGCGCCACCAGCAAGAAATGGTGAGGCCTGAGACGAAATTTGCTCGTTTTATCTACTCAGCTCAGCCACAAGACTAAACTGTAAGTTTTACCTCTGCTTTCTTTTTAAGTAACTAGAAAAAATGTTCCTTGCTATGTGTAGCTAGCTAGCTGGCTAAGTTAAATGGTTTTTCAAGTTGACAATAAATATATATGTGTCTAGCTATTATATATAGCAATTAGTTAGCTAGTAAGTACTACTACCTACTATACCCAAAGTCTCGGCGAATAATTTGGCTTTTTATATATTTGTTTTGAAAAAAGATCTGAAACGCATGTTGTTGAAACTGTCTATTTAAACAAGAGATGCGGCTACAGCGATGCGCCCAAGTCAGTTTTTAAATTGATATTAACTTTAATCTTTCAGATATAATCTATATTTTTGTTTTCGCTAAAAAATACGTAATATGTTCTCATGTGCCACAAAAAAGACTGTAGCTAGTTTTTTCCCAAAGAAGGTCCATGTCGCCTTTCCCCCTCCGTATTCCATTAATGAAAGTTGTATTAGCCTTTGATAAGTGTTTTGTGGCTTGGATCCTTTGCTAGTTGGAGACTAAATTCAGTATCAACCTGTAAAACAGGTGAAATCAATATGTTATTTTGCAAGTTTTATTCAAAAAAAACGTGGTGACATCACTTGCAAAAATTTAAATATATATATTATTTAAAATTCTCATGCAAATCATTCTGGTGAGTTTAACCTGTAAAATTGGGTTCCATTTAATACAATTTGCTCGATAAATATAGTGTATATATATATGGTGACACAATTCTGTATAATACTTAATTAATAAAAGCGCTGATTTGTATTTCAGCAATAAATTTGTCAAGTTTGAGAATAATTTGAGCGAGTTCAGGAGTTATTGGACGAACATCACAAATTTTATTCAAAAAGTCTTTCAAACACGCACTTATATGGTGTTTTCGCAAGTCAGCACCCTTGTTTGTGTAGTTACTATTACTAAAAAAGTTTTGAAGATTTGTTTTAAAAAGTTTAAAAGTTTTAAAGATTTGATTTTTATTATTTCCACAACCCACAATTTAAAATTAACAAATTTGATTTCACAATTTTCAAAAAAAAAAACTGAATGCTGTAAACCATTTTTACCCTTTTTCTGCACATGAGTATGAGTGCGAGGAGCAAATATTATATAACAATTTACATATTTCCCGATATTATACTCAATTAATACGGGTAGGTTCAATAGTAAACAAAGTTTGATACAAATTCATGAAGCAGAAATGACTTGTCAGAAACCCATAATGTTGTGTAAAAATTAGTTTGATGTACACGTGTGAATTACGTACATAATCAACTTTATTAATAAATTAAAATACTAAAAAAATGTATACTCACCATATAAGGAACGTGTTTTGGGCACTCCAGAAGATTTTAAATAAAAAAGGAACAAATATTTCTATTTCAAACATACCATGACCAACATATTAGAATGTATGAAGAACATCACAATCCAATATAAACATGTGAACCATCATAATCATAAGATGTTAATCACAATTTTGTTGTGCATGTTTTTATTGTAAAGATCATGATAATTTTGGGGTTCATGTGCATCACATGTGATATGTGCTTACAAAGATAGCCATTCTGATTCCAGTACTGTAAGGCACATAGCGGTTCTTTATTATAGTGTGTTCATGGGCAAGGGGTCTGTTGCCTATATTTTCTTGTGTGGTAAAGCTGGGACATTCAGGCAGTGATTAAATAGTAGAAAAATAAAATAAGACAAAAGACATAAGTTCATTATATAAGTAAAAAAAGTGGTGGTAAAGGGCCAATCATGCTACTGTTTCCAATGGATTTTCCACTTAGTTTGACACTTCACCTCAATGAAGTAAACTTAAGGAGTCCTTAACTTTCCAAAACTGTAGGACCTGCCCCAATCAAGTGAGTATTTCTTTGTTCTGACTCGAGGCCAGTCACTTATTATTCACACTGGAGGGTGTGTGCATCCCAGAAAATGCACCAGGACCCAATTGATACATGTTTTTTTTACTTTCGGTGAAATAAAAAAAGGTTATTTTTTCTAGTGACTGGAGTATTTATTAAGGCTATGACATTGAACCTTGTATCCTCATAATCCTGTACATAATTTGACTTTAATGGAAACAGACTGCTAATAGTATATACTACAAACAAACTGTATTGAAAGTTTGTTGGCATAGAGTTCTTGAAGAAGCTATATTTGATACAATTTGGTAGATAAATATGTAGCCAATGAAGTTACCCTGAGCACCGAACTCAATGTTTCGGCCGTTAGGAGTAACTAGAGTCTATTCAGGAAAGTGCGTTAGCCATCGAAAGAAACCTGCCAATTTGAGAAGTTGCTACAAAAGTTCTTATGCGGACTTTGCAGCTTATCTGCACCCTGATCAAACTATTTCACCTTTTTATCAAATACGGTACAAGGCGCTCTGCTGTAATTTAATTGTCACCTGCTCACTCTCCCTATATATGTGTATAAACAAAATTTATAATGACTCTGTTAAAAGAATATTATGAGCTTGAATGAACTTGAATTCAGAGGGTTCCCAAGCCTCTTCATAACTCCTCAAATCTCTGCATTTCTCCTTAAATCCCCTCAATTTTTCTTGAAATTTAGTTTTTCTTTTTTAAATCTCCTCTAAAAAAATTTAACATTTGGTTATTTTTTATATACGCTATATAGTTTTTTATTATTTATTTTGAATCACCACAATTTGTGGTTATTGTGGCCTGCAAACATTACTTTTTTTGCAGTGCTTGTATTAGAAAAAAAGTTTTTTAGTTAATAATGTAATGCCAGTTTGTTTGTTCCTTCATTAAAAGTCCTCAAATATTCTCAAATTTCAGTGGGAACCCTGATTTATCATCTAGATACGAACCAATTATAAGAATTTCTGTTTTTAACTTATTAAGCAGTACATATTTTTGTTTTGTTTTTATATATAAAATGATACAAAAATAAGATTTTAAACATAAAAGCAAAAAATGAAAGTTCAAGTACTTTGAACTCCGTACGTATCACAAACCTGCGATATGCGTGTTAAAACAGCAAGAATTTTCTTATTAATCAATTTTTTTAACTAAAAAAAATGAATAGGGCACCACACTAAAAAATTAAAAGTGCGTAATTGTTAAATGTCAAGTGGTAGACAGAAAATTATTATAGTTTATTGTATTTTCACATTATAATTAAAAAGAGTATTCAGTGTTTTTTTCTTTAATTCAATTAAAAGGAATGTTCTGTTATTTGATTTAAATTGATGAATTCCACCATTTTAAAATGACACTTCCAACATGTGTAGAAATAGTCTTTCTGATTAATCTCTATTGTTATTCATTTTGTCATATTTTTCAATGATCTTTTGAGAATGACAATAATTTAGCCCTCAGAAAAAGTCCCCATTTAATAAATTGATGGTTTATGTCAAGCAGGCTGAAAGTAAAACTAGAAACATCTTGTGAATAAATATTCTAACATTTATGGTTGATTTTTATTAATTCGATATATTTATTAATTGCAATATTAAGGCCAGGTAAAAACAAAACTTTCAGATAACAGGTTTTGCAAAACTCTGTGCTTGAACGCTTTTTATATTCTGTATGCGATCTTGTGTTTGTATGTTCTGTATGCCTTTTTCACGGTAGAGAGTAACTTTAGAAGCATATAAGGTTAAATTGAAGAAAAAAATAGATTTTTTTATGACTATTTTGAAGTCAAAGGAGCAAATAATGGATAAAGTTTATTTTTATTTTGCTTAATACACATTTTATAATACCGTAAAGAATGTTATAAAAGCAGCAAAAATAAATAAACTAGAATAGGCAATCTCATTTTAACATGTTTGTGGGTTGGGTCTTTTATAGCATTTTAAAATAAAAGTATTCATAAAACCAACGGTGGAGAGTGAATTGTTCAATGATGTTTGCAGTCTAATTGGTTAGGCTTTATTCTATTTACATGAATAGAAAGAAATGAATAATTATGTTTTAAGAAAACAGCTGTCATTTCTAAAAAAGTAACCATGGGTAAGAGAGTGAACTCTCTCGTTGCTGTTCTTTTATACATGTGTGATTAAAGTTCCTTTCTAAATTATTTTGTGTTTTTGTTGTTAAAACAAAAATTATTTAGTAAGAATTTTTAGTTTGCACTATTTCGTTGTAATTTAAAAATTTTGCTTTTGACGACAACTTTACAACCTAAAAAAAGTGCGCTTGTCTATGGTGTTGCTCCTTTAAACCTGTGTTTTCTTATTTTCTTCCAAAAGCTATACAAAACATTTTGTGTATTTGAATTTTATTTTATGATTACATTCTATATGCAAGTGCTACTGTTTTGTGTTTTTATTTTTATTTTTGTAACAGCGTATTGTATCAAAAACTTCATATCAGCAGAAGATTTTCTCTGTTAATTGCTAGCAGTATCCTTTTTGAGTCCGATTACTATTGGATACGATTAAGTCAGGCTTTTACGTGCTTGAGTTCTTTACTGCAATATTTTTTTGCTATAATATTGTGTAAAGTATAAATATATTTGATACAAGTTTACGTGATGATGCAAGTTGCAATAATACATTCTGAGTGTAATTTTAATTTTTACATGAGAAACTTTACTGTTTTGTATCCTCAGTGGAGGAGAGTGCATAATTTATTGTTTTAATAGTAAACATTCTTTTCGATAACAAGGCTGTTACTGTCTTATTATGTTAATGATGAAGACTTTATAAGGTGTTTTATTATTATCGTGTTAAGTAGAAAAGTTTCAAGCTTTGCTTTCACGGTAAATTTTATATATACTTTATATATCTTTTTGGTAAGTTTATACTTAAAATCTCGTTGTTGTTTAAATATCTTTGTCAAATGCAATTCTTGTTTTATTCTTTGCACATTTGTTCTGTTTTTTAATATGCAGAACACTAAAATGTAAAGGCCGCACAAATTTTTTTAAATATTGTTGTATATAGTTAGATTCTTTAAAGATTTCTGATTTTTTATTTTATAGTCTTTAATTCATTTTGTTAACTTTTAGAAAAACAAACTTTAGATGCAATTTTAGTTAAAAAAAACTCCATGGTGAAGTGCTTATAAATAAAATATTCTGTTATTGAGGTTTAGCTTTTGTTCTGTTGTAATGCAAATAATTTATTTTTGAGTTTTTATAAACTAAACAACTTAGCATAACTCTACCATTATGAATAACGAGGAATAAAAATTATATTTTTTTATAATGTTTTTATGCAAAGCATCGTTTTGTGAATATTATCTGAAGATCATTATTTTTTAAACAATGGTAAAAGTTTTAAAGGTTCCTTGGGCCGAGTTTCTCCAATCTGCTACTGCCATGTTATTTTATATATGATTTGGGATATATACTCTTGTTTTTTTGTGAATACGAATTCAAAGTAGCACTTTTAATCTGCGAAATTGAATTACCATCTTTGTGAACCATTCTATAATATAAAAAAAGTTAACATTGTCAATCCCATTTTTCATCAATCGTTTGTATCACCTATTTCTATAATGGTTGTGGCAACAAAATAACCATTACCAAGGAATCAATGGCAAATAGCCTACAGTATTCCTAGCCCCCAGATGCAAAGTGGGGGCTAGGAATACCTTTCAGTCAGCACATTTTTTCTGACTTAAAATTTTTACTTTCTTTTTCATAAGTTTATTTATGATGATTTTGTGATGACAATGTTTAAATCTTTGTAAAAAAGCTTTTGAATCATTTATCATTTAAAGAATCATTTATCATCGTAACTACATAAAAAGTTTTTTTAAAGTTTGGTAGCAAAACAGCTGTGGAAGGTTTGGTAAAAAAGCTTTTTTAACGTACAACAAAATTTGGTGGTGCGAAGACTTATCAAAAAAGACTTATCATTTATATAAAAAGATGTTTAGGCATTGTGAGAATGTTTTTATTCTTGTTTCTTAACTAAATACAGTTATGTAAAAACTTTGCAAGGTCTTTTTTGTGCAATATAAAGAAAATTCTGAGCTTTTTAGTACAACATAATCTGTGAAGTCCCTGTCTCAAAAGCATTAAAATTGGGAAAATATTTGTCTACCAACAAACCCGTTATAAGTGATTGTGCAATTGGTGTATTATTTTTAAAGAAAAATCTGAATTATTTTTAAGCATTTCAATAGGAAAGAAAAAACCCATATATAAACACCAAACTTTAAGTGAGTGAGTTCACACCTAGTAAGAATATGCTAAGGTTTCAAAGGTGCTAAAAATGTTTAAACATGTTTTTCTTTCATTTGATTTTGCAGGGGGTCGATGGATATATCAAATTTCTTTGCCAAAAGTAATAAAGGTGTGAAAAAAAAAAGTTACAGTATTGTATTCCCAACACTTGGGGCTAAAATATGCTACCACATTTTTTAATGATTTTATTCCGAACTAAAACAAAACGACATTCAGCATTCAATAACGCATTTTTTTTTAAGTATGTGCATATTTTAGGCAAGAATGTGTTGAACATGATTTTTATATTTTAGTCCACACTACTTTCGGCACGGGAACTAGCTAATTTTTTAGCATTTTTTTCTTTATTGCAATAAACGAAAAAAACGGGGGGTAAAATCACAAAAAAAGTGTATACCATAACAAACTGTATTTATTTTTATAGGGTGTTTTTTTACTTTCATGAAAATAAAGACTTCTTATAAATTTAATATAACATAAGCGCATCCAATCTCAGCTAAGATTTAGACATTGTTGAGCTAAAAGAAGTAACGAAATCCTTCATCTGAGCTGTAATTTTGCACTAGGGAACAAACATAATAATGTAAGTTCCAGCAATACTCCAAGTTGTAGAAGTAAATCTATGTACAAATAAGTTGTTGAACTTTATAACTATTTGCGGCTCAAGCAAATCGTTAAATTAAGAAAAAAAGTTGAATAGCCACTTTAACTGTAGCCAAAATTTTAAATATTAACTAGCCTTGCAATTTTTTGTTGTGTTTCACAGAACAATTATGTTACATTACACCAAAACGTTTAAATGGAACAAACAAGCATTAATACTATTAAGGATTTATATAACAAATATAGCTCATGTTAGATGGGGTTTACATAAGAGTTTCACTTTTTAAAAGTTAATTTAAATCTCTTTGGTTTAGAAGTTTTAAATTACTACATGATGTTCTCCAATGTTTGACAAAAAATTTTAAATACAGACAAAAACGTCAAATAACCAAGGCTCTGCACCAAGCTGAAAAATCACTACTTTTGCACACACACAGACCAGGTGGACAGCGTTTAAAATTTTCTAGTATAGCCACACAATGGAATAATCCACATCAGGCCCTCAAATGCTCAAAAACTTGTGCAAGGTGATCATGCTGATGTCAGCTACAATTAGCACATTTCAAGAATTGGGATTTCACTAAATAATCTAAGATCCTAAGTGGTAATTCCACTCTGAACATTGACTAGTTTAAAATGTGTCTGATACAGAAATAGCCTATGCACTTACTTGTGGCAACAAACTTTAAAAGCAGCTGTCTTATTTTAACCTAGATTGTGGAAGTGAAACTCACTTTGCTATTGTTGACGGAAGTTAAATTTCACTGTGGCTGTAAAGACCTTGTATGAACGAACAAAAGTGAAATTCAGGTGCAGTGATGAACCTTCAATGCACTGCACCATGTTTCTATTGACTTTAAGCAAAGCAAAACTTCATGTAAATGCCACTTTATCACTAGTATAGTTGAATTTAAAGGCACCGCTTTCAAGTTTTAATTTATGATTTGAAAAAACATGTTTCATTTGGTATTTTGTCTTAATGTGAGAGTGAACATTTCTTGAAATACCTGCGTGAATATGAGCTAAATGTAATTTTTGTACACATAAGGGCAAAGATAAAAATAAAGCAAGAAGAATTATTTGTTTTTTCTGGATGATATCTGAAGTAGTTACCTAAGTTGTAAGCAAAGATAAAAGCAATTTGGCGACTTTTAACTCAATCATTAAAAACAGTTTACACCAACTTGTGGTTAAATCGATATAGTAGAGGCTAAAGATAAGCTTAATTAATGTCATATGTTTCTGTCTGTGGTTAAATTAAATATATTTATTTATATATTTTGCGTGACAGACAGACGGGTGTTATAATATAACAAGATAACACAAATTTATGTTCCCATATTGCAAAAAAAAATTACGAGTATAGTTGAACAGGTAAAGTGGTATTATGTACATTGGATAAAAATGAAATCTAGACGTACTTCCCCGAACAAGAATTTTGAGAATTACTAGTCCTCTAAATTTAAAAGCGTTTTATTTGCCAGATTAAATCACTTGTAGGATGAGGGAGATTAAATTGTCATATGTCCTTACAGTACACAATTCTTGTGACACAAGGATTTTTCTGTCAAAATCTGTGGACTGACTAACACATTTAATCCATGAATATTCTATTTAGTAATGTTCCTGTTAGTAAGTACTTATGTTTTTCCCCAATCTCTTAAATATTTAACTAGTTATCGGTTGATACTACCAATAATTTCAGCTTTGTGTTTTTTATAGGGGTAAAAATTTAAGGACCCCCACCCCTCCCTTGCTAGTCAAGTTGTAGTCAAATTATTATGTGTCAACAATATGTCTGCCAATATTAATTTTTCAGAATTTTAGGTTCTGTAACAAATGTGCTATTTTGTCTCAAAGTTTGTCAAGCCAAAAAAACATTAATTTTTTGTGACAAAATAATCTACTTACAACTGGACAGTTAATTACATACATGGTATTAACAAAAAATGTTTTTGAATATTTTGGTGTTTTTTTTTAGGCAAAATCGTATAATGATGGAAGAGTGATCCTACTGTATTTGGCTTTTGTTTGGTAACTTGAAGTTGATATGGAAACAGCCCTTGAAACAGCCCTTGTAAATGAATCTGTCACAACAAATGCAGATGTTACTGAATCAAAGGCTACTAAAACTTCTGTTACAGATGTAAAAGTTGAATCAGATTCTAGTGAGGACAAGGTCAAAACTAACATGGTATTAGATTCAGTATCTCCTGATGAAAATGAAGTTAGCCAAACAGAAGGGTCATTGAATATAATCAATTCAAAAAAAAGTTTCTCAGATTTGAACGACTCAATGAATGGAAAAGGTAAGGAAAACAAGGACATCGAGAATGTGAAAGAGGAAGAAATAGATATCATGACAGTAGAAAAAACACCCAAATTAAAACGAAAGATCATTCGAAAAAGTTGGAGTAAAGAGGAAGCGTCACCGCAAACCCCTTTAAAAAAAAGTAAAGGTGGATTACGAGCAGATTGCCCAACATTCTGCAGGGTAGGTTGCACAAATACTCATCATGAACTCTTAATTTATGCACGCAGGATGATTGAAAATGACTCCTCAACAACTATGGTGTTTTTAGAACGTGTAACAGAACATTATGATGGTTCTATAGACACAATGAAACCTGGTGATATCATCTTTGACCCATGGAAGGATACTAGATATCCATTACTTCATTATTTGGCTTTAATGGGAAAATGTGCAGGTTCATTTGCATTAGCAGATGCTGGCCATGACCCGATAACTGTTGTGGCTGAGAATGGTGACACAGTACTCCATACTATGGTTCGAGAAATGTATAATTTCAACTGTACACATGGGCATATGGATATCTTACTTAAAAAATTTAAATTGTTGTTACGTGAATTTAAAGGCTGCATGTTTGTAGTAAATTACGAAAGAGATACTCCCTTACATGTTTGCGCACAAATGATTTTAAATACAGTTAAATTGCTTTCTGCGACTGGCCGCAGCAAACCGCCATTTCGATTGTATCAGTTTTTGAAAAATATGATGACTGCTTGTTTAGAAATAATAAGTGAAGAAGATAGTGAAAAACTTAATATGCAAAATATTTGTGGCTTTACGGTGGCCCATTACATTGCACAGGATCGTGCATCTAGCTATTTATTGGATATAATTAAAGAGAAAGGTGCAAATTTTGATCTACAAACCGTTGACAAAAAAACAGTTACAGAGCTACAAGAAAGTGCCCCTCCTGCTCCTTCTGATGATATCTTAGAGCTAGCTGTCTTTTCTGCTAAAGGCAATAAATACAAAACTAGTGCTTCGAAAAAGCCAAAATATAGTCCAGTCATATACTCAGCTGATAGAGGGAGTCCTTTAAAAAAACGACAAATTAAACCACCATCTAAATTCAGCGAACAAGATCATTTTTCACCTGACCCAAAAAGACCAAGAATAAAAGTGACAAAAACAAAAAGTGAAAGAAGGGCAAGTGTTAAAAAAGCAGAACGTGAAGAAGAAAATGATATTCCTACTAATAGGTTAATCGTTAAACTTCCAATAAGTAAGAACCAAAGCAAGCAAGTGACTATGGGAGTGCAAAATTTAAAAGCCGAACATAAAAGTAACGTTAATACTTTGCCAGAAGAATCCAAGTTAATTATAAATACAGGTATTAATAAAGAAAACTTTGTAGCAGCCGATAATAAATTAGTGACTGAATCACCCCTAGCTATTCTGTCTGAAAAAATGAAGGGAAATAAGAAAGCCTCAGACAACGACATTGTCCCCTCCATGGTGGATACGAAAAAAACAATACCCTCTTCAGATGTTAAACAAACTGTTAAACATATTCTCCCACACCAAATAAAGCTTCCTCCTGCAATAAAGGCTCAACCTTTTACCACGCAGTTTTTACCACAAACAACCAACTCTTCAGTTATATACAATTTAGCACAGAAAACACAGCTACAGATCACATCGCCAACAAGTTTTGCTCCGGCTTCCCAGTCCTTGCCTGGTTCAAAACCTGATTCCCCAGTAATTAAGAATGTACATAGCTTGAAAGGTACCAGTGCTACTGCTACTAGGAATGAACCCTTTTTCGTATACAATCAGAGTCAGCAAGTATTATCATCAAATTTGACAACACCTACTCAAACTTTTCAACAAAGAAATCTTCTAACTTCACCACAAGGCATATCTCCAATGTTAAGGAATATTCGTCCAACTTTACCAAGTAATATTCAAAATTTACAGCAACCGCTTATATTTAAAACGGCTGATGGTAAAGTTATGTCCATTAATTTGATGCAAGTAAACAATGGTGGTGCTAACAATGTAAAACCTTCACTGACACTAAACCCAAACATCCCACATCAAACATTTCAGCAAATGAATTCATCAAATTTCGGCAGACCTCATAACGTCAGATACGTGTTCAACCCTGGCCCTTCCAATCACCCGCAAGTCAGAATGAGAAATGCATCCAATATGCTGCGACATGCTTACAACAACCGACCGCAAAACTCCCCCGTGTATCCGTACCCAATGATGATGAATTCGCCTTCTATGGTGGCAGTTACTAGCAATAACGTTAATATATCTCAGCAGACATATAATCCATATATAAACTCTTTTCCTCCAAGACCTTTGATTTCACAACCGCTCAATAATCAATTTATTTGTCCACCAGAACTTCGAAATGTTTCAAAAGCTGATGAGAAAAAGTTTAAAAGTTTGGAAGCTAGCATCAAAAACTTGCATAATTCGGTTTCCATAGGTTTTAAACCACCTATAATCACTTCGTTAGCATGTAAAGTAGAGAGTGCACCACCAGTGATTATACTAGACAATGATGATGTTGAGATTCGTGATTCTAAATATTCAAATTCAAAGATGAAAAGTCCCGTTAGTTCGGACAAGGTGTCATCAACATCAAATATCGATCCAGATAACATGGGTAAGCATTATTATTATTTTTTTTATATACTCATTGATACAACCCTACTTATTCGACAGAAAAAAGATTATTGACTACTCAGGTGAAACATATTTACTAAGCGATTTTTAAAACCTGACCATTTTGCTTAGGTATGTATCAATTTTCCAGTTATCTTTGCATACTAGTTGTTCTGTTGTCTGTAGTAAATTACATCAAGAGTCTAAACCTGTACAAAAAACAACAATTTAGCGTTAGAATAATGATTTAGTTTTTCAGAAGGAAAACTGTAGTCACTTATCTTTGTTTATTTTTGGAAACATTTGCTATATCATTTCTAACAGAATTTTGGCAGACAAATATTGGTGCATGTTGTGTGTTTTGTTTCACAAACCAGCTTATCATAAACAACGAATAACATGCTAGTGGCATCATTTATGTCAAAATTTTGATTTGTAATTTTTAATATTTAAGTAATTCTTTAATATTTAAGTAATTATTCAGGTTGTCAAGAATAGCATGAATTTTTTAAATTGTTGTCAGTTCCTCTGAAATGTCACGAAAATGTCGGAAATTATGGACTACCTATAAAATTACTTCTATTTTTGAAAATGCTATTAAGGTTTGAATTTCAGAGATACCATTAAAGAATTGGTATTAATTTTTTTTACAGCCTCTGTTTTATTAATATGCTTTTATTAAATTTACATTTTGGGGGTAATTGACAGCTATATTAGAACACATGACGGACCCAAAAAACTTGAAAAATGAAAAAAATGTCAGGGTTTTTTCGTCAAAAAATGTTAGAAATATTTAAATAAAAAAATTAGGAGTTCATATTAACGTTTTTACTACAGAGCGAATAAAGTAATATTAAGTAGATATACGGCTTTTTTTCTAGCCTTCTTATTATGTGTTTTTGTGATTTGCAATATTTTTTTGAGTAAACAGTGGTAATTTCAGTAGTAATTTCAAAATGTTGACTCCATTGTTTAATTGTAATACCTATTGTCTCCAAACTGGGGCGGTTCCTTTTAAGTTTTCAGTACACATGAGACCTCTTTACGCTTTAGTTATGGTGATAAAGAACTATTTACAAGAGAAGGGTTCCATCAGTGATTTCATGAAGTACTCGCAAGAGAAGAAAGATTCGTTGTTACAGAACCTACAAGAGGAACGTCAACGCATTGGCGGTATGTGAAATCTTTTTGGAGGTTTAACAAAAGTGTAAGCACGTGATAAAATTGTGGAACTGGTACGGAGTTTGCTGTTCACAAAGTAGCTAAAGGGAACTTTTTACTAGGATTTAAGTTTTGAAGTTTGCCAATGCAAACAAAGCGAACTTTGTGACTGGCACTTCTCCACAAAAAAATTTTTCTGAGCTTCAAGGTAATGCCGGATTGAATCTGCAAAGATTTTGATTTTGTTGCTTTTAAATTCAAAATTGCACGAAAGAAAGATGGTTCTTTTTATTTCACAAATATGAAAAAAAGGAATTTGATGATTGTGAGACGTTTTGTATGCGGTAATAAACTTAAAGTTTCAAGACGCGAATGTTAAATGCTAAAATAAAAATTATTTTTCCGACCTTAGCAGAAGCGTTCGAAAATCTTTTGTAAAAAAACTTTTTTTCTGAAATCTTGTTACTTAATGTATGCTGTGCACTAAATTATTTTGGGTTTTTTATTTGAACATTTCTGTGTACTTTTCGCAGATTGACCCAAAACTTTACAACAAAATCTTGAAAAAGCCACATAAATTTTTAAATTTGTCTAGTATCGTGATTATAGAGAAGAAGTAGGATATTTCGTGTATTCGTAGCCTAGAGTAGGGATTTACAATACGGGGTGCCAAATCGGTAAAAATATCGCATTTGCTATTTTATATTTCACGCGCCCTTTCGCACAACTCTGTCCTCAGAGAAAATATACACACTAGTTGTTAGCTCGTAGAAAAATACACAGCTTCGCCTATTGTTTATATTCTGTTTCCTAAAATTAACGCTTCTCACATCTTTAGCATCTCAATTTCGTGCAATTGTAACACAAAATAGCGGCCCGGCAACTATTTTGAACACACAGAAGATCGGTATTATCGATATAGAAACAACCTATCCTGATTATTTTAGATGTTAACAAAGAAATTATTAATCGAGAAAACGAGTTGGCATCTACACGAGAAAATATCGTTGAAAAGGAAATGGAGATCGCGCAACTTCGCTTAAAAGTTTCCAACATGATTAATAACCTCCAACCGTTACGCACGAAGCGAAACGAACTTGTCGATTCGTGTTCTTCGATAGAGAAGCGAATAAAAGCCGTGGACGAACGGACGGAGTTATTTCAGTCTTTCGCCATTGAAAAAACCTCGTAGGGTTTTGTTTTTTTTGGTATACATTTATTTTTGTTCACGTAACACTTTCGTAACACTTTCTTTATAGTTCATTTGAAGAATTCTCTTTCATCAAAAAAATACGTTATCATAATGGTGTAAAGTATGGCGTTAACGCCCATAGCGAGTGACGTATATCAATGCCGCCCACAGTATATATATGTTTTCTTCAGTACCATTTTTGTATACATTTTCTTTTTTCTTTTCTTTTTTTTATTTAAATACTACCTGTCACTCCCGATTCTTGTATATTTTATTTGCTATAACAGAGTTGTATAGACTTATTAAAAGAACTGAAAAACGTAAAATAAACTTGTATATTATATATCATACTATTTTTTTTTTGGATGCGCAAGAAACCAAAATCACTCGTCACCAAGGATAGTCTCTTCAGTTCCTAACGGTACTGCTATCAATGAGACGGGGGTCCTTGTGTATTTAGAACATAACAGTTTGTCATGCAAAGATGACAAATGTCGTCTAGGAATGTCCTAGGTTGTCCTGGAATGTAAAAGTCCCAAACGAAAGAAATTATAAGTTCCTGTGGTCCGTTATTTAAGAACCGGATAATTGCGGTCGACCCAACACACGCAATAATTTATAAGATCGCTAAAGGTAACAATGAAATATTCATGTAAAGCAAATAGCTGTTTTAAATTGTGTTCCAGTCCCTCTTTCTTCTTCATCATCTTTCACTGCCATCATCTTTCACTGCCTATCAACGAAATTTGATAAAATTTTACTTTTTCATTTTTTTTTAAGTTAGCTGGTATTAATATACCTCAATAAGAATTCATTTTATATACAATTAAAACGTTACAAATTTATAAAATTCAAGAGATACAAAAAATCCTAATTTACATATATATATATTATATAGATAGATATGTGCAAAAGTATATACGTGATACAGCGACGAATCATATCTGCTAAGAACAAAAGGTGTAATGCCAAATCTCAGGCGATTGTGAACTAGAAAAAAAATTACTTCGAAGTGATATTTTTAAGTGTAGCTTTTTCTTGTAAATGCCGTCTTCTTTAATTAATAGAAAAATATCATAATAAATATTCTAGTTAATTCTTGGCATTGCCGAATTACATAAAATAAAAAACAGTTATTTAATTCGTTTTTAACAAAGTTTGCTAGAAAGGTCCAAGTATGGAAGAGGGTGATAATTAATGGTCAAGAATCGTTGTGAGAATGCATGTGAAACTTTAGGTTGGATAGTTTACTGAAAGTCTTTCCACATTCCGTACAATTATGCGGTTTCTCTCCGGTGTGAACGAGCATGTGATTTCTGAGGTTGCCTTTCTGATGAAAACCTTTCCCACACACATCACATACAAAATCTTTCTCGTTGTTGTGTATCTTCATGTGCGTCTTCAGTGTTGACGAACGATTGAAAGCTTTGTGGCAAAACTCACACTTATGAGGCTTCTCAGCGGTGTGAATGATTTTATGTCTGCATAATGTGCTGGAGAGCCTAAAGCCCTTTCCACACACGCTACAAACAAATGGTCTTGTTTTAGTATGATCAGGCATGCGTTGATGAATAGTAAGTGTGTACTTAGTTTTAAAAACTTTATGGCATTGATTACATTGGTATTTTGGTTGCAAAGTTGATATGTTGTCTTCTAAGGAATCAATGGTTCCCTCAGAGTCTGTTGGACTCGGTAGATCCATATTTGGCATGTTGTTTTGTCTCATTTGCCCAGTCCATTTGTCATAGTTAGGCATGTCACCTTCTGACGATGAGCTTGATGAGTCATTTCGAACATTCCTGTTATGGCCACTCTCCTTTAGCTTTAAAAGTTGCGCCGCAGCCAAGAGTGTATCTAGTTTGTTTGGCCACTCCTTTGCTTGATCGGATGTTTTACGGGTCCAAGAATCGTCAACTGCCCGCAAGGAGTACAAATGATCCGTAATATACACAGCACTTTCTTCAGCTATAAAAAAAGGTTGATGCAATAAAGGAAAAGGCACTGGGAAATGATGAAAACTTTTTTCCAACACCTGAGGAAAAAACTGGTATTAAAACGAAACGAAAAAAATAATCAATCAATCAATAAAAATAAAATCACCACCGTTATTTATTTCTATGGTAACAAAAATTATTTTTATTTCTTCCCATCAAAGATTGATACCATTATTCAAATGAACAGTGCCCTCCACAGTAGTGGCTTATTTAATAATTGAATGGCGAAAACAACCAAAAGCCTCTGTGATGGAGAACGTAGGACCAGCTCATTGATCATTTCGGTTCAACTGAGCATGAAATATTTTAAATTCATTAATACTTTAATTGGTGAAGAATTCAATTTTTAATGAAACTACCCATCTTTCTTCTCTCATTTTACGTATAACCAAACAAAAAATATCAAATAAAAACTACGAAATATATTATCATTTCTTATTTAAATTTCTAAATTTATATTTCGTTTGTGTATTTAGCGTTTCCAACACACAGTTCTGTCTGTTTTTTGCTGACGCAGACATTTCTCTGCACACTAGATACACGAAAATTAAAAATATCTGCTAATTCTGACCTTTTCACGTAATGCGAAATACCAAATAAATAAACGAACTAAAAATCACATTCTTGTTTACTTTGAAGAGTTACATAATCTGGTATTTTTAGGGAGAAAGGAGTTTAAAGTCGCTTTCAATTAAATTTCTCTTTTATATCACAATCATGTTTTTCTTATGACTACGCTAACATATGTTATATTTCTTTTTCACGCTTAAATCAATCTTTCAACAAGAGAAATACAAGGATTTTCACAATGTTATAATCGTTAAAAACTTTGTCAAGGTTTTCCTCACCTAATTTTATAGTAGAATTATCATCTTATGAAATTTAGAATGTCAAAATAACTTCTGCCAAACAAATAATGTTTATTGTTGTTGTTGCTTTTCCCACCAACTGACGGAACAGATTTAACTATAATATATACTACAACATAGACAAATATATAAGTACTAACCTTCTTGGTATGTTTCCTGCATGTCATCAACCGTCATATTCTCAGGATCAGAATTTCGTCTCAGTAAAAATGATCTGGGCATCTCCCAAAACGAAAATGAGTTTATAATTTTCTTCTTCTTTTTCTTCTCTTTGTTTGCTTTGAAATAAAAACAAACAAAGCAACTCCGCTGATCAGATTTTAATTCTTGATATAAAGAAAAAGAAAAACTTTAACACGCCAAATTTGAGAATCCCAAGAATCTCTGCTGTGTATTAGAATTGCGTGTGCATACTTCGAATGCTGTTTTCCCCACGAACTGAGGATTTTGAAAGTTATTTTCGTTGCTCCTTTGCCATGTTTTTATTCTCATTCGTCTATTTTAAAAATTTATGTTCTTCACTGTCGATTTTCTCATTTCAACCAATCTAAATCGGTCGTTTTAAAATTGATAAATAATACATCAAAATTATAGAATAACTCGGAGCTTAGTTTTTCTTTAATCCCACCTGCAAATCAAATGGCAAGAAGGCTTTGTTTTCGCGCTTTTTATTCGTAAACATATTATCCCTGTTTTTTGTTTTCAAGATCATTCTTTATTTGTGTTCTTTATTTCATAATTCTTTAAAAGAAAAATAGTGTTAAAAAACAAATTTGAAGATAAATTAATAAAATCTGAAAAAATGACTCGGTTGCTCTTTTTTTCTAAAAGGGATTGGGCACAATTGAGGATCAATAATGGTGTTCTCACAAGCCATTCAAGTGAGATGTTTAACAAATTAATATTAAAGACGATACGTATGGTTCTATATTTTCAACTCAAGTGTTTAAAATTTTAACAACAGTCTAACTAATTACGAAACAACTTTGAATCTAAAAAACCTCCTACCCATGGTTTAAATATTAAATAATAAATCATTTCAAAAAACAAGTAAGGATAAATAGAACTTCAAATCAAAAAAATTAATATTATATATACATTGACAGTCAAGTCATGGAAATTTTGGGAAAACTGCTCAACTTTAACAGAGCTCAAAGAAACCACAATGCACTGCTCATTTCTATTCTTAGCTGGCTGGTACTTTAAATGACATATGTGTCAAATATGATAATTTATTTTGCGAATTAATATAGCAAACTACCATGTTAGCCCTTCGGTACTCAAGCTACCATCTTCGACTCACAGATATACATTGAGCATTGTAATATAGACAATATAATGCGTCATAAGTCATAATATAAGTCGTCAGCCGGTAGCAGAAACCCACTTCTGCCGGTACTAAGAATTTTTTCTGTCGAAGGATCCCTATTTCGTGCTTTTGTCAGCACGAAATTACTTTGTATGACAGATAATCTTAATATAAAGACTAGTCGCTATCCCGTAGAAAAATCCACGAGTTCGCCCGTTCTACATATAGAGGTTCTCAAATTATCACCTGTCGTACATATTTCGGTCCTCGGGTTATCACATGTCCTACATATTCAGGTCCTTAGATTATCACATGTCGTGCATATTTCATTTAGTAAACTTTTTAAATGGTACAGAAAAGTTTTAATTTTATTTTTGCATTTACCTGCTTGATATAAATTCATGAACCAAAGTTGCCAAAAATTAAAAGTTGCTTTGAGATTTTACATATGCATAAATAATAATCTCTTCCTTAATAAATAAAATAATCAATTTTATAAAATGTCATCAGACGGAAATACATTATTTCATAGTGGAAAATTAAGTCTTACAAGAGGAAAAAAAAAGCCCGAATTTTTTTTATATAAATCATTGCATTTCATTTCACTATTTTACTGCCCCGTCTCTTGCTTTCCTTAGGGCGAAAAAAATACAAAACACTAAAAAAGCCTTGCCACGAGCCTGTCTATTTTGGACAAACACCCTAAATAAGAAATGTTACATCCATTTTTAACGTATCCACTAACTTCTTTCCCTAGGTTCTTAAATTATTTGTAAAGTTCCTGAAAAAAGTGAAAAATAAGCTTTTCAGTTTTTCAGGTTTTTATAATATATATTTTAAAGCGTTGTAACACACGTGTGAATAAAACCTAACTTCTCAATCAATTCTTTCTTTATTTGATATATCTTTTATCACACACACTTAGTCATGTCCTTTGTAGAGCAGAACTTTATATGGCCTTCTCTCATCTTCCTCACTGTGTTTGTTGCTCAATGTTAAAGCCGATAGCGCTAACCCGAAAACCCGAAAACCCGAAAACGTCATAGCTTTCCTTCCGCAACTTAACTTTACATATGGTTAAAAAAAAATCCTATAACAAGATGGCCTGGTGACGGAGTTTGTTCGTTATTATATTTATCTGTGGCTTTGAAAACTAATTTATTTACAAGAAGTATAATTTTATCTTGCACATCAGGTTGTCTCGTTGTGGTAGGGACAATGAAGAAGATTTAACAGCAACAGTTTTTAACAGCTTGCTACAAGCTTTATAGTCATGCGATCTGGTTTAATACTATGCGCGTGCGCTCTATTTCTAACCACCAACCTCCGTAGTTAATCAATGTAAAAATAAAAAAGGAAAGATATTTCTATTTTGTATTTTTTTAAAAAAATCCATAAGATTTTTTTTATTTAGTCATCACTTGAGATTTAGAATTTCCAATTTATACTGCTAAAAACGTTTCCACTCCATTTTCAGAACAGGGAGTTTTTTCTCAAAAGAAGGTCGACATATCGAGACATAATAACAAGACGGTTTTAGTCTGGGTGATTAAAAGATGTCCACGCTTGATCCAAGAAGCCATATAATTATTTATTACATTTAACAGTAATTGAAAGTTCGCAGTTGATAAAAATACACGTTTTGGTTTGAATATAAGATACGCAAATAATAAATAGCTACACTAACAGAACGAGTATTTCTTTTTTACTTTCCGACATAAAAGCTGTCCGAAAATTTAACTGTCCAAAACTTCTCGATTCTGAAATTTTAATTAGCCTAATATCTCGATTCCTCTGAACCCTGTTTTAGCGCATTACACCAAACTCAGGGATACGCTGAATTTCCTTTGCTGTTCTTAGCAACGATGTTGTTAGCGCTCGTCTTTTGTTCCAGTCCGGATTTTAAACATTGTCGTCCCCAGAGCTCTTTGAGAACTTTCGAAGTTTACCTCAAAGAGCTCTGGGTCGAGAATCGTTTTTAAACATATACGCTTTTTCGTGCGATAAATGTACATTTGCATACATCATGTGAAAATGCGTAGTTGGTTTTAAAATTTCAAAAATTAAAGTTTTTCTGAAAATGCCATCTAACCAATGCGGTTAAACTTTACAAATATTTTCGAGGTTGCAGGTTCGAGATCCTTATTTTGACACACTTCCAGTTAACCCAGGTATTTTTCTCGGCTTTGCTCTTTATAGAAGCACCCTTTTAAAAGCAAATTCTTGTGAGTACTTACAACACTTTGAAAAAGGAAAGAAGTGATGCGGCTGAATCGTGCTTTAAAAATGAATATGGAAAAAAAGACACACTGAACTTTATGAACCAAAAGTATTTTTTATGAATTGGTTTCCGTAGACATTGTCATTGGTGTACGGAACATCTTATTTGTAAAAATATTTTGATGAAGATTTTTCTAGTCAGCTAGAGAAGGAAAGAAATTACTGATTAAATTCGTATAATTGCTGGGAAAGAAAGATTTGAATGAAATAAATTAATAAATAAAAAAAATATAAATGTTACCTCTTTCCAAGTAAACTTAAAAACAACATGAAGAAAAACCTCGTCCCCAGGACTTGTCCAAATATATAAAGTCTAACAAGTCCTGGGGACAAGGTTGCATTAAGAATTGTCAAAAAGAATCGTCCAACATCGATTGCATTTGGGCTAACATAAGAAAGAAATATTCTTGACTCAGTCATTTGTTTCTTTGGTGATTAATTTGCATTGACGTTAGGAGGAGAGACAGCTCTACTGTGGTTCAAAAACTGAAATTCACAGGCCCGGGGGGGTCTGGACGAAATTATTCAAAAATTTCCGTCACTTCCGAAAAAAATTCGTCACTTTTGCCCGACATGTTTCATACAATAATGTACTATATAATATTAAAAACA
This sequence comes from Hydractinia symbiolongicarpus, assembly GCF_029227915.1. Lineage (NCBI taxonomy): Eukaryota > Metazoa > Cnidaria > Hydrozoa > Anthoathecata > Hydractiniidae > Hydractinia > Hydractinia symbiolongicarpus. The sequence continues at coordinate 13,333,123 of NC_079884.1, forward strand.
AACTACGAATTCGGCTTTTTTATTGCATCCCATCTTCACACTCAATAAACGACACAACGGATGCACCAGTGAAAAACTACTGTGCGAATGAAGGAGATAGTTCAGCGCAACTATTTTGTCGTTTTTAGTACAAACAAAGAGATAAACAGACAGTAATATTTTTTTGGCTAATAATTAACTTTATTAGTTTGGCAACTAATTCCACTGACTGCCATTGGCATGATGCAAGCTTGAAAAGAAGAAGTTCGACTTGGAATAGCTGCCTGAGGAACTTTTGGGCGTAACGCGTTTATAAGGCGTTGGCTGGGCGTGCTATTTCTGCTGGAATCTTTTAATTCTGGCGGGTAATTACTACCCATTCTAGGACCGATAGTTGCGTTTGACTTTGGGAGTATTTTTAATGGATTCGCTGTATCGTTGCCAGTTTTAATACGAAGTGGATTTCGATATTTGCTCTAAAATGAAATAAAAATGAAAGCCTGTACATATTACACAATTTTATATTTAGTTTTAATTTAGTTTTTAGTTTTATTATTCATTTTATGTTTTTATTAGTATTTTTTAACTTAACCAATACATACATGCACATTGTTCCTACGCTATTTCAAAAGAAGAACCAATTGTAACACATTACAATTGGTCCTGAAATATGAAGCGTTATAATTATTATTATTGTTATTATTATTTTGAAATGGAAAAGTAGTAAAAAAAGAAAAAACCCAAAAACACACAAATTAACATCGATCATAAACTTATAATTTACGTGCGAATGGATAAAAATTTGGCATAACAAAATATTTTACAGAACAATATTTTAAGATCATACAAATCTATCCGCTCTGGGCCTTTAGAATAACACACATTTTTAATATGACCAATGACTGTCATGCCTATTAATATTGTATGGGGGTTAGAACCATACTCAAACGTAACGGATATGATGGAATATGTCATGGCACAATCGAAGCGCATGAATCATATCTCATTTGCTTTTAACATTGGAGACAAATGCACAGATTTCCTTCATTATTTCCATTTCAGATATATGTAATCCCTAACGGTTCTCGTTTTTTTAGCTTCATGGCCAAGGTTTTGTTAAAGCGGTACCATAAAGTATCCATACCTCACATTTCTCTTTTTTGTGAACCTTCATAGTTGAGCAAAACCTGTTATTATAATTCGAACCCTCTTTTCTTGTTTTAATTAAGCATTTTTCGCCAACTTTACTTCTTCCAGTGGTCTTTTTTTCCACGCATTCATATAGCTGCTTAGCTTTGATCCCAACACTTGTTTCTCCAATCCTCTTTTGTTTTTCTTCTTTTAACACACGACCTGCATCTCTATCACTTCCGTAACAAACTGTCGATGGATTTACCGCCGAAAATCGACTTTGTTTAGCAAAGCATTGACAATGTTTTATTAAATCGTATGGATTGCAGGTTGCTGCGCATTCCTTACAAATAGTCTTTTCGTTACTTCCCAACAAACTTTTTCTATACTTCATTATAGAAGGCAATGTTACGTTCTCCCGATATTCCCGAATATAATCATGGATATCATCGAAGTGATAAAACGCGGACTCCTTGACAACTGTGTTTTTATTACGATAGCTAAATTTTATTGTTTGTTTTCGCGCTTCTTTTGTTTTATTCACCTGATTGGTGATTGGTTCAACGTCTTGATATAGCTTTGGGAAATTGATTTGACAGTTGCCGATATAGTTTTTGCGTAGGTTGTGGGAGAGTGTGTCATCGCTCCATGCTGAAATAAGGTCATAGTTGGAAGTCACCTGCTCCTGCTTATGAAAACAGGGCAACAACTTCTTCTCAGTTTGATCACTGATGGCAAGTAAATGGTATAAAGCCTCTTCTTCCCTCTTGTGATTGTTTAATGGCAGCATATTATCATCATTTGCTGAAGGAGTTTCTACTTAGAGTTTAAATTCAGATTTGAAACTATCTAAAGAATGTTGAGTTGAATATTAAATATTTGTAACATCTAGCTAACCTTTTCTTCACATTCATCAGTTTTGTTTTGAACTATCTAGCCGCCATTCATACCAATACTATATCACTTTTGTTTTGAGTTGAAGAAGTCGTTGCAGTGACATGATGTCGTAGTACTGCAGATGGTATATGCTTTACATTTACAACTCTGCTTAGTTCTTCTTTTTCATGTTGCATTTTCAAGAATTAGTCAAAGGTTTGTTATGTAACAAACGTCGGCATCGTCACAGTACTAGCTTTTCTTAGCCTTACGCCACTATACTAATCTTTTAAGCCGTAATAATTATTTTATTCCATCCTTACCCTTCAAGGGTCGATTTTTGATCTGTGCTCCTTAAAAGAAGTTAAATTAAGGCAAATTAAGCAAAAGAATACCAGGTGTCTTTACTATCAACTATAAGAAGAAATTTTCAGTTTGTTTTTATTATGTTAGAACCAATATATTTTTTTAATGTAAGAAATAAAAAAGATATCAAAAACTCAGTGATTACGCCATTGGGCTTAGTACATACATTTTGTAAATTTGGAAAATAAAAAGGGTTAAAGACATTCTCGGTCCCAGAGCTATTTGAGATAAACTAGGTTTTAATCTCAAAGAGCTCTGGGGACAAAAATGGGTCAAACACCTTCACCAAGACCTAGGAGGATGCTTAGACAGATATGTGCCTAAACACATCTGTTTAAGCATTCAAGTAGAGTAGATCATCCAAATAGACTAAATTCCATTGTAGTTTAATTCAAAAGCTGTTTGCATTAGTGCCATCCAAGCTTTGTCATGGGTAGTTAACTTGCATTGCTTAACAGCCATAACTTTAATAATTACAATTACAGTAGATACAGGTGCATGCGATTAATGTATATTAATATTAATGTATTATTGGAGTTATGCATTGACAACATGCCCGCAAAATTTTCATAGCCTCCCTTTTTTGTGTGGTCTATAACTGGTTTATTATTTCAACTCATCTGGATGCTGATGAAGCCTGATAGTGGCTAAAACAGCAAGTGTTGTGGACATTGAAATCATACTTTAGATTATCTCTACACATCTGTAGCAGCAATACAACGTAGTTGCCGTCGGAAGAAAGAAAGAGATAGTGTAGTGGTAGCGCATTTGGCTTGTAATCATAAGGTTTAGAGTTCGAGTCGCACTTTAAATGTAGTGTTGACTGCTAATCGGCTTGTTTGGCAGGCAAGCAAGTTAGAGCAATGCTGTACGGTTATCTGGGAAGAAGGTGACGTAGTTACAGTCGAAGGGGAGGAAGAAACAACCGTTAGGATGGAATCCCTAGGACGTTAAAACTTCCCGTTACTTACTTACTTACTTACTTACGTAGTAGAAAGAGTCAGCCGCTAGAACCACGAGGATATGTTATACCTTCTGTTACTCAATGCGTGCTGCAAATATAGTTATCGTACCACTGTTATAAGAGAATTTTTTTCTTTAATTAATAATCTACTGATCATTATATATAATCACCTTTGCATGTTCACAAAACATCTTGTATTTTAATTTGTCTATATGTCTTGGCAAGTGAACAAAAATAAAAAGGGTGCTACAATATATAAATCGTTTGCCACCATAAACACAGTAAAAGAAGATATAACTTGAGCAGATATAGTCTTTGGTTATACAAAATACCTAAACAAGATAACAGGAATCTTGTTTTCTACCAATTTTTAAATTTATCAAAGTTCAATACTAAATTTTTATCATGTTGCTTCAACATGGACATAATATAGCGTTCACGGCAAGCAATCCAGCAACAACACAGTCAAACACTCCTTCTTATCCACCAATAACAGAGTTATTAAACGGAAGTAGAAGAATAGACCTGTGATTTTACATGTTATAACCCTTAGAATAGTAAGTATTTTAATAAATTTATGTATTAGGAAGTAGAAATCTTGAAAGCTTTACCTCCCGTGAAAAAAAAAGGTAATCTAGATCAACTCAAATTAATATGCTGATTAAAAAATAATTCTTCATTTTGTTCAAAACTAGCAACTTTGTCAGATAAATCCCCTCAAAGTTGTTAAAATAGCAGTCAAACCTGGCCACAATATTAGCTTGCAGGGTAGCGAAGCATTTCGTGAAAGCTTAAAGCAGTACCAATCTCGCGGTAACAAGATTTTTTATAACCCCCATTAAGTAAAATAAAGCTAAAATTGTTACTCAAGCCACAATGTGTTAATTCTAGCCCATATTATGTTATCTGATGGGACATTTATTAAATATTATTTATCAGAACTGAGAAAAACAATCTTATGATTTTTCTATTAGCCAAGTAGAAGACTTTGGTGGGAAAAAGTTTTCAATGCTAGCAAAATAGCGATCGTCTTCATAAAAATCTCTCTCTATTTTGAGCTTTTCAGCACATTTTTTTTTGTTTATATAGTTTCCGATACATGTATAAAAGTTGAATTCAATCCTACTTTTTCACATATGGACCAAAATAACAGGCTTGTCCAATTAGACCAACTTATTTTTTTACGATGTACGCATAACATTTTTTTTTCATTACGAATCAGGCTTAAACGATGCTAATTTTTCTAACTCAGCACAATCCATTTTTCCGATTTTCCTGATTTTCCGATTTTTCTGGGCCATGGTGTCGAATGTTGCATAATATGGGCATTGTGAAATATTGAGATGAAGCTTTTATGGCTGTTCGTAACCTGGCCTATCCATCCGTCAGGTATAAAACTATTACAACCTACTGCGTACAGAGTACTAGCTCTGCGCGTATGAAGACCAAGATTCATATAGATGTTATCTGAGATTTAAAGTTGCTATTGATGAATTATTGTACTCTTTAAACCTTATTCCGTTTTCTATTCCGTTTTCTATTTCGTTTTCTTCAGTACAAGCCACCGAACATAACGTTTTTTCCAAAATTCATTTTAGCTGTTATTTAAATGGTTGGTGGACTTTACACGCAAACTGGATATATTTTCGACATCTTTGTTGGCTTTTTATCGTCAACCTTTGGTCTACTTTCCCTTATCACAGGTGCTATAGGATTAGCATTGACTTACTTCATGCATTTAAAACGCTTAAATGTAACATACATGGTATTCTCAGTATTAACCGCATTTTGGTTTATGGTTTTTTCTTTGGTATAACGATGTTCATTTTAGCCAGCCATTCCGTTGGTGTCACAGCTTTTGTTTGTGCTGGTATTTCGGTAACCGCAACAGCATTTAGTTGCACGATTTCGGACCGCAGAGGTACAGTTTTATCATCACCTGAAGTTTTATTGTTGTTTAGAAAATTCTTCACCCGTTTATTTATCAGCTACTTGTTCCTTTTTATTAATCAAATATATCGCATACAGCTTTTTATTGCTGTAAATGTTCGTGATGTGCAAACTCTTTATTGTAAACAAAAGTATTGGTTTAGCCATTTTTCCTTTCTGTGGAACATAAAAATGGGATTTGTGATCGTCTGACCAGCGTGGTCAGAAATCTTTGTGAAAATTTTGCATTCTTGTATGAAGTATTCTGGTCTATTAGCTGTTCATTGGTTTATCTGTTTGTATATTAAAATTACTATTTAACATTTCTTTAAATAAATGTTAAAAAAATTTTTTTGCTGTAAAATCAATAATTGTGTTATTTTTAAACACTACTTTGTTTTAAATGCTACTTTGTTTTTTGCAGCATCGTCTACGATAATCGAAAGAAAATATTCCTATAGACAAAAGATTTTTAGATGCGGGAAAAATCGAAAAGAGACTTCCAAATCTGAATATTATCACTTTCAAAGTCAAAATAGCCATTGTTATCGCGGCACTGATCGTTCTAAATTCCTTAGTGGGCATATTGAGGCTGCTAAGAACTTGGATTGAGTATTCATCAAAATTGCGCTTCGTGATCGGTTTAGCACGCACGAGTGGTCAACACAAAGTCAGTAAGAGTATATCACGTTTGTTTTTCCTAGCTTAGGGGTTTCGTGTGGCCTTAGCATGACTCGTTTCTGACTGAAAAACAGACAACTCGTGTTATTAATACAAAGATAAGAAATCAGGTGTGTATGTAGCATTACGTCATATCTTAATCTAATATAGTAGTCATCCTCGTCCCCAGGCTTTTTTGCTCTTTCGAGAACAGCGAGAATAATTATTTTTTATTATTTCTTCTCGCCGTCAGAGATTGTCTAAAAGAGAAAAAAGAGGTTGGTCTAATTGGCACATAAAACTTCCATCCTAAGCACCAAAATGTTTTCCATTATTTCATTTTATATAGCTACCTCCTGATGCATTTTATAATGGTTTATAATTTTAGTAAACTTCGTCTCAGAGCTGCTAATGAGTCAGATCTATTTTTAGCATATTTAGTTTAAAATATTTTTTGGATTGAAACATTTAAATGAATATTTTTAGTGAATTCGTGTTTTTCAACGTGTTTTTTTAAATAAATATCAGAGATAGTAACAGTTTAAACTGAATTCTCTGGGCAACATGAATAATTGAATTTTCTCTATCAAATTTCAATTCAACTTGAATACGAATTAAATCCCTTATTGATGACTAGTTTATGACTTTAATTGACACATAGAAAAAAACTTTTTTTTTGAAGTTGGATTTCGATAAAGCTATTAGAAAAACTCAAGGAACCATCATTATGGATTTTATATATTATACATTTCTAGTTTTTTTTTTCTTATTGCTCACGTTCTTTAAAGTTCAAGGTAATATTTTTTTATGTTCGTCTTTTATGTTTTTAACTTTAAATAAGAACAAAATAAAAACATGATAGCCAATTCGATAAATTAGATAGATTTTAATATTCTCCAGTCCTCATTTTTTAAAAAGAAAGTAATCTTTGATTTGGTCCTTTACGTGCTTAAAAATGCTACTAAGTAAATAGTAAATTTGGGGAATTTCTACCCGGTATATTGACCCCCCTCCAAGAATTACTCCCCTGAGGATTATGTCTTAAAAAACTGCCTCCCAATAAAATGTCTTGCACTTTTTTTTAAAAAAAAATTAACAAGGAAAATATTTTTATTATGTTCAGCCTGGAAGATTTCGATCTTATATTTATTAGCAATTTCCAGTATTTTCTATGTGTGATTAAAAAAGTGTACTATTTTCTAAAAAGATAGAGAAAACAGAGAAGATTAGAAAAGAGATGCAGGACCCTTATTTTAATACACTTAAAAAAATTTCAGAAACTGGGGTGGCATGATGTTAAATGTGTCTGATCGTTTCGGCGCTTTCTCTCAACAATATTGTTTGTTCTTGGCAATTCTTCTTCAGTTCATAAAACATGTTTTAAACGCTAATGTTAAACAAACATGGTTGATGACGTGCATTGCACCTAAGTCTTCTACAGGACTAGAGGACAACCCGTCAAGAACCAATCCTAAATTTGTCAAAAAAATTGATTAAAGGTTGCTGAGCAGAAAGTGAACAAAATCTCCAAGATGATCAAGACTCCTTGACAAAAAATAATAAATGTGGTAAACATGATTGTTTAATTAAATACCAGTTTTTACCTCATACCTAGGAGCAGAAGTTACACATTGTCAAAACCAATGTCGCCTTTGTAATGGTTTCTTTTAAAACAGCAGCGCTAAAATATAATTTGTTGCTTGTATCCAATATTATTTATACCATATGTTCCTTAGGACATTTTTTTTGTAGATTTTAAAACAATTCTTATTTAAAAACACCATATGAAAAAAATGCCAACATACGGAATGTAATAATAAACATAAAATTAATGACTTTTTCGAGGAATTATACTTCTTAACAAAAGAAGAAAAAAAAGGGTAAAATCACAAGTTCGCATCTTAAGCAGCAAACTTAAGTTTATCGTCTTAACAGTAAAAACTTTGATGATGTATGGACTTTCTGTTCAACCATTTAAACAACAAACCCCACATTTAGCCTAAAATTCCTATTCTAGCCCATGCGCCAGGAGATTTGGGAAACAGGTTGATAAAGCATGATATTCGGTCTTAAATGTGTCGAAGATAATGTCAATTCCTTTCCATTTGGTGTAGTGCTATGCTGCTTTACCTCGCTCCTTCATTTTTTAGGTTATGCCCATATTGCTGTTAGTGCAAGCTTGCAAAACGATGCAAGGATAACTTCCACAGGCTGGAAGAAACTTACAAGCTGGACCTTTCCGCAAAATAGTGGTCATGTTGCTTCTTCAGCTACCATAAACAATGGTGACTTTAAAGCCTCTATGTCTGGTTTGTATAACGTGTACAGTACTGTTACCTTTTCCACGCCCAATAAAGGATTATTTAAACTGGCATTGGTCATAAATAAAGATTTTTTAAATCTTCATAATGGATTGCAAAGCAGTCTTGAAAGAGCTGATAAATCTCAAAGTCTGTCCGTTTTCGGAACTGTACGTTTGCATACAGACAACGTTGTATCCGCGTTCATATATTCTGAAACGGCAACAAATTGGACAATTAGTGGAAAATCAGAGACAACCTTTGGCGCTCAGTTTATTGGATTTTACGCTTATGTTCCTGGTTTTTCATCCCAGTTGTCCATACAAACTTCAGTGCAAACATCAAACTGGACGGACCTCTTAAGATGGAGATCATACGGTCGTCCAGGCTTATTTCAGAGCAGAACAGGCTTCTCCGCAGATGTTGGAAAGTTCGCACCAATATGTACTGGTGTTTACCAGATTTCAGCTAATGTGGAATATTTTGCTCATACCAGAGGAACTTTTTCCCTTGCCGTGGCAATAAACAATGATGTAACCGGTAGCATCATCGCAAGAGAAGTGTTGGAAGAAAACACAACATTTTCTTTAAGTCTGTCTCTTGCGTACAAACTGGAGAAAGGAGATCTAGTTAATTTAAAAATAAGAGGAACATCACCATACAGAATAAATATCAATAGCGGATTTTTTGGCGTCTTGGTAAATGAAGGGAGTGCACAACCAGGTAAATTTATTCTTCATTAAGTTTTATAGGGAAAAAATACATACTTCATTGTAGTATTTTGTGATAACTTCTTCCACTTTTTAAAATAGCATTCGTAAAAAAGAATTTGCATTTTCACGCGACTAATAAAGTTCTATACCATTTCCAAATAAACACGAAAAGAAGTTAGGCAAAAAAACAAACCAAATGCATTAGTCAGACCGATGAAATCTTAGGCTACTTTTCGACAGCTACAACTGTCATCGACGGGCAATGATGGTAATCGTCTTTGGTTATAATTATCTAATAAAATTTTCCTCACATATTTTCCGTGTCAAAATCAACTCCCACACAATTTGAATCTTACTGCAACAAACTTCTGTTGTTTTTACCCAACCCTGTTCCCAGGGCTTTTTTCTCTTTTGACAAAAAAGGGACGGCGTCCCTTTATAAAAAAGAGATAAAGGACCCGACAAAAAGTGGTTTTTACCACCAAAGAACTTTTGTTGTTGAATATTAAATCTGTGAGAAAAAACTGACTAGTTTTGTGCTGAAATCTCATTAGTCGAAAGCATCATTTTGTTGTGCACTGCTAATAGACAAGTGTTGCCGTCGTCGGAAATTTCCGCCCAACCACCAACCTCGTCCCCAGGACCTCTTTTCGCTTTTTTGATATCGGGGATGACACTAAGCAGAGATTCTGGGTGAGCAAATACTAGTTTTAATTCGCCATTTTTAATTGAAATTGGTATTTCAGGCTCACCATTCTCATCACACAAAAACAATTTTTCAGGCACAACTGTTTGCTCCAAATGAAGCACCCCAGCACCAATACCCCTCACTTCTAAAACTTTCAACTGGTCCTCTATGATAGAATTAAGAGGGCACACCACCAATACTATATTTTGGACACTCTTTCTTGGCAAAAAGTCTGCCAACAAATGAAACAACAAGGATTTCCCAAATCCAGTAGGTAAAACACCAATAACATCATATCCATTTAAAAGATGCTCGAAACATTTAACTTGCTGTGGCTTTAAGATAATATTATTTATGTTATTAATTAAAAAAGTTTGTTGCAATCTACAAAATAATTGCAATATCTTGTCCATTTTGAAAAACGGAACCCTTTTAACACTTTAACTCGCCGTTCACTTTTTGAAGTAATTTTAAATTCTTAGTTTTACTCCATATATGGATGTCACATATCCATATAAAGAACTGTCGACATTTAGCAAAAGTGCTGACGCTGCAGTCTACACCCAAGATTTCTGGGTGTAGAGAGCGGCCGGGTCCAGGGCCTTCTTCTTCGCGCCATCCCCGATATCAAAAAAGCGAAAAGAGGTCCTGGGGACGAGGTTGCCCAACCACCTAACCGCCGGCTTTATTTGATCAAATCAACCAAGCATAGTCTGGTAGCTATAGTCTGAAATACTGTTTACAAAATATTACCACGTGCTTTCTTGTATAGTTTAGTGGAGAGCTATGAAAATCATAAAGGCAACGGTTAATATTTCACTAGAGAAGCCTTGAAGTACAAAACACTTATAACATTATATATTTTAAATATAAAGTCCTAGCGTAACTACTTTCCCGTATATTTTTTATAGGATTTTCAACGTTATTTCGAGTCCCTTCAGTAGCCACTGGTAAAAACTGGCTAAATATTCCTTTTCCTACGCCTACAATTGGGTTTGGTCAATTTAATCCCGGAAGCGTTACAGATGGAAGGTAAACAAACATTTTTTTTTCATTGCATTCATTGCATTCAAATGTTTATTTAGAATTTGTATATATAGATACATATACACTTCCCTTGGTCAACACGGAATTTGGCAAAAAAGCCTTCCCATTTAGAGCTGCAAAAGTGTGGAATAATCTTCCAGACCAAGTGACCTGTGATGGAAGTCTGCTTTCGTTTAAGACTTCCATCTCTAATGTATTTGGCAAATTCTAATGGAGATCACTTTTTAACTTTTTAATTTTTGTTTTTTATTCTTTTTCTTTTCAATTTTCACAGATTATAAATGTTACTATGTTTGATTGAGCTGAGGCAGTCTAAGGTTTATCATTTTTTGTTTCTTTTTTGTTCTAGTATTTTTAGTGTACATAAATGATCTTCATTTTGCTATTAATTATTCTTTAGTTCACCTTTTTGCTGATGATACCAACATGCGGCACATCAGTAAATCGCCTACACAACTCGCCAAGCATTTAAATATAGATCTTAAACTCCTATGTCACTGGCTTAATGCCTCTAAGGTTTCTCTCAACAAAACAAAAACCAAATATGTGGTATTTTCAAAAATGCTTTTAAGCCACTTCATTTCAACTTTAAATTAAATGTTAATGGTACTAAAATCTATCCCAGTGATCAAGTCAAATATCTTGGAATCATTCTAGACTCTGACCTAAGCTGGATATCACAAATTAATAATACCATTATTAGTCTTACGAACGCTAATGGAGCTCTAGCCGAAATCCGTCACCTTGTCCCCAAAAATATACTCCTGCTGATTTACTATGCCATCTTTTATTCACGTATTTTATACTGTTCACAAGTTTGGGGTCAAAAAAGTTATCGTACACAACGAAATCATGCTATTTGACTCATTTCTTTTGGAATTCCCTACACACCACTCTACTCCAATCTCGGACTTCTCAAGTTTCCTGACATGATTTCCATGCAAAATATTATTTTTCTGCTTAACCTAGCTCATAATAGCCTTCCTGACACTATCAAAAATACTTTTTCCATTAACTTTTTTCATGATAAACCCACTCACTGGTGCTGATCAACAAGGGCTTTTAAAATTACCTTTTGTTTTTTCAACATCATTTGGGAAAAAGACTATCAGGTTTCACTCTCTAAAATTGTGGAATGAGATACAAAAATCATTTCCTTCTCGACTTCTTAGTAAATCTACTCTAGCTCAAACCTATTCTATTTGAGCATTTCTTAAACAGCTACTAAATTTTATTATATTTTATAACTGTATCAGCCTCTGTATTTTTTGCATCAGGCCTTGTGCCTTGATTTTTGACCTGCTTTTCTCAGTAAATTCCTATTTGACTAGATTTATCTACATGAACTCATACCTTTGTGTTTTGTGTTAGTCCTAATACTGTCTTTGTGCTTTGTCCTATTTGTGATGTACTGTTTCTTAGGTGGTCACCACTTTCACTTAAGCTATTTTGGTGATCTCCTTTCAATAGACTTATATTTACAACAATACTTATAAAATCATTTTTCTATAAAATCATGTACTTTTTGTCTATTGATGAATAAATTATTACTTACTTACTTAATTTGTAGGTTCTTTCATGGTTCACAAACAATATTTACAGTGAGTGCCCTTCTGCAGATTCAAGCTTCATTGTCAACAAGCATAATACTAACACTAGAGGGAACAGATTCTGTGTTAGCTTTGAAAACTGGTCTGTTTACAACTTGCTCACAATCATCTGGAGTCATCACCTATAGCATTTCTGGTATACTGGAACTACCAGCAAACCAACCACTCTTGTTGCATGTTTACTTGAGTGGACAAGGAGAGTTTTCTGTGTTGCAGGGAAGTCGAGTGAGTGTGACAACAACGCAACAACAGTATCAAGCATTTCATCTGACAAAACCATCACCAGTAAGATCTTATTAAAACTACTTCTAGGGTAAAAACATCGGGAACAAAATAAACAATGCACTTACTTTATTTAATGTTTGGCTAATTTAACAAACATCTCTTGTGATTCGATCTTTCAACAATAAACTGTCAAACTATTTTTTAATTTCTGAACTTTTACAACTCCATGGTTTTTTATATAAGGCGTTAGTAACTGCTTTATATTTTATTGCGATACTGTTAGTCACGGAATTGAAACAGATATCTATCTTTATCACTATACTAGTCAATCACATTATGGTTCTTTTAATTTATAATTTTTTTTTCCTTGCAATATCTAAAGAAATAAATGCATTATTAGTTGCCAATGAAATCCAATAATCTTTAGACATCATTTTCGGAAAGAAGTGCATGGATCAGATTGGATAATTTAAAAGTTTCAGGAGACGGTTCCTTTGTTTATACAAACACTTATCAAGATGGAAAATATATTGCTGGGATCAGTGGCGTATACTATTTTACTGCTAATATAATATTTCAAGATGCTCATGGACCAATTGGATTGTTAATATCTGTTAAAGGAGACACATCTAAAAGAAGATCTCTCCATGCAACTAAGGGCAATCCTGCTGTCACGCGAGATAGCCTCAGTGTAACAGGGGCCTTGTACGTTGAAGCAGGTAGGAAACCATTTTTTAGAAAATAAACAAAGAAATCTTTATTGACCGTGTAAATTATTAGTTAATATTTTGTGCTAAGGATCATCTGTGGCAGCATACATTATGATTGAGACTGACCCCAATTGGTCAATTGATCCACAAAGTAGTTTTTCTGCAGTTTTCATTGGTCAGCATTTCGGTGTGCCAGGAGTTTCGACTGTCCTGAAAAACAGAATAGCATTTACTTCTATGGGCTGGCACCAAATAAAGAATTGGAACACACCAAAGAAAGAAAGCGTTATGTTTGACACAGGTGGAGGTTTTAATGCCGCTGAAGGACTGTATGTATTTGTTCTTTTTTTGTTTAGTGTAAATGTTTGTTGAGTACCACCTCTTGAACTTGTTTTGCATAGAGCATCATAAATACTATGATTTGCTGTAGTAAGCAAGGGACGTTGAAGTATATATTTCACATATAACATTTGGAAGTCTACCTATAAATCATTGACATAATTCTATTTCAGATATACTGCATCACAAACTGGTTTGTATTTGGTTGCAACAAGTTTAAAATTGCAAGACGCAAGTGCCAAAACTTCGACCTTCACAATAAACATTGCAGTAAATGGAAATCCGTCTAGCTATACCAATCAAAACGGATTACAAGATTTCATTGAGAACAATTTCGACCCACCATTATCAAAGTAAGGAAGTGTTTTTATCATGGTATCGAGCTATAATTGTAATAATATTTTAATGTGTTGAGGTGGTGGGTGGTATAGCTAATTCAGAAAAATAATATAAACATGTTGCAACAATGAAATTCCTTAATTTTATACCTTTATCGTATTGTCATTTTATTGTAGTTGATAATACATGTAACCTATGGTTTAACATATATAATGTGTATGCATCCTTCTATAATATCTTGATGTTTGCAAGCTTTTTTCAAGCATTAGTAAAATAACACTTCTTGTTTTAAGTGATTATTACTCAATGGTAACTGGTGGAGTTGTCAAACTTAATAAAGGTGACACTTTAAGTGTGTTTGTGCATGCCACTGTTGACAACAGTTTTAGCATCAGCCCAGACAGTAGCTTTTCAGTTATCTATTTGACTGCTTTGGACAGTATCTATGCAGCTGGTATGCAATTAATGTTGAGTGAATCAATTGTACAAAGTGTGAAAGATGCTAGCTCTTGGAAGAAAGTGCGTTATTGGGTCACGAACAGGGAAAATACAGCTCCAGGTGTCTTCTTTCATGGTATGTGCTCACATATATTGTTGAGGTCGATTAACTTATACACAAGCATTTTTATATAAACAACACAAGGCTGAGATCTTCAAAAGAAATGAAGCTACTTGTAAGCAACAACCAACCTGGGAGGGACAACAGAAATCTTAAATTAGCAATAGAGATTGTGTTAAAATCACTCAAGTGATTTTAACACAATCAAACAACAAATGTGATTAAAATTTTGATTTTGATTGCTGCACAAGTATAATGTGCAACCAAACAGGTGAATTTGGTCTTTTGAGTAGATAGTTAACAAGAAACATGTAACAACAGTTGAACTTTTAAAATACAGAAACTTAAGCAGCATTAAGCCTTGTCAAAAAAAAATTCTGATTTTGATTAAAAAAAAGCTTATGTGTAACAATTGACTACTTTAAAGTACTTTTGCAATTTTTTTCTGCAAGGTATAGTAAAAAAATGGAAGAAGGATAAATCCACATCTAAATGATCCGTGCTGTTAAATACTCAACATAATTTTCACTTAAATACTTTCTAAGACTCATAAAAGTATATGTTCTAACTCATTAGGCAAGCTGCTAACACTGGATTCTGATGGTGGAACAATACGAATACTAGAATCTGGTTTGTACATGATCAATGCAAACATTGCAATGGGAAGTGGTGATAAAGAGTTTGAAATAGGTAACACATTATTTCAATACGCAAACTATTCCATTGAATATGAATTAAAGAGATGTCTAAAACATCTAGACTAGAAGAAATCCTTGTTAACTCTTCAAACACTTACACGCAGCAAATGTTTCTATGAAAGTTTCTTTTTTTCCACAGGAGAACCTTAAAATGGAAATAAGAATGACAAAATTGCCTAAGACCAATGGACACTTCATGAATATTTCTTTTCTTTTCTGATTTTTAGGGGTTCACACAACTGCAGGTCTTACTTCACTTAATACCAAGTATGGACAAACACCTAGATTGAAGTACACATTACGAATTTATGGTATTATGTATTTCACAACAGGGCAAGTTATATCAATTCGGGTATGTAAATGTTTAATATTTTTTTTAAAAGGTTTATATGTTGGATGTTGGAATAGATTGAACAAGTGCAAAATGAAATGTGCTTGATCCTTTAAGGCTTAAGATCAACGGATGCCTGCATTTCAAACTTATTTATCAAACTGTAAGAAATACAGAACGCCAACTTAGAATGTTCATTTTAATATTTTTTTTTAAATATAATACCAATATTTAAGAACGGCAAGGGCAACTAATTTTATATGAATATTTTTTTTTCAGATTAGATCCACTGCTCCACAGACTTCGTGGGAACAACTTCGGCCATATTCAGCACTGTCTTTTGTACGGATTCCTCCATTTGCCATAGCACCCTCTGTTATTTCAGGACTCGGAAGCGTAAAAACCTTACAAACTGCACAGAGGTAAGAATTTTGGTTGCAAATCATTAAAATGACTCTTTCTTTTAAAGCAGATGCACAAAACAGAACAAAACAAAGAAGAACAAGAAATTAAGACAATTGCCTCAATCGGAAGGTTAGAAGCAATGTATGCCATGATGGATTAGATATACAATGACATTCAAAAGCCATGTGGGCACTTACACTTATATAGTGTCTAAATAGTAACATATCTAAACTTTCTAACCCAAGAGAACCTAATAAAAGTAGAACCATTGCACTCTACTGCAGCTTTTTTTTTTTGGTTTTTATTAGTTTGTGGTCACGTGTACGCTATTGGACTACAAACACTGCTACAACTCAAGAGTTAACTGGACCAGGTTTCAATGGCGAAAATGGATATTTTGTTGCAAAATATGACGGCATCTATTTAATTAGCTGTTCAATTTCGTTTCAGTTAAGTGGATCAGGTCCAAATGTAGCAAGGTAACATATTCATGTGTTGTTTTCCGCAAAGTGCATTCCATAAACTTTTAGTTAAACTTAAAACTGCTAATTCGTCATTTGACAGATTTTACTATCTTTTTGACAGCACCGTAGTAATGACATAGTTTTAAGAACAACGTTTTCATTTGACTTTTTTTCTCGGTTTGCATAACAGAATTGTGACACAGGCACACACAGTCACACATTTATTTACAAGGAAACATTTAAAAAAAATTTTTTTTTAGAATGTTAATTGGGTTAAATGGTGATACCACTTTACCAGGAGTTAAAATGTTTCAATCCTCCAAGGGAGCAAGTCATCTGATTCCAAACTGCATTTCAGAATGTGCAGAGCCGCTTACGCAAGTGCTTCATTTAACTGTGGGAGATACCGTTGCAGTTTATGTGCAATCGAACCTTGAAAGTGTTGGCATGTTCGGTTCAACGAGCTTCATGGCAAAATATCTATCACCTATAAATCCTATACCAAATGGATTTTCGATGCAGTTAACAGAACCTCTACGGGTGAAAGTGTATGGCGACAAACAAGTTACTGGATGGACTACTACAACTGATGCAGGACAATTTTACCAAGATACAGGCAGCTCAAGGAAAGATGATTACCTTATTAATGATAATGGTTTATATCTAGTGTCAATTAATATCGAATTCATAGATGTCAAAGGATTTGCAAAGGCGACGCCTTCATTAGATAACATCCCAGCTTTGGTTGCTACCCATTATACTGACGAGGAAACATCTTTCACCATTTCAGTGGTTGGAGTTATGAAAGTAACTGCAGGGATTGTCTATACTGTCACTATACAAACAGATCAAGATCAATTTTACAAGATTCAGGAGGATTCAACAAGTTCCCTTGTGTATTTAGGCTCACCTGAGAGTATTCTTGGCTTCACTGCAACTTTTAATCGCATACAAACTAATAACTATTTTAGAGGAGTGTGGTATAAAATTAGAGGTTGGTCAACTGTTGGCAAAGATTGGCTTTTCCTTAGTGGTGGTGGTTTTGAAAGCAAAGAATCCTACATCGTACAAGAGTCTGGTTTTTATATCATTGCTGCGAACATGATGTTTACCAGTCCTTTGAACGTATCTTCTAAAATAGAACTATCCCTTGTGCGTAACAATATCAATAATTTCGCCAATGGATTGTATGGCAATACCATGTTAGTACCTAGAAAAGCTACTTCTGTTCAAGTCCATGGAGGTGTTTATTTAAATCGTTGGGATTTCCTAGAACTGCAATTTAAAGTCGGCATAGATGTTCAATCACTCAACATCGAGCAAGAATCTACATTTTCTATTGTTAAAACAGGTTGGAATTTGTTTTTTCCTGGTTTTTAAGAATTATGCTTACATGAAACTACATTGTTGGCTTATTTGCTTTATATACGGCATGTTTATAGTTAAACTCTCATAAATAAAACAAATGTCGACACTACTTTGTCAGAAGAAGGTCATAAGGCCTGAATATAACAGACGCAACAAGACATCTTATTGTTAAATAAAAAGAGCATAATAACCAGTATTAGAAAGATTCCAAAACGCTATAAAATAAATGTGAATTTAAAATTTTTGTAAAATATGCCTTTGTAAGAAAGAATTGCTTCAGTAAAACAACAATTCTATTGTAGGTGACGACATTAGCTCCATGCCTTGTTCAGATTTTGGACCAAACATAATAGGTCGTATCTATCCTGACAATGTACGTTTGAAAAGTGGGTCAGATATTGAATGGAACTGTTTTGCAACAGGGGATAATCCAGTATATCAATGGGTTAAAGACGAACAGGTAATTAGAAGCAATGACCTTTTAGTTCTTAATTGAATAGAGGTAGATTCTGAATATTGTCTGATAGTAGGTGCAAAAATAATGGAAAGATTTGGTCTGTTTCTTTTTAGCTTATAGATGGTGCAACTGGTACGAAGTATAGAAAAACCGATTTGGCTGTTTCAGATTCTGGTTTATATGTCTGTAATGCTTCCGCTGGAGGGATTGTAACATTTTCTAATGTCGCGAAATTAACTGTTTTTGGTATGTTCACGAATAATTTCTTGTTTATATTGTGTTGATTCAGCATGAAATGTTAAACGTTGAAGGAAGATCCACTGCCAAAACGTCGCATTTTTGTACCTTTTGCAATCAAAATTTTAACAATAAAGCACAAATTTCCAAAAGGGGGAACAATCATTTGGTAAAAATAACAAAACAGCTCCAAACTGGTTGACTAAAAACGCATTTGCTAAAGCTTAAAATAGTATTACTTATAGCAATTGCCAGGCAAACAGGAGGTCAAATCCAATCCGATCCATCATCTTTGCACCAATTGAAAAGCAAATGTACAGGATCACTGATACCTTTTTTCAAGCTTTTACTATTAGTATAAAAAATGCTTTTTTATGTTATTTAGAACCATTTCCAAGATATTTGAATAAGCCAAGCGAGTTTAATCTTCAAGTTCCTGAGAATGGAGCAACTACAGCAGAACTGTTGCAAATTATGGCGCAAGCAGAAAGTTTTGTAACACAATTCGCCGAAATAAATTTCAGCATAATAGGAGGTAATCTAATATTTAAAGAAGTAGTTAGATAAACACCTTTTTTTCCATATTGCACATAAATCATCAGATAAAAAATAAAGATTACTTAATCCACCCTTGTTCCTAGGGATATATGTCTAATCTCATTAAAAGGCAAAAGTCCCTAGAACAAGGGTAATTCTTTCCCAACAATTGTAAAAGAATATGTTCAACTTTAACAAATCTCCTTTACCAGTAGCAGTATTTTTTTCTTGTTTATTTAATCAGGTGACATTCAAAATCAGTTTAGCATCAGTCCAAATCAGTCAATAGAGGGCACTACTCTATCACGTATTAAAGCGTTAGATCGAGAACAGATCGCCACGTATGTTATACAACTAGCTGCCACTAATCCGCTTTTTCAAGATGCATCTGTCATCCAAAACATAACCATTAAGGTCATAGATCTCAACGATAATTCACCAATTTTTGCACAGAAAACATATAACGTAACAATACCGGAAAGTACCCCTGTTACTGCCAGCATCCTGACCGTCTCAGCAACTGATGCAGATGACGGTGCTAATGCTGTTATTCGTTACGAGATGATACCTGGTTCATCAAGTGATATATTCTCGGTTAACGATATCACAGGCGAGATTACATTGGACAGATTGGTAAACAGGGAGCAAAGGGAAATGTACGTGCTGTTCGTCAAAGCAAGTGATGGAGTTTTTTCAGATTATACGGAAGTCACCATAACATTATCTGACATTAATGAATTCACACCACGCTTTCTACAAAAGGTATATACCGTCGAGGTCCCAGAATCATTAATACCCGGTGTACCAATTTTACGGATCCTTGCAGTGGACGAAGATACAGGAAACAATTCGAAAATTAACTACATGATAATTAGTGGCGATCCTGCTAATGCGTTTGCACTAACAGAAACAGGTGATTTGCAGACAACGACTGTTTTAGATTACGAAACAAATGAAACCTACCATTTAGCGATTGGGTTGCAAGATTATGGCAATCCTCCTTTAGTTTCTGATGAAACTGCATCTGTTACTGTGGTCGTGCGCAATACAAACGACAACAAACCTAGGTTTACGCAGGAAAAATATAAAGGATATTTAAAAGAAAATTCAATGGTGTTTGATCCAGTGTTTACTGTGACAGCTCGAGATCCTGATGGAGGTGAGAATTTTTAGTTACGTTTGTAGATACGGTTTTTAATTTTTTTACTGGAAAAATCAAAGTTAACAAACGCAAATACTCTAAATGATTTTTAAGTACAATAAAAATATTAAATTATTTGTTGGTGGAAACTCTCTCGCAAACTAAAAAAAGGCATTAAAAGTTTTATAAGAAGTATGTGGAATGTTATAAAACACTAACGCAATGATTAATTTGGTTTTGACATGCAGAACTTACCTTATCTTCTTAGGTGGCATCGATGCAATTACTTATGCCATTCCATCAGAACAAAACTTTTCCTCTATATTTGAAGTCACCAAAAAAACTGGACACATCGAAGTCAAAAAACCATTAGACTATGAACAGCAGCATTTCTATCAATTCACAGTTCAAGCTTTGGACACTGGATTGCCACCTAAAGTCGCCACTGCAATTATTGAAGTTGAAATTGTAGATGTCAACGATAATAAACCTATTTTTGTAAACACAAGTCATCGTGTACAAGTATTCGAGACTTCAGATACTAGTAGAGAAATTTATCAAGTGAGTGCCACTGATGCAGATGATAGAAGCGGAGCTAATGCAAAAGTCACTTACATAATTACGGGCGGTAACACTGAAGATATGTTTTACATCAACTCTGAAAAGGGTAAAACTATTTTTTGCTGATATTTTCATGCATGCCGGCTATTTAGAGACTTTTTAAAGAAAGCTGTAAAAGTAAGGCTATAAGTTAGGATATAAACACAACTGTGCAAAAGTCTAGTAAGATATTTTTTCTGCAAAGTATTATATAATTAAAATGTTTTTTTTTCAAATGTTATATAGGTGCTGTTATTGCTCAAAAACCATTAGATCGTGAGAAAGTCTCTTACTACAAACTTCAGATCAGCGCATTTGATTCTGGCACACCACCACAATTTTCTGAAAATACCTTTACGTTGGAAATTACAGTTCTTGATGTCAATGATAACAGTCCTTTCTTTGATAAATCAGCATATGAAGTCAGTGTGTCTGAAAATGCTGCAGTTGGATCCACTTTAATCACGTTCACTGTGGTTGATTATGATGGAGGAAGAAATGGACAGTTTAATGTTACCATTTCAGAGACATCGTTTGGAAGCACCTTTGCTGTTGATAAAATTACAGAGTCAACATTTGGTTTGACGTTGTTAAAGCCTCTTAATTATGAAGTGCGCCCTACCCACGAGTTTACTGTAATTGGTAAAGATTTTGGGACTCCAAAGTTGGAAAAGGCTGTATCAGTAAGTCTAAATAATTTTAATTTTATATGAATTTATTTTGGTGATTTAACAACTTTGTTTTCTTTTGTTTAGGTCAAAGTTATAGTTCTGGATGTTAACGATCATGTTCCGAAGTTTGAGTCAAGTTCGTACTTTATCACAGTGACAGATACAATTCGTGTAAATTCTACAGTTCTGCAAATGGTGGCAACCGACCTAGACCCAGGGCGTGATCGTCTTTCATATGAAATTATTGCTGGAAACATTGGAAAAGCCTTTTTTATTGAGAAGTATACAGGTATCTCCTTTCATTCATTTGGTCAAGTTGCTTATTGCTTTAATTGTCAATAATTTTAAAGGACTTCGCTGAATTTTTCTCATTTTTTGTCTGCATTTTTTTTTATTTTGAAATTGCTTACTTTTCCGAGGGGAAAATTCTATTTATACTATTGACCTGAATATCATATGTTTGTAAGTGAAATTATTTTACATATTGTTTCAGGTGTTGTAAGAGTATCATCGCGTAATGATATGACCTTAAATCCAACTTACGAACTCCATATTGTCGCTATGGACAGTTTTGATCCTCGGAAAGTATCGAACAGTACAATTCTTTATGTGCGCGTAGCAAGAAAGCCTTCGATTAACTTGATTGATACAACAATTGGACAATTTCAAATTAAAACGCAAATTGATATGTCTGACTTTGATCATTTGCGTAATTTGGTAAAATATCAAGTGCTTGTTCAGCAGGTCGATGCAATTAAAAATAACGGTAAGTTGCTACTGTTTCTTGGTAAAATGCGCGAAAGTAGATAAACAATAACGTCAACGACGACGGCGACAACAACAACAAAGACGACGACGGCAACAACTACAACCCTTAGCATATTTTATACACAAAACCATGGAAACCAGACAATACTGTAATTTTTTTGAATGTTTCTTTATTTATTAAAAACTTTATTGAAGCAACTATGCAAGTTAGCCAGGTAGCTCATTTTTAGAATCAGTAAAGTGTAGGAGAGATTATCCTTATTTTGATAGCGCTGGAAAAGACGTTATTTCACCAAAAGATTAATGGCCATTGTCAGTAATCAGTACTTGCCCGGTTAGATTTGAATTACGCTACGAGAGTATGACTTGAATCTAACCTGGCACTTTGATAATTTCGGTAATGAAAATTTGTTTGTTATTTATCTTCCAGATGAAAACACTTCTAAAGAACCAACATCGTGGCACAAAGTGTTTGCACATAACGCGCCTCTTAGCGATCAATTTCGACGCTACATTGCTATCGAAGATGATTACCCTGCAGTAAGACCAAAAAAACTTGACGTGGTCATAGGAAACAACATAAACTGCACTTCTCTGCGATTGGTGAATCAACCTATTTGCAACGGTCCATTGGCAGCTGGTAAATCCTACAGGTACGTAATTGCATAGTACTTCTAATGCACATGCCAGATTGTCTTAGTGCATTGAAGTTATGAAACATTTTGGCAAAAATTACTGTATGAAATTTTACATTTAAACTTATTTTTTTACTGCTATTATAATGAAAGGGAATCAATGGTTGTTTTTTAATTACAATATTATCAGGTACAATAAGCTTTCATGAAGATTAGCAAATGATTATTAAATTTCCTTCACAATTTAGTAAAAAAACACTATTACATGTCCAAGTTTATAAAATTAGTTTCTATCTATTTGTTCCATAAAATTATGGTGGTTTTGTTTTTTTACCTAAGAGAAACATGCAGATGTAAACTCAGCTATATAGCGAATTGCATGCACATGTAAACTCAGCTATATAGCGAATTGCGTTTCATCGCTTTTCATCCGTTTTTAGATTGCAAGTTCGTGTTTTTGAGACGGAAAGTGTGATAGACAGTTATCAGAGTGATTCGTTTTTAATTCGTAAGTGTAATAACGTATGTTTTCTTGCAAATTTCTTTTTAAAGCCTCGACTTCGATTCCGGGTTACACCTTGGATTTCCGGAAGGTCGCAGGTTTGACTTGATTTAACCAATAAACAGCTTTCCTGTACCGCATGTGTCGAATTAAATACTTTAATTAAAAACATAAAAGAAAATAACTGTTAGCTCTGGAAAAAGAGGTTTTTACGAATCACTTGCATCGAACGAATATTTTTAATGCTCGAGAAGTCGACTCTGCCTACTCTCACCAGGGAAATAAGACAGGAATTTACACCTCTTGTCACTGAATGCACTTTAAGGCATTTTCATTTCTGCAGTCACAAGTTTTGGCTTTGCTAACTCCTTATATCACTTCTCAAATTTGCTTTTTTCCAGCTGCTATACAACCGGAGAAAGCTACCCTAGAAGAACCAATTGAAGACGGCATGGTGGCGCTGGCTGCTGCGTTCTGCCTTATAGTTGGCGTTGTCATAGTAATGATACTTGTTTACACATGTTGGAAAATGAGACACGAGTAAGTGAGACGATACGTCAACAGCCTCTTGTTTTTATATTTTTTACGTAGACAGTATATATGCGCAAAAGAAATTCCTTTCTCGAGCTTCTCACCTACCCCCAGGTTTCCCTTTTTCCAATCATTTTTTGCGGGCCAAACCTAGAGAATGTTCCAGTCATTATAAAATACCAATATTGTCTTCTCTTAGAATTGTACACACTGACCACTTGCGTGAATCACGTGGCATACCACGTGATTCGTCACCAGGTCAAGAATTCTTTGGATCACCCATCGGAAAAATACAGAAATTTGGAGGGTAAGATGACTTTTTCGCTGACACAATTTCGTTCTCAGCGCCTGTTTTTTTCTTTTTTTTATCTCGGAACGGCGAGCTGGTCGTCCGGAGATAAAAGAGGGTAACATGCACTGGGGACGAGCGTAAGACTGACAGTTATTCTGAGTAAAAGAATGATGCATCCTTATTACACTTGAACGGAGTTTCAATCAGGGAGGGCGGAGACATTCTTAGTAGGAAAAAAACTAAAAGAATAGAACATGATTAAATTCCACAACTGCAATATCTTATGTTTGGGATTTTTAAAATTCAGACATTTACGCACCGTTCTTAAAGTAATCTTTCTAAAAATGTTTTGGATACATATTTGAGTTACTGTATTTAGCATGAACCAATCTGATTTTTTTTTCAGATTTGACAGTGGTAGTATGTGGCCACAATTATCGATGACGGAACAAAATCAGATGCTACACAGAAGGTAATTATCTTTACTTGATCATGTAAACCATACGGAAATTTTATTACGATATTTTATTTCGTCGTCTGTAGATAACTTGCTAAGGTTACAAAAGTTTACAGAATTCTGCGGGTTTTGCACATTCGTTCAAATTCTTGTAGGTAAAAGCAGCACCATACAGCGTAAAATGAGCATTATTAAAATTCATACAGATTTTTTGGAAGCTCAAAATCTAAAATGCACTGAAGCTACTTTTTTTAGTTATACATTCTGTTTTAAAAAAACTTTTCACAAGTTCCATAGAGGAATTATTTTGATTTCAAATGGATTTATTTGTGGTCTGTTGTTTATATTTTCTAGTAACAGGAATGTGCGGGCATGTCCATTGTTCCCAACGTAAAGTCAAAACATGTCTATGTAAAGTGGTATATACAATTTCTTGGATCGTCTAATGATGTAAACTAAATAACGCGAAGAATTTAATTTTGAACAGAAAATGCAAAATTCCGTGCCAAAATTAGTCACTGATTACTAATCACTTTCGTTAAACTAGCTAGAGAATCATGCCTAAAGTTTTTGACTTGTAAAAAAATTGTCATATTTCCAGAAAAAAAATTATTAGATGCGCTAAATAAACATATGCTGATTGAACAGAACGTAACAAGTGGCGTAGAACATATATGATGGAAGATTTATTTTTTCTCTCAAAAATACGATCTCTTTGCTCTGTTCGTTAAAGAAAGTAATATTTTAACCTAAGTACATGGGAGTAAACAAAGGTAAAGTCAGGTACGCCACCCTTTGCATTTTTTTTTTTTTTAGTAAACAAGGTGCATATATGTCTTCTCAGTCACCTAAAGGTATTGTCATCTTTTCTTTATATGCATTGTTCGCCTGAATATACTTTCTTTTGGCTTTCAATGCACAAATTATAAATTTGTGCTCACGAATTACGCATTGATAGTGCAGTGTGGTCTATTTACAAATGTCAAGTCGTAGCTAGGCCTAAAATTTTTTAGATGTAAACAGGAGTATTAATGTTATTTTGAGAAAGTTTAATACATTTTCGCTATTTCGCAAAAGTGGCGTCACAATGTTGCATCTTTTATTAAGATCGAACATCAGCCAACTTAATACTTATTATTTGTTTTACTCTTTTAGGTGGACATCTGTATGATTTTAAGCCTCAGTTTAATAAGGGATATCAAGTCGATGATGGTGATGATGACGTATTCAGTTTTCGTTCAGAAGGAACAGGTACGGGTTGTGGCGTCATTTGAAATTATTTAACATTTCTACACTCTGTATAATCAACACTTTTTTGCTTTAGCCTAAAGTGGTGCTTAGGTGTCGTTTAAATTTACGAAACAAGTCAGTTTATACAGCGCACATAAGAAAAGTCTCACAAAGTTCAGCTTGAACTCTATCCTAACAGTGGAGAAATCGATCAAACAGTTTTTGAGAAAGAAGTGTGGAAAGAGAAATATATTATTTCGAAATTAAATTTTTTTGAAAACTGATACTAAGTTCATGGGTTAACAATATCCTTGAAAGGTTTAAGAATTCAGCCTGGTGTCACTCATGAAAGTGAAAGTTGAGAATGCATATTTTAGTGACGGAGGACCATAGTTAGGTCCGAAATGCAGGAAAAGAAATTTTTTAAAATGTTACTTTCAAATATGACAAAAATTTAAAACTTTTTTCCCTTTTATGTAACTTTAAGGAATGTATTTAGAGTTAGTTTTTTGATTAAAATTTTAAAAAGATGCATAAAATATAGTGAACAAATAATGTTCCTTTTTGACAATTTTGATCACAGTATTGATGACAATGTTGACGATAGACATATCTATTCTTTTGAAATCAATGTGAGTGATTTCTGATTTCGAAATATGAGGTGATAAGGTGGGGAAGGCATATTTGATAACATTAAGCATGTCTAACCGATTTAACTATGGATGTTTTGGTGTTCTAATCAGTTTTTAAAATCTTATCTTCCAGATAACGAATCCGCTATGTTGACAAATAAACAACAAAACTCATTACCCATGATCCATCTGACTGTTGATAATGAATATGACGATCAAGAAGCTATTACTTCCATGGGAAGTGAATCGCTAAATGAAGAAAGCGCGGTTAGAATTTAAAATCTCACTAGTTGTTTATATATAATATACATCATTTTTTTTAACTAACCATTCACGCATTTTGTAAACCATTTGTATTTACGTATTTATAATATATTTAAGAATTATATAAAGTTGCTTGTGTTGGCCAACCTGTACGTTCAGCAATCATGGTTTTCTGTGTATGTCACAATGAAAGGTAAATAAGGAAAAAAAGGCGAGTAACAACATAAGAGTGTGCAATAGTCTCAGGGTCGGACCCAGGATTTTTATAAAACTAAGCAAAAAATTTTTTTCGAGATTACCGCCCAGAATGGGCGTTAAAGTACGCCTAACGGGCGTATGTATCTAATAGTAACTAAATTTTTCACCAGGTTGAGCTCTGTTCAGGCCTTTTCCAGCGTTAAAAAGAAGAAGAAGTAACAAAATATATAAATAAGATATAAGAGTACAAGAAGTAACAAAATATATAAAAAGTATACAGCTAAAATATATAAAAACATATAAACCATGTCTAAACGAACCTTATCTCTTCGATCATTTGTTCAATTACAAAAAACGGTGTTGGGGACAAGGTTGATGGTTTACAATAAATAATAGTAAAAATAAACATTAAGTTTTTAAGTACAAAAATCAGCAAGTATGTTCGAAAAAGCCATTCGCCTCTTATTCCGTGCAGCAAACTCATCTATTATTTCATCGGAGTTCACAGTGATTGACCTGTTGAACATAATAACTGCTAGGCTGCTCAACCTTTCCTCCGACATCGTGTTTCGCATCCAAGTTTTTAAACGCCTTAGCCCAGAGATACTTCTCTCGCAAGTGCACGAGGTTACAGGAATTGTAGCCAGAATTCATGGATCGATGGAAATGTTTGCCTATTTGTGGTTTTGATTAAAGAGGTAATATCTGTTGGTAGAGCACCTTGATAGTTTCTCCAAAATATCTCCCACATATGCAACTGGGCGTATATGTTACTTTGGGCCGGAATATCACTCGCAAACAATCGCACGAATTCTTTAACCTTAACCTTTCAGTTAGGTTCATCCGCTAATTCCTCCATTTTCCCTTCATCAGAAAATATATAATTAGGCATAATACCGAAACCACTAAAGATCGTGAATCGAATTTCTAACTGCTGAATGATGTGGTCTAAGAACGGTATGGCGAGAGCTCGTTTATAGTACTCCTTGGGACCATCCGATAAATTTGAATGCTGCAACGACGTTTGATTTTTTCTGCAACTTCAATCTCGTTGGCCCACTTCAATGCCTTTCCGTACCATTGATCGAAGTAAGTGTCCATGTGGGATCGTATAAACTTGAGGGTTTGGTGGAGCAATGACACTTCTTCGGAAGCTTGTATCAGGTCTGTTGTACTGCTTTGTAGTTTTACTGTCAACCCTCTTGTGTATCCGAGTGTTTTCTGCACAATGACAAGAACGACAATGAATTCGAACTGTTGCATGATATAATAAAGAGGCCGAGCAGTATCGACGTTTTTACGACTGTATTTTCGATCTTCATTTAATGTTATCTTCTCTAAGGTTAAAAATACTGCTGAAAACAAATCAACGAAAGAGTCGAGTGCATCCAACCTGCCAATCCATTTTGTTCGACAAACATTCAAAATAACCTTATGTTGTGCATCTGGACAAACTTTCGAAATTACTTCTTCTAGAACTTGTGAACTCACTGGATTCACCATCTGAAGTTTACATGCAGCAGCAATACATAAATTCAACATATGGGAGCGACAGTGAACGTATTTTGCTTTAGGAAACTTTTCCAAGATCCGGGTCGAAGCACCAGAACAAACACCCGCCATGGCTCCTACAAAAAAAGTCACCTTTGGTGTAACGACATGAACAGGGAGGGGAACCTAGAACGTGAAATTAAACAAGATTGAAAATTTTTACAACTAATAATCGGAGATAAAAGACTCTGTAATATACCTGCGCCATCATATCCCTGCCCTCTACATAAGTTCATATCGGGATTTACATCACGAATCGAATCAACAATCGTTTTTGATAAAGCTTCACCAGAGACACCATAACGACACTCCGCCATTGTCATGAAAACTTCTTTTATGTCACCACTAATGTTGACATACCTGAAGTAAACACCCCCTATATTAATTATATCAGTATATATCGATGTAGAGAATAACAAGAAGTAGGAAACTGGATTTGGAAAATTCACACAAATGTCGACGGTATGTTGCAAAAATTTTCAGAATAATTTGAATGTCGTAGTATTCCTTATTTGTTTTCAATATGCGAATGGAAATGAGATAGCTTAGAATGGTTTCAACGATCAAATATACCTTGTAACTATGAGCATCTGTTCCTTGTTACTAACATACGTAGCCTCGTCGGCTAGCACTGAGAAGTATTTGTTAGCTTTTATATCGTCGACGATCTGATGCTGGATATTTTTGGCTATCAGATAGATCAGTTCGTTTTGTACAGTTAGGACATTCTAGGTTAACAGCTAATTTAACAATTGCAAGGAAATTGCCACAATTTTTACCATCTTCATTTTTCGATCTGGCTTGGAATTCCGCTGTTGGATCAGTTTCATCTTTTCCACGGAGAGGTAATCCTTGCCTTGCAATCACTGTTATGATTTTAATAAGTGATGTCATTATCAAACGATTTTTAGCGATAGTGGCATTTTGAATCCCATCTAATTGTTGTGCTATGCGAGTGCCTTTGGTATATCTGAACATGAAACTATTAGCATCTGCCTGACATTGTCGATGGAATGGCGATTTTTCCCCATGAATTTTAAAGACTTTGGTAGCGTTTCTCCAGTCTTGAAATGGTTGCGTACATAACTGTGTCATTTTACCAATTTTCATCGCATTTTTAGAAAATATAACACAGTGAATGCAAAATGCACCTTTAAGAAGGTCAGAATAAACTAGCCAAGGAAAGCTTTCAAACCAAGCATACTTAAACTTTCTGTTTGTTTTGATGTCTTTCTCGAAGTTATGAGTTTGTGTGGGTTTCCATACCTTGTTCAGTAACTTATGTTTTTCATGATCATTCAAAGCATCTATTTTATTCACATAATGACCAATGTCCAACCTATCATATTGCACAGTATCTGCCACATCAACACTTTGTGTTATATCTCTATCTATGAGTACCACAGGTACTTCTGTATCCATTTCTAAGGCTGTTGGTGTAAATGTAATAGCCATTTCTGAAGATATTGATCGACTTGATGATGGTGATGACTGTATCGATACAGAAGAAGTTATAGCATTAAAGGTCACTATAAAAAAAAGATGTGATATAGAAATACATAGACACCTATATCTCATGATTACAAGACTGTCTTGTAATCATGAGATATAGGTGTCTATTTTTTTTAAAGAGAATTAGTCAGAGAAAATTAATTGTATTTACCTTAATAAACATTATTCTTTATTAGAAAAAACAAGATGCAGGCGCAGGAATCTCGCTATTAAAAACGTACAAATTTGAAACATCGACAATGCGACCCAATTCTACAATTTCTGCTAACAAAAATACAACCTATCATTCATAGTTGAAAGTCGCGCGATTGAAACATTTATGGTCTTAAACGGCATTTAGGTGACAAAAAATCAAAATTTCGATGCCACCATCATGTTCAGAATACATTTTTTACTAACTGTGGCAATTTTTGTCGAAAATAAAGTAGTTTTAATTTTTGGACCAATTTTGGCCTAAAATGACATTTGGGTGGCAAAAAATCAAATTTTTAATGTCACCATCATGTTCAGCATACTTTTTTTGTTAACTGTGCCACATTTTGTCGAAAGCAAATACTAATTTTGGACTGAAACGTCATTTAAATGACTTCCAAGTACTTAGAGAGTTTAGGTACGAAGTTTAAATCTGTGCTGTTGCAATTGACCATTTTGGACATAGTCAGTTAGCAGTTGGAAAGCAATACTATCCTCGCAGGCGAGATGGTAAAAACATATATAAAAAGTACCTGTTGGGATGATGGGACATCGTATAGGAATCATAGCAGGAGAAAATACTCATTCCCGTTGGCTTAAATAATAAATATTCTTTGCACTAATATTTATCAAGTTTTCACCATGAAAATAAAATGTTTTTTACAACAGTGGTAGCTACGAATTCCAATTCATGGTAAAAGCGCATCAATTCGATGTCCTCGGTATAGACTTCGTTAAACGGTAGTCCGCACAATGAACTGTGATATAGGCGGCAGATGCCAACTGGAACATGTAACAAGAGGGTCTAAAGGTGGAGAAGTGGAATTCTGTATTAGATGATATAAGTTTAGAAAGCTTGGTATATACACAGATCCCTGCGGAGGAAAACGTTACAGCACAACATGGGGTAAATCTTTAGGGTAGTTTCCACTGCTACAAAATATTGCACAATTAGTTACTTCTGTACAATTTTTGTACAATTATATATTGTACAAAAATTGTACACCAATATACACCAATATAAGAAGAATTAAACATTTCATATATTGATTTCGAAAATGCTTAAATTGGCTGGGTTTCTTTTTTCTGCAACAAAAATACGAATAAATTTTGTAACCCAAGTTAAATAGCATTCCAAAGGCCATATTTTTGTTTTTTGCATAACTGACGATAAAATAAATGTTCTTTTTACGTACTTTTTATAATAAACGTGTTTTATTTATTAACCCTCCTTTTCTCATCGCCAACATGCCGCCATGTTTTATATTTATGCTTCAATTGTCTGCCTTTTTGTGTGGTCGCATGTGTTGTAATTAAAAAACTACCTTACTTTTTACTTTCATTATCATGCATTTGGCCAATCACTAATAAATGATGCCAAGGCGAAATTTTGCTGTCTAAACCAAACACTCATTTTTTACAATTCCTTACAATTAATTGTGCACAGTATGTTGTATCAATGGAACTATTAAAATCGAAACATTATATGACGCTGAATCTATAGTATAGTGTAAATTATTAAGTACTGGTAACTGACGCATTTGTTTTAGCTTTAGACGAGAATTCAACAATGCTTATACTTTATTCTCTCAGCGAAGCTTGATTCTCATTCATTTCTTGTTGTATATCCAATTGGAAAGATTAAGTGTGTCTGCTTACTCCGTTAAACTAGCGCACTATCTTTTCTAATCCCTGTTTTTGCCAACCTCGATCCCAGGACAAGTTGTCTCTTTTTGAATATCGGACGGCGAGACGAACATTTTTCGTCAGATTTATCAATAAGCGCAGCGCCGATGAGAGACAAAAAGCCCTGGGAACGAGGTTGTATTTTTGCTTTTATCCATCCATTAGACTGAATTGTTGCTTACAAATTACATCGTGTTCTGAGGAAGAGTAAACGATTGTGGGTTAAATAGGAGTTCTTAAAGTCTTATTGTTGTTACTAGTCGATAAGGCCCGTGGAAAAATCCACTTAGGCAGAAGGACAATGGAAAAATAGGTTGTTTTAAAATTTTTGCTGACGTCAGCAGTGCAATTACAAAAATTTTTGGCGAAATTTAATTTATTCGTTGCCTGTACTGTGCAGAGGTTTAAACGCTGACCAAGAAAATGTATATGATCATGTCTTTTTGATAAGCGTTTAATGAGATATAAGGGTTTTAAAATTTTGCTGACGTCAGCAATGGCCAGTCAACCGCCCCAAAATTTTTTTTTAGAAATTTGTATACCTGCTGCCTTCATTTTATAGGTCTTGAAACGCTGATCAAGATAATGTATAGGATCGCGTGTTTTTGACAAACGGTTGCAGAGATATTAGGGTTGAAGGTTTTTTGGTGACGTCATCAACCCGTCTATTCCGAAACGGATTCGGGGACCCAGGTTTGGGAAACTTACCCAAATTGGTCCCAGGTGGTCTCTAGTTACCTAAGCAAGAGATGACGTCAGTTATTTCCACCCGTTTCCAAGTTATTTAGCCTCCAATTTAAAAGTGCAATGCATTGGCTTCACTAATTTTAATATACTTTCGTTTGACGTCAATATTACTTTAACGTCAAAGTTTGGTAATTTACAGAACAAATTTATAGACGATGTTTTATAGACTTTATCAAAGAAGGTTTATCCACTTTGCAAAAGTCACAGACAGACAGAACTGGCGTATTATTATATAGACTAGTAGATTAGGCCCGTGGAAAAATCCACTTAGGCAGAAAAACAATTGAAAAGTTCTGTCATTTAAATTTTGATGACATCAGCAAATATTTCAATATATTGAATATGCCTTTTACTAAAAAAAATAATCTGAAAATGCATAAAAAGAAAATATATAAGTCATAATTTAACAAAAAAGTTCTTAAAATCTAACACAAAATATCAAATGTCAAATCGCATGAAATCCTCCCAACAAAACGTCAGACAAAATATGAAAAACAACGGCGTGCAAGGTGTAAAATCTGGTTAGTAGAAAGTTACAACATTGACAGTCACAACCCAGACAGTTACGACAACAATAATAATAATGTCAGAAATAACACATCTCAAATATGTATACATCTTATTATGTGATTATGTTGAAAACCTTCAATATTTTAATCTGAAATGTCGAAAAGAAAGGCTTGCAACAGTAAGCACAGATCTATGAAATAAGTTCTTTATGCATTTTAAACATTGTCTTTTCCCTAAATGCTTATACAACAATACAACCTGAACAACATAAAAAAGCCAAACTTAAACAAACCCAAAACACCAAAAAACAAAAAGTTAAACTTTGATTAATTGTCCGGGTTCCTCAGTAAAAACACATCATAATAGTAGAGAACATTGTATTATGAAATAAATTTATACAACATCCTTCGCATTGGAACGCAATTGTATATTTGGGGCATGGATTGGGATGCCAGGCAATAAGATTAAACAATAACAGGCAGGACAGATACATGTGCAGATACAAAAACAGCACTAACCCCAGCATATGCACTTAAATGGTATGAGACACTCACAATGACATGTACATCTTGGCTGCACTCCGTTGTGAGTGTCTCCCATGACATATCTCGTTCTTCTCTTCATCATAATGCACTTCAATGGTATGACCCACTCCCAATGACATGCAATCTAGGCTGCACTCCATTGTGAGTGTCTCCCACGGCATTTCATCATAATGCACTTCAATGGTAGGACAAGCTTGAATGTCCCCCACGGCATTAATTTCATCATATGCACTTCAATGGTACGACAAGCTTGAATGTCTCCCACGGCATATCTCATTATTCTCCTGTCACAATGCACTTCAATGGTACGACAAGCTTGAATGTCTACCACGGCATTTCATCATCATTTCATCATGATGCACTTCAATGGAACGACAAGCTTGAATGTCTCCCACGGCATTACATATGCACTTCAATGGTACGACAAGCTTGAATGTCTACCACGGCATATCTCATTATTCTCTTCGTCATAATGCACTTTAATGGTATGACACACTCACAATGACATGCACATCTTGGCTGCACTGCAATTGTGAATGTCTCCCACGGCATTACTTCCTCACATCTCATTATTCTCTTCTATTCTTCAATATAAATAATAATAATATTATAAATTAATAATAGCATACAGTAATAATATCAAGTAATGATATAATCAACAGGCCACACACGTGTATCTGTCCAAACTTCTGGCTGACTTAGGAAGCCCGACATCCCCAAATTGTCCCCAAATTGGCACAGGCATAACACAGGAAAATCTAAGTATCTTGGTGAGAAAAACTATGTTTCCATATAATCAACAACAATATACGCATAAAGAGCAATACAACTACACAATGTTAATTGTTATAATTTTTATACAAAACGTATATTTCACAACTTGGGCACGTCCCTTAGGTTAGCCATGTTGGAACACTAATTCTTAAGAACTCTGTCTGGGAGATGTATATATCGACGGTAACAATCACTGGACCATCTTCCTAAAATCTTAATTGCGGAATCTGGTATACCACAGGACGCTGCTGTCGACGCCCCACCAATTCTAAAACTATGTGTATTGAGGTCAAGGCTGTCTGTAACACTAATTTTTAAAAAAGCACAAACCAATTTCCTTGTAACGAATTCTCCAGTGGATAAGACAAACCAGGGACCACAATGGGTACCCCTGTACACAAGATACTGGGAGAACGCTGCCAATGGGCACATGCTACCGCCAATTCGTCCAAAACGAATTTTAAATGTTTTCCGAAAGGGGTCAGTCTTGGAGCTTTTAATTGTCATGGTAAGGGTACCATTACACGAAGAGAGGCAAAAATCAGATGGAGATAGGTGAATTTTTGAATCAAATGTTGTTTTTGATGGGCAAACATACTCTGATACTCTTAAAAGGCCAAAATATGCGAACAAAACTAGGCATTTCCACATAGCTTTATCAGAAGGTGTAAATCTGGATTTATAAATAAATGTTAACATTTCCTGTAAGTGGGATGGTGTGATGGGTGCTCTCTGTCGTGTAATGGTATTTTCTGTTCGCCAAATTCCCCTCAACACGTAAAATAGTATACCCATGTCTGAAATTTTTTCTCTTTTCTCTTACCACACAAGTACACTTTGATTGTAGAGTATTTAACACGAGCGGACATAAAGGTGACATACAATTGGAGTCTTAATTGAACTAGCGGGAACATCGGAAACCGAAATTGATTGCAAAACATTCTATAAGATTTTAGTCCAGCACGGTAAGTAAGTCTGGTATTTGGTGAAAGCGCAGCATCAAGAAAAGTATTCATGGTTACTCTAAGAGGTCCAGGATCAACGGCGAAAGAGGGGTGGGGTGCGGCTCAGCGTATGTACACTGCTTCTTGAACTGGTTGACCTGTAAACGGGAGAGTAAATCAGCGTAAGTATTTGATTATCCATAAATATGATGCATTAGAACATTTATGTTATGGTTAGCAATGAAGAAGAACAGCAACCGCAAAAGCCTCATGATATCCTTACACTTACAAGAGCCCGTTTTCCATATGTGCACAATGGCTTCATTGTCTGTGTAGATAGTAATTTTGGTATCAACCCATTGTGCACCCCAAGTAGTCACGGCAATTACAACTGCAAGTAACTCAAGGAATGTAATACTGTAACTATTAGAGTTATCGAAAGGTATAGAAAACCATTTCCCATTGTAAAAACCTCCCAGGCCACGCTGTGAAGCATCAGTAAACATATTAAGGCTTTCAGATGTGAAATGTTGATTTTGAATTATTGCCCTGCCATTCCAAGTGGGTAAAAATTCTAACCACCACTGAATGTCTTTCTGAGATTCAGATGTCATGGAGATGTGATGGTGAAGACTACTGACAGTAATGGAGAGGTCGATCAACCGACGCAAGAAAATCCGACCACATTTAACCACCTTACATGCAAATGATAACCCGCCAATAAGAGAAAGGAGTTCCTTTTTCGTACATTTTTTCTTGCCTTTCCACACTTTTAAAAGGGACAACAGAGCTTGAAACTTATCCTGTGGTAACCGGGCCTCAAATTGGATGGTATCGATTTCTATGCCCAAATATGTAATCACCTGCGATGGTCCCACAATTTTGTCTGGGGCCAATGGCACCCCTAAGTCCTGAAAAACCTTTTTTATCAACTTGATAAGTTCTCTGCATTTTACATCAGACTGATTGCCTGTGATAAAGTCATCAAGGTAGTGAAGGAGATGTTGAATAAATGCTATGTACTGGAGAATCCAGTGTAGCAAGTCCGAAAAATGATTGAAAGTAAATGGTGAGGACCTACCCCCAAAGGGAAGTACAACGTCGAAAAAATATCGTCCTTTCCATCTATACCCTAGTAGGTGCCAATCGTCCTGGTGGACTGGGCATAATCGAAATGCATGTTTAATATCCAGTTTGGCTAAAAAGCAATTTCGTCCAAGAAGACATACCATGTCAATAGCATCATCGAAGGAAGAGTAGCTAACTGAGTAGTCTTCCTTAGAAATTCCATCATTAACAGAAAAACCACGTGGGGAGGAGAGATCTAAAACTACCCGAATAGTACCATCATTTTTAGGTGCTGCTCCCAACGGGGAGCAATGAAAATTAGCAATGGGGGGGGGGGGGGGGGGGGTAATCAAAGGGCCCTACTGTATGACCACGATTCAATTCTTTTAAAATAGCCTCATCCACTTTATGTGAGTTCTCATAGGAGGATTTGTTATTGGTTGTTGCTGACACAAGCGTACCTTGGTGAAAACCTAATTTAAAACCATGAGTAAACCCTGAAAGAACAAAATTAACCAAAATCCGATTGGGGTGAGAAACCAGCAATTGGCTTAATAACGTAACATTTACAGGAGTATGCACTGAAAACTTAACAGGGAAAAAATTACTTGGCACTTGGTTGAGAGGGCCGGAATGAACAGCGAGTTTCTGGGTGGCTTTTGAAACATGCTTTGCATTTGTGTGTAAAGGGACAGTTGTTCCCGCAGAGTAAGCCTTTGTTAAACCTCCAGCAGGGGGGGCGAAAGCCAGGTGACAACCTGACCCTTTGGTAGGAACCTTCTGAGACATTCTGGTGGGAGGCATTCCGAAACGACTCAGATCCACCACTGCCTATACCATGGGAGATCTTCCTAGGGCAATCATAAGAAAAATGTCCCCTCTGACCACAAGAAAAACAGGAATAAGTGGTGCGTGTGGAAGCGGAGTAAGAAGGCTGTTTAGGTAATGCAGGAGCCCCCCGCAAGTGCTGTGTAACAAGCAGGTCATCTAGTTGGTCCCATCGACGAGAAGGATCGTTTGCCAGTTGCAACCGATGAAGTCGGTCAAAAGCACATACAGCTGGGAACATGTATTGGTTGGCGAATTGAGCAATGAGTGCCTGGTAGGTAACCAATTCAGAAGCAAGGTGTGGGAAAAAATAGAGAAGACAACGTAAGTAGTTACTCCACGCCAAGCACCAGGAGGAAAAATCCTTAACCCTAGCCTTACCTACGGTGTTCCTACTTAAAGAAATTTGTGGAATGCCCTCTGCCGTCCTTATGTTTAAGTCATACTCACCTTCAACTTCTGGTAGGGAAACCGAGTTTAATGCAGGGGGCAGGAATAAGTCTAGATTGACGTACTCCGATAGCTTAATTTTATCAAGAACAGCCTTAGGAACAGCAGGGAGGGATGGCAAAGGAAATTGCGCAGACAAAACACCAGAAGAAAAAGGAGCCTCATTGCGCTCAGTGACTATCAGTGGGGCATCCTCAGCCAGCGCCGCCATATCCATGTCAACATGGGTAGAAACAGGGTCCAATGAACCGGCGGGCCGAAGGCGAGAGCGAGAAGACAACAAAGATGGCGCGGGTTGGCGCTGCCCAGACGACGTGCCCTGTTGAATAAAATTTACGTCGTTTGCCTCTACTTGGCTGTTAATTTCTGTTCTCACAAAGTCGAATAAGTCCTTTTTTAAACTTTCAAAATTGTCCTTTTTTAACGATAGGCGCTTTTTGGATGCTTTGGTCACTCTACTTGCTACGTTTTTGTGTAACTGACGTACTTCATTGCCAGAGGCATTGCTGCTTACGTCGGCGTCGTCGGATGACACGTTTGTTTCCCCATGACTTTCTGGGACACCACCGTCCTCAACTGGCGGGGTGGAGGACTCAAAATGGGCCATTAAAAGTTGTATAATTTCTGAGATGGCTTTCCCTTTTGTATGTATGTTAAGCGAGTTTGCTAGGAGAAGTAGTGCTTCCTTCCCCATGGATGCCCACTGGTCAGCTGTGCGCATGTGAGGCTCTATGTCAAATAACGGTACATCAACAAATTCCTTACCGGAAGACTGCTGGGACATCATGGATGAAGATCCCTGTGCACTAGGTCTGCTGCAGCTTGATAATTTTGAGCCTTTTCTGATGACTTGTTTATTTTTAGGTGCCATTATTTTTACAAAGCCAAACCCGAAATGGACAATGTAATCCTTAGCTCTGGTTAAATCTTTAGCTCTAACTGGTTGTTTGGTTCCTCAGTAAAAACACATCATAATAGTAGAGAACATTGTATTATGAAATAAATTTATACAACATCCTTCGCATTGGAACGCAATTGTATATTTGGGGCATGGATTGGGATGCCAGGCAATAAGATTAAACAATAACAGGCAGGACAGATACATGTGCAGATACAAAAACAGCACTAACCCCAGCATATGCACTTAAATGGTATGAGACACTCACAATGACATGTACATCTTGGCTGCACTCCGTTGTGAGTGTCTCCCATGACATATCTCGTTCTTCTCTTCATCATAATGCACTTCAATGGTATGACCCACTCCCAATGACATGCAATCTAGGCTGCACTCCATTGTGAGTGTCTCCCACGGCATTTCATCATAATGCACTTCAATGGTAGGACAAGCTTGAATGTCCCCCACGGCATTAATTTCATCATATGCACTTCAATGGTACGACAAGCTTGAATGTCTCCCACGGCATATCTCATTATTCTCCTGTCACAATGCACTTCAATGGTACGACAAGCTTGAATGTCTACCACGGCATTTCATCATCATTTCATCATAATGCACTTCAATGGAACGACAAGCTTGAATGTCTCCCACGGCATTACATATGCACTTCAATGGTACGACAAGCTTGAATGTCTACCACGGCATATCTCATTATTCTCTTCGTCATAATGCACTTTAATGGTATGACACACTCACAATGACATGCACATCTTGGCTGCACTGCAATTGTGAATGTCTCCCACGGCATTACTTCCTCACATCTCATTATTCTCTTCTATTCTTCAATATAAATAATAATAATATTATAAATTAATAATAGCATACAGTAATAATATCAAGTAATGATATAATCAACAGGCCACACACGTGTATCTGTACAAACTTCTGGCTGACTTAGGAAGCCCGACATCCCCATCAGTTAAAACGCGCTATGTGTAATTAGCCAGGACTCTTGCTCCCACTGCTGGACTAAAACCTTGACAACACTGCTAGCCAAATAGTTGTTCAAGGAAACCGTGCAGCTAGAACAAGTGTCTCCATCTTAGTTGATGCGTGAGCGATAAGCCAGTTTAAACCAGTCATATACTGAACTCGGCTAACTGTGTCTTTAACAATGGTTGCGGTGACGAACGCTATGTGGTGATGAGGCAATGATACTCCGCATTGGTTGACCAGAGTGACATCACATAAATCAAAACAAAAATGTTGTTAGTTTGGCAAACCCTACACAGCATTATGAATAGTATAGGGAGGGCGGGTGGGAATCTTTAGCTCTAACTGGTTGTTTGCAGAGCCAAACTTGAAATGGGTAACATACAGGTATTTATAGGCCTGTCCTAATAAGCGAGGCATCTTAAAGCTGGTAGGCGAGGCAAGTCTCCCATCCTGTATTGACCAATATTGTTTCAAGTAAAGTTTCCTTATATGTGATCCTAAGAACATTAGTAAGTACAAGGCAACCTAGACATTACTGCAGTCACCACAATTAACATGAGCTAAATGTTCATTTAGCTCCATAAAATCATTTATTCCGTTGCATACCATCCTCTCCCGCAAAAATAAGCACAAAATGTAAAAATTAACCGGTTAACAAAACAATTTTTTTGTCTCATGATCCGTACTGACTTTACTAAACATTTTAAACTGAAATGTCGAAAAAGCAATGAGCAAGGAGTAAATTTCAAATCAACAAAAATCATCATTTTGAAAACATTGTATATAAAAATATGGTCCTTCCTCACAAAAGTTTACAATAAATGTAGAACACAAAGGTTTATGAGGAGCAAATCAAAATATGAACAAAAATCAGTTCAATTGGCATGTTTTATATTGTTTTCACCCATAAAATCTTCCACAAAATTGATATGAAACCCATCAAATTCAACTCAGAAAAAGCAGTCATTTAAGTGCATACAAAAATACAACTTGGAAAGTGTAAAATATCAAATTATTATTTTTAGTATATATACTTGCATATGGTCCTCCCTCACAAAAGTTAAACAGTTTCAGTCTGAACATTCAGTAATTTTTTATCATCACCAAATATTTATTCCCTTAATTACATTACTTACAGTTAGTTTAAAGCTTAAAAAAAGTTCATAAAACAAAATATAAAAAAAATCCAACTTCAGCTCACAGTCTAATTGTACAAAAATTTGTTCTTTCAGTATTTTGCATGTGGTCTTTTTCCACAAAAGTTTACACAACATTTAAAAAACAGCAGTTTGCAACACAAACAATATAATCGGCAACCATACTATTCTCTGCTGAGAAATTTTAACCACAAATGTAAAAAACCCAGGTAAATTTCCCAAAAAATGTCAACAAACTTTGTAAAAATATCAACCACTACCCTTGTAAAAATATATAACCTTGTAATTTACATGCGAGCTTACAGAAGTTTAACAGGATGTCAACAACAAAACAATAAAACTTACTCCAATTAACGCACACACTTTAGTTTTACAAAATCATTCCTCTTAAAGTAAAATTTTTCCTCACACTACCCTAAAAGTTCAATAAGTCTTTGAAAGATTTTGTGGCTTGTTACATCATAATTCGTGCTCAAATAAGATCCCTAAGTTTGACTACTAAGGTGGATATAAATAGCTAAAAGAGGAATAACAACATTAATCATCAGTTAGCTAGCTAGGTTTAGATATGGAGCTTGAAGGTAACATTAGATAAGACAGATACCCAGTTAAATATAGTTAAACTGGGAAGACGCCAGCTAGCTATTTATGCTTAGTAAAACACATATAAAGACAAACAATAGCAATATAAAAATTATGACATTTGCAGTAAGTTCAACAAACCATGTAACCGATGTATATAAGTTTAGTTACACAAAATGTGAAAAATACATTATTTGCATACACAAAATGTGAAAAATACATTATTTGCTTAAAAACAGTCTTTAAACTCTTCTTAAATATTATGTAATACTTTTTTAAAAGTTGTTGTGGCTTGTTAATTTAAGCTTAAAATGTCAAATGAAATAAGTTACAGTCACATTCTTAGCAAAGACCACTAAGATAACACTACGGTAGCTAGCTTAGCTACATGTAAAAAGCAACATAAAACTGAAGCAAACATAAGCTAGCTACAGCAGCTAATAGCTGGTCAGTTGAATATAAACTGGAGACTTAGCTAGGTATAAAGAACATGGCTTCATATTTATAAAGTCCGAGCTAGCTAGCTATTAGGTTGTTGTTGGTGTGGTTAGTTTTATGATGCTAGCTAACAAACATGTCTCGCATCAATAATATCATCAAAACTGAAAAAAACATAAACAAACCTTACAGAAACCTTTCTATACTTCATTTATATACCATGCCCCTTTTTAAATGCTTTTGTAAAGATTTATTTTGAAGGAAAGAGTAGAAATTGCTTGAAAAGAACAGCCATCTTTTTTCCAAACACAATTTCCGTTACTTTGTGCTAGAACTTCATTTAACAAACCACATAAAACTCGCAGCTTTCATGACAAAGAAGACATAATTTTTTCGGCGACTTCAAAGAGAATTTCAGCAACATCAAAGGAAAATGGCGATATCAACTTTGCCTGTCACAGAGACACGGAACTGGCGTATTATTATATAGACTAGTCGTTGCCCGTGGAAAAATCCACGGGTTCGCCCGTCCATTATATTTACCCGTGGCAACAAAGTGGATAAAAATATATCGCATTTGATATTCGTGTTTCCGTGACATAATTTTCTAACTCAGCGGGGGTTCCGCGCAGAGACAGACAGACGGAATACGGCTATTATAATAGAGACTAGTCTATAAAGCCCGTGGAGAAATCCACTTAGGCAAAAGGTCAATAAAAAGAGAGTTTGTTTAGATGTTTTGCTGACGTCAGCAGTGCAGTGCAGATAAAAAAATTCGCGAAATTTGTTTATTCTTTGTCTGTTATGTGTAGAGGTGGAAATGCTGGTTAAAATAATGTACAGAATAATATGTTCTCGACGAACGCCTAAGGAGATATCAGGGATTAAAAATTTTGCTGGCGTCAGCAAAGACCCGTCAAAACCTTAAAAATTTTTTTAGGAATTTGTATACCTGTTGCCTTCATCGTATAGATCTTGAAACGCTGATCAAGAAAATGTATAGGATCATGCGTCGAGATATTAGGGTTTAAAGGTTTTTTGATGACGTCATCAACCCGCCCATTCCAAAACGGATTTGGGGACCTAGGTTGGGGAAAATTACCCAAATTGGTCCTAGGTGGTCCCTAGTTACCCACGCGGTTAAAAATCATTAACGTCACCACCTTGTTTCCAAGTTATTTGGCCTCAAATTTTAAGTGCACTGTAATGGCTTCATTAATTTAATATAGGATATTGACGCTAAAGTAGTGTTATTGACGTCGCGCCGTAACGTCATAAAGTTTAACATTTAAGACATAATTTTTTTCGGCGACTTCAAAGAAAATTTCGGCGATATTAAAGAAAAATGAGGATATCCACTATGACCGTCACATACACTTCTTATTATTATAAGAGACTAGTGGATAAGGCCCGTGGAAAAATCCACTTAGGCAGGATAACAGAGAAAAACAACCGTCATTTAAATTTTGATGATGTCAGCAGAGACATGTCAGAACACAAAATCTTTTTTTCAGAAATGTGTATGCCTGTTGCCTTCATCGTATAGATCTTGGATCGTGTACCTGTGACAAACGGATGCAGAGATATTAGGGTTTAAAGGTTTTTTTATGACGTCATTAACCCGTCCATTCCGAAACGGATTTGGTGACCCAGGTTTGGACAACTTACCCAAATTGGTCCCAGGTAGTCCCTAGTTAACCACGCAGGAGATGACGTCAGTTATTTCCACCCGTTTTCAAGTTATTTAGCCTTAGATTTAAAAGTGCAATGTAATGGCTTCACTAATCTTAATTAACTTTCCTTTGACGTCAATACTATTTTAACTGTAAAGTTTGGTAAATTACATAACAATTTTATAGGCGATGTTTTATAGAATTTGTTAAAGGAAATTGTGAAGAATATAATCCACTTTGCAAAAGTCACAGACAGACAGAACTGGCGTATTATTATATAGATTAGTAGAATCGAAATGTGTAAGGATTTTAACAGGACATCGCTTAGTAAAAAATTTTTCGGATAAATATTACTTTACATATAAACAATATATACATATACTACATGTCCGGAATAAACATATCCCAAGCATGTTTACTTTTTCATCAATAATTCTTTTTTTAAGCAGTTCTAAAAACAAACTTCCAGTGAACTATTTGGTTTAGTTATAATGTTGTTTCCTGTTACATTGTGATGATGTAACCGGAAAAATGGCAACTTTTTTCTTTGTGCGTAATTATTATTATTATAAATGGCCATACATGACCATAAAATCTTAATCTTCGCAGGAATTCATATACTCCCCTATCATCATATTGTATTTGCACGCCAAAGTCATGTCACATAAAGTCGATTCCTTTAAGACATCATCTAAGTTGTTGTTATTCAAGGAATGCAAAGAGGACCATTTAGCTGATTGAACAGTTGTTGGCCATATCGATGAAAGGTTAACTATACTGCCATGACATGTACCCTGAAAAGAAAAAAAATTACGCGTACAATGCGTTGGAAAACACAAATTAAGAGAAGTGAGGTGGGGTTTGTAGGTAAAGATAGATGCTCT
Source organism: Hydractinia symbiolongicarpus (assembly GCF_029227915.1). Taxonomy (NCBI): domain Eukaryota; kingdom Metazoa; phylum Cnidaria; class Hydrozoa; order Anthoathecata; family Hydractiniidae; genus Hydractinia; species Hydractinia symbiolongicarpus. Next base: position 13,377,414 of record NC_079884.1, read on the forward strand.
TAAATTGTGTGTTGATAGATACTCGTGAAAATAGATACTTTTGAAGTGTGCAAGGTTGATATTACAAATGTGTGTTCCTTGTTTAGTACTTCTTTATGAAACTTCTCTTATATTTCACTACCATGGATACCTGAAAAACTGACCAATATATGAGACTGCATAGTTCGCTTACATCTGCTGCCAACTGTTTTATCAAAGTTGAAAGCTGTAGAAAGTACTTCTGATGATATACGACACAATTTTTGGCATGTTACTTTCATAATTGTTCTGTTTGATAGACCATAAATAAAATTTGGTTAAAAGATTTAGCTCTTAGTCCGACTGGCAAGAAACATTTTAACAATTTATCATTTTTATTTTATTATTTTTCATATGTTACATTTCTTTTACTGCCAACTATGGGACTCTCTTCTTCTTGAACTGGTCAGATACAGAAAAATATGTTCGAGATACAAAAAGTTCGAGATGAAGAGAAAAAACTAGCTTAAAGGTGACAAAAAATACCAAGATACGTGTGAGAAAGCTTAACATAGAGGGCATTTGAAAGTTCAATTTAACGCCCGTATTTTTACCTAAGTTAATTTTACAATGTTGTTGATTAAAGTCTCATAAGAAAACATTTCATGAGTGACTTTTTATTACATCTACGCGATGAGTAACGCCAATACCAAGCATATACAGCCAAGGTAGATGATTCTAGCAACAAAAAAGATACCTTGGTGCAATATTCTTTAATGCAATGGGGATGCTGTTTTTCCAGAATCTTCTTTCTATGTTCATTCATTTTTTTGATAAAAAATTGATCTTTCGCTATCCTTTCACCGGTTGCTTGTAATTGCTTCTTAGAGGTAATTCTTGACAGTAACTTTTTTATATCTTGTGGCAGCTGATATCCAAAGGATGTTGATGCATTTAAAAAAGATGGTATGGTTTTGACTGATTCTTTATAAGATGATAAATACATTGGGATGTAACGCGAAGAGTCGTTTTGATGAAATGCCATTCCTCCGATAATTTTCAATGCAAACTCGTACGGCCTGTGTTTCAAAATCTCCATGTTTTCTAAAAAAAACAAAATACAACATTGTATTAAGTTTTAATTAAATATTATTATTTTGTATTCTTTTCTGGTTCTTGCATATGACTGTTGTCCTTGTAGTAGAGCGTTTACTTCCAGTGCGAAAGGTATCGTGGGTTCAATCCCAGGCCGAGTCATGCCATAGGCTATAGAAATGTAAATCGTTCCTTTCTGCTTAGGTTTCAGCAAAAGATTGATATCTTGATCACCTGACTTAAATGGAAGCTGTAAATGTACTAAGACTCCTTAGCAGAATCCACATTAATAACAGTACCATTAAAAACTGAAGAGGTTTAATAATAATAGTAATAAATAACAAAAAATATTTTAAGATCTTTTCTAATTCTAATGTTATCGGAATCTTTGAGCATAAAATAGATACTGCATGACGTGCGCTGGTAAAAAACAGTAAGCCAATTTTCTAGCTAACACCAAGCTACCTTAAATAGATACGGTATATAGCGAATTATACACAGCACTAATAATCTTTTTAGAATCCGTTTCACATAGATTAATTAGGCAGACAACGTTTATAGAAAGTTTTAGTTTCTCACCGTTTGTGTTTTCTGTGCACATAATAAGAATGTAGTCGCATTTATTAATATGCTTCTGCATATACGAGGCTATTCCTCCGTCCGCATCAATTTCGTTTTGCTCAAGTAATGCCATTCTTACGTTGATTCCATAGGAACTGAGAACGAACGCAAAATCACGAAGAAATACTTCCAGTAGTTCACAACCAGGACGGTTTAAAATCATAACTGATGTACTTTTATTGTCTAAAAATCAAAACAAATATTGTTCAGATATATTTAGGCCTAAATTTTAAACAGATTTTCTTGGAATTTTAATTTTATAAAAAGCATGGAAACTTTGTATTATCAAAATAATCACAGAATGTTAAATTTAAGAATTTTAATTTTGCGCAAATAGGATGGAAATAGTAGAAAAGTTCAACAATTAATTTTGTTTTAATATGCTGGAACTATTCCTACCCTACCTGATGTTGTTGGTTCAACTATTCTGAGTGTTTCGTCATTATCTTGCGTGTTCCGACGAACTTTACTTCTGCGCCACACAACAAAACATGTCACGCTTAGAAGTAGGACAATGCCCAGTGATATGCTGACAACTACAATGGTCAACACGGACATACGTTCTAACTCTCCTTTGCTTGAGTTCGCTTTGACTTTGTTTAAAAGATATTTGCATTCACTTGTAACATGAAGGTTATTTTTCAAAATGTCTTTAACTCTGGTCGCACTATAATCGTGTTTCTTGCATTGAATTTTTGCGAAATTCATCACCGACATAGCTGTAAAAAAGCCAACAATATGTAATATATTTAAAACTCCTAATGAAGTCTTGTCTCCATCCGACTGCATCTTCTGCTATATAGCGCAAAAATTACAGTCTTTGCCTAACATCGCACGTGCTAACACAAAAACTTTGGAAGCTATTTTTACGCTTTAGCGGAAAATACACTCAAAAGCGAGCCTTAACAAACAGGAAAAAAAGTCACGTACCATTTTTTTTATTAAAACAGTAGTTACTTGTACCATACAAATTCTGGATAGCTATTAAAAGAAAAAGAAGTAAATATCAATATGAATCTCAATAAGTATCAGTCTTGAAAAATTTTGGTACTTGATAATGCGTGAATACTGGATTGATCGAATTAAGTTCATAGAACATTTAGATGAGATGCTTTGACACCAATAAAAACAATGTTTTGAGCATAAGGATAATCCTGTTTATATTGACTCATGCTTGAAAAACACCTAAGTGAAGAATGTCCCTACTATGATTTATAAAATATGGGAGAATTTTATGATGTAGTTTTTAATTGTAAAGTCATTGCAGTCTTTTGAGTTCTGATGTTACAAAATTCTTTTTTAATTTAAAAGATAACTCCCTCCTCCTCATTGCTCACAGTTTCTAATCGCCTAATAGTGTATATGATTGGGATAAATGCAGAATAAAAACTATCCCTTATCCTGGTTCTGTTTCGTTGGAAAGAGAAAATCGTTAAAGATCTTACCGTTTTGAATATAATCCGAAACCGACATTGTACAATCATGATCTATATACAGAACATTGTGTGGTTAATAGCAAGTTCACTTTCGGAATGCAATTTTTGTTTAAAATTCTTTTTAGCAGTACAGACATAGAATTTAAACTAAATGATAGAGTTAATTTCACACTTACCAGGTGATTGCCAAGGTATTACCTTGGTCTCTCCAGTGGGTAGTAAGGTCATGTTAAATGTGTACATCTTATTTGTGAAGTACTGGATATAAAACTCCTCATATCCCTGTATAAAAACAAACAGCTCACAATAACATGAAAAAATATTCACTGGTTGTGCTATACAACCGGCTTGAAGATAATTTACGATTATTGAATTAATGTTTCAGCATGTCGGTGCTAGCAGCCGGGAATCGTTAATAAAATAATAGGCAGAGTAGTTGAACGTCCTCCACCATACCTTAGTTTATAGGTGGAGGGTCTCTTTAAGAGACAAGAGAGGAGTTAAACGTCCTCCACCATACCTTAGTTTAAAGGGGCGATTGTGGAAGTCCCATGAAACTCCACATAGTGATGGTGTCACTTTAAAAAACACCCAGTCCGGTCTGTGAACAGTTGGCGCTAGGAAGGGCATCCAGCTGCAAAACAATTCCGAAACTCTTTATTAATGGTAAGAATAGTTGATCAGACAAACTGCGTAAACGGGGCTGGAATTCTAAGGAGTGAAGGTGTCGCGCACTGTAAAACAGATGTCAGGTGTGAGCATCGTCAGACCGTTACCCAGCTATCACATCACAAGGTAGATAACACTAGGTTGAGGATGGCTAGTGTAAATGTTGGTACTCTGAGAGGTAGAGCAGGTAAAGTAGTTGAAATGTTAGAACGTAGATCTGTTGATATGTGTTGTGTTCAGGAAGTCAGGTGGAGATGAGCTTCAGTGAGATTTGTGGAAGGTAGGAGGGCAAGCTTTTTTGGATCGGTAATAGTGATGGATATGGAGAAGTTGTCATATTCGCTGCAGAGAAGTGGGTAGAGAAAGTAATAGATGTTGTGCATGTTAATAGTCGCATTATAGTGACAAAGTTTTTGATAGGTAATAGGATTGTCACTTTTCTGTCAGTTTATGCTCCACAGTGTGGACTCAGTGAGGAAGATAAAGATAAGTTTTATGACGAGTTAATAGCAGTCACATCAAAGTTTGGAGACATTGAACTTGTCATGGTGGGCGGCGACTTTAATGGCCATGTTGGGAAGTCATCTGGAGGTTATAGAGGTGTGCATGGAGGCTTTGGATTTGGGAGCAGAAATAAGGAAGGGGAGAGATTGCTTGAGTTTGGAATGGCAACGGACATGGTGGTTTGCAACACATCATTCAGTAAGAGACAGAGTAGGCTGATAACATACGAGTCAGGTGGTTGTAAGACACAGATAGATTACTTCCTGGTTAGAAAGTCAGACAAGAAAGTGGTGAAGGACGTGAAAGTTATATCGGGGGAAGAGTGTGTTTCCCAGCATAGGTTGCTGGTTTGTGATATTATCTTGAAGAGTGTTAAAGAAGCCAAGGGAAAGTACAGGCCCCGTCGAAAAGTCTGGAAGCTGAAGGAAGAGATTGTAGCAAGACAATTTAGTGCAAAAGTTCAGCAGTTAGCCCACAATGGTCAATGTGATAGTGACAATGTTAAAAGTACTTGGACTACTTTGAAGAATTGTCTTCTAGAAGCTTCTGATGATACCTGTTGGTGGATGAAAGGACCAGCTAGACATAGACAGACCTGGTGGTGGAATAATGAGGTTGACCAGTGTATAAAGGAAAAGAGGAAAATTTGGAAAGAGTGGAAGTCAGGTGGTAGTAAAAATATTTACTTAGAAGCTAAGCGTCGTACTTGTACAGCAGTGTATAAGGCAAAATCAGAAGCAGAGAGAAACAGATTTGCAGATGTGTTAAGAAGGGAAGACCAGGGCAATGAGGTATTCAAGATAGCAAAGCAAGTGACGAAGACTAGTCAAGATGTTGTAGGTGAGAAGTGTATACGTAATGATGAAGGTGTTTTGGCTAGCACAGAAGAGGAGAAAAGGGTAGCTTGGAAAAATCATTATCAGAGGTTCCTTAACACTGAGTTTGATTGGAACAAGGATAATTTGTCTGATGATGATGTTGTAAAAGGGCCAGCTATGCAGATCAAGACAGAATGGGTAGTGGAGGCTATTAGGAAATTGAAGATTGGCAAGGCTGCAGGAGTATCAAGTATTGTTGCAGAGATGGTAAAAGCATGTGGATATATTGGAGTTGAGCTTATTACAAGTCTTGCTAACCAGATTATAAAGGATGGTGCTATTCGGAGTGAGTGGCAGTCGAGTGTAATAGTGAATTGTTTCAAGGGCAAGGGTGATGCATTAGAAAGGGGTAACTATAGAGGTTTGAAGTTGGTTGATCAAGTAATGAAAGTTATTGAAAGAGTGATTGATAAGTAACTTAGAGAAAGAATTGATATAGATAAGATGCAATTTGGTTGTGTTCCAGGATGTGACACTACAGATGCAATATTTTTACTCAGACAGCTTCAGGCAAAGTATTTAGGAAAGAGAAAGAATCTCTATTTTGCCTTTGTAGATTTAGAGAAAGCTTTGGATAGAGTGCCACGTAAAGTTATTTGGTGGGCTATGAGAAACTTAGGTGTGGATGAGTGGCTAGTTACGATGGTACAGTCTATGTACAGCAATGCTAGAAGTCGTGTCAGGATTAACGATTCACTTAGTGATGAATTTAGTGTAAATGTTGGTGTACATCAGGGTTCTGTACTTAGTCCTTTGTTGTTTGTTCTAGTCTTAGAAGAACAAGTTGTCCATGGGAGTTATTGTATGCAGATGATTTGGTTCTCATAACAGAGTCGATGGAAGAAGAAGAAGAAGTGGAAGAAAGGACTAGAAGAGAAAGGGCTAAAGGTAAACACAGCAAAGTCTAAAGTCATGATTAGTAGCATTGCAGCCAAGTGTGACCTTGTAGTTGGAAAGTGGCCTTGTGGAGTTTGCAGGAAAGGGGTTGGTAGTAACTCAATTTTTTGTCAGACTTGCAAGCATTGGGTACATAAGAAGTGCAGTAGTGTTAGTGGAAGTGGCTCGTTAGAAATAGTTGAGAACTTCTGTTACTTAGGTGATATGTTGGGCAGTGAAGGGGGTGTTGGAAGAAGCATTACTTGCAGGATAGGTTCTGCTTGGAAAAAGTTCAGAGAGTTACTTCCTTTGTTGACTAGCAGAGTCTTGTCAATTGAGGTAAAAGGTAGGTTGTATGAGGCCTGTGTAAGAAGTGTTATGTTGTACGGTAGTGAGACATGGGCAGTGAAGCAGGAAGATCTTGACCGTTTAGAAAGGAATGATATGAGAATGGTTAGGTGGATGTGTAACGCCAGTCTGACTGACAGAAAGAGTTCAGATGAGCTAAGAAACAGGCTAAGTCTCCGTAGAATTAAAGATGTTATCCAGATAAGAAGATTGAATTGGCTGGGACACTTGGAAAGAATGGAGGAGGATAATTGGGTAGAGACTTGATAGTTCCTGGGGCAAAGGCCAGAGGCAGACCGAGAAACACTTGGCAGGAGGTTATAAGGACAGACTTGATACAGAGGAAGTTGAGTTTAGCTCTAACACAGTCTAGATCAGATTGGAAGAGGGTCATTAATATACCCCGTCCAACCCATGTTAGCATGGAAAACGGACGTTAAGCCGAGAATGATGATGATGATGATGACGATAAGAGTCACGTGATCTGAGGCAAGCGTTAGAAATTTAAAAGTGACAGTATTCTGTAAACAAACATAAGGTAGAACAGCGAGAATAAAATCGATACAGAGCTTCATTTACTATCTTTGAAATAACCGTAACTGACACAAAAAGAGAAACTGTTTCAGAAAAAAAGAATCATTTCATATCCTATGCCATATCCTAAGGCCTCAGACGATAGCTCCTCAATTTTATAAGTTCCTGTATGGGACCATGTCTATTCAGAGGAAAGTTTTCCCTATCCCTGCCAAAAACACAGAAAGGCAAGTTCAAAAGTGAAAAGTCATTTCGCTAATCTTATTCCAAAAAAAATGCTAACGCCAAAACCCTACAAGATAAAACGACTCAGTTTCTGACGTTGGACTCATATTTTTATTAACAGAACTTTCAAAAAGCATATTGTGTCTGTACGGTTTTAGGATCGACACGTTGTGTTTTTTACCACTTCATTAACACCAATAAAAAAATGCTTACACAGGATTTATTCCTACAGTACTATCAAAGAACCGACAGTTAAACATAAAGAGAAACTTTTTTGATATTGTTTAAATCAAATCGAATCATTAACCTGGTCAAAGCTTTTGTACTCGCATTTATTCAAGTTTCCTCCAGTGATGTGTGAAATAACTCCCCAGCAATCTAAAAAAATCGTACTTTGATGTTGCAGTAAATTACTAGTCGCTACTCGCTACTTGTAGCTACCATTTCGAACCAAGGACAGACAGATACACAGCTGGCATTATAACATAGATACAGAAATAGGAATCTTGTCTTTGTTGCTTTTATTTCATAAATTTTAATATGCCGATTAAAATAATTCAACTTCAGCACCATCTTGGCTCTTGGAAGGACAAAAACATCTGGCATTACAATATAGATAATGAAATAAAAACTAGTCTTCGTCACTTGTATTTAGTAAACATAATTAACATAATAAATTACGACCAATATGACTAACGAGTTAGAAAAATAAGTACCTTTTCTCGCTTTTTGTGGAAGAGCTGACATATTGAGGCCTACGACAAAAATATTTTTGTCTTTGTCGTTTGTGGTGAACTTTTCTGAGTGTGGAAATCCTTTGCATGTTGCGCGGTACTTATGGCATACTTGTTTAAGGTTGGAGACACTTGCCTTTAGTTGTAAGCAATTTGCTAGGAGACAACAACAACAACAATTAAATCAAAATAAAAAACATAAGTATTAGAATTGATGAGAATCTAAAGTTTAGCTAGAAAGGTAACAAATAGAATATTGGCACTTTAAAATCCGCTACTAATTAATTCACTCCATCTTTGACAAAATATTTATATGCAATCGTCCTCAGTCTCCTTTATGTTTTATATAAAAATTGGTATTGAGTATTTAACTAACAAAATTAGAATGTCATAATCAATGTGTTAATTTTTGTGTCATTATTTTCAAGATTTGGAAATTTTAACCAACAGGCAGTAAGCTTCACAGGGAAGAAGGTTGTCACAATTAGTTTCGGCATGATTTCGATATTCGCCGTCTAACGCTGCCATAATATTCCAGCATTTTATTTTTACTAAATCGATTAAATTTGTTTGAAAAGACACCATTTTAACTTATTGAACATATTTTAGAAAAATTTTAACCAATATTTTTCAAGCAATGCGAATGGAGCATATTTGTATGTGTAAAACTGAGACTATTAAAATTGTGGTTTCAAACAATATTTATAAGTAAAGGAAGACAAGAATTGGAATACTTCTTACTTGTGTTAGGCAATGCTTGTAGTTGCTTGTAGTTGTTTTGAAATAGTGAACAGTCGTCTAAAAAAGAAGAAAACTTATAATAAAGTCAGTGTTCACCGCCACCATTCTTGTATCCTACAACTTAAGGAGAAGGACCTCTTTCACAAGACATCGAAAATTGATCTAACTTGTAGTACTTTGCTATAGGATGGAGCTGCGATGCCATAATGTTTGAGGCAAAGAAGACGATTTTTCATCAGATAATAACCAAAGTGTTTTAATGAAAATCAAAATGAAAGTAACAGAGTAAGACCATTTCATGTTCCATTTTCTTGTATGTGGTGCTGCCAAGTCCACGTTTTTTTTTGAGTCAGTTACAAGTCAAGTAATTTAGAAATCTTACTTTCATCAGATGTATTCTTTGTTCCCTACAAGAAACAAAATAAATTTATGTGTGTTTGGTAAACCTGATTTTACACTTCTTTAAACTCTAACTTAACTGCAGAGAAACCAAAGTGCAAAGTCACCTTAAATATTACGTTACTAAGGCACATAGGCACATAAAGCACGTAGGCACATAGGTGTAAGGATGATGCTAGTGTAAGGGTGATGTCAGCAACGTCTAACTGTAAACAATAAAATACACGAAGCTTTTCGTAAATAAAACTTTACATCGTCAGGTAAGTAAGTCAGGTAAGTGTTTTTGATAGTAATTGCTTTGCATTGTTTGGAAATATTTTTTAAAATATGGTAATTAAAGAAGATAAATTGATAAAATCAGATGTCAGTAGATTTGTTGATGTTTTCAGACCACCATTTTAAAGTCTGAATTATTTTTCTCTTGATTCATTTACTCACAATGTGTTCATTTTTAGCAATTTGATAAAACCATGGAGGTGAAAATAGAGATTATTTCTACCCCCTTGAAAAAAACACTGCTCTTTTCCACTCGTCTTTGATATGTTGACAGAAAAGACGTAGAAAAGCCCTGGGAAAGGGGTTGAACGCAGTTCTTACCTATGCAACGTGAACGGGATGTTTTGGATGACGATATTTTGCATTAAAGGTTGTTTATTATTCGGGTTGAAAATACCAAACATCTTTCCAGGGACTCTTTATAGCTTTTCTAATATACATGTTCAGAGCAACAGAAACAAGGCATGGGTACGAGGTTGTTACTTAATTCTGATACTTGCATATAAAAATAGATATTAATTCACAAATCTTATTAAACTTATTATTAAATCAGTAGCCAATTTGTTCTCTCATATTTATTGATTAGTTATATTAAAAAAAAGAGTCTCTCCACCACATGTTGACAACGTCACTCCAACAATATTGTTTACAAATACAAGTGTTTTTGTTGTTGCTGTGTTTATTTGTTTGTTTATTTATTAATTTATACGCAAACAGGGGATGTGTAACACTGATTTAGAACTAATGAACCTATAAAAACAGTTACGCAAACCAAAAAAAATATAAAACTTACCTCAATAACGTTAAAGAAAAACAATGCAAGCCAAATTGTCAAATCCATTTCTCTATCAGACGTGTCATGCGTATCTAAAGAAATCCTCCTGCTGTGTGTCCTGTATTTGCGCAAACCATTAAATTTAATACTACAAGATAAAAATAATAATTACTCGTTTACATAAGTGATTTTCTTAAGAATTTAGGAGTAGCAACTGAAGTCACGTAGTAATTTCATTAACTGTAGCCATGTTAAATTTACATCAATTGTATAGCCATGTTAAAATCTAATTAAGGAAAATTAAAAATAAGTCTGATACTTGTTTTTAGCGACAACATGTATATCACATGATGTCATCAACACAGTAATTCAACACAGAAATTTTAAAGGATCCGCGGCTATCCACGCACAGTTGCTATGTCAACGCCGTGCCAGGAATGGCTTGTTTTGAAAGAGTTTATAAACTAATCAAAGGATGAAGTTCAACATCCACTTATGATACCAACTTATGATAATAGCTGAAAGATGATTGATCGGGTGCCCAAAGCATTCTTTTTCGGAACGAAATTTTCGAAATAACAGCTGCACTGCTTTTCCAAAACGCATACTTTCCTTCGACTGTTGATGTGTGCACGCGTGTGAGTATGTTTTTGCAAATAAGACATTTATATGTCTTGTTTGTTAAACCGCATTTGACGTCAGAGCGTTTAAATAAATTTCACGCTTGTGAAGTAATTTTAATTATGAATTTTAGATTTGAATGCTTCATCAGGTAGCTACAGTTAAAAAAAACCTAAAAACAATGATGAATTAATTCAACATGGCCACTACATAAAAAATTAAAATATTTATAAATAACGTAGAATAAACAAAACACGATATGACTTTTACTGCTAAAAAAGTAGCTGCAATTTTAAAGGATTTAATTATCTAAGGTCGCTAGCTAAACAAATTTAAATTTTTTGCTTGCAAAGCATTAAACAACAAAGCATTAGACATCAATTTTAGGTTTAATTGTTAGTGTCTTCAAACTATTCTTTGACAATTGACAATACCCTGAACTGTGACTTTAGGAATTGCGCAAAAATGAAACTTAGTATACCTTCAAGCCAATGAGGAAAGATTTTCTTATATTCTCTTGCTATTTTCAACTCTCTACTCTAGACGTTGTTATAAAAAGATACTTTACTTAGTGACCTCGTCGCGACGTTAGGCTTATGTCAAGGTACGATTTTAATAATAACAAGGTTAAAATAATCGCCAGCAACTATCAGCAAACATCTGTAGAACGGCCCTTTTTTTAAAAAAGCTGCTTCACTTCTATCTCCATCATCATTAAGAACATTAACTTCTCCCTTCCGCAATTCTTGAATGGATTCAGGATCTGACAAAAAATAGCTAGCTACAAAATATATGACAAATATGATTAGATATATTTGTTAAATAAGGAAATGACAATAAGCTTCTATTTTTAGTTACATACCTGGCAATGTAGCACGTTCAGCCAACTTGTTTATTTTTGACAAAAAACAAAAAGATATCGTCCGCAATCGATAGCTCAGTGGAAAACCACTGCTTACGAAAAAAATGACAACAACAACAACAATGGCGCATGCCTACTTTGAGATTAAAATAAAAATAAAAATAGATAAATGACTAAATTAATGACCCTGACTAAAAGTCGATGACTAAACTATTCCGCCAATCAAATCGATAAAAGATATTTGTGCAGTATTGCCTGCAGCTGGTCAAAATTATGTACTTAAGTCGCAAGCTGATGGTAATAGAATTCTTTATCATCAGTTTATCAAAGCTTTAAAAGTATGAGAACAATGCCAGTACAAGTTAATAACGTGTAAACAGATAAGCTATATAAAAATACATAGATAGAAATAGATAAAAATAACCCGTTTAATAATTTCAATGCTAAACTATAGTTGTATTGTTAGGCTATATATATATATAATTCTTTTCACAAAATAATATTGTTTGACTTTAATGCTGAAAGTCAAACAATATTATTTGGTGAAAAGACTTGGCGATACATATTGGAACGCATTTCCGTATTGAAAGGATAATAAGGCCTAATATATTTTTACTGCGAAGTATATTTTAAAAGCTGTATGTTTCCATTGAAATAGTGGGAATTTTTTTTAAAAAAATCAATTTACCCCTATTTTCTGGCATGCAAATGTCGCCATAACATAATCGAAAAAACATCTGCAATGGAGATCTGTGACGCAACTTGCGCTCCGCATACGGGAAAAGTACACGGGATCCTAAGACTTTGGAGGGATGGACACCAACCTTGTCCCCAGGGCTAGAGAAAAAGAGCCCTGGGAACGCGGTTGGGATTTCGGGACCCGAGACATAGGTTGAATTTTTTTAATTTGAATATTATAAAGACCAGAATAATATCTCGGCATATATAAAAGGTAAGACCAGGTGTTCCATTCGGAATACGCATCTATAGCTATCATTTCGTAAGCTACATGCCTACTTTTTATGGATGTAAAAATATAGATGAAAGCATAAAGATATTTAACTATATTTAACCATATGTGACTTTTTCCTAGCCAGGGAAACCACTATGATTTTCCACACTACCTATTTATTCCCGTAGAAGTAGGTTTCCATACGACTGTTTTTTTTTGTTTGAGTGGAAAAAGCTGAGAGCTTTCCACAAGTATGCGCAATGAAGTACAATGAAGGCTGACTCGACGTAAAAAGAAATGCTCCTGAGCTTCTCTTAATAATATAATCTCATTCGAATTTCGTGTTGTCTCTGTTCCCTCGTCAAAACAAGGTTTTGATTTGATGTAATTTTAATATATTTTACAGATAGTACCTTATTTTACCGCCAAAAAGAATACTAAAGAGAATTTTTCCTTTCTTAGAAAATAAAAACAAAAAAGTAGCAAATTCATTATAAAAAATTAATTATTCATAAACAGGTAGTCTAGACGTCTATGTGGTTCTAAAGTGTGTATGATTTTTTGCATCGAGACCTTTTAAGTGGGCCGGTTTAATACACGCCATTTTTTGAATATTGCGGTGATTGAGGTTATTGAATCTTTTCGTAGCCCCTTTTAAATGAAATTAACAACAAATCATTAAGGTGATAGACACATACAATAAATTCTGTTTTTAAGTAGAGTCCTACACATGTTTAAAATGTTTTTTTTAGCTCTCTTTATTAAATTATCAACAAGAAGTATAAACAAAAACTTCTTAAACCTTAAAACATTGTTATAGCTACGACCTTAAATTTAATTTCAAAATTATTTGTGTAACAGAAACCTGGCTAAAGGAATCCATGGTAACAAATTTAAACTTTGAAATTTCGGCTTATAAGTCAAAACTAGGGACGGATTTAAACTCCGAACACTTGTCTAAATAGAATTTGTCAATGCGAGAATTCGGTTTATCTAAAACTAGTAATTGGTCTACGCATGCCAATAATTTTAATATAGGCGTTTAACGTTCCTTTGCACCCAGGACCCGAGTTATTAAGTTTTATCTCCACTCAGGATTGTTTACTAATGCTTGAATTGTTGAAGTACTATAGTTTTCATGATAAATATTGCCGCACTTCGATAATTTTGTTGCCCTGGATTCCTTCATTTTCTGCCGTAAAATCAGTCGACTTCGGTGGCCGCCAAAGTGTGGATTTTTGACCCTGTGACGTCAGAAGAATTTTGACGAAGTCGTTGAAATTTACGGAAGTAGAAAGAGTGATATTAGGAGATGAGTACGTGGGAATCATTTACCCTTCCAATTGTTATTTGCTTTGCGGTCTGTTTAATTAGTTCGGCCAACTTCGGCGAGATGTGATTTTGAAGTTCTTCTTTAACATCTTTACTGAAAGGGGGCTGAGGAATCGTTTTGTACTAACTTGCAGTAAGTAAGTTGAAGTTCCTGAGAAAAGAAAAAGTTGCTGAGAAAAACATTACTGAAGAAGATATATTCTCTGTGTCGCTTGTGATTGCAAAAGAAAATCAGTCGTGGCTATGGCTTGACAAAATTAATAGCATTTTTTCATGACCACGCTTTGTATAACAATTTTTTGACCTGCATCACAATTCTGTACGTTTCAAAGCTTCTAGCAATAGACACCTTCCAAACGAATTTTCAAGATAGAGGTTTTAAAGAGAACCCTAGTTTGGCGAGGAAGACTTCGACAATCTTTAAAATCTATAGTGTAGTATCGAAATAAGTCCTGGAAATTTGCTAATTAGATACAATTCGGATAAGAAAGAGCCATGGTTTTATTTGGTGGGCAAAATGGTCAAATATTATAACATATTTACTAAAGATGAATGTTGACAGGTGTAAAAAATGGTTGTGATTCCACCAATATGGCGAAAACGACTTAAGCATATAATACTATTACAACCCTGGCCAGATGAACACAAAAATGTGTATAATTTACTAAACGATACCTGCCTTGAAAAGGTTTTGTTGTGTTAAAAGTTATTTAAGCATTTATAACTGTTATCACATCAGCTATGAAGTATTTTCAAGTTGGATTCAACATTTTGAACGTTTGGGTCAGAAGTCATACTTTAACAAGTTTGGAAGTGATTTTAACGAAAAATAAAAACAGTTTTTTACTTCTTATTACACTAACTGCATGTGCTTTCAGTTTGTTGTGTTGTGAGTTTGTTTTTAATTAGTTGTTCCTGGTTAAAAATTTAGGTACTTAGTACAAAATCTTGTTATAATCTTGTCCGTTTTAAACCATTGTTTATATCTGTTGTTGTTTTCATTATTGTTGTTTTGGTCTAATAACATAAAAAAAGCCCATCATTGCGTAGAATCTAAAGTCTTGTTTTGCTACTATTTAAAAAATTACATAAAAAAAGGGGATTTGTAAAGCTTTTCTTCTCACACATAGAAAATATGGCATTTCGTAGCAAAAATAACATATTGCCATTCTTTTCGTTTTGATTTTCTTTGATATTAAAATAAATATTGCTTTTATAACAAGTTAAAAAATTAGAGCATATTTCCATTTTTCAAGTCATATTTTGTTTTTTCGCAGGACAAAAATTACTTTGTCAAATGTAAGGGTTAAATTCGCCTTAAAATACCTATTTTTCATGAATGTTTGTATAAATTAAATATAGAGCTAGCAAAAACTATTTTGGTAAGAATTGAATATGAAAATACTATCTCTTGGCTTACCAAAATCTTAATCTCTTGGCTTACCAAAGCACATATAAAATGATTGTAACAAGAAATCTTACCCTTGACATATGCACCTCAAATTTAACACTTTATGTTTCTCGCGGTCAAGGACCTTAATTACACAATTATATCCAAAAGTCTGAGACCAAAACCAAAACACTATAAGTTTGTTAATATTTACAAAAACAACATTTCGGAACTCCCACACTATAAGCGAGATAAAAAAAAATATTTCTAATTTTGTTTAGCCATCAAATTAAAGTAAAAAAAAACATGGTCGGTCCCACTCCTTTAATTCAACGCACACACTTTTAATTACGTTTAATTATGTTATACATAATTTCTATTTCGAGCGTTTTTACCCAATCGAATCGTGAGACACGACCACAGCAGGGTGTTTTGTTTTTGCGAACGGACCAAACATCGCTTCAATGCAAATGTTCACATATTTACATATTCTTTTCTTGTTGTTTTTTGCTTATTCTTGTTCCAATATTTTTAATCAACTGATAAGCCTCCAGTTTTGTTTTATAGCGCTTCTCTTATAGGTCTTCTTTTGTATGCTGTAAAATGTTTTGCATAAAAAAAACATGGGAAATGTCTATTAGTTATACAGTTTTGCATTATAGAGCATAACAAATACATTTTTTGCTGAATCTAGTTTCTAAGAATTTTTAGCCTTAGAATTAACCAAAATTTTTTGCAATGTACCGAGACCATTATTTTTCCCATATAACTTGCAAACTTGAGCCTGTAAATATGCTGAACTAGGCTATTAGACCGTACTTAGGGGGGTTGACATCAAGACTACTGCCTTTCCTTTTTGAGCTCTGTGAAAAATACGAGTATGTTCCGTTTGCCTTAAAATTTGCTGAAGGTGAAACAAATCTTAGATCCGTTCCTGTAATACATCAACCACGTTCAGAAAACAAGACTGGTATTGGTACATGTCTCTTTATACACAATTCTATTAATTATGAATAAAGAGGTAACTTTGTATAAATAATGCTGATTGTGAATCATTAACCATTGAACTTATAAACCAGAACGTCAGAAATATATTGTAAGGGGGGGAGGGGGTGGGGGACTCACACTAGAATTTTAAAAGCATACTACAAATTTAAAGCACGATTTAAAGCGTGATTAATATTGTGAACGCATTTTTGCTTTATTAAAATGCCTTTCAAATTATGTTTACTTGCTTTAAACATGCTTTAAATAAAGCAAAAATAAAGAGTGCTTCGAGGCACTCTTTATTTTTGTTTTAGCTGCTATAAGTACATGAAACAATAGAATATAAATTATGCACAAATATTTGAGTATTAAAAGTGAGGATTTTGAGCGAGTATTATAAAAGTGAAAGTTCATTCGTATGTGAGAAAAACAACATGAACGTTTCGTTTTAAATTTTGTTTACAACTCCCCCTTTGATGTTACCGGCAACTTGCTTTAGTCAAAGCATACTTTATTTTTATACTAAGCATGCTTTATTTTAGTGTGACCCCCCCCCCCCCTAACTGTTATGCTTAGAACACCTGCTGGAATCTTCAAAGAATAAAAAAAAAATTAAATCGCATTAGACTAAATTAGATCACTAAATAAGTGCATTTATACTGCTGGAGATCTAAATTTAAATCTTCTAGAACATACATCAAATAATGAAGTAAAACCTTTGTAGACATCGCCTGGTTGTAAAAATCCTAGTTATTAAAATCAACCAATGAGCACAAAGCTAGCATGGTCACATGTTACAAGTGTTAATTATATTTGTGTGAATTCATATTTTTCTCAAAACAAAAGATTTCCCGATATCAACCACGTGAGCAAAACCATTAGAAAGCACGATCAGAATCCTGACCGCATAAAAATCGTTTGAGATCCAGCATAATTTCTTCTACCTTTATTCCGATTACTCCGACTATTCCGATTTCTTGATGGTAAGAAAAATTATGCTGGATCTTCTGGCTATTGTAGATATACATTTTCAACATAACAATTACCAAACCAGAGTAAGAGTAACCATAGTAACTGCTACCATAATTGACAACATAATCAATCTATCAATAATTTTCATAACAACGATTATCAAACTGGGGTGATCTATCTTATTCCCAACATTTTTTAAACGAAAGATCAGTGAATATTCCATAGAAAAGTTTAACCATTCAAGAAGAAGCATCGGCCGTATAAAGCATTTTTGGAAAAAAAAAGCAAATCCAAAAACTATAGAAATACTTTTTAAAAGCAAAATCAAAAGGAAACTTAAAAAAACCTGGACCGTAATTAAAAAAAATAATTGGAAAACTAAAGACAACATTGAGTAGTTTTGAAAACGAAATTATACACATCAAAAAGATAATATCAAAATTTGCTAACAAATTTAATGATTTTTTTTTTATTAATGTTGGACCAGAAACATCTTTCAATAATCCTATCTTTTACAAAAACTCTCAGATTTTACTTATAAAAATATTTGCGATATTAGTTTAAATATTGTTAAAAAAAGTTTATGAAATCATTGAACCATTTAAAATTACTTCACTTACCGAAAATAATGCATAGCATACGACAACTGAATAAAAAAAAATGTTCTTAGTCAATCTGTATATAAACAATAGCCCTATTTTGTTAGTCTCTGCGCGATTTGCATGAAATAGTAAACGCGACATTTGTACGACAGCCGAATTTTTGTGGAATTTTCTATTCTATCGATTCCCTGTGGAATAATTATATTACTTCACGCTAATAATTAAAACAAAGATGCACGAAATACCCATGCGGTAAAGATACACGATGGGTGAAGTCTCGTGCTAACAACTGAACTTAGAAAAGAGTTAGCCAAAACAACACTGTGTTTTAGTAGTAAATTTCCAGAAGCAACGCAGCTTTCAGGACATTTTGTCTTGTTGCTTGAGTGTTAACTTGTCGCCCTGGTGATGACGCAAATATTTACACTCCGCAGTATCAAACTGTGCATAGGCGATAGATCTTCTTGCGCAATTTTTTGAAAAATCATTATTAAATTCTTTCATCTCAGATAAAATGAAAATAAAATTATTTCAAAAAATAAACCGCTGCGCAAAGATTAATCACGGCTTTTGATCAATGCTTCTTTATTAGCAATGCCCATGAGAAGGATTATAACTTGTTCTAAAAATCAGTTGATTTTAAATCGGGTTTCCTTTTACCAAAAAAGATAAACTAGTAAATAAAGGATAGAACTATACATTATTGCTGCTAAATAAAACCAGACTTTGAGAATACAATACAATAAATCCTCTATTTGTCGTACTCTCTCTAATTAAAGTCCAGTCAACGCCTACTTTTTAATTTTTTTATTAGTCTATTATACACATGTTTTCAAAATAGATCAGAACACGCGATAATCTTTTTAGGATTGGTGATTTAATTAACAAATATTCTATGTTTTTCAATTCTTGTCCTAAAACTTTAGCCGTTGCTTTTAGTAAAGCGGCCGTATTTTTTTAGTGTTGAAGAAGATTAGAAATGCTCTGATTTTTAACGTTCAACCTATAAAATTTCAACGCCCAGCATCAATTTGCATTCCAGGACTTGTAGTGTTATTTTTTCTATCAGAATAGAACGTCTATGTGTTTTGCTCATCATTTAAAAACACGCTACGGTTCCTGGAATCAAGCTTTTGTACAATAAAACCCTGCAAAGTAAAAATAATTTAAAATGCTGACAGGACACCCGGACATAAACTGCCAGTGATGAATTTATTAAATTCAGAAAAATGTCTTCACAGTGTATAGACGTCTTTCTTTCTTAAAAAAATGTTTGAAACTAATAAACACATACCTTCTTCCACGTTAATAGTCCTCTTCTCGAGAGAGAATTGGTCGCGTTTATCTATGTAGCAGGTAACTGCGAATCATATGTTTTTCTTTTAGTAAATCTTATATTAAATATTTATACATTTTTTTCTTTAACAAAAATGTGTCAGAAAATCACTTTAAATTTAATGAGGTATGATGATGCAGGGATTAGCTGAAAGTTGTAACCTGGATTTCGATCATGGCTAGATGTTAAAACAATTAAGCTACATCAATGCTCTTTATGTACTTTGGCCTAAATTTTCCAATAATTTGGCGGATGATTTTGTGACAGTTGAAATTTTAAGACTTTTTAAAGTGTAGCTTCTATTAATATCTATAATAAGACTCATGGTGTGTAAATTATTCAAGAAATGCGTGTAATTGTTTAGTTAACAGTTAAATAATGAAATCATTTTGTGGATAATTGCTTGTTAATTTTTTTTGCTGGTCCTGAGTTCTTTTCAGTAAATTATAATTTGTTTACAAAGTTTAAATCTCGATGTCTTCAAAATTTTTTTTGCTCGATAAACCTCCACGATTTAGGCTAAAAGGTCATTTATGAACATGGAGAGAACACTAAAATATTAATGTTCTGTACATGCTGAGCTCTCCAACGGTGTCTGTTATTTTCTTAAAAATGAATTGCTAACATATTATCACAGTGAAAGGTAAAAAATACAAAGGTAAAGCACGAAAAGCAACTTTTCGATATACATTCTGTACAGGACCTTAACACCTAAGACCTTGAAAAATACATTTTAACAAGAAATTTTTATGGCTTCAATTCGTTTAAACTAGCTAGTTAACTCTCAACTCAGATGTACTTCTAGGTCGGCTCAGATTAACATTAGCAACTCACTAAGACATTGTCTAGGAAACTAAAACAAAAAGTGTAGAAGGATAGTCACAGATAGATAGCTAGTTATTATTATTACTACTGAACATCAGAATAAAAAGTAAGGGCAGTTAGCTACATAAACGTAAATACAGATGAAGGTTGCATGTATTTGCCAGTGCTAATTTCAAAGATGTTACACATTGCAAGAAAAATTCAAGGGATTATAAATTAAAAATACAAGCTATAATATATATGTATAGAGAGAGAGCTAGCTATATTAAAACACAAATCTATGTTTATAAAAATATTTAGCAATAATGGAAAAAGAAAAACATTGAGAATAAAATTAATTAAATTATTTATATTAATTATAAAATTAATTATTAATTGCACTGAAAGCTATATGTCAGTTTCGGCATAACGGTTAACAGAATCAAGTTCAGTTACGACAAAATGTGTCAATCCGCATAATAAGAGAAATCAACATACAGTTGAACTCATGTAATTCGAATTCTCAAGGGACCGAGAATTTTGTTCGAATTACATGAGTTTCGAACTAGATGAGTTTTCATATTTTTGACCTAATTCGATGAAAAAGTTAGAACAATGAGTTAGAATAATGAAATACTAAATTCATAATTTTTCGAAAAAGTCTTTGATTGTTGATTGTTTCATTTTCTGCTCTCGTTTCTTGGAAATCTCTTCGGAGATCTTCTGAATCAATGGGATGACGTTCGATGATTCGAAAAAGGTCATCTTTTTGAGAGTCTCGATTGCGTCGTCAATCTCATTTTGCGATGGGGGTGGAATTGGTTCATCATCAGGACACTATGCACTTTCGTCGTCTGAAGAGCCGTCATCGATGACTTCTACTTCCGGATTTTTATACATATTCACGATTTCTTTGACAGACAATGGGCGTGATTCATTAGTAACAACGTTGAAATCTATATCAATGAACGATTCGACATCCAGATCGTCAGGTGCAATGTCAGGTCTAATCTTTCGTAATCGGTATAGATCTTGATTCAAATCTTCTACAACATTCGTTTCATCATTTTCGTCGTCTGAATCGCTCTTGTCACTTTCCGTATCTTTGAAAGGATCGTCATTCTCATCCATAGCACCATTCCTTGCAACCTCCGAGATTCCTGATTTTCGAAAGCAATTTACGATTGTTTCACTCGACACACTATCCCAAGCCGTCTTGAGCATTATCATGGCTTCAAGAATTGATGTTTTCGGTAGTTCAGCCTTCTTGTCTAGCGCTCTCAAGATCCTTCGAATTACCAGTGATCGGTATTTTGCCTTCAAAGACCTGAACAGAAAAAAATGAAAGTCTATTAGAATGAATTAAGATCCAAGCGTTTAATGAGATATAAGGGTTTTAAAATTTTGCTGACGTCAGCAATGGCCAGTCAACCGCCCAAAAAATTTTTTTTAGAAATTTGTATACCTGCTGCCTTCATTGTATAGGTCTTGAAGCGCTGATCAAGATAATGTATAGGATCGCGTGTTTTTGACAAACGGTTGCAGAGATATTAGGGTTGAAGGTTTTTTGGTGACGTCATCAACCCGTCTCTATCGAAACGGATTCGGGGACCCAGGTTTGGGAAACTTACCCAAATTGGTCCCAGGTGGTCTCTAGTTACCTACGCAGGAGATGACGTCAGTTATTTTCATCCGTTTCCAAGTTATTTAGCCTCAAATTTAAAAGTGCAATGCAATGGCTTCACTAATTTTAATATACTTTCGTTTGACGTCAATATTACTTCAACGTCAAAGTTTGGTAATTTACAGAACAAATTTATAGACGATGTTTTATAGACTTTATCAAAGAAGGTTTATCCACTTTGCAAAAGTCACAGACAGACAGAACTGGCGTATTATTATATAGACTAGTCGATAAATCCCGTGGAGTAATCCACTTAGGCAGAAGGACAATGGAAAAACAGGTTGTTTTAGTTTTTTTGCTGACGTCAGCAGTGCAAATACAAAATAAATATATTTTTTTAGAAATTTGTATACCTGTTGCCTTCATCGTATAGATCTTGAAATACTGATCAAGAAAATGTATATGATCATGTATCTTTGACAAACGGTTGCTGAGATATCAAGGTTTAAAGGTTTTTTGATGACGTCATCAAACCGTCCATTCCGAAACGGATTCGGGGACCCAGGTTTGAAAAACTTACCCAAATTGGTCCCAGGTTGTCCCTAGTTACCCACGCAGTGAAAAAACATTGACGTCACCACCTCGTTTCCAAGTTATTTGGCCTCAAAGTTTTAAGTGCACTGTAACGGCTTCATAATTTAATATAAGATATTGACGTTAAAGTAGTGTTATTGACGTCGCGCCGTAACGTCAGAAAATATAACATATTAGACATGCATTTTTCGGTTACTTCAAAGAAAATTTTGGTAAGATCAAAGGAAAATAATCATATCCTCTTTGCCTGTCACAGAGACACGGAACTGGCGTATTATTATATAGACTAGTCGATAAAGCCCGTGGAAAAATCCACTTAGGCAGGAGGACAATGTAAAAATTGATTATTTTAGACTTTTTGCTGACGTCAGTTATAATAATACGCTAAGTGTGTCCGTCTGTCTGTGACAGGCAAAGTGGATGTCTTCATTTTCCTTTGATGTTGCCGAAAAATGCAACTCTAATATGTTAAATTTTCTGACGTTACGGCGCGACGAAAATAACACTACTTTAACGTCAATATCCTATATTAAATTAATGAAGCCATCACACACAGTGCACCTAAAACTTTGAGGCCAAATAACTAGGAAACGAGGTGGTGACGTCAATGATTTTTCACCGCGTGGGTAACTAGGGACCACCTAGGACCAATTTGGGTTATTTTCCCAAACCTGGGTCCCCGAATCCGTTTTGGAATGAACGGGTTGATGACGTCATCAAAAAATTTTCAAACCTTAATATCTCTGAAACTGTTTGTCAAAAGTACATAATCCTATACATTTTCTTGATCAGCTTTTCAAGATCTATACAGTGAAGACATTAGATATATAAAATTCTGGAAAAAAATTTTATGTGTGATTGCGGGTTTTTGCTGACATCAGCCAAATTTTCAAATCCTTATATTTCCTTATACGTTCGTCGAAAACCCATGATCCTATACATTTTTCTCATGAGGGTTTTAGCCTCTACACATTACAGGCAACCAATAAACTAAACTTCGCTAATTCTTTTTTGTATCTGCACTGCTGACGTCAGCAAAAAGTCTAAAATAATCAATTTTTACATTGTCCTCCTGCCTAAGTGGATTTTTCCACTGGCTTTATCGACTAGTCTATATAATAATACGCCAGTTCCGTGTCTCTGTGACAGGCAAAGAGGATATGATAAAGCCCGTGGAAAAATCCACTTAGGCAGGAGGACAATGTAAAAATTGATTATTTTAGACTTTTTGCTGACGTCAGCAGTGCAGATACAAAAAAGAATTAGCGAAGTTTAGTTTATTGGTTGCCTGTAATGTGTAGAGGCTAAAACCCTCATGAGAAAAATGTATAGGATCATGGGTTTTCGACGAACGTATAAGGAAATATAAGGATTTGAAAATTTGGCTGATGTCAGCAAAGACCCGCAATCACACATAAAATTTTTTTCCAGAATTTTATATATCTAATGTCTTCACTGTATAGATCTTGAAAAGCTGATCAAGAAAATGTATAGGATTATGTACTTTTGACAAACAGTTTCAGAGATATTAAGGTTTGAAAATTTTTTGATGACGTCATCAACCCGTTCATTCCAAAACGGATTCGGGGACCCAGGTTTGGGAAAATAACCCAAATTGGTCCTAGGTGGTCCCTAGTTACCCACGCGGTGAAAAATCATTGACGTCACCACCTCGTTTCCTAGTTATTTGGCCTCAAAGTTTTAGGTGCACTGTGTGTGATGGCTTCATTAATTTAATATAGGATATTGACGTTAAAGTAGTGTTATTTTCGTCGCGTCGTAACGTCAGAAAATTTAACATATTAGACATGCATTTTTCGGCAACATCAAAGGAAAATGACGATATCAACTTTGCCTGTTACAGACACACGGAACTGGCGTATTAATATATAAGATGTATATACATATTAATTTTATACATAATATTGTTATAGAGATTTATGAGAATAGCTGTCAGCTTCATTTTCTCAGTTTAAACGATTATTGTTGTATTAAATAACACAATTTTTGTTACTTCTATTCCGATATGTTTGTGAATATTTTTTTAGAATCACATCCAACATTTTTTTATAGTAAAAGTTCTTTATATGCAGTGTTTTTTTTTAAATCGACATCACCCTCTATATGCAAGTACTGCTGCTACCCCTTATAATAGAACATTTCCACAAAAGGGTAGATAGTTGAAAACCTTCTTGTTTTAACCTGACGGAAGGTCAAAATAGCCTTCTAGCAGTTGTGAGTGTTTAAGCCGTCTCACTTTCTTGCATAGGCAGATTTTAACCATGTTCTAATTAATTTATTAGGATTGGATTGTGTGTTCAAACCGACAGGTTTGTTCTTTTTATTCTCGACGTTTTCTTCCTTTCATTGATCTCATTCCTGTTGCTTTCGCTTTGCAAATCTTCCTGATTTTCATATGTATGTTTTGTAACAGCTTTTGCAGTGGTATCTAATGTTCCCATACTGATTGCTGATGGGATTTTAAAAGTATCGTGATTCAGGATAGAGAATGGTTTTATAAGTTATCTTCTGCTATTTAGATGTGTATCCAAATTTCTTGTTTCAGTTTGAACTTGTCATTATACTTTTATCTTTTTAATGAAAGAAAGGTGACGAAAACATAACATGAAAATACATTTTGTAAGTGAAAATTAATAAATTGGAAAAATTCATTATATAGTGTTTCATGAAACATTTAAAACTCTGAAAATAGCAGAAGGAATACACTACAATGCATGTGAGATAAAAAAACACGATTCTTTGGTATTGAAGATTAACAATCATGGCGTCTGCTTCTGGGACAAAACGTAAAGCAGAAAACAAGTCCTGCACAATAAAATACAAAGCGTTAAAGGAGTTGCAGAAAGGAACTGCTCCAAAAGATGTGAAAAAACAGTAAAAAACACTTCCTTTAGGAACGCGAAAAACACACTTCTGTTCGCGAAGAAAATTTTACACGACTGCCTTCAAAAATCAAAATACAAGAACATGTGGTGCTACTAATTAGCATAACAATAGCAAATAAAACTTAAAAAACAAAGAATATAAATTTGATTGGTCCATCGAACAAAACATAAAGTTAATCATAGGCATACACTAACTAATTAATACACTAAATAATTGTGTGTGACTTGTTTCTTTAAGACGTTTTTTAAACTAGTCTTGTGGTAGAGCTTTCGCCCTCCAGTGCGGGAGTTTTGGGTACAAACCCTGGCCGAGTTGATTTCAATAAGAACCGAATAGTATATCCTGGGTAAACAATTTCGATAATAATAGCTATCAATAATTAAGTTTTCATGTCCACGATATTGTTCAACCTCGTTCTCAGACGTTTTTGATTTTTTAAATATCCGTAATAACCGCTCAACGGCCAAGAAAGCATGAAAACCTCTCCGAAATGAAATATAGTACGCGACAGCTACAAAACATCGATGTTTTATTTTAATTTAAAAAAATGTAAATATGTAAAAATGTTAATTTTTTAAAAAATACGAAATATTAACATTGCTTTCATATCTCCCTTTTATAATCCATCCTGTTTCACCGAATTTGCTGTGTTTTTTTTACATACCAGCAGTGAAAAGAGAGCCTTTTAACGACAAATTATTTAGATGTCATTTTCAATGGTGCAACAATAATAGGGAGAGGAAGGAAAACTTCGAGATGTGAGTACCCAAACAAATTTCTAGTCACTCGTATACGGTACGTGACCTTTGTGAATTATTCATGTTGCATTGTAACAAAATTTGTGTTCTAAGAACTTTTTTAAATTATTCAGCGAAATACAGAAAAATTTCTTTTTATCATTAAAAAATTATATCTTAATTCAATAATAATGAATCCTCCAATTAACTATGACATGCGATGTTGTAGGAAGCATTTTTCTATTAACCAATGAGAAAAGTATATTTCAGGACAATAAACTGAAAAGACTGGTTAAGTGCGTTGCAACAGTGGAAGAAGCAAAATAATCTCTCGCACGATGAAGAAATATTAGTGAAATCTGGCATTAATCGTTTGAAACAAAAAATTTTCCCCAGTAAGATGAGCCAAAAACGCAAAACGAATCTCATTACACAAACGCAGCAAGCTAATATTGCGCATAACATAGAAGTTGCAATCAAAGACAACGACTTGAAGAAACTTAAGTTAATTTTTGAAGACTACCCCAACTTGCTGAGTTATGAAAGTCATAACGAGAAATCTTGGTTGCATCTAGCAGCAAGAGAAGGTACTGTCAAAATTGTGACATATCTTGTTAAAAAAGGAATCGATGTTAACGTTTTGGATAAAAATAAGCATTCACCCTTGCATTATGCATGCATGAACGATAAATATGAAAACATACTTATCCTTTGTAAGCTTGGCTCAAAAGTTAATCATAAGCAATCGGAAGGAAACACACCTCTCCACCACGCTGCTTATTTTAACAACGTGAACACGATCCAGGCATTGCTTCAAGAAGGAGCTGATATAAATGCTCGTAACACACACGGGGAGACTGCTCTTCATTTGGGTTGCTCATCAGAATAAGTCAGAAGCTGCCAAACTTTTGGTTCTTATGGGCATTGATAAGTCCATTCAATCAATGAATAATTACGAAACAGCATTTATGTATGCAAAAAGAAATGGCTTTGACGAGGTAGCAGACGTGATTAAAAAAAATGAAAAGGATGTCGGAAGAGAAATCAAGGTGTTAATGATCGGCAATAATATTGTAGACGCTAAAAAGATTTTGAGGGAACAAGAGGCTAGGTACGTGGAACAAGAGAAGCGTCTGCAACGAGAGAAGTTCCAGCTAGCCCTGGAAAAAAAGAGGTTAAGTCTGCAGAAAGCGGAAACAAATAAAAAGGAAGCAGAACTTAAATTAAATGAGAGAAAAGAAGTAAAGTCAAAGTTGCTGAAGGGGTTAAAAGAGGAACAAAAGAAATTGGAGATGTCAAACCAGCTAATAGCAATGGAAAAGGTGAAAATAAAAAAATATGATGAAGCCATTACAGAAATAAAACAAAAATTGAAGAAGTTTTGCGATAGTGAAGAAAGCGAAAAAATAAAAAAAGCCAACAAAGCATACGATGAAATCGCCAACGAAATTTCGAGCTTGGAAAGGCAGTTGAAAGAAAATGACTTGGTAGATGCAAGTCCGCATGTAAACAGAAAAAAATTCAGGGCTACTGTCTCTGCTATAAGAGCAACGTTATCACATTAAAAATTTTAACATTCATTTCTTTTCCACTGCAGAATTTTTCAAGTCAATCATACAGCAGACTGCTATTAAAATGAATGTTGTTTTGTACTGTAGGCTGGCAACCTTGATCTTAGGGCTGCCAGTAACTCACCAGAAGGCGAAAGGCCAATCTTTCGAATGATTGTTGTGTGTAAAAAAGTAGGAAGATAGGGAAAGCCTATTACAACTTCTGCTTTAATAGGTCCATTTTTTATGTGATTTTTTTTTGTTATTATAATTTAAAGTTTTTTTGTTCTCGCGCATAAATATTGAAATATCCTAAGTATTTATTTTTCTTTAGTTTTTCATGTTTATAAGATGCAAATGTGTGTTTACTTCTTCTCATGGAGCTCTTTCTTTTTGATGAGCTGTCATCCAGGCGCAAGGATGTCCTATTTTTTGTTTTTCTTTCTAAACAAGACAATAATAATTCAGTAAGATTTATTACTGGATTATTTTTCTGATTGATTTTGAATTTGATTGACTCACCAGCCTAACAGATCAAGCAAGCAGTCATGTGAATTCTGCTCTTCAACTACACTAATACTAGCCAAGATTAAGGAAGAAAGTCGCTAGTTAATGGCCATATTTAGACATCAAATCCATTTAGGAAAAGGAAGGATTGGGAATGGGCGGCGGTTTTACAGTCTATTTTTTAAAAATTAGTTTGTTTGAAGTATCTGCAAAGAAACAGCCATCGTAATGTCTTTCGCTGACAATGAGAAGCCTTTAAGCTTCTCGGTCTATGTTTAACAACGTATATTACACTTCATATCTATATATTGAACGTCACACAAGCGGTCAAATCTTCCCTGTCGACGTGCGATCCAAATTGGACTTATTAGATCATACTATTGTCGTTTGAATTAGACTTATGATATTTCGGTAGTAGGTGCGGCATGGCATGTCATACTACTGCTGTCGTAATCCTTCAATCTATCAATAAATCTTGCAGTCCCAAGAAATATTCCTTAATTTCTTTCTTTCCGAGCCTTGCAGTCTCCCTGACAAAAAATCTTAGTAATAAGCGGTCGTATGGGAGACTGTTTTTAAGAAATGTAGACCTCTGTACAGCCCGTGTTCTGAAACCTGATTTCCACGTTTAGTGTGATTTCCTTTGCTTAAAATATGGTGTTTCTGCATCATTTTTTTTCGTAGCATTAACTACCCCTCCGTATACAGAGCGTTGGATTTATATAGAAAAAAAGGTCTTCTCAAAATACAGGAATAATATTTCCTTAACAACCATAGCAGCCAAGCAGATAAATGACCGTTTGAAGATCCGTCGGATTTGATCATACTTGTGAAGTAAGTTAGAAAAAGGCGATTCCTTTTTATATAAGTATGTCAGAGTGTTACTACCACCTTAGCAAAAACGAGTCAAGATGTTAATATTTCGCGTTTTAAAATTATTGGGAATATATAACAAGCGTGGAAAAGGTCCTGGGGACGCAGATTCAACATTATAAAAATATAACAGTGATTGAAAAATACAATATTCTTGTTGGTAAAACTTGAAAAGGTAGCAGGTAGAGCAGATTTTATTGTATATATGCATTAGAAATATTGTTGGTTTTTTTTTTCATTTTCGATTAAAAGTTATACATAAATAAATACAAAACATCACATTGGAAATTAAGTTTCAATTTTTTTTAAAACCGGGATTTAAAACAATTGTTATTCTTGTTGCTGCTTTGGTCCCATTTTTATTTTCCGAATGATTTTGTAAACAAAAACATTTAATTATTAGGGATAAATAAATTCAAAACATGCTAGAGTAGGAGAGATTTTTATAACAAAATGCGTTCTGACGATAGTTTTTAAAGGGGCTAGGAACCTACTCTTGGTTTTACAAAAATAGAGGAAAAGAAAAAGATTTCCTTCTCTATCCTCCTCCTCGTCTTCTTCTTCAGATAGCTCTCCAGATAAATCAGGGATGAAAACAACACCGCTAAATGTTCCTAAAACAGGGGAACGCAAGTGAAATCTCCCAACTGGAATGGAAGATTATGTCAACCAGCATTTTCAGAAACATATTCCTGAAAAGGCTTCAGATGAGGGGCTGTTAGCAAAACATTCAGTCCCTTCAAATTTAAATGAAGTAAAAAAACTGCACGACTTGTGAAGGACTTGCCATACAGCCCAACAACATCACTCAACATGGATAATACGATGAAAAGATTCCAGAATAGAAACCTAAAGTTATGGACCCTCTCTCCAGATTATGGAAAGGGTTAGCAGACAGTCGTAAGAGCGTTAGTCCTGTAAACGTACCTATAGAGCAGTTTGCAACATTCGTGGAGCAGTTAACGATTTTGTTAGGTCAAACATCCACGTCCATTTCATTAGCCTAGTTAACTAAGCTTTCTTCTTCGAGTTGATAAAAGCTTAGACGCGAACGAATGACTCAGGGGAAACCCTGTGTTTAAATTGAACAATGTGACTAATCGCCTCAGAGGCAATTTTAATTTACCTGTGAGTTGTTTACCAAGCTTGGCCAAATCTGACTCTGGCGAAAATTTTGTATATTACTAGTGTTTGTTAGGGTGAGTGAAACCACTCGCTGGAATATTCGGGATGAAAAGGGCTTTCCCCGATAATAATTACGTGAGCAGAGAACAATAGAATTGGCCAATAGAAAAGCGCGGCCAGATTTTGGCCGCAGAAAAATCGTTTGAGACCTGCCGTAATTTTTCCCACTCCAACTACTCCGATTTCCCGGTGGTAAGAAAATTTACGCTGGGTCTTCTGGCAATCATTTCATATGCACGCCGCCTAATGTTTTAAAGGTTTTGGCAAAGGATCCAAGAAAGGCGAAAACGTTGTTGAAAGAAAAGTCTTCACTTTTGCAACAAAACGATAAAATTTGTTCGGCAAAAAATTTAGAGCCCATAGAGCTTCAAAAACGACCTTTGGAAGATTTTAAGGACATGAAAAAGCCCTTTTAAAGGGACCCTCCACGCTATTAATACAAATCGCAAGGTGGGGGAAGATTTCATTTTGCAGGAAAACTTCACAACCGAGACAACTACAAGAACAACAACAAAAAAAGGTCTGTCGCAACAGCAAGTCTGCAGAAACAACATAAAAAATGGTAAATACCTCTTTTGTTCTAACAAAAGAGGCTTCCTTAGCCAAGTCATTTTCAATTCTGATGCCACTAATCTCACTTTGCTTCGCGCCCTTTAGCAATTAAAATTAAAATGTTTTTAGTATATACAATAATATATTACACGAGCAAGATTGTTTTTTGCATCAATATTTTTATAACATTACATAAGTGTAACTCTGCCTTTATTCAACTTTTTATTACATTGGTTGAAGATTTGTTTTTCTAAAATAAAGCGATTTAATTGGTTAAAACCAACAAAATTCTAGGAAATGAACGCGTAACTTGAACATAAAATATTCATCGCCTACAACTGTCGTATTTTTTGTTGCTTTATCATAAAAACATGACGTGGAATTACGTTGTGAAAAATTTTAACGATTTCTGGTTATCGCTTGGACTGATAATCATCGTCTCTGTCATAATTTTTGCATCAAAGATTTTACAAAACAATGCTGGAGAGGGTCAAAGCTTTCCCGGTAAGAAAAGGCAATGTCTTTTTACAAAAATACTTTTCACTCAGGCACCGAGAACTGGATTTTGAAAAAGCCTTCATTATTTCCTAATTTTGTGCATGTTAAGATGTTTTCACAATGTCTTAGGGAATAAGAAAATAAGTAGGCAATTTTAAATCAAGTTTCTATCTATTAACATTGGGCGTTCATATATGAGTATAATCTAGTAGAAAATAAAAAAAATTATTGTATATGCATTAGAAAATGTTAATATCGTTTTTAGTTATACATGAATAAATACATCGAAAGTTTAGTATCAATTATAACGAACATCTGACAATAGTTTTTAAAGGGGCTGCGAAACTGCCTGTTGGTTTTCCACTCTAGGGAGTTACACGAAAGTCGAGCTAATGGCGGTGGAAAAGTTTATGATCACTGAGGACAAAGACAACAACTCAAATCATCTTTAATATTACATTGGGAAATCAAACATAATGAAAAATGATAGAAAAGTTCCCTATATATTTAATATCCATAATTCATTCTACATAAGTACTTACCCTGCTCTTGGAGGAAAGAATACGGAAGGAGAAACAACTCTTTTAATTCTATTGAAACACTGCGTGAGGTTCTAGCAGGTGTCTGTATAGAAACTTAATTTGAAATTTTGGCGGTTGTGTGACTAAATTATTCGTGAATAACAATTCGCAACTATGATTGGTTATAAAAACAATTAGATAATTTGATGATGAATTTGATAATATTATCAAAACAAGAAGCCATATTGAAATCGGTAAAATTTCTTTTGTTTTTATGTTAACATAATTAGCGAAGAAGAACATGCTCGACACTTTTGTAAACAAAAAGAAAAAGTTTATATCTCGTTTTAAAACGACGTTCTGTTATAAGAAGTTATTTCTTTAGTTAGAATAAACATTAATCCAGCACACATTTTGTCGGCACTCGTCCGGCGCATATCTATCTATATTGTTTTTCATGATCAAAGTGGTATACTTAAGCCTGCAAAAATAGGTTAATATCATGGTTAAACGCTTATTTCCAAACGTAATGTTGAAGTTTTTAACAGCAATGTTTACCGACTTATATTAGGCACACTTTCCATGCAATAATCACGTGCCTGCAGCGTGTTACAGTCAGATTTTAATAGAAAAAAGTTAGCCTCTATTAAAGGAGAATATGGAATTTGATCATTTTTTTGCGAAAAAGACTCGGTCGAGCACCTCACGCACTGATTCTTTTGAAATTAAAAACAATAGAAAATTCAATACATTTAAAGCGTACAGAAATGAAGTTGTTTCTCCTTCCGTATTCTTTCCTCCAAGCCCTGCTTTAACTCAAACTTTCTAATAAAAAAAATTGAAACCTTCTTGAACTAGCTAGCTAGCTATATTCTTTAAAATTTTGCATCGAAACGTATACGTGTATGGTACATAAAGCTAGGACTGTGTGATTCTAAAGTGTGTGTGATTTCTTGCACCTTGACCTTTTGAGTGGCCGTTTATTGCACCCTACTTTTGGACATTGCGGGGATTGACCTTATTCAATCGTTTCTTAGGTCATTTAATGGAGTCCAAAGTCATGCTTGATCGATTGATTGATTTATGACTGTGAGCTGAAATTAAGAAAATTTACAGAAAAACTGTTGGAAAGAATAAAAACTGCAAGGTCTAATTTTGGTATTTTCGGTCATTACCATATATAGAACACGTTTAAAAGCACTGTAATTTGTCAAACACTTTTTAATTTTTTTAAAAATCTCATTTTGCGTATTTTAAATTAAATGGAAAAAGTTCAATATAATTTATAAATCAAATGAATAGGAAACGATTTTTTTCTTTATACTGAAAAATATTATATTAATATCAAAGTATATTTTTGTAATACTTTCAACTATGATACACACAAAAAAAATTAATGAATATCCCAAAGTGTAACTCCGCCTTTATAATAATTTTCTAATTAAAATTTTTCTCTATTTATTTAAGTCACAGACATGTTTATTTAATTTATTTTGTGCAAACACAATTTACATTCCCTGGTTGGTTAAAGAAACTATTTGTTACGTATGTTAGAATGTCCGAAATTTGGAAGGGAGAATATATCATAGGGAAAGAAAATCATTGAAAAATATGTAGTTCCTCACTCGTTGAATTTATTCACGGAGTTTATTTCAAAAACCAAAGCGATTAAAAAATATTTGTAAATTTATTAAAAAAACTTTGTCAAACAACCAGCAGGTCAACTTTATTGTACTTAATAATGTACTTATTAAATTTTTGGCATTGTCGTTTTAAGAAATGCAGAGGTATTCATGTGAGTGTATTAGTTGTTAACCTTTACTTATATCGAGTTTTAACAAGTAGCATCAGTGAGTAGGCTAAAAGGGCACATTATAATATATAGTCGTTGCCCGTGGAAAAATCCACGGGTTCGCCCGTCCTTTATACTTACCTGTCGCAACAAAGTGGATAAAAATATATCGCATTTGATATTCGTTTTTCCGTAACATCTTTTTCTAACTCAGCGGGGGGTCTGCGCAGACACAGACAGACGACGGCTATTATAATAGAGACGATTGAGATGTCTTAAAGGGACTTCAAAACGGTCCAAATAAGATTTTTGTCATTGATGTTACTCTCCATCCTCGCACATTCTGAATATCATTGCGCAATAACCAGACCACTTTGAAGGTCAAAGCACAAAAAGTTATAACCACTTTATTGCACGAAAACGGGGTTGATATGCAATAATTTGGTATGGTTCTGTGCAGAATTTAGAAAATAATAGCTAGGGAGCTAGGTCAAAAAAGTTTAAATTTTTTTTTTCCAAAAAACACGATTTAAAGGCAAGGGAAGTTGTTATTGATTAAAGTTTAAATATTGAATATTTCTAAGAGACTTTTCTGTCTTTTTCATTTATATCTCGGCGTCAATATGATATCCAAGAGGATTTAAGATGTTGTTTTGGTCCAGATTGCTTATAAAAATTTTATCTTCGCCATAAGCTTGGCTTTCGTGTAAGTCACTAAAATTAAAAATCAACACCTCGTTTTGTAGCCCCTTTAAATTTGGCCGGGAAATCATAATTAAGGTAAATCTCTACAAATTCAGATAACTCAGATAACAAATCTTTTTACCAAAACAATATATACGTAAAGTTTAAAACATAAAATGTTTTTTCTCAAGTCCTGAAATTCCTTGATATGGTTGACAGATTTATGTCCTTAATCGTCCCGACATCTTAAACAACTGTCCTGTAAAAAATGCTCTAGAAAGTCCTGGCCTGTACCAGAAATTAGATTTGGTCACCATGAATAAGCACCTTTCTCTTAAAAAGTTTGTTATTTTGTACTCAAAAAAGAAAAAAACAATCAACTCGTGAATTCTCATGAGTGGGTTGTTAGGTAAGCAGCGCTGTTCCACGTCGAGACACACAAAAGCCTAGAAATTTAAAGAATATTTTTGCTATGCTGACATCAGCAAAAATTTACCCCATTGTAGTAATTTTAAAATAATGTAATATAACAAATTATCCGCTGTAAACATATTGACAAGTTCTAATTGCATGATTCTAGTAACTTAATTAAATATGTAATAATCTGTGGACACAAACTGCATAATTTTTAGCCTTATCTCATTTTATTTTGGAGGGTTGTAGTTGGTATTTAGCTATCTCTATACACAGCCAGCTTACAAAACAAATATTAGTATACCGTACGTTCATTTTCTTCATTTCTCTTTCTGCAACCAGGGCCTTCTAAGTATCTTGGTGTTGGAACCCTCTTAACATATGGAAGATTCCTCTACATGGGTATCCCAGAAGCTTCAACCTACTACCTCAACAGGTACGGCGATGTAGTTCACGTTTGGGTATGTGGAGAACCAACACTTGTAACAAGCAATCCCACCGTTGCACGACATATTTTAAAATCTAACGGCAACAACTACACTTCACGGCTTGGTTACGACATAGGATTAGATCATATCGGAATGTTTAACAATGGCATTATCTGGAATAATAATACAAATCATTGGAAAAGCTTAAGAACATTTTTTCAGAATGCACTGAATGCAAAGACGTTAAACGCAGCTATCAAAGCCTCTGCTGCTTCCACGAATGATATGATTGGCAAACTTGACGACTTGAGACGCCGTACAACTGAAGGAAAAATTGAAACGCTGAATGTTTTACGACGCATAACATTACAAGTTACTAATCTGTTGATGTTTGGCGTCAAAATAGACAACGACGAACGTTTGGTCGAGTTAATTGTCGAGTATTTCAAAGCGTGGGAATATTTTCTGATTCGACCGTGGTATTTTTATTTGCCCACTTCTACTTTCAAGAAACATAAAAAACCAGTGAAAGAATTGAAAGATGCCTGTATGGAGATTGTGCAAAGGAAAAAACAGCAACTCGATAGCGGTAAGGCAGATATCAATGTGATTGATTGTGTAGCTGAGTTCATAGATTTTTCCCAATAGCGGAAGATAACAACATCCTTAAGTCCTTTGCATGGATGTCAAGTTTCTATTTGTTGTTGTTTTTACCAATAACATTTTTTGCTTTGCGTCCTGTTCATGCTACAAACTAGATATGAAGTAAATTTGCACATATTTTTACGGGTTGGTTACACGAACTCAAAGAGAAACTTACACCGATGTGAAGTTTTAATGCGCTCGGAACGTGTACCCACATTTAAAAGATTCATAAGAGAACGAAATAGTGTAACTGTCCCCTAAATATGCAAAAACTAAAAGCAACATGGTAATATTATATCTCCAAAATCACTTACTCAGTATCCTGGAATTCTTAACTACAAATGCTTTGATTATTTAACAAAACCTATTGTGCAGGTCCTCTGACCCTGGAGGGGTGCTGGTAGAATATAGCTCCATCTCTCCTGCCACCACACACACACACACGCACATACACATGTTTTTGCTAAGTAATAAATTATACGTTTGTAGAAAACCTCCCCCTCTTCGCACCACAGTTCTTCAAAACGTGTCATAGTGACGAGCAAGATAAGCGTTTCTACTTCATATTTATTTTTTTTTCATAGTTTCATTCAAGCAAATTGAAAATCCAAACTTTCTTGAATGTCTTTTACATGCGGTGGAACGTGATGAAATTACTGAAGAAAATGTATACCAATGTGTCCTCGAAATGTTGCTAGCTGGCACTGACACGTCCAGTGTGTCTATGTATTACACATTAGTAGCTCTTAGCGATGATGCACAAGTGGAAAGAGAAATTGTAAAAGAATTAAAGGCTGTTTCTTTGGAGGATGAATCAACGGATCGCAAATTGCTTACTCAGCTGGTTTGTTTAGAGAATACTTTAAAGGAGAGCATGCGCATCAAACCAGTAGGACCTGTGGTGTTGAGACGAGCTTTAAAAGATGACAACATCAACGGCGTTCCCATTCGATCAGGAACTAACGTTGTTTTAAGTTTAGTTGATATGCATCGCCGTTCTGATTTGTTTGAAGATCCAACTTCTTTTGTTCCTCATCGATTCAAGAGCGAGAAAACTAATGAGAATTTCTATCCCTTTGGGACGGGACCAAAGGGATGCGTTGGTCAATTTCTTGCCATGGTGGAAATGAAGGTTATTCTTGGTGTCTTATTAAAGAAATTCCAATTTCGATCTGTTGTTGGAAAACTCAGTGATGTTACTACGAGATGGGATATTGCAAACCAGCCCACAGATGCTAGTTATATGATAATTGAAGAAAGACGTGACTGAACCAATATACTATGGTATGTTAACAATAAAGATGAAGTTGGCTATTGATTTTGATTTACTTCTTAGGAGAACGATTTAAGGCGAAATTTGTAACGTATCACACTTGGTCATTTGTGACATATTACAAGTGAACTCTTTTTGCATTTTTTAATCTTTTTTGATTAATTATTTATACACATGAAAAATTACAAAATAACTTGAGCGCAGCATGTACAGAACAACAGTACTTTAGTTTTGTCTCCATATTTATAATTTTTTGTACCTTCTTTGCCTTGAACGTAGTGGTATATCGAGCAAACATTGCTTTGGACATCGAAATTTAAAGTTTGTAAACAAATTTAATGTTATTGAAAAGAACTCGGGACCAGCAAAAAAAATTTAACAAGCAATTATCCACAAAATAATTTCATTATTTAACTGTTAACTAAACAATTACACGCATTTCTTGAATAATTTACACCCCTGGTCATAATTTAAAATAGATTACACTTTAGTGTTTCTTTTTTGACACTGAAAATCCAAGCAATTAGCTTAATAAAAATACCTTTTTTTCTTAGTTAAACAATTCTCTTCTTTCTTCCGAAATATTCTCTTCCATTTTAAACACTTTTTTCTAAAGTGTAAAACACTTTTCTTCCATAAAAATCAACAAGCATGTGGTTTACTTGATGGACATTACTATGATTCGGCTGGTATGTTCCACAGACCATACATATCACAGTTCGCCCGTCACAGGTTAAAATAGTTTTTTTGGACAATTTTCAACATTTGACATACGCATTTATTTTGGTAGAAATGCAGCGCCATAAACTCATTAAGTTTTATCTGTGGCTAGACTAAAAAGACTCTGATGCGGTTTAGTATTTCATTTGCAAAATTATTCACAAGCGCATTATGATATGAGAAAATAAATAAAAAAACAATTGCCAGTTTATCAGATAGCTATGTGGTACTTTCAAAAGCATTGTTTGAAGGTGTTTAATGTTATATATCCACCAGCAACAACGCCTGTTAACTAGCGTGGTCGAACATTCTAATAGAAAGTGTTTGTTCATATAGAGAAGTGGAAAATACAAAATAGAACGGTTTGAATCATAGAAGAAATGTGCTTTAAAATTGAAAGAGAAGAGAGCCATCGGGCTATCGTACATAATAACTCATAAATTTAAAGTGAATTTCTGGAAAAAGGACTTATTTTTGCTATTGAAAAAAAGCTTATAAATACTTCAGTTAAGATTTAATGGGAAAAAAAACATATGTTTCACAGAAATTGCCGTCAACAATTTTTTTTCCGGAAGAGGACTGTTCCGGAAGAACACAAAAGAAAGCTTGTTTATACTACTTTAAAATTTCATATCTTGTTTCTTTTTTACGCTGGGATAACAATTCCCAAACTTTATTAAATTCACCGCTAGCACAGTTTTGTGTCTGTTTGTGTGCTTGTCATCTGTTAGGGATACTTTTCATTGTGTTTCTTTAAAAAAGTCTTCTTGTATACCACAAGGGTAGTTTAAACACAGCGTTACTTCTTGAGGTGTGTCGTTATTAGGAAAGGTAACAAATTTGCGACTTTTTGTTTTAACACACTGTGTATCGATTTTTTCTTGATTAATAAAGCAAATATGTTTTTTTACAATTTAAACCCTGTCATAGATTTTCTTCGATACATCTGTTTATTTAGATTGTCTCCTGTGCAAGTCTTCCTCAAGTCGCACGAAATATTATTTCAACCAAACTACATCTTTCGGATACAACATTGAAGCCGGGTTTCTTTTCGCAAAGGACTTTTAACAAGGAACATTTCTCATGTGTAACCTTGCGCCCATTGCCCTTTGTCTTTTCTCTGCTCTCTGGTATTAGAATATACCTAATTAAGAAGAAAGCGCCAAGGATTGAGGTTGCCTCCTGTGTAGTGCAAGTTTTTAACCCACACAGGTTGTCTTGTTAAGGTCTTGTATAGAATGTATATCAAAAAGTTGCTTTCCGTGCTTCACCTTTCTGTGCTTCACTGTGATATATGTTAGCAATTCATAATATCTATGTTTTTTTTTTTTTTACAACGGGCTGTGTATATTCCATGCACTACAAGTCCATCATAGAACTTCTTCTAATAGATAAAGGTGATGATGAAACAGATGAAGTTAACCTTCAAACCCGCGGGGATAAAAAGAGGAATTACGGTACTTTAAAATCCTCCCATGTTTGAAATCCAGGTTACAACTCTCAGCGTTTCTACATCACAATGTCTCATTGTTCTACCGCTTTAGCCGGTAGAACTTTAAAATAGGTTTCTTTTTTTCTCGTGAAGCACGGAAATGTACCAGTCTAGTGTAGCCGTACGTAAATTATTAGTATTTGAGTGTTGATAACAGAACTACCCTGTTGAACGGCACAAAAGGTGTAAAAACCTATTATTTTTACAAATAAACAGGCTAAAATTCTTTTTAAAGAACGAAATAAATCAAAAATAATTGTTTTTTTGATTTTTACGTTTATTCTAGTTTTTAAAAGAGCGGTGTTCACAAACTGAAACTCATTTTTCTACTTTCATGTTTTTCTTTCGTCTTTTGCTGTTGCCAGTTAAAAATATTTTATTACTAATAACGTGACCACTTTTTCTGCACAATTGGAGAACTAAAGCAAGTACTCCCCCGAGGTGGATTTGCTATAAATCAGTAATAAGCCGTAGAACTTCTTGCTGAGACGGCTTGTTTTTTTAATTTGAAGGAATTTTCTGGAAAGTGAACGTATGTCTTGTTATAGAAAAACGTATAAATATTTAATATAAGATTTACTAAAAAAAACATATGATTCGCAGTTACCTGCTACAATGTAAACGCTACTAATTTTTTCTCGAGAAGAGGACTATAAACGCGGAGGAAGGTATGTGTTTATTAGTTTAAAACATTTTTTTTTAGAAAGAAATACGTCTTTACACTGTGAAGACATTTTTCTGAATTTAACAAATTCATCAGTGACACATTATATGTCCGGGCGTCTTGTCATCATTATAAATTATTTTCACTTTGTAGGGTTTTATTGTACAAGCAAGGCTAGTGTAAACACAGTGTTACTTCTTGTGCAGTGCGTTATTAGGCAAGGTAACAAATTTTGACTTAGAAGTTGCACCTTTTTGGCTTTAACACACTGTGTAGCTGTTCTCTCTTGGTTGATAAAGCAGATACGTTTCCCAAAATTACTGCTCCTATTCAGATAGATACAGTTCGATATATCTGTTCGAATTAGACATATCAATGATACGATGTCTTACTGAAAGTTACGTGTCTGGTGTGATATCTGAGTGAATAACACGTTCATATAGTGTGATTACTGGGTAAATGTAATGTGTAGATAGAACGAATACACTACTGAATTTTCTACTTCTTCGGTAGAGTTGTTTGTTTAATAGATGACTTACCAAAGTTTTACAAAAGTTGACAAAACTTTGACGATTTTTGATAAACACTCACGCATTATTCTGGCTAAAAAGCAGGACCATGTGGTGTAAAGTTGCTGTTAATGAAATTCATACAGTTTTTTGGAAGCACGAGATTCAAAAAGAACTGATTATTTTTTTTTCAATTTTTCTTCAAAAGCCTTTCAGCAATTCTCAGCGAATAGTTCGAAATTTCATTTGTTTTTCTTCAATGGATTTATATGACCTCTGTGCATTGACGTTTTTTCAATCTACAGGAATAAGTGCGCATGCCCAAATTTGTCCCCAGGGCATATCTTCCGCTATGATATGCGGACAAAACAACTCCAAATAAATCCTCTAACTACTGTACACAAGCCTTGGAAGA
This sequence comes from Hydractinia symbiolongicarpus, assembly GCF_029227915.1. Taxonomy (NCBI): domain Eukaryota; kingdom Metazoa; phylum Cnidaria; class Hydrozoa; order Anthoathecata; family Hydractiniidae; genus Hydractinia; species Hydractinia symbiolongicarpus. The sequence goes on from NC_079884.1 coordinate 13,417,925, forward strand.
AGTTGAAAAGTTGAACTTATTACAATGAATTGTTCTAATGCTTTTTAGAGATTTTTAGATTTGTTGTTTTGGAGAAAACTTATTTCTTTATTTCTCGAGTTTTTTATTCCATTAGCTTTATGCTATAAGTTCAATTATTCTTTTTTCATATTTATCGGCTACCGGAAGGTTTTCAACCGTTGCAAGCGTAAAATTCATCAAAAGTAGAACCTATTTTACCCCTCTCTATATAAATTTTTCTTCGTCACAAAACAAGTCTTGCTTTCTATTTTGTGAAAACAAAATTGATTGTGAATCGTTATAAAATTCCAAATGTCGCCAAAATGTCTAAAAGCATAAATAGACTAAAATATGATTTTAGAACTGTTAATAGGGATGTTCTAAAAAAGAAAACAAATACCGATTATTTTTGACGATGAGAGCAGACGTGACATACCGAAGACGTGACATACCGAATTAAATCTGATGAAAATTCACAAAACATCATAGGTATGGTTTACAAGTACCTTATTCCCCCTCACAAACCAACACCCTCCTTCCCAGGTCAAATTATGGCTAAGCATACTATATCGGGGAAAACATAATCCTTTAAGGAAGGTTTTGTCACTGGTCACTTTCCCACAAATTTTCTCCCCGACAAGATTCTTTTAGAAAATTCAACTTTATCTTTCCGGAATTACAATGTTTCGAATATAATGTAAATACATATTTTTAATAACATTGGCGTAACCTCGATCACAGGAGTCGTAGCGTGTTTTTATACGAAGAGCAAAACTCATACACATTTTATTCTTATAGAAAAAAAACAGTACAAGTCCTGAAATAAAAGTTGATTTTGGGTGTTCAAATTTCATAAGATTTTTCATCAAATTCAATACTCAAAAATACAGCTGGTTTATTAAAAGGACAACTGCCAAAAGATTTGAATCAAGAAATAAAAAAAAGAAATATTTGTTGTTTTGGAATTAAATCATCAATCCTAGAAACATTGCCGCGTGTTCTTATCTATTTAGATAACATGTGTAAAATAGATTAATAAAACGATCTAATAACAACACACCTTCGTCCCTAGTCCTTTTTGTCTCTTTTATACGATAGAAGAAACCGTGTTTTCACATATTAAAAAGTCAAAAAACCCTGTGGACGAGGGTGACGACAACAACCAATTTACGTCGCCTTTTGACACAAACAAAGGACACGTTCATTACAAAGGACATTTAATAAGAAAGTAGGCGTTTCTTACTGACTTTGATTTTTGAAGTTTGGTCTTATCGTATTTAGCACCAATAATTTTTAAGGAAGCTTAAGGCGAGTTCAAACTAAAGTTAATAAAAACACAAAAAACACCTCTTGTCATCCTACCGTTTATTTATTTGTTTTTCCTTTTTTCGTAAAAGGAACATCTTTAACCCGTTTTAAAATCATCTGATTTTTAGAACAAGTTATAATCCTTCTCATATACATTGTTTATTGATCAAAAGCCGCGATTAGTCTTTGCGCAGCGGTTTATTTTTTGAAAGAATTTTATCTCCCTTATATCTGTGATAAAGGAATTTAATTTTTTGACGGAATTGCGTAACAAGTTTCATCGGCTTTGCTAGACTCCCATGAAGATATTGTTGAAACTTGTAAATACAGTTTCTGCATTTAGTATGACTGTTTCTGCTTTGATTAAAACGTCGGTATGGTTTGATACTGCGTTAAAGGGAAACTAAGGTCAAAAAAAAATGTTGTTAAAAAAAAATTAAGAACGTTGTATAACATCTAAATAAACTATTGAAAAAAAATTAACTCTTAATTTTCATTATTTAGGCTGTTTTAGCCCATTAAAGTTCTAAGGTTTTCTGAAATTAACCGTGTACTCCATTCACGGTTCCTCGTGAACCATACAGAATTATGACGTATGAGCCGCGAGACTCAAAATCACTTAGTCATGGATAGCAGCGAAGAAAGTAGTTGTGCTAGTGAACATAGCGAAGTATATAGTTCTGAAACAGATGAAAGTATTTGCAAAGGGTGTTATGATAACTAACCTGAATATACTGAAAGTCAGTTGAAAAACATTTGTTCATCAAAAACTGCGAATGATATTTCAGACGACGACGAAGATGAGGATTTAGACTCAAGCAGGTTAGAAAACTTACATTGGTGTAAGTGTAAAAAATGTGATATACACGAGTTAATGACTGTTGAAGAATGCAAGTGTTGTTTGGAGTTTACAACTTTACTGGGAGAAAAGCTGGAAGAGAATACATGTATTACCTTGCATAAAGATTTTAATATTCTTTGTTTAAATCGCACCGTATTAGAGACAGCAAGCATTAGACATCGCAGATATCAAAATAATTTCAAGGATATAAAATCTTTTCAAAACAAGTAAGCTTATTATTCTACCTTTCAAAACAAATATAAAATATTACTTCATATGCGAAAAAAAAATGCGTTCTTTATCTACATAAAAGTTCGTTTACTAAATGTGAGTCAAAGAATATTTAAAAATATATATACAACATTTTGTAAGGCCTAGGTTCCACAACAACAAAACATATTATATTCTTTTTAGACAACTACGCTTTCAGCATACAGACAATATACGGCTTGGGTGCATTACTATGAAACACTGGGAAAAGGATGTAGAGTTGTTATACCGGCATGCGTTGTGAAAAAAATTCGTGAAAGTTTCCCAGAAAAAGATGGAAAATATACAGGATTCAAAGCTTTTGTAGATTTGTAAAATCTGTAATTTAATACGGTAGTGCCATCCATGTTAATAAATTCGTAAGTTTTGTGTTTAAAAATAGTTGGAACTGCTCCACAAAGTAGCTCTTTCCGTTTCGATGGTATCCCCGTTAGACGTCCTTTTAAATCATCTTTAATGCAGTCAGGATGGAAGTGGTCTTCACATACAACTTTATTTTTCCCAAATGGAAATGTTTCTACATTCAATCCAGTACCAATATTATGCAACCATTGTGCTACGCGAAGTTTCTCAGTTGTATTCACTGGCTTTGGGATCATGAAAAAACTTTTTTTAGCAGTTACTCTCCCAGTGGTTTGCGAACATCCATATGCCAGGCAACTTGGCATTTTGAGTAGTAAAGACAAAATGTACAATTATAGTTAAGAAGTAAAATTCATCTTTTATGTCTTCATACATCAAATCAGGCGAACCTTACGTCATTGCTCTCCATCGTAGAGTTTTTTTATGTACTCTAACGGAGATGTAAACAATAACCTTTTTACTCTAAAATCCTCATAAAAATACATTTTTTTTGAAAAAAAAATTTAAGGTATCTTTTTTAAATAGTATAATAAACGTTTTTATGAAAAAAAAAATTTTGACCTTAGTTTCCCTTTAAGTCCAAATATTTGTAACATCCTAGTGCCTAGAGCCGTTATCACATGGCTACAAGTTTAAACTCAAGCAACAAGACAAAATGTCCTGGAAGATAAATTGCTTCTGGAAATTTACTACTAAGAAGACAGTGTTGTTTTGGCCAACTGTTTTCTAAGTTTAGTTGTTAGCCCGTGGAAAATTAGATGGGATTTTGCCCGTCGTACCTTTAACTGCATCGATATTTCGTGCATCTTTATTTAATTGTTAGCATAAAGTAATATAATTATTCCGCAGGGGATCGATACAATAGAAAATTTTACGAAACTTCGGCTGTCGTATAAATGTCGCGTTTACTATTTTATGCATATCTTGTGTCCGTGTGACTTTAAAATCGCGCAGAGACTAACAAAATAGGGGTATTGTTTATATAGAGATTGACTGAAAGGATAAGACAGAATTTTCTATAAAATAAATCTATAAAATGTATTTCTTTTAATAAAGATTGAAAATTGGTGGGAGTTTGTGATTGTCTTCTCGGAACTTTGGAACGAGGTTGTGTTTTTAGAAATAAAGTTATTTCATAAATGTTATGAAATATTTATCATTTTGGTCTTATTTATATTTTGGAATTTTTATATCAGTGTGTGTTTCTATTTTAATATAAACAATTGCGTTCATAATTAATAATGTTTGGAATTTAAAATAAAAAAATTATAAAATTTTTGGCGTTAATGAAGCGAAAAACTTGCAAAATTAAAAAACAGAGACGGGGGAGGAGTTTGGTAATGAATATCGGTCTGATAAATTTTTGCTATGTAATTCTGTGTAGTGCTTTTTGAATTGAATAGTTCATTGGTGATCAGTTGTAAACATTTCAGTTTTGATGAACAGCTGTATTCAAAGAAATAATTTAAAATGTAATAATGCAATTTTGAAAACTTTGGATTATTTTGTTGCTGTATGAGTATTTCTATGTAGCTGCGACCGGTAAGTACACACGTCTTTCTTTTTTGGAAAAGCATATTTGAACGTGTGAAGCTGTCATCGAATTTATTTCAAACCTAACCCTAGCCCGGGAATTTTGAGGTTTTACTTTATTTAAAGTAAGTTTAAAGCAAGTAAACATAATTTGAAAGGCATTATAATAAATCAAAAATACGTTCACATTATTAAGGCATGCTTTAAATCGTGCTTTAAATTTATAGCGTGTTCTTAAAATTCTAGTGTGACCCCCCTCTATCCTTTGGTACACTGTTGATTAGAATATTTGTGAAAACTAGTCGGTGGTCCGTGAGAAACTCCACGGGTTCGCCTTCCGTTTTATACCGCATTGCGTTCGTCTCGCTACTTGCGCAGCTAGGCTACCATTTTGCGTGATAGACAAACGGACAGACGCATACGGGTTTTATAATATAGAATAGATATTAACCCGTGGAAATCTCTACGGGGTCGCCCGTCCTTTATATATCGCATTTCGTGTTTCCGTAACCGACAGACAAAAAGGCAAACGACAGCTATTATTAAAGACATACTTGATTGTTGTTTAATGCATAAATCTTTGTTTATTTTTTAAAAGGTCAATAACTATTTTCATATCACGGATTTAGTGTAAAAAAACTGGATTCTTTACGGAAATCTGTTCCAGTATGTATAGCCGAGTCATGATGACGTGAAACCATATTATTTTGTGAAAATAATTCAATATAGCCTAACAAAACAACATAATTCAGCATTCAAATTACTAAATGTGTTATATTTTTCTCAAGAATGCCTTTTTTATATAGCTTATCTGTTTACGCGTTATTAACTTATACTGGCATTGTTTTGAGCTTTGATGAATCCGATGATAAGGATTCTCTCACTATCCGCTTACGACTAAAGTATATAATGTTGGCAGTTGCGATACTGGAAACATATTATTTTATGATGTGACTGGCGGGACAATTTAGTCAATAACGTCGTTATTGACTAAATTATATTTATTTTTTTACTGTCCCTGCGGGTACTTCACGTCGTTTTTTTTGTAAACAGTCACTTTACAAATTTTGTTGATGTTTTTATGTTGTTATATTTTTTGCCAAGAGCGTCAGGTAAGTACCAAAAATAGAGGCCTAAGTGACATTTCATTATCAACAAATATATCTCATTATATACATTATATATAATTTTGTATTTTGTCAGATTCTGAATCCATTGGAGAACTGAGGAAAGGAGAAATTATTGTTTTTGATGATGGTGGGGATGTAGCGACTGTTTGCGAAACGCGACGTAGTACCAATATTTGTTGATAGTCGCTGCTAATTGGCGACCCATGACACATCGTTATAACGTCATTCTTTAGCATTGTAGTTTCTAAAGTCGTATTTTAGCTATAAACCTAACGGCGCGACGACGTTACTGCGACGTTGGTGTGCCCGCTCCAAGGTGTCTTTTTAACCCCTCGTCAAGAGTAGAATCAAATGTTGCAACTGGAAGGTTTTAATTACCCTAACCTTTTAAAAGTGTTTTACAACGTCTAGCTTTGTAAAAATGGCAAGAGAAGAGAAGAAAAATCTTCTTAATTTGTTTGGATGTATAATCTGTCGGTTTCTTTGTAAAATTCCTAAAGACAGCGTTAAGCGTATTGTCAATTACAGAAGCAAACAAAGAGGAAGTTAAACAGGAAAAAAAGGCTCTTTATGTGTATAGTATTCTCTTTACAACATGTCGTGAAAGGAAAAATAAGAAAAACTTTCGCCTTGTCAGCAAAAAAATCACAATTCGTCTCAGCTTGCCATCTAGATTATACTTGAGTAAATAATTTGATTGATTAAAATTGACATACGTCATATCAAAAGTCATTTCCAGTTATAAGTACTATGAATGACTTCACAAGCGTGAAATATAATTTCGGTTTAACAAACAACGCATATAAATATCTTCTGTGCAAGAACTTACACGCACCAACGTCAAAAAATTGCTTTAAGGACCCCACCTTTCAAACTCTCCTTAAAAGGTCATCGCTGAAAATAAGTTGGTGTTGGACTTCATCATTAAAAGCAACCTTGTTGAAAACATTAAATAACACATCTTTGAAATTCAAATTAGCTACTTGACAAAACACAGTGCGTGGTTGAGCCAAAATTTATATTTTTGTGACGTTACAATGTTGATGACGTAATGTGATATATATTATGTCGCTATAAACAAACATAAGACTTATTTTTGCATTTCCTTAATGAGACTTCAGCATGGCTATAAAGTTAATAAAATTTAACATGGCTACAGTTAATGAAAATACTACGTGACTTTAGTTGCTCCTCTTAAAAAGTTGATAATAACAAAACATACCTGGATGCGGGATTGTTGTAATTTATTATCTTGTAAAACTCTAACAAAAGTTGTATTATTAAATTTAATGATTTGTGATTAGATAGTAGATTATTTCGTTTATTGCAGTAAAAGCCAAACACACAGCAAGAGGAATTCTTTAGCTACGCATGACACGTCTGATAGAGAAATGGATTTGACAATTTGGCTTGCATTGTTTTTCTTTAACGTTATTGAGGTAAGTTTTATATTTTTTTTGGTTTGTGTAACTGTTTTTATAGGTTCATTAATTCTGAAACCATGTGACACATCCCCTGTTTACGTATAAATTAATAAATAAACAAACAAATAAACACAGTAACAACAAAAACACTTTGTATTTGTAAACAATCTTATTGGAGTGGCGTTGTTAACATGAATTCGCTGGCAAGATTCTTTTTTGAAATATAATTAATAAATAAATATGAGAGAACAAATTAACCAGCGGTTTGATAATAAGTTTTATATATAGATACTTATTTGTGGCGTGGAAACAGCTTTCTATTCTCTTAGTGGGTAATCATAATATATAAAATTATTGCAAATTAATGTAGCTATTTTAATGTGCTCTTTATTATTAAAAGTATCGGAATTACGTATTAGAGTAACAACTTTATTTCCATGTTTTGTTTCCTTTGCGCTGAACATGCACATGAGAAAAGCAATAAAAAGTCCTAGTGAAAAGGCTTGGTAGTTTCAATGCGAATAATCAACAACCTTCAATGTAAAATATCGTCATCGAAACATCTTGTTCACGTTGCATAGAAACCGGTAATAACTGTGATTTAATCTCTTTCCCAGGGTGTTTCTACGTCTTTTTTGTCAACATGTCATAGACGGTTTGAGACGAACTGTTAAAGATTTTAATATTTTAAGTAAAAATAAAAACAAGAATAATAATTTAGACTACAAGTGGTTGTCAAAAGATATCAACAAATGCAACCCCCGTATAATAGCATCTAATTATATCAATCATAAAAGGAGTGGTCCAGTGATTTAATCAAAAAAAAAGTATGCACGAAAAAAAACTGCCCGGAATATATTAAAACCGACGTTGGCGGTTGCAATAAAGTGTTTTTAAAAGGAGTACTATGTAGGTAGCAAGCCATGGTTCTACTCTATTAAGAAATGTCACTAACAATTAATGTTTAACCTTCTACGGGAACTTCTTCTGCAAAACATAACACTCTCTACTTTTGGTATCAACCGGTAATATAGCATTAATTAAGAAGTACTTTCTGACAGTTATTGGAAGCTCTTAAAAAAGGAAAAGTTCTTTTTTTTATGTGCAAAGGATTATCATTTTACAATGTTTAAATGGTCCGGCAAGAACCTGTCTATAAACATGACGTGCCGTTCCCATAAACTTTCAACGTTATGTTAAAATCTTATCAAGTACATTTGTAGAGACGTTCAAGGATTTGGACCATTCATGGCGAAAGGTGGGAAACTAATCAACGCCTCTGGCTATTGTTAATATTGATTTTTTTTGCTCCCTTGGTGGCAGTTAAAAATATTTTTATGTCTGTCATTTTCTTTAAATATTTTATCAAAGCTAGAGCTATAAATAGCAAGTACACCTTCCATTCTTGTTTTCGGTGATTACACATGCAAAGTAATCAAGTTGTCAACACAATAGTTTCCTTATGAAGTTTGTTTAATTAAAAAAGGATTAGTAATAAGAAATTAATTTTTTTGAATCGGGTAGGGTGTGGATGAGTGAGTGGTGGGTGGTTAATAGTTAGGTAACGCAATTAGATGTTGCTGACGTCATGCTTACACTAGCATGCACCTATGTGCCTACGTGCTTAACGTACCCACGTGCCTTAGTAACGTAAGATTTCATGTGCCTTTGTACTTTTTTGCTATGTTTCTTTAGTGAGTAATGTGCCGAGAAATTAGAATTTAAGAATGTAAAATGTGAAATGAGATTTATGAAACGCACATAAATTTATTTTATTTCTTGTAGGGAACAAAAAATACATCTAAAGAAAGTAAGATTTTTTAATTACTTGACTTGTTACTGAGGTTAGACTCAAAGAACTGGGACTGGAAAGCACCAGCAACAAAAAACTGGAGCATGTGTTGGTTTTGCTAAATTACTATGCGATTATTATTTTCATTTTGATTTTCATTATAAGCCTTGGCGTATTATCTGATGCTAAATTGGCTTCTTTCCACAGACATTATGGTATCGCAAGTCAATCCCAAGGCAAAGTGCTACAAATTAGATCAATTTGTGTGTCTTGTGAAGTTGTTCTCTCTCTTAAAATTGCAGGAGATAAGAATGGTGTCGGTTAATAACACTGACTTTATTATAAATTTTCTTTTTTTCTAGACCACTGTTCAGTGTTTCAATCACAACTACAATCATTACCTAACAAAAGTATGAAATATTCCTATTCTTGTCCTCCTTTACTTATGAGTAATTGTGTGAAACATCAATTTTAATAGTTCCACACATACAACTATTATCCATTTGTTCTATAATTTAATACATTGCCTAAGAACGGAATCTTATTCACAATGCTTGGCTTGAAAATGTTTTGGCACCTATCATTACGTTTTCTAAAGAAAATGTTCAATAAGTTAAAATAGTGTCTTTACTCGAGTTAGTAAAAATAAAATGCTGGAACATGATGCCAGTGTTAGACGGCAAATATCGAAATCATGCCGAAACTAATTGTGACAACCTTCTTCCCTGTGAAGCTTAATACCTGTTGGTTAAAATTTCCAAATCTTGAAAATAATGACACAAAAATTAACTCCAATGATTTGACATCCTAATTTTGTCTGTTAAATACTCAATACCAATTTTTCACAAATGGTAGTTGGTCTATTGTTATATGAAACATAAAGAAGACTGATAAATATTTTATATCAAAAATAGAAATTTTATTCCATTAGTGGATTAGATTTTGAAGTGTCAATATTCTATTTGTCACGTTTTTAGCTAAACTTTATTTTCTGATCAATTCTAATGGTATAATTTTATTTTTATTTAATTTTTAATTGTGTCTTAGCAAATTGCTTACAACTAATCCCAGATGTGTCCAACCTTAAACAAGTATGCCACAAGTACCATGCAACATGCAAAGGATTTCCACACTACAGAGGGTTCACCACAAAACTTAAAGGACGTCATCTTTTTGTCATAGGTGTCAATATGACAGCTATTTCAAAAGAATTAAGAAAAGGTATTTATTTTTATACCCCTAGTGGCGCATGGCTCAGTCGTTAAGGAGCTCACTTCGTAATCACGAATGAATTATTTTAATCAGCATATTAAAATTTGTGAAATATAAGCAATGAAGACTAGATTTCTATTTCTCTATCTATCTTGTAATGCCAGCTGTGTATCTGTCCGTCCGTGGTTTCAAAATGGGAGATACGAGTAGCGATTAACGACTAGTAATTTACTACGATATCGAAGTACGAATTTTATTAGATTGCTGGGGAGTTACTTTACATACCAGTGGAGAAGACTTAGATAAATGCGAGTACAAAAGCCTTGACCAGGTATATGGTTGGATTTGATTTATACAATATCGAAAAAAATTTTTCTTTATGTTTAACTGTCGTTTCTTTGATAATACTGTAGGAATAAATCCTCTGTATGCATTTTCTTATTGGTGTTAGTGAAGTGGTAAAAACCACAACGTGTCGATCCTAAAACCGTACAGACACAATATGCTAACACCGACATGCTGGTACATTAATTGAATAATCGTATATTATGTTTAAGCCGATTGTATACAGGAAACACAGCGCTTAGTTCGCACCAATGAATTACTCTTTTTCCGTCTAATGAATATAGATATTTGAACGTTTTTTACGTTATGATCTTTTTATTTTTTTATATAGGGATATGAGGAGTTTAAATTCCAGTACTCCAGAGAACAAGAATACACATTCAGCATGACCTTGCTACCGACTGGAGAGACCAAGGATTTTAGTTGGACATCGCCTGGTAAGTTTATACGCACCTTATTACAGGAGGTTAACGAATTGTGAAATTATTACGAGTTGCTGACCTGACGTGTTCATACTGTTTCGTACTGTAAGGGCTAATTCCACGATTAATATTTTGGTCAAAAGATTTTACCTAGAAAAAATTTCTGCTAAAAAATAATTCGAATGGTAGATTCCACAAAAAACACGTGCTGTTTTTTTTATTCACAAGGAAGAGCAAATACAGACAGGGTAAATTTAAGCAGATGAGAATTTATTCTCTACTTTTCCCGACCAATTTTTGAATCAGAAATACAATAAATGTATGTGTCTATTCTCCACTCATATGTAGTGTTAACTTTCTGTGTTAATTGTGTCGAAATTCACGTTAATTTTATGTCCCATCCGACATAACGACTTTTTAAATTTCTCCTAAAATCATATATAATTTAAACACTTCTGAAGTCAATGTATTTTTGGCACAAGCCATATTTCAAAATTAACTCTATCACTTAGTTTAAATTCTACCTATTTACTGTTAAAATAAGTTTTAACCAGAACTTTTATTCTCATATTGGACTTACTGTAAATCAAACAATGTTTTGTATATAGATGACTGTGCATTATCGGTTTTGGAAGATATTCAAAGCGGTAAGATCTTCGACGTATTCTGTTGGAGCAGCTAAACATTCAGACTTAGTAATCAGACATTATTAAGTAAAACAATTTATTAAGATTCATGCTGATATGTCTTATTTTTTTCCTTTCACTAGTTATCCACAATACACATGGTTCCAGAAACTACTGCTTTAAAAAACAGAATGGTGCGTAAATTTTTTACCGTTTATCCAATTTCCTTATTGACTGCACTTTCTAATTAAGCGCAAAAAAGTCTACCAAAGTATTTGAGACATTAGGATTAAGAAAAATCATGTGTTCTTTGCACAAGCCTTTGATAGAAGTTTTAACCATATTTACGTACTTTTGTACTGTTTGTTTTTTTATAGTTGCGTCGGTGATGACATTTGCAAAAATTCAATGCAAGAAACACGATTATAGCGCGACTAGAGTAAAAGACATTTTGAAAAATAACCTTCATGTTACAAGTGAATGCGAATTTCTTTTAAACAAAGACACAGCAAACTCAACGAGCATGCCCGTGTTGACCATTGCAATTATCAGCATATCAGTAGTTCTTATCCTACTTTTAAGCGTGGCATGTTTTGTTGTCCGACACAGAAAAAAATTGCACCGAAACACGCAAGATTACCACGAAACACTCCGAATAGTTGAACCAATAACATCAGGTAGGGTAGGAATAGTTCCAGCATATTAAAACGAAAATGAGTGTTGAACTATTTTACTTTTACCACCCTATTTGTTCAAATTTAACCTAAATTTAAAATTTTGATTAATTTTAATAGCTCCAAGTTCACAGGAAAGTTTCCTTGCTTTTTATAAAATTAAAATTCCGAGGAATTCTGTTTAAAATTTAGGCTCAACTATATATTAACAATATTTGTTTTGATTTTTAGACAATGAAAGCACATCAGTTATGATTTTAAACCGTCCTGGTTGTGAACTACTGGAAGCATTTCTTCGTGATTTTGCGTTCGTTCTCAGTTCCTATGGAGTCAACGTAAGAATGGCATTACTTGAGCAAAACGAAATTGATGCGGACGGAGGAATAGCTTCGTATATGCAGAAGCATATTAATAAATGCGACTACATTCTTATTATGTGCACCGAAAACACAAACGGTGAGAAAAAAAAAACTTTCTATAAACGTTGTCTGCCTAATTAATCTATGTGAAACGGATTCTAAAAAGATAATTAGTGCTGTGTATAACTCGCTATATACAGTATCTATTTAAGGCAACTTGGTGTTAGCTAGCGAATGGACTTATCGTTCTTTACCAACGCACGTCATGGAGTATCTATTTTATGCTCAAAGATTCCAATAACTTTGTGCATTAAAATTATAAGATGTTGAAATAATTTTTGATATATATTATAAGTTCCTAATGGTATTCTTTTTAATGGTGATACTGCCAAGGGGTCCTAGTACATTTAAAGCTCCCGTTTAAGTGAGCCGAGCAACTGGAGAACTACCTAAAATATCAATCATTTTCAGGACTCAGCAATCGTAGGGATAAATGAACGATACACACTTTCATAACCTTTCGTACGATTTCTCTCAAGATTGAACTCACGACATTTCGCCCTGAAAGCGAAAGCTCTACCACAAGGCCAACAATCTTAAGCATAACCATAAAAGAAAACAGTATAATAATATTTAAATGATACTTAATACAATGTTTAATTTTCTACTTCTAGAACACATAGAGATTTTGAAACACAGGCCGTACGAGTTTGCATTGAAAATTATTGGAGGAATGGCGTTTCATCAAAACGACTCTTCTCGTTACATTCCAATGTATTTATCATCGTACAAAGAAGCAGTCAAAATCATACCATCTTTTTTAAATGCATCAACATCCTTTGGATATCAATTACCACAAGATATGAAAAAGTTACTGTCAAGAATTACCTCTAAGAAGCAATTACAAGCAACCAGTGAAAGGATTGCCAAAGATAAATTTTTCTTCAACAAAATGTATGAACATAGAAAGAAGATTTCAGCAAAGGAGCATCCCCATTGCATTAAAGAATACTGCACCAAGGTATCTTTTTTTGTTGCTACAATCATTAACCTTATTACCTTTTATACATATGTTTGGTATTGGCGTTACTCATCGTCTAGAAGCGCTAAGAAGACCGCCATGAAATGTTTTCTTAGTAAATTAACCCGACTTAGGTAAAGTGGCTTTGAATTTAACTTATGAGTACCCTCCAAATTAAGCTTATCTTTACCTCACACGAACTTTGGCAGTTTTCGTCCCCTTCGAGCTAGTTCTTTCTCTCATCACGAACTTTTCCTATTTCCTGTCACCTTAAGATGAAGAGAGTCCCATAGTTTGCATTGAAAGAGAAAAAAATAAATAAATGGGAAATGCTTAGATGTTTCTTGCCAACCGGCCTACAAGCTGAATTTTTCATCAAAATTTTATTTATGTAAGGTGAGTCTATCAAACAGAACAAACATGAAAGTAACATGCCAAAAATTGTGTCGTATATCATCAAAAGTACTTTCTACAGCTTTCGACTTTTGATAGAGCAGTTGGCAGCAGACATAAGCGAACTATACAGTCTCATATATCGGTCAATTTTCTCAGGTGTTTTAGTAAGATTGCATAACAAAGGTACCAAAAAAGTAACAAATGTTTCTGATACAAGTGTTGCACACTGTAAAAGTATGCATCTTCTAGAGTGTATCTATCTTTACCTACAAAATCCACCTTACTTCTTTTTGTTTGTGTTTTCCGACGCATTGTAGCGTATTTTTATTCCTTTTCAGGGTACATGTCATGGCAGTATAGTCAACCTTTCATCAATATGGCCAACAACTGTTCAATCAGCTAAATGGTCCTCTTCGCATTCTTTGGCCAATGACCCTTTAGATGATGTCATAAAGGAATCGACTTCATATGAAATGACTTTGGTGTGCAAATACAATTTGATGATAGGGAAGGATAGGAACATCTGCGAAGGTTGAAGAGATACTTTGTGGTCACATTAACCATTTATAAAATAATTAGCATAATTATGTACAAAGACAGAAGTGGCCACACTACTTGTTACATTATAACAATATATATCGAATAATTGAAATTATTACGTACAAAGAAAGAAGGCGCCACGCTTCTTGTTACATTATAACAATGTAACAGAAAACAACATTATAACTAAACTAAATAGTTCCCTGGAAGTTTGTTTTCAGAGCTGTACTTTTTGATGAAGAAGTAAAGATGAGAAACTTGGTAAATCGTCTGTTTATTTTATAGTGTAATGTGTACATGCGATGAGTGGAGAAATCGCAAAATACGAAAAAATAGAAGAATCTTCTTCATAGATTTTCTTCGATACATCTGTTTAATTAGATTGGCTCCTGTGCAAGTCTTCCTCAAGTCGCACCAAATATTATTTCAACCAAAGCTACGTCTTTCGGATACAACATTGAAGCCGGGTTTCCTTTCGCAATGGACTTATAACAAGGAACATTTCTCATGTGTAACCTTGCGCCCATTGCCCTTTGTCTTTTCTCTGCTCTCTGGTATTAGAGTATACCTAATTAAGAAGAAAGCTCCAAGGATTGAGGTTGTCTCCTGTGTAGTGCGAGTTTTTAATCTGCACAGGTTGTCTTGTTAAGGTCTTGTACAGAATGTATGTCATAAAGTTGCTTTCCGTGCTTCATCTTTGTACTTTTTACCTTTCACTGTGATAATATGTTAACACTTCATTTTTAAGAAAATTACAGACACCGTTGGAGATCTCAGTATGCCGAAACATTTATATTTTAGTGTTCTCTTTATACTCATAAATGACATTTCAGCCTAAAACGTAGAGGTATATCGAGCAAAATTCGAAGACATCGAGATTAAACTTTGTAAACTAATTACATTTTACTAATAGGAACTTAGGACCACTAAAAATGCTTCAGAAGCAATTATCCACAAAATAAGATTACCGTAATTCCCTCCCATTTGTTATCCCCTCCTCCCCGTAAAAGATTTAAATTGAAATAAAATGAAAAAGTAAGAGTAATAACAAAATTCGATATTATTCGTTGATTTAACCCCATATACAACAATATCCATATGCTGCATTTTTCTCCCCAAATTTTGTTCGCAAAATATCTATGGTTTTGTTTTTTTTACAACGGGCTGTGTATGTTCCAGGCACTACAAGTTCATCATAAAACTTCTTCTGATAGATGATAGATGAAGATGATGACAAAACAGATGAAGTTAACATTATTTATTCATTTGAAAAGTAGATATTGTGTTTAAATTACTTGACAAAACAAAGTGCGTGGTCGAGCCAAAATTATATTTTTGTGACGTTGCAATGTTGATGACGTAATGTGATATATGTTGTCGTTATAAACAAACATCAGACTTATTTTCGCATTTCCTTAATGAGATTTCAACATGGCTATAAAGTTAATAAAATTTAACATGGCTACAGTTAATGAAAATACTACGTGACTTTAGTTGCTCCTCTTAAAAAGTTGATAATAACAAAACATACCTGGACGCGGGATTGTTGAAATTTATTATCTTGTAAAATTATAACAAAAGTTGTATTATTAAATTTAATGGTTTGTGATTAGATAGTAGATTATTTTGTTTATTGAAGTACAAGCCAAACACACAGCAAGAGGGATTCTTTAGCTACGCATGACACGTCTGATAGAGAAATGGATTTGACAATTTGGCTTGCATTGTTTTTCTTTAACGTTATTGAGGTAAGTTTTATATTTTTGTTAGCTTGCGTAACTATTTTTATAGGTTCATTAATTCTGAATCAGTGATACGCATCTCCTGTTTGCGTAAAAATAAATAAATAAACAAACAAATAAACACAGTAACAACAAAAACACTTTGTATTTGTAAACAATATTATTGGAGTGGCGTTGTCAACATGAATGGGGTGGCAAGATTCTTTTTTTAAATATAATTAATAAATAAATATGAGAGAACAAATTAACAAGCGGTTTGATAATAAGTTTTAAATGTTGATACTTATCTGTGGCGTGGAAACAATCAAAAAATTTGGATTAAGCCGCATCAAATTAGCTGAAATAGTTTAGTCTTTTATTTCAATTTATTGCTCCCAATATTAGAAGTTCCAGTTTAGCAAGATCTGGTATTTTAAAATGTACTTCGAATTGAGAAATTTGACGTAACTGGAAAAGCATCGCAATTCATTGTGTAACATAGCGAAAAGGAAACGTTATTGCTTTAAGATTGTAATTGTACATGCTTCACAGTGCCACAGTAGATTACAGCAACAGCAAAAACAGACAGAGACTTGTGACCACTCCTTTAAGTATCGAATTTTCTGCTGTGTATCACTATTGATCTGTCACTAAAATCAGGAGATTTCGTATTTGACATAATAATTATAGAAATATTCATAAACTGTATAACGCTATTAACTATGTATTAATGAGATAGCTATGTACGTCATGTAGCTAATAAAGGGCAGATAACATAAATATAAAAATGATATTTTATTGATATTGTTTTTGTAAGCCTATCATAAAGTGAGACGGAGCTTCCAATGGCACATTGGTTCTCGTAGCAACTAATTTTTTGGAACATTCGGTATTTAAAATTATTAAAGAAAAAACATAAACACATGGTAAATATCTATCAGACGAGAAAGATCTGAACGCTGCTATAACATATCACTATAGTAGTTAGAAAAAAATAAAGAAAATGGTATCTGACTTCCGTCCTTCCATTTTTATTTGATATGAAATGTTTATTTCATATCAAATAAAAATCTGAGGATTAGTATATGATTAATGGGCGGAGTAGTGGATTCTTTCACGGGTCATTTGTGTTTTTTTCACAATGTTATGCGAATTGCCAATTAGTGCTAAGTATGCACGAAATAAAACTGCCCGGGATTTTTAAACAGACGTTGGCCGTTGCGATAAAGTGTTTTTAAAAGGAGTACTATGTAGGTAGCTAGCAATGGTTCTACTCTATTAAGAGATGTCACTAACAGTTAATATTTAAACTCCTACGGGAACTTATTTTGCAAAATATAACACTTCTCTACTTTTGGTATCAACCGGTAATATAGCATTAACTAAGAAATACTTTCTGACAGTTATTGGAAGCTCTTAAAAAAGGAAAAGTTCTTTTTTTTATGTGCAAAGGATTATCATTTTACAATGTTTAAATGGTCCGGCAAAAACCTGCCTATAAACATGACGTGCCGTTCCCATAAAAATGTTACACCTTCTTTCAACGTTATGTTCAAATCTTATCAAGTACATTTGTAGAGACGTTCAAGGATTCGGACCATTCATGGCGAAAGGCGGCAAACTAATCAACGCCTCTGGCTATTGTTAATATTGAAATTTTTTGCTCCCTTGGTGGCAGTTAAAAATATATTTTATGTCTGTCAGTTTCTTTAAATATTTATCAAAGCTAGAGCTAGCAAATACACCTTCCATTCTTGTTTTCGGTGATTACACATGCGAAGTAATCAAGTTGTCAACACAATAGTTTCCTTATGAAGTTTGTTTAATTATAAAATGATTAGTAATAGGAAATTAATTTTTTGAATCGGGTAGGGTGTGGATGAGTGAGTGGTTGGTGGTTAATAGTTAGGTAACGCAATTAGATGTTGCTGACGTCATGCTTACACTAGCATGCACCTATGTGCCTACGTGCTTAACGTACCCACGTGCCTTAGTAACGTAAGATTTCATGTGCCTTTGTACTTTTTTGCTATGTTTCTTTAGTGACTAACGTGGCCAGAAGTTAGAATTTAAGAATGTAAAATGTGAAATGAGATTTATGAAACACACATAAATATATTTTATTTCTTCTAGGGAACAAAGAATACATCTAAAGAAAGTAAGATTTTTAAAAAATTACTCAACTGGTTACTGAGGTTAGACACAAAGAACTGGGACTTGAAAGCACCAGCAACAGAAAACTGGAGCATGTGTTGGTTTTGCTAAATTACTATGCGATTATTATTTTCATTTTGATTTTCATTATAAGCCTTGGCGTATTATCTGATGATAAATTGGCTTCTTTCCACAGACATTATGGTATCGCAAGTCAATCCCAAGGCAAAGTGCTACAAATTAGATCAATTTGTGTGTCTTGTGAAGTTGTTCTCTCTCTTAAAGTTGCAGGAGACAAGAATGGTGTTGGTTAATAACACTGAAATTATTATAAATTTTCTTCTTTTCTAGATCACTGTTCATTGTTTCAATCACAACTACAATCATTACCTAACAAAAGTAAGAAATATTCCTATTTTTGTCCTCATTTACTTATGAGTAATTGTGTGAAACATCAATTTTAATAGTTCCACACATACAACTATTATCCATTTGTTCTATAATTTAATACATTGAATACTAAGAACGGAATCTTATTCACATTACTTGGCTTGAAACTGTTTTGGCACCTATCATTACGTTTTCTAAAGAAATGTTTAATAAGTTAAAATAGTGTCTTTACTCGAGTTAGTAAAAACAAAATGCTGGAACATGATGCCAGCGTTAGACGGCAAATATCAAAATCATGCCGAAAATAATTGTGACAACCTTCTTCCCTGTGCAGCTTAATACCTGTTGGTAAAAATTTGCAAATCTTGAGAATAATGACACAAAAATTAACTCCAATGATTATGACATCCTAATTTTGTCTGTTAAATACTCAATACCAATTTTTCACAAATGGTATTTGGTCTATTGTTATATGAAACATAATGGAGACTGAGGACGATTGCATATAAATTTTTGGTCAAAAATGGTAATTTTATTCCATTAGTGGATTAGATTTTGAAGTGCCAATATTCTGTTTGTCACTCTTTCAGCCAAACTTTATTTTCTGATCAATTCGAATGGTATACTTTTATTTTGATTTAATTTTTAATTGTGTCTTAGCAAATTGCTTACAACTAATCCCAGATGTGTCCAACCTTGAACAAGTATGCCACAAGTACCATGCAACATGCAAAGGATTTCCACACTACGGAGCATTCACCACAAAACTCAAAGGACGTCATCTTTTTGTCATAGGTGTCAATATGACAGCTATTTCAAAAGTATTAAGAAAAGGTATTTATTTTTATACCCCTAGTGGCGCATGTCTCAGTCGCTATGGAGCTCACTTCGTAATCACGAACGGATTATTTTAATCAGCATATTAAAATTTGTGAAATATAAGCAATGAAGACTAGATTTCTATTTCTCTATCTATGTTGTAATGCCAGCTGTGTATCTGTCTGTCCGTGGTTTCAGAACGGGAGCTACGAGTAGCGAGTAACGACTAGTAATTTACTACGATATCAAAGTACGAATTTTATTAGATTGCTGGGGAGTTATTTTACATACCACTGGAGAAGACTTGGATAAATGCGAGTACAAAAACTTTGACCAGGTAAATGGTTGGATTTGATTTAAACAATATCGAGAAAAGTTTCTCTTTATGTTTAACTGTCGGTTCTTTGATAGTACTGTAGGAATAAATCATCTGTATGCATTTTATTATTGGTGTTAGTGAAGTGGTAAAAAACACAACATGTCGATCCTAAAACCCTACACACACAATATGCTAACACCGACATGCTGGTACATTAATCGAATAATCGTATATTATCTTTAAGCCGATTGTATACAGGAAACACAGCGCTTAGCTCGCACCAATGAATTACCCTTTTTCAGTCTAATGAATATAGATATTTGAACGTTTTTCACGTTATGATCTTTTTATTTCTTATATAGGGATATGAGGAGTTTAAATTCCAGTACTCCAGAGTACAAAATTACACATTTAGCATGACCTTGCTACCGACTGGAGAGACCATGAAATTTAGTTGGATATCGCCTGGTAAGTTTATACGCACCTCATTACTGGAAATTAACGAATTGTGAAATTATTACGAGTTGCTGACCTGACGTGTTCATATTGTTTCGTACTGTAAGGGCTAATTCCACGATTAATATTTTGGTCAAAAGATTTTACTTAGAAAAAACTTCTGCTAAAAAATAATTCGACTGGTAAATTCCACAAAAAGTAAGTGCTTTTTTTCATTCGCAAGTAAGAGCAAATACAGACAGGGTAAATTTAAGCAGATGAGAATTTATTCTCCTTTTCTCCTAAACAATTGTTGAATTAGGAATACAATAAATGTATGTGTCTATTCTCCACTCATATGAAGTGTTAACTTTGTGTGTTAATTGTGTCGAAATTCACGTCAATTTTCTGTCTCATCCGACATAACGACTTTTTAAATTTCTCCTAAAATCATATATAATTTAAACACTTCTGAAGTCAATGTATTTTTGGCACAAGCCATATTTCAGGATTATATTCTATCACTTAGTTTAAATTCTATCTACCTACTGTTAAAATAAGTTTTAACCAGAACTTTTATTCTCATATTGGACTTACTGTAAGTCAAACAATGTTTTGTGTATAGATGACTGCGCATTATCGGTTTTGGAAGATATTCAAAGCGGTAAGATCTTCGACGTATTCTGTTCGAGCAGCTAATATTCGGATTAAGCATTCAGACATTATCAAGTAAAACAATTTATTGAGATCCGTGTTGATATTTTTTTATTTTTTCCCTTTCACTAGTTATCCACAATACACATGGTTCAAGAAACTACTGCTTTAAGAAACAGAATGGTGCGTGAATTCTTTACCGTTTATCCAAGTTCCTTATTGACTGCACTTTCTAATAAGGCGCAAAAAAGTCTACCAAAGTATTTGCGACATTAGGATTAAGAAAAGTAATGTGTTTTTTGGACAAGCCTTTGATAGAAGTTTTAACCATATTTACGTACTTTTATACTGTTTGTTTTTATATAGTTGCGTTGGTGATGACTTTTGCAAAAATGCAATGCAAGAAACACGATTATAATGCGACCAGAGTTAAAGACATTTTAAAAAATAACCTTCACGTTACAAGTGAATGCAAATTTCTTTTAAACAAAGACAAAGCGAACTCAACGAGCATACCCGTGTTGACCATTGTAATAATCACCATGCCAGTAGTTTTTATCCTACTATTAAGCGTGTCATGTTTTGTTGTCCGACACAGAAAAAAATTGCACCGAAACACGCAAGATTACCACGAAACACTCAGAATAGTTGAGCCAACAACATCAGGTAGAGTAGGAATAGTTCCAGCATATTAAAATGCAATTGATTGTTGAACTTTTTCACTTTTACCACCCTATTAGTCCAAATTCAACCTAAATTTAAAATTTTAATTAATTTTAACAGCTCCAAGTTCACAGAAAAGTCTCCTTGCTTTTTATATATCTGATCAATATTTGTTCTGATTTTTAGACAATAAAAGTACATCAGTTATGATTTTAAACCGTCCTGGTTGTGAACTACTGGAAGCATTTCTTCGTGATTTTGCGTTCGTTCTTAGTTCCTATGGAGTCAACGTAAGAATGGCATTACTTGAGCAAAACGAAATTGATGCGGACGGAGGAATAGCCTCGTATATGCAGAAGCATATTAATAAATGCGACTACATTCTTATTATGTGCACAGAAAACACAAATGGTGAGAAACAAAAACTTTCTATAAACGTTGTCTGCCTAATTAATCTATGTGAAACGGATTCTAAAAAGACAATTAGTGCTGTGCATAATTCGCTATGAACAGTATCCATTTAAGGTAGCTTGGCGTTAACTAGCAAATTGACTTATCGTTATTTAGCAACGCACGTCATGCAGTATCTATTTTATGCTCAAAGATTCCAATAACTTCGGGCATTAAAATTATAAGATGTTGAAATAATTTTTGATATATATTATAAGTTCCTAATGGTATCCTTTTTAATGGTGATCCTGCGAAGGGAACCTAGTACATTTAAAGCTCCCGTTTGAGTGAGCCGATCAACTAAAGAACTACCTAAAATATCAATCATTTTCAGGATTCAGCAATCGTAGGCATAAATGAACGATACACACTTTCATAACTTCTGGTACGATTTCTCCCAAGATTGAACTCACGACATTTCGCCCTGAAAGCGAAAGCTCTACCACAAGGCCAACAATCTTAAGCATAACCATAAAAGAAAACAGTATAATAATATTTAAATGATACTTAATACAATGTTTAATTTTCTACTTCTAGAACACATAGAGATTTTGAAACACAGGCCGTACGAGTTTGCATTGAAAATTATTGGTGGAATGGCGTTTCATCAAAACGACTCGTCCCGCTACATTCCAATGTATTTATCATCGTACAAAGAAGCAGTCAAAATCATACCATCATTTTTAAATGCGTCAACATCCTTTGGATATCAATTACCACAAGATATGAAAAAGTTACTGTCAAGAATTACCTCTAAGAAGCAATTACAAGTAACAAGTGAAAGGATTGCCAAAGATAAGTTTTTCTTCAACAAAATGTATGAACATAGAAAGAAGATTTCAGCAAAGGAGCATCCACATTGCATTAAAGAATACTGCACCAAGGTATCTTTTTTTTGTTGCTACAATCATTAACCTTATTACCTTTTCTATATAATGTTCGGTATTGGCGTTACTCATTGTCTAGAAGCGATAAGAAGACCGCCATGAAATGTTTTCTTAGTAAATTAACCCGACTTAGGTAAAGTGGCTTTGAATTTAGCTTATGAATACCCTCCAAATTAAGCTTATCTTTACCTCACACGTACTTTGGCAGTTTTCGTCCCCTTCGAGCTAGTTCTTTCTCTCATCACGAACTTTTCCTATTTCCTGTCACCTTAAGATGAAGAGAGTGCCATAGTTTGCATTACAAAAAAATAAATGAGAAAGGCTAAGATGCTTAGATGTTTCTTGCCAACCGGCCTACAAGCTGAATTTTTCATCCAAATTTTCTTTATGTAAGGTGAATCTATAAACAGAACAAACATGAAAGTAACATGCCAAAAATTGTGTCGTATATCATCAGAAGTACTTTCGACAGCTTTCGAGTTTTGATAGAGCAGTTGGCAGCCGACATAAGCGAACTATACAGTCTCATATATCGGTCAATTTTCTCAGGTGTTTTAGTAAGATTGCATAACAAAAGTACCAAAAAAGGTAACAAATGTTTCTGATACGAGTGTTGCACACTGTAAAGTATGTATCTTCTAAAGTGTATCTACCTTTACCTACAAACTCCACCTTACTTCTTTTTGTTTGTGTTTTCCGACGCATTGTAGCGTAATTCTTTTCCTTTTCAGGGTACATGTCATGGCAGTATAGTCAACCTTTCATCAATATGGCCAACAACTGTTCAATCAGCTAAATGGTCCTCTTTGCATTCTTTGGCCGATAACCCTTTAGATGATGTCATAAAGGAATCGACTTCATATGAAATGACTTTGGTGTGCAAATACAATTTGATGATAGGGAAGGATAGGAATATCTGCGAAGTTTGAAGAGACAATTTGTGGTCACATTGACCATTTATAGAATAATTAGCATAATTACGTACAAAGAAAGAAGTGGCCACACTACTTGTTACATTATAAAAATATTTATAGAATAGTTAAAATATTTACATACAAAGAAAGAAGTCGCCACACTACTTGTTACATTATAACAATGTAACAGAAAACAACATTATAACTAAACTAAATAGTTCCCTGGAAGTTTGTTTTCAGGGCTGTTTAAAAAAAGACTTTTTGATGAAGAAGTAAAGATGAAAAACTTGGTAAATCGTCTGTTTATAATATAGTGTAATGTGTACATACTTTGGCGATGAGTGGAGAATTTGCAAAATACGAAGAAATAAAAGAATCTGAAGCGGAATTCATTTTGTGACATGGTTTGATCAAAATACCATAGTGCTAATACATAATACCATTGTTTGAAACCAGTTTAGTTGTAATTTTTGAAGCGCAATATCAATAGCGCAAGACAAACCACTAAGCATGCGATATGTATATGTAAAGTAACATTTATCTGTTAGAATGAAATAGAATGAATTAAAAATATTCTTATTAAGCGATGTTCTGCTAAATATTGACATATACCTTACATATCGATTCTACTAATAACAACAATAAGAGTTTATGAACTCCTGCATAACCAAAATTTCTAAGCAACATTATGTTTACTCTTCTACGGAAAACGAAGCAATTTGTAAACAACGATTTAGCCGAATGGATGAATTAATTATGGAAAGCAAAAACAGGAATTAGAAAAGACAGTGCGTAAGCAGACACACTTAGTCTTTCCAATTGGATACTCAACAAGCAAGGAATGATAATCAAGCCTGGCTAAGAGAGTGGAATTTAAGCCTTGTAGAATTTTCTCAAAATGTTGCTTATAAAAATCGTGTATGACCTGATGTGTATTAGTCGCCTTCGGACAATAATAACCTTAACTGCTATATTTTAGGCATTATTTTCTTGTCAGGTTTGCCTCAAAAAAGATTTTTTTTTTCTTTGAAAAGTAATAGTGATATTAAAGATCCTGTCAGGAAAAGTCAATAATTTTTTATCCGCTTGGTGAAAGAAAGTGTATTTGCCAAAGGTAATATCGTCTGCTGGAACTTCGGGATATTGTATTCACACCATTGTCCTTCTCATCTCACGACCAATTTTCATTCTGGATTTCAGTCCTGTTGACTGATCAGTTACCATTGGGATTGTAGACAGAAAAAGTCTGCAAACCAGAGCGTCAAAAATGGAGTTCTTTTTTTTTGTTTCTTTAGTTTGAAAACGACAAATCAAAATTGACTTGAAATTAATTGAATATACATTTTTAAAGTGCATTCTATTTCCATTGTTGTTTCGATGTGTGTCATACCAAAAATAGTGGGGCCGAGTTTAATTTTATTTACTGATTTACTAGATATCATGCAAGTTGATGGATTATTTATATATTTCCCCTTTCTTTTCTTGTTTTATTATAATTGCATAAAAGAAATGAAATATGGAAATGAAAATAATATAGTCCCAAAAAAATGGATAAAACAGCAAGTTAAAAAAAATGTGCAATCAAGTTTTGTGATAAGTTGATAGCTATAATTTCTTCTTCCTTGTTCATTCTTTCAACTAATAGCAATTAAAAACAAGCAAAAGTCAGTTAGTAAAAGCGCCTTTATACTTTTACAATCTTTTAACTGCGAAATCTTTGCGATGCAAAATCTAACAAGAAGCCCTGGAAGAATTTCTGCGCGCTACCCAAATATTTAATGAAAACCTGCTAATTCGTTGTGTTATTGTGCCAAACATTCGAAGGGGTTTGGTGCATGAACCTCTAAAGATAAAGCACACCAGTGACATTATATCTTACAACAAACGCAAACAAATAGAAACGTGTCATAATAAACTCACATTTTAAAAGAAATTGCTAACAAAAAATACAGCCTATCATTCATGGTTGAAAGTCTTGCGATTGAAACATTTATGGTCTTAAACGGCATTAGTTGAAAAAAAATCAAAATTTTGATGTGACCATCATTTTCAGTATACTTTTTTTATTAACTGTGTCAATTTTTGTCGAAAATAAAGCAGGTTTGATTTTTGGATAAATTTTGACCTGAAATGACATTTAGGTGACAAAAAATCAAACTTTTGTACCATCATCATTTTCAGCATACTTTATTTGTTAACTGTGCCAGATTTAGCCGAAAATGAAGTGGTTTTAATTTTTGGACCATTTTTGGCCTAAAATGGCATTTAGGTGACAAAAATCAAAATTTTGATGTCACCATTATGTTCTGCATACTTTTTTTGTTAACTTTGCCAATTTTTGTTGAAAATGAAGTAGTTTTAATTTTTGGAACAATTTTGGCCTAAAATGACATTTAAGGTGGCAAAAAACAAACATTTTGATGTCACCATCATGTTCACCATACTTTTTTGTTAATTGTGCCAATATTTGTCAAAAATAAAGTAGTTTTAATTTTTGGACCAATTTTGGCCTAAAACGACATTTAGGTAACAAGAAATCAAAATTTTGATGTCACCATCATGTTCAGCATACTTTATTTTTTTACTGTGCCACATTTTGTTAAAAATAAAGTAGTTTTAATTTTTGGACCAATTTTGGCCTGAAATGACATTTAGGTAAGAAGAAATCAAAATTTTGATGTCACCATCATGTTCAGCATACTTTATTTGTTAACTGTTCGAAATTTTGTTGAAAATAAAGTAGTTCTAATTTTTGGACCAATTTTGGCCTAAAATGATATTTAGGTGACAAAAATCAAAATTATTATGTCACCATCATGTTCAGCATACTTTATTTGTTAACTGTTCGAAATTTTGTTGAAAATAAAGTAGTTCTAATTTTTGGACCAATTTTGGCCTAAAATGATATTTAGGTGACAAAAATCAAAATTATTATGTCACCATTATGTTCAGCATACTTTTTTTGTTAACTGTGCCAAATTTTGTCGAAAACAAATACCAATTTTGGCCTGAAGCGTCAATACTAGACTTTCCAGTAGTTAAGGAGTTTGGGTACGAAGTTTACACCTGTGACGGACCAACGTGAAATTCCAGGGTCGATTTTTTCTCAAAAAATTCTCCGAAAGAAAAAAACGACGGTTTTAAAGAATTTCCTACGCCTTCGGGCGCGGAAATTCAATTAGAATTGCAACGATTGATTCTGCAATAATTAAAAGAAGTATTTCTTGATATGCCTTGACATTGTTCATCCTTTTTTTTATTTTTCAGTCATTCCAAGCCCCAAGGTTTATAATACGTTTTGTAACTAATTCGGAACTGACCAGACCGTTTTGTTTACTATATTAACAAAAATGTTCCGAAAATTATAATTAAAGACCAGAGACCTTTTAGCGCAGAGCATGTCCACGAGTAGGTTGTTGTGATATGGACCTGAGGAAAAAAATGCAAATAATGTTACCAACTCTTCCAAAAACCCGTTTAATGAATTACACTCAAGTCCTCCAGCAACAGCCCAACCTCGATACAGGGCGGCGTAAAAAAAAGAAAAAAAGCCCACTAATTAAGAATTAGGGTTGCCAACAGTCCTGAAATTGGTGCATCTTAACAGCAGCAGCAGTACTGCTTTGTGTCAAATCTTCCATAAATTTCACCATTTTTCTACGAAGCTATTTACTTTAGTATCATAGTTATTCCATTAAGTAAACTGAAGTCCTACCTTTTAAGCACAGAAGGCTTGGAAGACAAATGGCGTGGGTATGAGTTTGCAGAACGCTTTTTATAGAAAGCAATGTTTCACATCTTGTTTTGAATGTAAGAGCGTTGAACAGAGAACAGAGGAAGATGCTCATTAGAACAGTCGTCAACAGTCGTGTTTATGAATTAAGCACACATGGTTCCTACCGTCTGTTTTCTATATTCTAACTGGGACGGTGAGACGAACATGTTCGTATCGCCGTCCGATGTTTGAAAAATTGTCTCATGATTGTCATTTTAATACCGTGCATATACAGTGATTTTATGCAACTCAACGTTTTTGCCATAATACTGGTACACCCACTAGTCGTCTTTGATTCGTCTAAACCTCGTCTGTGATTCGTCTATAGCTCGTCTGTGATTTGTCTTTAGTCGTCTGTACTCGTCTACACCTTTTTCTGCAGGTTTAGAACAAATCGTCTAGGCAGAAAAAAGATACATCAATAAATATGGAATCTTTTCATCGACCGCCTGAGGGTGGTCCTTCATCAGTCGATTAGGGCGCGATATTTTCCCTGATATTATTCCGTTTTTTGTACGGAGTTAAATTTTGGTGCGCAGCTTCTGTGCCATTTTATCTATTGTTTTCGCAAGGCCAAAACAACGGTATTCTTTGGCTTAGGGAGGATGGGTAATTCTCACTCACTGACTCGAACTTGTATGTTTGAGATGACCATCTCCATCAGTCGCTACGTTTAGACGAGCTCTCAATGGTAGTGACTAGTTTCAATCTGGACCCCTGGGCTTTTGTTTGATATCTCGCTGTCACTTTATCGAAAAGAGAAAAAAAAGCCTTGGGATCGAGGTTGGACTAGTTTGTATCGTCGAAAGTAACCCAGTGGGCAGGTCCACGCGCGTATGTTACTATTGCTTGACATATTAACCTATTCTATTTAAAGCTTACCTCCCGAGAAAAATCAAGTTGACCTAAATCGATTCATAACATCTTCAGAAAAAACAATTTAACGTTTATTTTATTAAAATCACTACAGTATTCAAGAAACCAGACAATGTTTACCTCATGTTTTTAAGCCTTCACCTCACTTGTTCGCCATTTTGCAAGTGAACATTTAAGAGTATAATTATGCGCCTGACGTCACTAGTTAGAAGCTCACATTCGAACCCCCGGGATGAGAGGCGAAACTTTGCGGATGTGATGTGATGTGATTTGTAAAAAAAAGTTCCACACGTTGATGAATAAGGATGGCTTCTTGCCCACTTACCTAGTTGTCTTAACCACCAAAAGAAACAAGGTATATATTTTTTTCAACTTTCCCAAAGGTCCAAAACAACGAACTATATGGATCAAACTGATCAAGAGAGAGGATACGCCTCCAAAGAATTTTAGATCTGCGAAGCTCATTTTACTTTTAAAAGAAGAAGGTTAGAAGATGTTTTCATTTTTATCGTCATTCATCGAACTCATGCTCTAATTCGAATACGTTTACATATCAAAACTCACTGATCAAATTAAAAATATTCGCGGATTCTAACTCGCAATAGCAACGACACTCCGCTTCGCTCGTCATTATCTTACACTTTCCACACTTGCACCACGTCCTTACAGCAACAGCAACACGTGAAGCGACTTCTTCGTGAATAGTATCCTCATCACAGCTCTCCCAACTGAAATCCGAGTCAGTGCTTGGTCTAGTATTTCGCCTGCTCAAATTGAAATTCTACAACATTTTCCCTGTCGCTCTTTTTTTCTTTTTTTGCGTCACAGCTTCTCGGTATTGCAATTGAATGATGATTTCTCAAAAAAGTTAGTATTCATTTTCAAAGTTTCCTGATATTTTCACGGGATTAAACATACTAATTACCAATGAATTTCACTATTAAAGTTTAAGTAAAAATTTCAATGCGGAAGATGATTTACGATCTTCTAACAGGTAAAGTCAGAGCACTCAAGGTGAAGAAATTTATAAAACAACGTTGCGGATGTTTTTACCTCGTGTCGGAGGTGAATTTTTGAATCTTTGAATAGGCATTATTAACTTCTAAGTGCGAATTAAGGAAAATATACTTTATATTCGTAAATCACGTATGAATATGAGCCAATTTAGGGCAACTTAATTTTTCTCGGGAGGTAAGCTTTAAGCAAAGGGAAAAGTGGTTTTGCGGTCGTATGCCACCTTACTAGTATAATGAGTCCCACCCCTGACCTGCGAATGATGAGGCGCTGAAATTGACAAAACCTGTTACTTTTTCAAATAACGGCTTCTCATCGACTTTTTTCGTGTTTGTTTACATGCTACAAGACTGGATGGATGGATGGTCAACGAGGGTACAACAAAAACGAAAAACACAACACATAGTTAGCTAGCTTAACATGCTGTGTGCGATACACAAGCGCCAGAACTCAAAATAATGCCCCTATACGCATTCATGCGCAAATTCACGTTGCTATAGTATCCAAATTAAATATGGCTACCTTTGGTAGGTAAACAAAGCTATCCACAGTCTAAAGTACTGAATAAGTTGGTAGATTTGATGCGATTTTTCTTGTAAATACCATGTCAATTAATCGCTGTTCATTATGCTCCTGTTCTACCATTTAAGTCAAAGTATGTTTTTATTATACACCTTAATGCGCAATGTTGGCGATGCTTATTATCTCCTTGAGAATTAATTGGTTTTCAGCATTAATTTACCGATTCTCTGTATTAGCTTGTATTGCGGTTGATAACTAGTTCTCAGTGCATGTTCCACAAAATAAAATCTTGCTGTCACACATACATTTTTCATTCTTATATCAAAACAGACTACAGGCTCTGGGATCGAGGTTGCTCTCTCTTCTTCAGCGTTCAAATGTGGTATTGTGAGAATAAGCCTCACAATTTTTAATAAATTTGTGTTATTTTTCTTTCAGTTTTCTGATAGTCTTATGTGACTATTGTTTTCTCGACGAAACAGCTACAACGTTCACAGGAGATTGAAGTTTTCGAATTCTTTATACCGTATTTCCTCTAAAGAACGCCGCGGCGTTCTTTACAAAATGCAATTTTTAGGTGCGGCGTTCTTTAGAGGGCGGCGTTCTTTGGAGGGCGGCGTTTATTACAAAACCATGAGTGAGACAAAAAGCAGAAGTTGACGTTAAGTATTTTCTTTAAGATTAAATATAGATAACAAAAGAATTAAACTATGAAAAGTCTATTAAACAATGTCAATGTCAATGTCGCTATCTCCGTCCGAGTCTTCGTCGATAACATGAAAGGACTCATACATTTCATTTACATCACAATCGTAAATTTCAAATGGGTTGTCAGAAGATTGGTCTTCTTCCAATGCCTCAGTTGCTTTTTTCATTAAGGTATAGCACCAGATGAACAGGACGATCCTTCTTTAAAACAATGGATTTGTCCATCCTCTGATCCATCAAGAGCTAAATTTAAACCACACGACTTGAAAGATTTGATAATCATTTCTGTGCTCAAACCATTCCATGCGTCTAAAACCCATTGCACTAGCTTTCGTCGCGATGGAGGTTTCTAGACATCTGGTGCCTGTATATATTTAGTGCAGCCACTGGGAATTATGACATTCTCAATTCTGCCTTTTGACAATTCTTGTTTCACGGAATCCATCATGTGGCATTTAAATGAATCCCAAGCTAACAAGCGTCGATTAAAGGAAAACTTTCCTAAAACTGTTTGCACATAGTGTAAGGTGAGTTCCTCGTTCATCCATGCATTTTTTGAGGACACAACTACGCATTTATTTTTGAATTCAGTATTTAGTTCTTTGCATTCGCGTTTTGCACCACCAAAAACAATAAATGGTTTAAATTTACTTCCGTCTGCCTTTGCTGTCAAGCATACAGAAATTCTGACCTTTTCATGACCAGTCGATTTAAGCATAATTT
The DNA here is from genome assembly GCF_029227915.1 of Hydractinia symbiolongicarpus. Lineage (NCBI taxonomy): Eukaryota > Metazoa > Cnidaria > Hydrozoa > Anthoathecata > Hydractiniidae > Hydractinia > Hydractinia symbiolongicarpus. Next base: position 13,449,205 of record NC_079884.1, read on the forward strand.
CTCGTTCGCCACGCTGTGACACCGTTGTAGGTGCTGTCATATCTGCCCAAACAGCAGTCTCGTCCATTGCAAGAATCGAACCGGCGTTGAATTGGTATTTCTTTGACATTCGGCGGACATGTACTACATACTGCACCAACCTGTCCACAAGATACGCTGGGTCCTTTTGAACTGTTGTCGTTCTACGACGTAATGAAAGACAATTTCGTTTCATGAACTTTTCCAACCAACCTCGACTAGCCTGGAAACTATTTTTTGCAACAGTGTCCTCTCCAGCTTTTTCATCGTCCATTGCTTTTGCTTTTCTCATTATCAGTTTTCTCGAAACACGCAAAGAATTAGCTCTCCTATCATGTATCCATTCGAGCAGATCTTCTTCTAAATCAAGATTCTTGATTTTGCAACCTCCTCCTTCTAGTTTGAATCTTTTCGCTGCTCCTTGTTTCAACTTCTCCACATTAGCTCTCCATTCTCTTACTCTTTTTTCATCGACACCGTACTTTCTTTCTGCTTCGCGATTTGATGTACTAATTGCGTGATCAACAACTGTTGTCTTAAATTCAAAGGTAAAGCTTCTTCTTTTTTCCCCTTTATGGGATATTAACTGCTTCTCCTCGTTGTGCGACATTTTTCTAATGAACTTTCACTTACAAACATAAAAGTGTGTAAGGTTGATATATACAGATTGGGAGCAATTATCTTGTAGTATTGTTTACTGGTGTCAACTTTTTCTTTAAACACTATTAACAATCCAAGGGAGTGTTATTTTCGACGAGATCAAAAGCGCGGAAAATGATTTTGAATAGAATTTTTTCTCTATAAGAAAAAGTTCTATTTTTATCAATCGTTGATTGCACGCTCATACGAAATATATGATAGCTACACTTGGAAGTCAGAGATTTGAGAAGAACATGGCTCGAGTGATTCCTAAAACATTTGAAATGTATTTCATCATTAAATTCTCTACAAATATTCGCGGACATCATGTTTATAAAAATATATGGACACCCATTATAGGAGAATCTTTGGTTTGCAAAGAAGACAAGAGAGTAGAGGCTCAAGAACTGGACAAGAATGCAATTGGAACGTACAAACTCATGGACGGCAACGAAACCTTAGTGGGACATTTGCCAATAGAGTTGTCAAAGCTGATATCGTTTTTTATTGAAATTGGAGATAATCATGTAAATGCGACAGTTACTGGGAAACGAAAACGAGAGATTGGTTTAAGTGTACCTGCAAAGTTCATTTGTTTTACATCTAGCAAAAGTTATGCTAAAATTCTTCACGGTGAACTGTTAAAGCGTAAAACTAAATATTCGTATTTGTCATTAGATGTAGAAGAATTTTGTGAAAGAAAACAGATCAAATTCATATAAATACCAACTTTTTTTACTTTCCCTATTAAAATGGTTTTTTTCTAATAAACGCCGCATCTAAGGTCCGGCGTTCTTTGGAGGGCGGCGTTCTTTAGAGGGCGGCGTTTATTACAAATTTTCATATAGAAGTGCGGCGTTCTTTGGAGGGCGGCGTTCTTTAGAGGGCGGCGTTCTTTAGAGGAAATACGGTATTTTAAATTCACACAGTAAAAACGCAAATATGCAGTAAACAGTTCTATTAGCAAGAATACTAAAAACAACAACAAATAAATACAAAGAGCAGTGAGCATACACAAAAACAACTAAATATATACAACGATAAACGAGTGAGCATACTACTATATAAAGATGAAGTAGCTAATATAAAGCTTAGTCTATAATACAAATATATACATATTAGGTAATGCCGATATCTAGAGAATAGTTAGCAGGGAGTGTGGAGGAGCAAATTTGGCTGAAGAACTGAAGAGGAAAATGAAAACCATGTGCCAACTATATATACTCTGAGGCAAGGAGTTCTGGGAGGAACCTTCTAGAAGGAGTAGGGCTGACCACATGGAGTGGAGTACTAGGATACACAATGGGGGTATGTACATACTGTGGGATTTAAACACTGATAAACAAGATTTATCAGTCACTAAAAGTTTTAATTCGAAAACGTTTCGAAAAAAACAAACATTATTTTTATATGTATTTAATGATAATAGAAACCATGCTATCTCAGGTAGTGAAAAGGACGAAATAATGCTTCGTCCTTTTGGACAAGTTTTTATTCTAGACTAATTTTCTAATCGTAACTTCGACCAAATATTATTCTAAATGTGCGGGAAACTACTGGATGCGTGTGATTCTATCTATAGATAACTTTTTAGTCGGGTGAGGATACTGTGACGATACTTGATGCGGGTGAGTTCACATATCTGCCTATATATAAAACTAGTAACTGTTCACATTTCAGCCATCAGTACAGGAGCGTTTCTATCTTGTCTGCAATATATTCTTGGATCCGGATTGTTAACATAATCAAATTTTAAAAGAGGAAACAAAAATTTTTAGGAAAAATGAGTGACATATTTTGATTTATCAGCAAAAATTATAGGAATTTTTTATTCCCATATGATTTTTAGAATAGGATTTATTGTAATCAGTTGATTTGCATGATAATTTCTTCGTAAAAATGTTTAGATACTGAAAATGACAGTTGTATTTGGTGTATAAATGTGAAAATATGCATGTTTTTATGTATATTTAGGTTTTTTTGGCATAAAAATAAATAACATAATAATTATCACGGATTATCTGTAACAGCGATGTACTGAACGTTCTTTTCTAATGTTTATAGAATTTTGTTATTTTTGTTATTTATTTATATTTTGATATTTTCTGTGGCCACCTGTTGCTCGGAGGTAGCGAAGAAAAAAAAAGAAAGGATTTATTGAGTAAGTGAGACCACTAAAGTTGGATTTAAAGAGGCTACGGAATGGCTGTTGGTTTTCGACTTTAGCAAATGTCAAGTTTGTGGGGGCGAAAAACAAAGTGGCTATTTTCCAGCATGTATATCTAGAATTTTTATCTTCTCCAGCCGTGGTCATGTTTTCATCCAAAATGAGTCTCGCTAAGATATTTCTTTGTAATAAACTCTTTGGAAAAAATATTAAACCAACGAGAAAAGTGCACTGGTCTGTTCAATGCTCAAAACGCGTTTGCCAATTTTTAATTATGCACGGAATATGCTGTACTGAAAAACATGTGACGAATTTAGACTATGTTCACACATTGTGGATAAATGTCGTTCCGAAATGATTTTTGTTGCGGGTAGGCCTCACATTCACACGGTTTCGAAGCTATCCGATATGCAAAACGGGATGATTCCGTTCCGCTATGAATAGTAAAATGATTCCGCTCCTCTGTTTTTTGAAAATCATGTTCACACGTCATTCCGGAACAAAACGATTCCTAAATGAAACCTATCCGCAATGTGTGAACATAGTCTTACTAGTATGCTTGTAACTGGTGTACATAGAAAAAAGATCTGAGACAAAGGGTGAAATCGATTTGATGAGTGAAACATAGTGTGAAATTGAGATGGAGGAGACAAAATCGATTTTCTTTATCATATAAAGAGACTCGAGAAGAAGAAAGAGTTTGTGGAAATGGAGGTTCTCGCTTTTTCAAAGGAAATGCGTGTGTCCAATTGATCATACAATTTTTGCCTTAGTGATTTATGTACAAAAAAGTATTGATGTCTAATTTATATTGTCACATATTATTGTTAAGTTTAGAGGTTTAATAGATAATGATTACTTTATCTCTATTTCTTTTATTATCTCTAAATTTATAATTTTTATTTTATAATCATAAAAATATATATGTATTTATTTGTTAGATATTTAAAACATGAATAGTAATCTTACAACTGCATCAACTTTGAAACTTGCAAGATGTTTACGAAGAAGCTGTAAGTATTATTATCAAGCTCAATGACTATGTAATATATAAACCTTTACTATTTACTAAATTAGGTTAAATTAAGTCTATAAAATTTATTTTATCACTTAGGCGACTCCAACTTGTTCTACGGGCCCGACCAACCCTAATTTTAATGAAAACAAAAAAAATAACAAAATATCAAGCAAAAAGTGTTAAAGAAAAAGATTTGAAAAAAAAACACATTTTCTCATCTCATCTTGTGAAAATATAATAAGCTAAATAATGAAAATAAGCAATGTTATATTGTGTTGTTTGAATGTCAATCTACAATTTTTTTAACCATCTTGATTTTTCAGCTTAGCCCTCAGTCATTGCACCGACCTCTCAAGCTCGGTTGGCACTTATAGACCTCAGGCGTTATTTTGCAGTACAGTCTGGGTAATCGGTTATTATTCAAAACATCACAAGTATATTCTGTATAACTTTCAAAACAACACAAGGAATATTCTTGCTGGCATAACTTTTAAAAACAAGTTTATGAGCATACAAGTATTTTAATCATTTCACCTTGACAGCTGTTATTTTATCCAAACATTTTTTATAGCGAGACAAATTATTATTATTTTTCCTTCCCAACAAAAAAAATATTAACTACATGCGTGATGCGAAAATTCATAGAAAAAGATAAAACTATTTTTATTTCGCCCAACGACCGACCATAAGCTAATGTCGACTTCGCCCATAGAACAACTAATTAGGTAGGAGTCGTCTTACCAAATTCAATTAATGCCAAATTAAGAAATTTATTAATTCCTTCAAAAAAGAGAAATAAAATAAAGCCATGCAAAATAAGGAATTGAGTGATTTTTATTTCAGATGATCTTATTTACAACGTTTGGATTTTTGTCTGACAAAAGATAAACATACAGTATTTGACCTTTAGCTACAGCTACACAAGGCAAAAGACAAATGATATTTAGTACGACTCATGATTATGTTATTGTTGGAAGTGGATCTGCTGGATGCGTTCTTGCGAATCGCTTATCTGAAGATGGTTGTAATAAAGTGTTAGCATTGGAGGCTGGCCCTCGTGATGCTTGGTGGAACTGGAAAATACACATGCCAGCTGCTTTAACATATAATTTATGCAACGATAAGTACAATTGGTATTATCACACAGTTCCACAAAAACAAATGAATGATAGGTCAGTAAATTATATTATTAATACTATAAAACAAGCCCAATGAACGAAATCTTTGCTATGTATAGCTCTCTAAGGTTTTAAACACATTGATTTTAATACAACTTTGTGGAATATTTTTTCTTCTCAAAGAAAACGGTGGCAGAGAAATCAGCTGCTCTGCTGTTCTATGCATTGTTAAGAAAACCTAGATGATTGTAAAAACGTTTCCTAGTCTTTTAATTTAAGTACCAGATAGGAAATGATATTTTTACCATGTGTCACTCCAATGAAAGGAATAAGAGAAAACGTTTCATAATTTTTGAATTTTTTTTAATAAATCAGCTCCTGCCATTGCTTCACATTAAATCGTAAAATTTCTGGGTAAGGTAAATTTCTATATTTACGTCACTGCGAATTCTAAAATGTGCAAAAAAAAAAACAAACAAATCATTCCATTAGGATGTATATGCAATTTTTAAAAGGTTTCGTTTACAGACATTTTGAATATTTTAGAGTGATGTATTGGCCTCGTGGCCGAGTTTGGGGTGGCTCATCTGCACTCAATGCAATGGTATACATCAGAGGCCATGCATATGATTATGACAGATGGGAGAAAGAAGGAGCTGAAGGATGGTCCTACGCTGATTGTATACCTTACTTTAAAAAAGCACAAACACATCCGTTAGGTGGGCCTCTTGTGTACATTAAATTTTACTTCCTAGATTGATAAACATTTTATTTTATCTTGGAAAAAGATTTGATGTTTTGTTATTTCTTGTTTTCAGTCAAAGAAAAACGATATGAAACTGATCTATTTAAGTTATATTGTGCATAATATTCACATTTTTCAATTTTTACAAAGTAAAACACCATTGAAGAACATTATTGATGGTCAGGGAAATTCAAAATTAAAAAGTAATTTCTCTTTAAAAATGCAGTCTATTCCTCTAACTGTCTTATTTGATGTCGTCTAGGAAATGGAACAGACACATTCATTGTTCATTATTCACCAAACCTATATGCAATGTTCTCGTTTAGGTGAAGATGATTACAGAGGGGGATCTGGTCCATTGCATGTCTCTAGAGGAAAAATGATCAATCCATTATACAATGCATTTATAGAAGCAGGACAACAAGCTGGTTATCCTTATACCAGTGATGTAAATGGTTACCAACAAGAAGGTGTTGGCCCATTTGATATGACTATTAACAAGGGTAAGCGATGGAGTGCCTCTCAGGCTTATTTGAGGCCAGCTCTGAGGAGAAAGAATTTGTTTACAAACACTGGAGCGGCAGTAACTAGAATTATATTTGAAGGAACAAAAGCAGTGGGAGTTGAATATGTACAGGACCATCAAATAAAACGTGCAAAGGCTACAAAAGAAGTTATACTTTCTGGTGGAGCAATAAACACCCCACAATTACTTATGTTATCTGGTGTGGGTGACGCTTCAGAGCTATCCGAACATAATATTCCAGTGGTGGCAAATCTACCGGGTGTAGGTAAAAATTTGCAGGATCATTTGGAAGTTTACATTCAAAACGTGAGTTGTGTTATTTTTCAATGGCTTAACCCTTAGATTCTGCAGCAGTTTTTGAAAAAACCCAAATTTCCATTGCTCTGACAATCTTTTTAATTTGAAATCGACTTCCGGCCACCTGCTATCTTAATGTTGGTGAACCTGAGCTCTGCTGGATGGAAAATTTAATTCTCTTTTGTATGGCCTTGATGTCTTAAAGTTAGGTGATCAAGACACCCTGACACGCGAATTGGCTTGCTTGTGAGTCTTTAGCGGCAGTTGATAAAAGCTCAAGACCTCAGAAATAACAAAGAGTAAACAGACGGGTTGCGCACTCTGATGGGACAATAGAAACAGACTTGGAGATGTTTCAAATTGCCTCTTTTTTACGTTATATATTTATAAAACTGCGACATTTTCTTGCAAACTAATAATTAATACCTGCAATATTTACTTTATGAAGCCATTAAATTTAGCAGTACATACCTTTTATTTCTTTGTTATATTTCATTGTTATATTTTTTATTATATTTCTTTGTTATATTTCTTTGTTATATTTCTTTTTTATATTTCTTTTGTTATGTTTCTTTGTTATATTTCTTTGTTTTGTTTTGGTTTTTTATATTCCTGTGTTATATTTTTTTGTTATATTTCTTTGTTATATTTCTTTTTTACAGCATTGTACCCAACCAATCACTCTTTACAAGCAGACGCGATTGTGGTATATGCCGATCATAGGCAGTCAGTGGTTTTTAACAAGAACGGGTGATTGTGCCACAAGCAGTTTAGAAGCCGGTGGTTTCATTCGCTCAAGAGATGGTTTAACACATCCTGACATTCAACTGCATTTCTTACCCTTCGCAGTGAAAGACCATGGTAGAGTGTTTCCAGATGGACACGCGTATCAAGTAAGTTGTCCTCGTGTTGTAACGAATTGAGAAAGTTGTCCTCGTGTCGTAATGAATTGAGAAAGAAAACGTCTTTGATTGGAGGGAAAATTAACGTCAATATTTCGTTTGACCTACATTTGAAGGCTTTAAAGGCTGAAATACACGATCAGTTTAAATGGATCAATTTAAACTGACAGTTTTTTTTCATTAGTTAAACTGATAAGACGCACCTGTCTACACGTGCAGTTTAAAATGAAAAAACTTTCATTTTTTCTTCTTTTTCGACATGGACAGCGCAGTACAGTTTTAAATAAAAAATTTTTTTTTTCTTTTTCGACATGGACAGCGCAGTGCAAGGTGCAGCGATTGCAGCGGCTGACGCTGTTATGGTAAAAAGAAAAAAAGTGCAAGAACGAAACGAACAGTCTGGGTAAAGGCGTGGTTACAACGGATGCATTTTTTGGGTGCATATAATACGTTGTTAAGTGAACTTAGGCAGATAGATCATTTGGAGTATCAAAAGTTCTTGCGTATTGGACCTGAAACTTTTGATGAATTACTGTTCCTTATTGAACATTCAATAAGAAAAAAAATACAGTCATGCGAGATTCTCTACCTCCAAAAATTAAACTACCAGCAACTATTCGTTTTTTGGCGACTGGAGCTAGTTACGCAGAAAAAAAAATATACGCAAGAAAAATCATATAAAAGTTGATCATTCTGAAGTGTTCGCCACGTGTTGAAAACAAAAGAAACATCCGGCTTATCTCATGATTTCAATAAAATATTTTCATCAGTTTAACCGAAAAAGATGAACACGTCCAATTTTTAAAAAAACTGATCAGTTCTGAAGGTTCACGAAAAATTCATCCGTTTTTTTTTGTTTACACGATCAGTATTTTCTATTATCAGTTTAAACTGTCAGTTTAAACTGATCGTGTATTTCAGCCTTAAGAGAATTTTCCACTAGAATCTGACACCTATTGACAACATATTTACTATAGGTGTGTTTGAATGCAGTGAAGTATATAAAATGTACGAAGATGAGATATAAATTAAATGTATTTAGTGTAAAACGATACAATGCTAGTTTTTCATGAAAATCACACCATTACGTTTTAAGCTGTAAGTCCTTTAAATTCCGAATCGCCCACACGCGATTATTTTACACTCATTCGATTTTTTATGCTGCTAAGTAATAATTATTATATACATAAGTACAATTATGTCTTATAATATAATTTTTAATACGCATATTAATTTTGCGTACTTTAAAAAATAATTTTTTCGCGAAACATTTATATTTTCAAAGTTTGCGTGACTAAGCAGCATTTAAAATCGCCGCGCAATAATAAATAGAGCGCGAAATCTTATAAGGTTAAGACAATTGCTTAAATACTAAGGTAAAAAAGTGTATACCGCTCTATGTTTTTATTACATACTGTTTCAGCTTCATGCTGGCACGTTAAGAGCTACGAGCCGGGGTACACTGAAGTTAAAATCGAGAAACCCATTTGATCATCCTGAGCTGGATCCAAACTATTTGTCAACTGCTGAAGATGTCAAAGATTTGAGAGAATGTGTCAAGCTGTCTCGAGAGATTCTGGCTCAAGAAGCGTTTAAAACCTTCGACGGTGGAGAGCTACAACCAGGTTTGTTTGTTCTTTGTTCGTTACTTTTTAAATGATTTCCCAGGGTAACCGCTTTAGTTACTATTGGTACCGTTATTAATCAGGGTCCTGCGAAGTGTTCCTAGCCTTAAGAACCCATTCGAGCTACGGAAGCACAGGCACAGCAACGGCTTAGCTAGACAGCCGCCTAAGGCATCAATCTTATTCCCTTGCTGAATACTGAGCAGGAAGGATCGATTCTCACTTTTTTTCTACCATGACTCGGACGTGAATTAAATAGACGGTTTTCTGCACTGTAGGCAAACCCTCCACTACAACGCGCTTTTTGCGATTCTGAAACAAATCGTACTACGATTTACACTTGATTCTTCGCAATTTAAATCTACCGTCAACAACAAAATATCTTGGGGTTAATAGTTTTCCTTAAATTCTGTTAAGGCTGCCATATTTCCGTCATAATGTGATTGAAATAAAAAGGCCTCGGCAAACGATCGAAAATGATTTATATCTACAGCCCTTCAAAAAAAGTTAGTGCTAGAAATCTCCTATCCATTTTCGTGGTTAAAGTGTTTGTACTGCCTCCAAATTTAGCAAGAGAGGAGCGTTTTAGTGTCACCATTTTAGAGTACTGTAACACGACCTTGTTAATTTTTTGATAATTTTGGTTGTCCTAATTGGTGAAAAGTTTTCAGATTAATTCTTTTGTAATGTTTTCGCCTTTATCTTGTTTTGCCTGGCATTTTGGGTTAGAGCATTTTGCGGAAGAAGACGCGTGTTGTGTTATATATTGTCGAAACCTTTTTCCCCAATAGCAATGCATTGCTGCCTTATGTTTAAAATTTTTCTTTAAAAAATATTTCTGTGACAATTGTATATTTTATAGGTCCAAGTGTTCAGACAGACGAAGAAATAGATTCTTTTGTACGAGAAATGGGTGACTCAGCTTATCATCCGTCATGCACTTGTAAAATGGGTCATCCCGACGACATTCTCTCAGTGGTCGACTCAGAAGCACGTGTTAAAGGAATTGAAAATTTACGAATTGTTGACGCGTCTATAATGCCGTCAGTTGTTAGTGGAAACTTAAACGGCCCAGTTATCATGATGGCGGAAAAAATTGCGGATAAAATTAGAGGACAGTCATTACCTAAATCTACAGCGCCGGTGTACGAAACACTCACAGGAAGTCAGCGATGATGTCATAGGTAGAGAGGGTGACTAATGGGTTGGACTTCTGGCCCATCTAAAATTTCCTTCGTCCTCCACGTAATTCTGCAGTTATCAAGTTAAGAGCTAATTTTAGTTTTCACTACGTGTCACGATTTTGTCACAACAGACTACAAATCTTTAACTTGTATATGTACTGGACATTTCATGTCTTTTGTTTACATTACTGATTAAATTATTCTCAAATCTCTTAGTCCGGTAAGATAATTTTGATGTCTCCATCACGGTTGTATGCCAGAAACTGTTTTATTCATGCTATGTTACACAGCGTAAGTATTACAACTTGATGCAACATATTATGTCAATAACTTTCCTATTATTTTTTTGACAAATGAAATTGCCACAGTAAACGATACAATTTTAGTTCAAAATAAAAATGCTGTCTTGTCCACAAAACGTCGTCGCAAATTCCAGAAAGTAATGGTAACATCAAAATTTTGACATGGTAACGCCAATAACTTTTTTGAGCACATAAGTTCAGTAAAAATGTCTCGTAATTTTCGTGAATTATTGTCAATTTCGAGAAATTTACTAAAACAGTAAGAAATTTGGATTTTCTTTTCTGTTCTTTTGAAAAATGATTTTTAACCATTTTGTTTTTGAGGTTTACTTCGCACTTATAACAAATAAGTCTTTATTTTATGTGCCCTCCATAGAGGCTCTTGAAAACAGTAGTCCCAGCTCAAATGTCATCCATTATAAATTATCCTAAGTTTTTTTACTCAATTCTGTGCTGCACATTTGGATCAATTTTTACTAAATTGTCTTAAAAATGCAATAATAAAATGCTTTTAAATTTAATTCAATTGTGGTGCTAAACTATCTTTATGTCGCTATTAAATCAGCAATGGAAAGGAAGGAGATTAATCTTCTGGTTTACTTCGCAATTTACAATTGTGAAAATCGACTTAGAAGTCTTTATTTTATCTTTCCCTCCTGTTCAATCTTATCTTTTCATGGGATGTTATCTTTTCAAGGATAGAGACAGCTAAAAATTACAGCAATTATTCCGAATAGTAAAATGTTTAAAAATGAATACCTTATTCAGTGGGCATTTTGCCTTTTTGATAAATTTGATTGCAGCAAAATAAAGTCTCAGGCACAAAACCCTGGGAACAAGTTTCAAAAGAGGTTATATAGATCCACAAAGACGAAAGTCATTCTCACCAGTGTTCAAGAAAGTTTTAGGTTTCCTAGCCTCAATATACGCATGTTTCTTATTTGAACTGTAATGTATTTCTTTTTCCTTGTTTTTTATTTGAAATTTTAACAGCTAAATTTCTTACCGTTTATTTCGTAAATGAGTTATCTCATGAAAATACGTATCAGTGATTTAGAAAACCTTTAAATTAAGCCAGGTGACCTTAAGACCATGCAATAGATAGTATTCTCTGTAGGAAATTCACCCAAAACCTGAAATATCAAAATTTTTACAACGTTTGGCCGAGTTATGAAATACTTTATATAATTAACCCACGTTAACCCATAGCAGGCGACAAGCTTTAAAATCCGAATGCATTTGCAACATAAACATATGGCATAAAAATACGTATCAGTGACTTGGAAAACCTTTAAATTAAGCCAGGTGACCTTAAGACCATGCAATAGATAGTATTCTCTGTAGGAAATTCACCCAAAACCTGAAATATCAAAATTTTTACAACGTTTGGTCGAGTTATGAAATACTTTATAATAATTAACCCACGTTAACCCATAGCAGGCGAGAAGCTTTAAAATCTGAATGCATTTGCAACATATACGTATGGTATCTCACCTTTTATTCGGTGTTTTTCAAAGCTAGGCGCACAATAATAAAAGGCCTGGCGTAGTCAATAGTCAATTATTTGACGGCGCGATGGCCCCGTCAAATAAATATCAGACATGGTAAAGGTTTATATGATTCCTTTATATGCAATTTATCAGTAATGTTATCTTAAACTGAGCTACTGTAGTTTTAAGTCGATTCCGATAGGAATCAGGTATCACATACTAAGAATCCTAGGCTTCTTTAACCTGAACAGGGTAAAGATTTCTCTCTCTTAAATAATAACATTAAAGTGTAAAATTAGTGTAAAGTTGATATGAAATAAAATTGAAATACTTCGCTCTGAAACCGTTTTTGCACTGGCCAGTCTAAGCAACAAAGACGACTTTTAGAGGAATTAATTACCTTCTTCTTAAACCTAGCAACATTACCACTTTCTACAAAATACAGCTCCTCGTGTTGTCCTTGTTGCCTCGTCAAAACAAACTTTTGATTCACTTATATTTGATATACTTTACAGAACGTAACTTATTTTACCGCCACAAAGAATACTTAAAGTAGTGATCTTTTTTTTAGTAAATAGCAGTAAAAAAGTAGCAAATTTATCATTAAAAAAGTTTTTGTTCATAAACAGGTTGTCTATACAGTAGTAAAGTGCGTATAATTTCTTGTACTTTACCTATCGAGTGGTCTTTTTAGTACACCTTCATTAAGAATGTGCGACGATGGAGAGTACCGTCCATGTCAGAGATCCTACTTGAACTGCTTATAGTCTCGGGTTTAACTTTCCGAATTCTCGGATTAACATCTCTATTGCTGATAAAAAACGTGCATGTTATGATAACGGTTTTGTTATAATGACATATTTATATCTATTTCTACCTTTACGCAACTCCTTACAGGATATGAATCGGATCTCTTATGAAATACAGGGGAATCTCTCTATCTCGAACTCGCAAGGGACCAAAAAAATTGTTCGAGATAGAAAAAGTTCGAGAAAAAGAAAGGAAAATACCTTAGGTGAACCACAAAGGGACCGAGACTTCAGTTCGAGTTAGAGAGAAGTTCGAGATAGAGAGTAGGCGAGATAGAGAGATTCCACTGTATTTTTGTTTACATCATAACGCCGGGTCATACGTGTTTCTAAATATGTGCAAGTGTTATTTCAAAGAAATTTTAGTAGAATTTTATTTTTTTGTAACCTTAATCTTACTTAGGACATGATTTTTAGAGCCCCCAGATTATAAGGAAGATGAACAAATAGCATATCAGGGGACAATTGAAATAAAGAAATACGGATGACATCATTAATTCCCGATGTCATCATATATTTTTGAACCTGCAAAATAGCTAAATAGGATATTTAAATGGTTGCTCAATGACCCCCTTAATATTTGAATTACGCTCCTTAACACATTTTTCTCTTGCATACGTTGCGTTTTACCTTCACATGTGAAAGTCATGAAAATATATTACAAAAATGAAGCAGCAAGTGAAAAAAGTATCAAGAAAGTTTGATATTCTAGCTGCAACACATGCTTTACATCTGCTTCACTTTACCCCAGTGTTCACACAGTGTTTTCCTCCGCTTCTGATCATGCTTCTGCTTTAGCGTGTGCGTTTGGTTTACAGATGCGAACTAAAATTGTTTCACTGTCCTCAAGCTAACTTAAAGCGATTGAAATTATCCAGGTTGCCACATTTCAACCCCTAAAACAGCATGTCGCAGAAGTTATTAGAAAAAATTTGGGTTGATGGCTTTTTATAACAAATTTTGGGGGTTAGAGTGGTTGTAGTTACCCAAAATGTTGCTCATGTTTCGAAAAATTACCGCAAATTTCTTCCAATTAAATTAGGCAAACAGTAAGTTAACATAAACCCCAGGGCTCTTCGGCGTATAAGAACCGTATAAGAGCCTCGGGGACGAGGTTGATTAATAGCTAATCTTTTTCAGTCATCTTTTAGATACCTGCGTTAGCTATCTACCAGTCAGGTCGAAAAAGATTAGTTATAAAGGCGAAGTACGTTAGTTCTCTTTAACTTTTAGTGTGGGAGTTAAAGATAAGGAGGACTGTATTTTATGAATGAAAAATAAAGACTGAATATTTACACGGCCAAATGGCCTTTACATGTCGGGACAGCGGTTGGTGTAATCCGCAGAATACATGTGTCTGAAGATTTTACCGAACACTAGTAAAGAAGCCAAGTACCTAAAAAAACTAGAAATTGTTAAGTACACGACACAGACTGGCAACCTCGTCCCCAGGACTTGAGAGGCTTATTAAATTTACTAACTGGTAGACTTGTTGCAGAACGTTCACTTCCAATGCGAAAAATAATGAGTCCAAACCCCGGCCATGTCATGCCAGAGACTATAAAGTGTGAATCGCTCCTTTTTGCTTAGCTTTCAGCACGAAAATACGATTAATATCTTAGGTGGTTTCTTAGTTGAATGTCTTGTACCGCTTGCCATCCGGAGTTCTCGCGTCTTTACAAAATAAAATCTATCGATTTTGTTTACAAAGTTTCTTAAATTTTGACTTGTTGTTATTGAACTGCTTATAAACTTATGTCTTATGTTAAATCATATTAGTATGATCAGGTAATATTGGTAATTTTTCCTTTTTGACGTATATTTTGGTGTGTCTTTTAATGTTGTTTTGACCTATCATTTCATATCAAGTGACTGCCAATTCTCGAGATATTTTCTAAAGCTAGTAGACCCAGAGTCCCTACTATGGTTATTGCGCATTTTCTTGCCTCATTAACATTTAACTATAAGGAGAAAGCCTTCTATTCTACTAGAAATGTCTTATGGTAATTGTATATCCACCTTGTTTGGCGTTTCACAGTGTAAGAATATTCAGGAACTCGCGGAATTAGCTTGTGTACATGTCTTATATAAGAACAAACCATGTAAGTACAGCAGGCTTTCAGGAGTTTAAAACTTTTGATCAAGCTGAAAACATACTACAATCGTGGACAAAAATATTTAGACTAAGGCGGTTTTTTACTTATTATCCAAATATTGAAAAACAGTCAAATAGTCAATACTCTGCAGCCGGAAGGCTGCAAAGTCGCTACTTTTGCACACAAGTAGGCCCGGCAGAGAGTGTTGAAAAGTTGCTAGTCACATTCTTTAGCACGCCCGCACACCGAAATAATTCACGAAATAATTCACGTCGGGGACCACGAAGGCCCCGAGATTCGTGATTAATGGCCTTGCTGATGTCAGCAACAATTAGCACATTTTAAGAATTTCGTATTTACCAAATAAGTCCTAAGTCCACTCTGAACATTGACAAGTGAAGTTTAACAAGTTCAAGATGTGTGAATTTAGTATAGAATGAGCCTACGCAATTACTTGTGGCGGCGAACTTCGAAATTAGCTGTCTTTTTTTAACATATTGTGACCACGATTGTGGACTCTAAAATGTTCTGTATTTTAGAAGATCTGTTTGAAAAAAAAGAACCACTGCGGACTACATGTGGCATCACTGTGCTATTTCCCAGAACGCTTTTGGAATGTTTTTAAGTTTTAAAAATGCTAAGTATTAATAACGCCCAAAAAGACATCTTCAAAGTTTAGTGACCTCATAAAGAAAGCATGAAAGGTAGAATGATCGAAACGATGTAATGTCCTTGTGAAGATATTTTTGTTATAAAATAATTTACAATTGCAGAGATTTGTTTCTATTTCGTCTTAAAAAACCATATTGAATTGAAAGCATTCCTTCACAATAAGGTGTTAGTTTTCATAACAGAGAACATGTAAGAATACATACTTCCAAGTCTTCATAAAACTCAAGACTTAATAATTTATCTATCTCCTTCTAGCCTAGTTTCTATCTTCTCCTAAATTGTCACATCAAGAGATGATTCCCAAGGTAGGCTTTGCGTCGGGCGGGTGAAACGTGGTGCTTGAAATATTGCGGTTTGGATGTCATGAGTTTTGCCATAATTTTATTATTTTCGCTTTGATTTTGTAAACTAGAAACATTCTAAAATACGCACCTTGATGAATGTATTTCATCAAAAAATTTATTCCTTAACGTTTAGAGCAAATGGATGGGCTATAAAATGTCTATTTGATGTTTTGCGTACACGACGCACTTTGGGAATCAACCCTGGGGTACAAATGTTATTCGTACTTTCACGGAAGTCTTTGTGTTATTGTAGTTAGAGACAAAAAGGTGTGGCAAGAGAGGTTATTAAAGGGGTTAGTACATCAAAATTGGAGTAAGCTAAAAGAACACGGCCAATTAGTTGCCGAATGATAACGTCAAAAGTCATATATTTTACTGCTTGTCATATAAAATTAATTTTTATTCTGAGATGTTATTCTCATAAATTGATTTCAGTGAGCCATATATACCAGCCTAATCTTTTAAACTTGATGGAATGTCGCAGATGCTGAAATAATGGATTTGTCATAAAAAAATATCCAACTTTTAAGCTAGTTTCTATAACAGATAAACCATTTTAAACTTGGTCGATATTTTTCATTTTTCGTATTATTATGTTTTTTGGAATCGTTTCCATTTAGCCCACATTCCAACTCTCTAACTCGACTTTGTTCACACCAGTCTCTGAATGCCCCTGCTCTCCGTTGTCAAGAAAACACTCATATACAATCGAGTTTGAAAAAATTCTTCTCTTTGTCATCGCTGTTGTTGCCAGCAATACGGTTGTTAGGGAGTATTTCGTGTACATTTCTCACGACACTTCTACATTTTACGTCATACTATGAGTCGGTATTTGAGTATATTTTTGAGTCAATCCAAGTCCTGTATTTTGCAATGCGAGTATAATAGCTAAATTTAGACGGCTGTCCGCAGCCCTCGGACCAACTAAATAGTCCTAATAATAACCAACGTTTAGTCACGGGGTCTTGAATTGTCAAAGGTGAACCCCCGTCTCCTATACATGGTGCAGCTGCATTGTCCATTGTTCCTGCACATAGCATATATTTTTTATGGTATTCGTATGAGGTATAAGTCTTACATTTATATGGGCCAGCTATAGGTAACGTGATATGTTGAAGAACGCCGGAATAGTGTTGTCGTTTCGACGGGGGTATGCCTAACTTTATGGGTTCCGTTATGCCCCAACCTGAGACTGTAGCCATATGGCGGCCTCTCTCGTATTTTCGAGCTTCTCTTTTATTCACAAGACAAATCTAAAGAATATTAGAGAAAGTAAATTAAACATTTTCCGGTAAAAAAAGGCATTTATTTTACAATAAAGAATATCGACTGACAGTAAATTATCGGCAACCTTTTTTTTTTGGCCGTGAGTTTTGTTTTTATGTCTGCTTAGTAAGCATAAAAGCTGAAATTCATTCACTGTCGGAGAAAAGTTACAAAAAACCTCGCTACTGAAGATGAAAGAAGATCAGTATTTTTGTTAAATAAATTACATTTTAGTTCTGTAGACATCCTCGTCCCCAGGATATGTTACCCGATGTCAAATCGCAAGCTCTTACTTGACAGCGGCCTTGATGTCAAAAAGGCAAGAACAGAAATTTGTTCTGCAGAAAATATGTATAGAATTGCAAATTGCTTGGTCACTTTTTTTGAAAAAAGATTCAGTTAGATGGCAGGTTTTTATATTTTAAAAGAAAGAAATTGGCGGGAAATACCAACTCTCAAATGTATTCTCTTAAATACTAAAAACCCCACAACTTTGGCCATAAGTATCAAAGAAAATCGTTATTTGAATTTCACTATTGAAATTCTTTTAAGAGTAATCCAAAACAATCACTTACCGTGTTGACGTAGTCTGTTACTTCAGCCTTGCCTTCCAAACGCAACAGTGCTATATCATGTCTCGTGCTTTTCATTCTGGAGTACCTTTCATGAACAATGATACCTCCTGGTCTAACTCGAAACTGTTGTTCTTCATTTTCGGGCTTATTTCGGTCATTTTCACCTAAAACAAAATGTTTTTGATGCATTCACTATATTGACAAACAGACCTCCGGCCTGGGTCCTTGGTCTTGATTTTATCTAGTTCAAGTAAAACTTTACTCTATTTACACAGGTGAAAGACTATTAATAAGGAAGTGTTCTATTGTGTAGCTGTACTTTAAGTGTTAAAATCTGCCTAATTTGAGAAAAAAAACCCTAGAAATTCAGTTGTCGCTAAACACAGTGTTGGAAGTGTATGAAAAAGACTCACCCAAAGATACAATAATATCTTCTTCCTTCACAAGTTGGTCATTGTCAACATGTAGTAAACTGGCAATTGTAAGCACCCACCCAGGTTTGATTAACACTCCACTGAACAGCGTGACTGGTCCTAAAGACAAATTGTTTTAACTAAAACTCTCACTAAAATACCACCGCCCAGTGTTTGGGCGTTGATCAGGGGCGTTTTCTGAAGTTTAAGTTTCTCTATGAAATTCTCTTTCAAGCTTATACAGAGCAATCTCAAGAAAGTTACTTTCTTCTAAAGTTTGGCAAAATTTTAAGTTTGACTGATTAAATTTTACTGTGCGCTGTGAGAGGTAGGGCGTGGCTGTACATTTATTACTTTTTACTGAACACTTTAAATGTATATGCAGATAACGAAACTGGATTTGGAAGTTCTTGCATTTGTTTTTCCTGTTAAACCTGTTGTAGTAGAATAACATGAAGATAAGAGGAGATAAATGAGGTTCAGGTACTTGCTTATGCAAATAAAACTTGACATATAGGCCATTGTTTTTATACAAAAATTTTAATCTTTGAATTGATGATACCTCAACCCATATAAATTCGTGTTTGTAAGTTGCAGTAGTTTAAGAAAAAAATTAAAATGGGGGATTATGAAACAAACAATGGGACATTTTTTTAAATTGCATTCCAATGCTTCACATAGCCTGTTGTTCTTATTTGGGTAACTTTTTGCTCTTAAAATATTAATCTTTCGTTTTCAATCTCCAAGTGTATTTTGATTATCTATTTTAATATATTTTCTTTTCTTACTTCAGTTTTTCTTTATTTTTGTGTTTTGTGCAAATTCTTTTCCTAGAAATTTTTCGTTCTCGTTAGGCTGATAAAGTTAACAAAACATTTTTATTGCATAATGCTTCAGATAAAGAAAGATATAAAGAGTATGTTCGCTCTCCAATGTGTCGATCTTACTATGGTGTGGGTTTTTACAAAGAAACTAAAAAAAAACACCTGCGGAGAGGGTAAATCTACTACCAACCTCCGTTTACAGTTATAAGGGCCATCCAAGGCCATTCACCAGGTTGTGAATACTGCCCCCCTATTATGCGACGAATTCTTTTTCTTGTATCATTCGGTTGCTTAGTAACGATGCCACAACTGTCATCATCCAAAAGATCTACACGAAAATAAAAATGACGGGTATATTTTCATGAAAAGGAGGCTAGAACAAAATGCTTGTGTTTAGAATTTAAATGAAACAAACTATGAATGACGAAACATGAACACACGATTTTTTTAAGAACCAGTAATATCCGACCTGAGGCTGGCTGTTCTTATTTTTTGCGCTTTTTCAGCTTGATTTGTTTTTATTTATAAGTTTTTCTTCTCTATATTTCTTCGAAATTATTTGTTTAGAAATAAAAATTAGGTGTCTTTGTTGATAATGAAGCTGTATGATTCTGTCAGTGATTAAAAATCACAATAATTTCTTACATTGTAAGTTAACTTCTGATGTACATACATGTCCATCCCCAGTATAGCCAGGCCGACAAATACAGTCAAAACTTCCAATACCATTGATGCAATCTGCATATTGACTACATGAATGTCTTTTACTTTTGCATTCATCAATATCTAAGATTTAAAAATTTAAATATATTTTATGGGAAAACGAATAATAAATTTAAAAAAGTTAACTTTACGGAAAGTCATTTAGATATGAAACACTATGCTTAAATATTTCCGAAACCTCTGCTAAAATGCTTTTTCTTGCAAGGATTACCTTGGCAACGCGGTTTTTTGTTCGTCCATCTCTTTCTACCAACTTTACACCTTCTTTCAGTTACACCAACCAGTTTGAAACCTGTGTTGCATGTGTATCTGTAGCGTGATTTTGTTATCTTGTGAAGTTTTCCATTCAATGGTCTGTCAAGTTTTCCACAGCGAGATACTTTTGCTGTAATGAAAACAACGTGCTCAAAATGATTGATATAGAAAAAAAAGGGAGAAAAATCTTCCGCAGAAATATTAACATGTAAATATGTAATTTAAAAATAGTTCATATTTTTATTTCAAATGATGTCTGTAGGAATAAAGTTAACAAATTCTCTTTTTTTATGCTCAAACTTCAAGAACTTGTAACAGCTGAAGAATTGCTGTCCAAAACAGTAGTACTACACTTTGTCAGAACAGATACGTGTCATACACTACGAGAAAGATGTATCCACTAAAAAAGCTCTATCTAACCTAGAAAAAAGCATTCGGAATTATCTATTTTTTATTTTTCGCAGGACTTAATCTCCACGTATACACTCAAAAATTCGCTAATTTAAAACGACTTTTTTTGTGTGAAAAAAGTCCACTGTTTGGTCCTAAAGCAAGACAACATGCAATATGTGTCACTAAGTATTTTCTTTTAAAGTTGGGAATTATAAACAAAACCACAATCCAGTATGACAGCCTGGAAATTAAAGGCCCGTAAAACAGCTAGTTTACGATAATAACCATGACACAGAGTGTACATATTTTCTGAGAATTGTTCTGAAAGTTGTTTTGTGAGAATGACCTGAGTTTAAATCTGCAAATATTTGATGTGATATGAGACAATATTTTACGTAGCGATTGGACATGATTCCAAGTTACATTCTCTATGTTTTGTTTATGATTTGTTTGTTTGTTTGCTTGTTTGTTTATTTTCAGACACATTTTTTTTTTGCAAGAAGGTCAGCATGAACGTTTTCATACAGTGTTATCTGATAAAAATATTTAACAACAAGTGAAAATCACACGTTATGTTTCTTTCACCAACATATAAGAATGGTATTTTTGACACGCATATTTTTAAACCCACGTTTTTTTTATATTCTTTTTAACTTCGGTTATGGTTTTTGTGTTAGCTTTCTTTATTATTTTAATTTGCTCAAAAGAAGCGGTAGAGAATAAGGCAATTGTCTTTATGAAAGCACATGGGTATTACATCAGATATGGAATGTTTTGGTACTGTTCGTTATGATTTGAGCTTACTTTGGATTCTCTCATTTAGCAAAACAAACACAACTGGTAAAGCTAGGGTTCGGCACAAAACTCCTGTTGCGGCTAAATCTTAGCAAAATCATCTATATCTTTATGAAGTATATCTCCATAACAAGAGAGTGGGCGTATACTAACGCCCGTCTTAATACACTTTTGATTTATAAAAAAACGTTACTCTAGTGTCATCTTTCCACGAGAAAGTGAAGTTTAACACAAAACATTATAAAACAAAATTTAACAAAATTTAGGAAACGTTGTACATTTTTTCTGCGTGTGATACAATAAGTTATTTTAATCCTTGTTTACAAACTTGTTACAAGGAACTATCATCTTAAATAATCTGTCAACAACGCCTGGAATAGCTTCTTGCATCACTTATAGAGAAAATATATAACATTTTCAAGATTTTGTTAAACTTTGTTTTAAGATGTTTGGTATTTAACTTCTCTATTTTAACCCGAAAATATTTTTTAAATATTCCTTTCTAAATTTTCTAGAAATCAGGGCCTCGTGTCTTTTTGAAAGCGTGTTTCTTTAAAAGGAACATGTCTTCCTTATTTCTCTTCCTTTTTTCTTATTATTTTTCTTATTATTAATATTATTATTATTGTTATTATTATTATAATTATTATTACTACTAACATTTACTATCCTTCAAGAGTTAATAAAAGTGGCTGGAGATCATTTATAAGGAAAAGTTAAATGAATGAGCCCACAGGTAGTTAATCACCTGATTCGTTTTTCTTTCCAAATGAGACCAAACATTCCGCCCACAGCTACGCTGTAAGGTAGCTACATGTACCTAAACCAATTAGCTTCCATGATTTTAAGCAAAATAAATAATAAGGAACAATGTTAATGTGGTGAACCGTACGTTTTAGTATTCAGGTTTAGCACAATGCATTTTCTTATTGAATTATTTTAAGAGTAAAACAATTATAGATATGTTTTCGCTTTGAGATTCGGTTTCTTTTGATATACAGGACCCAGGAAACATGAGTTCTTTGAAGCACAGTGAAATAGGGACAAGAAAAATGAGTTAGGTTAATTATTGTTTTGAAATAATTTTGGAAGTGTTTGAAAACAAACTTGCTGTTTTTGTTCAGATTTTTAATATATCCGTTTGTTTTAGAAATAAAAAAAAAAAGAAACGGCCCTACTGAATGTAACCTTCAAAATTTATTCCTGTTTATTTACAGTATGGCATCCATTATTAGAATTTACATCTTTTACGCGAATATAAGAAATCGAAAAGCCACAGCCCTGGACTACTGGACTTCTTGCAAAAATTTCTGGTTACTTAAAACATTAATGCTGACACAACTGCTTTTCCTTCTATGCACCATAATAAATGACATTTAAATTGCTAGTTTTTGTTGAAATTTAGTTATGAGAAAAATCGTCTACGGTAGATTATGGGAAATACCTAACGGACGTAGACTGTGTTTTATGACATCTTTTCTCATCAAGGGCTTTCTTTAAGTATCTCGTGTTTTAAAGGTTGTAACTAGGCGAAAAAATTAAAAAATCCTGCTTAACATTCAGACTGAGGGAAGGTTTAAATGGTCGGTACTGTTGACAAGTAAAAATTATAAAGATCCCCCACAGAATAGATATCGTGTTAAGACCAAAATCACAGGTATTATGTGGTATTGTCTCGCAAGTCAAAATAGGTTGGACGAATTTGCTGTTTCGAAGAAATTGACAACACACCATTTTGTGTTGACAAGGCTAAAAACAATTTTTTTTCGCGCGTGTGTTGACGTTTTGCGCAGCTGTGTATGCAATGTAAACAATATGTTGATAATAATATGACGTCAATGGCAACTTTTGAGGCATTTGCAGACAAATTTTGGTCAAACTATTTTTAGATTGATAACAACATCAAATAATGTTATCTTTCACGAAGCATAATCTTGTGTGCTAACTAGCGTTGTAGCCATACACCTTGTTGTTTGGTTATCTTTTAAAAAACCCAACAAATTAGACTTCTAAGAATATCTTTTTTTCAGGTCACTATAAAATAGGTCACAATAATTGACTTGCATTGAGAATTTTTTTTATGGGAATATTTGTAACAAACAAAATTGGAAAATTATAATTTGTTATAAATAAAAGGTTATGTATGTTAGCAAATGATTTAAAAGTTTCAACCCAAATTTTTACAATTTTGTCAAAAGAAAACCTACTGTTTTTATGTGTTATTCTTAAAAATGCTCGTGTTTTTTACACTCATTTTTTCAAGAATCTCACATTTGTTTGAGCTTTGTGATTCTTAAATACCACCCATGATTCTTATAAAAAAACTCTTATATTAAATATTATATGATGAAATAACTTCTATGTTTTGATTCAGAAATGCCTTTGCAAGTATACTAAAACATAACAATATCAACACTCCAGCCTTAGCTACATAGAACATTACAACAACACAAAATATAATAATATAAAATTCACATACCTTCCAGACGATTATTCCATAAAATTACCATAAATAAACAAAACAAAGCAAACGTCTTCATTTCATTCATATTTTATATTTCATATATTATTACTAAAAATCTGTAAACAATAGCTCAACTTCTGTTTCGATATGTGTGTATATATATTATAATATAAAAAGTTATTTCTTTGATCGATCATATATATTACTCTGTCTTTCTTCTATGTTGTAATTATTTTGATTCTTCGACACGTCAAATATATACCTAGAAAAACAAACAAGATAATAATGAAACATTGGACAGGAAGGGATAAAATTAATAAAAATATGTGAATTTTTTGACAATTTCAAGATCACTTCAACGAACAGAGTGCACACGTGTTTAAGTATAAACATGACTGGCTGTAGTATAACTCACGATCAAGATGAAAAGCGTGAGAAAGATAGATAGTGAGTTTTCTGAATCTCTTCTGAAATGTTTCCATATAATACAGTACTGTTAAAAAAACCCAATAACTAAAAAAATAACAGTAACCAATTCTGCAGTATCCAATTCTGCTTTGCTGCTATTAAACTCTAAGTGATAAAATTATCTTTTGTTGATAAAAACAGTATATATGTTTTCCCATGGTGTAATATAACATATATCGTTACACGATCTCAGATAAAAGTTACTTAAGCTTAGTTACATATCCTTGGTTATAAAAAGGCTTTTAAAACAACTCTATCTTTCCAGCTTATTTCTCTTTCTCAAGTAAATCGTGCTTAAATCACACTCTCGACTACATCTATATAGTTTTACCAGAATTTCTCCTACGCGACACATGCAGGTTGTGTTCAATTCATCTTGTTATGAAAGATCTCCTGCCTGGATTTTTCCACACTATAGTTAACATTAAAGATGTGTGGGGTAGATAAAAAACATTACGTAAGCCTACGTCATATATTTTCATACCTTTTTAAACTGATTTTTATTTGTTTGATCGTTAACTATATTTACTATTTTTACCTTTAAATAGATAGAATTAAAAACACGTATATTAAGTGGGCTTAAAATGATTTCGTCATAGATATAAAAAAATAGACAGAAAAAAACAACTGACTTACCGTTATTCCTGTTTACGTCTTAAAAAATGATAAAGAAATGTAAAGTAAAATTCAAAATCCCGCATAGTCTATTTTCAAATTTCCTTCGCTATAACTGTCGTTCTAAGATTAGTTTTAAGATTATATTCCATGTCTGGCTATTTATCGATTCTTAAATTTCTTTTTTTGTTTTATTTGCTTCCTGTCTGGTTGAATAATCTGAGACCCACATAGTTTTTTTGAAGTTATTCAGGTCACGAATAGCAGGTTATCTCCATATAGTTGCTTATATCTTCTTTTAATCAGTTCTTATTTCCCCATATAGCTACAGCACTAAAAAGGTTGTAATTATTTAAGTATTAACATTAAATAATCCTATTAAAACTTTTTCCTTCTGGAAGTTTGTAAAAAAAAGTTATAACAAAATGTGTTAACGTGCAAACAATGTTTGCTTTTTTGTCTGATACAAAAGTTATTAACTGCAATTTTTTCATTTCGCTTGAAATACGATTAGACCATGTAACTTTCTCTCAGACTGCTGACAAAAACATTGTTACAGTTATTAAACTTTTGTTTCAACTTTTTTAAAAAAGCAAACCAAAGTTAAACATCAGAAACCGTGAAAAACTATCCAAATTACATGTTTATTGTTTAGTGTCGAACAGATGTTTTGGGTTCCTTTTTTCAGCCTTTCTCTATGCAATATGAAATTGAAATTAAAAACCGTGTCAAGGTCATAAAAAAATAGCACAGAGTGGAACATGACATAAAGAATCACTATAACTCGCATTAGTAATTTCTAAACTAGTTTTTCACTTACAAACCGTGATAAAGAGATTTAAGCATGCTAGAGGTTGGCTTTGTCTTTCGAAGTGAAACAAACGCTTTATATTATCCTCTTTTTTCACACTGTAAAATTAAAAATAACTACAGTAGGGTCTTTGCGGTGATTACTATAAGCATGCATGCAAAATAACGGTCCAGGACTGTGCTTTGAAGTTAAATCCTTGCAAAATTCTCCAACATATACTACAACCATAGATAAAAAATCTCAAAAATAAAATAAAATTCGTGTCAAAGAAGAAAGTATAAGACGACGAATTAAACAACAAGAACAGCGCAACTTTAATCTTTTCTCACTATATCTCGTATAACTTATTTTTTACTGTTACACTTCACACGAATGCTCTTGAATAAACTTCAACGTCTTAATCTGTATGGTCAACATGGTTTTAAAAAAACAGCCTAGAATATTCAACAGATCTTTTTAAAACAAAACATAAAATATAAACAATGACCATTATAAAAGGGAGGCAGTATTAACACTGCTCAAACTTGTTTACAATCAAATTATATTTTTTGTAAATAAAAGTTAATTTTATATATTTTTTCTCATACTTTTTCTTTCTTTATTCTTTTTTTTTACGGTTTATATCATTTTTTAATTTGTCTATATCTATTATTTTTTAATATTATATTTAACCGAGAAATTATTATACAAAAGAAATTCTAGACTACAAAGATCTTTCGTTGCCGGTCTTTTCGGCATGGCTGAAGACTTCCAGACATATCCAAAAATGTTAGATATAACGGCTGCTTTATTTGCTTATTTGTTTTAATATTCTCTGAATAAATATTCGTTACTGGCATATAATGTCTCACCTTTTAGCATTTATCAAAATTGTCATCCGATGCGCGTTTTTAGAGAGTCGATTAAACAAAAAAATGTTTTTGACACTTATAAAATGTTTTTACTGTGTTTATAAAATCAAGACTGTATCGCAGTAATATAAACCTTACTTCTATAATTTCAGGACGAAAATAAACATCAGCTGCTAGAAGTAATACACTCAAATATCCAGCTAGAAAATATAGTAAAAATCATAATATTTTAAGAGTAAAAATCTGGCATTTATTTCTACTTATTTGCATGGGCAAGATGACAGACTCATCGTAGCGCAAATTTACACACTATGACGTCTGATAATCCTTACAAGATCACTCTGCGAAGAAGAGTGATTTGTTCCACTTCTTTACTTCCAACCACAGTGGGAGGGCTAGTCTGTAAGCTGATTAACAAAACATTCCTTCCCCATATCCCATTAAACAAACATTCTTCCGAAACGGTAACTGTAGATAAACAGTAATTTGCGTTCAATTGTTCTTTCTGAGACCGAAACCACTTGATGAAGTCATGATTCGTGCAGTTAGCAACAGGGAGTTATCACTGTTCATATCAAGAAAGACGTCAAAAACAAGAATAATATTTCTTCATCTTCGCTATGTTATACTTAAAGAGTTATTTCATGGTTCTATTGTTCAAACTGTTTTTATTTGATTGTTGAAGAGATGTTACATCATGTAGATATTTTAATACTGCATGTGAAAACTATTGAACTGGTCAGTCAGTAGTCACTTGGTGGAAAATACTTTGCGATGAAGATCTTTGTAATAATACCCGTATTTTTTTATTTCGTGTGTCAAATCACCAAGCTATGCTACGGAACGCACGAAATATACCAAGGATGCATGAAATATCGATGTGGGAAATGCGACGGGTGAATTTCTAGTGATTTATTCATGGGATAACGTCTAGTCTTATGTATGATTTCGCGTGAAAGAACAAAGTAAACGCTTGATTGTTTTAAAATGAAGGTTATTGTGAGAAAATAATACTTTATTGTTACATTTTAGGTGAAGAAAATTTCACAGTGCAGAAAAACGAAATCGTTTTTCCTTTTTTGACAAAATTTTAAAATAAAGTTTCAAACGTTTTAGAATTTTGGGGCAATATCTTTCTGAGCTCCTAAAGGTCCCTAATATTTCATGAAATTAATTTCGCGATTTCTGAAGAAATACGATAAACCGCAAAATCAAAATAAGACTTTAATTTTCATAATTTTTTAACAATTTTCATTCCTTTACAAGGACTATTTGAACCCCCTCCCTCTAAAATTCATTCATAGTCATTTTAAGAAACATGTAAAATAAAACAAACACAAGAAAAGACAATAAAATAAACAACAGAGTAAATAAGTAAATAAGTAAATGAGAAAATAATGGTATTTATTGTTTACATAGAAGTTTCATCAAAAAAGAATTCATGCATTCTGCCAATACAAGAGGTAACTTCGTGAGAAAAACTAAAAAGGCGCCATATGGATTTTTAGCCCTTATACAAACATAAAACAACAAGTGGTTACTATAACACTGCTTCTATTTCAAAACAGACTAAAGTCACCATTATTTCTTTCGTAATGCGTCTTCGTTTCCCTTCTTTAACTAAAACAAAAAAATGCGTAATGAACGCTTTTTATATGTTTGAAAAAAGAATCATGGGAAATTGCAAAGGGTTATGGGATTGTCGAAGATATTTAGTGGGATGATGCTGACGTCATATTTGAGATGATATAAGTGAGGACATATTTCTTGTGAAAACAAGAGAACAATGGGAATGTGTACAGTTAAAAAGTAGCTCGTGTGTGACTTCCTATTTTGAAGCAGGACCATCAAATTCTTTATAAACTTTCGTAAACCTGTTTACTTCAATAAACCTGAGTGGACAACAAAAACTTTGAATTTACGTCAACATTATTAATGGATTTTCTTGGAATAATTTGCACTCACGGAAGGTGTAGATGACGTGAAGAAATTTGACGTAAAATGATTTCTGAATTTCTCAAAATGCAACTGTTGGGAAATAGAATAATTCAAGCAATGATAGGAATGAAAACAAAAGGTTTTGCATCTATATAACTAGAAAATATTTTCAATGAAGAGAGTATAATAATCAAAACAAAAGTATAGGATAGCCGAAAAGGAAGAATGTGTCAGTCATTCCAATCCATTATGCAAAGCAAAAAATCCCCACCTTGCACCAATGCAAATGAAAAAAATAATGTTTTCTTCGCGTCTGGAAATCACCAGGTTATGACAGCTACGATTAGGAATTTATCAACTATTTCATTGTCACGATGACCTTCATGTCAACGGTTGTTGATCTATTTCTTCCTTTCCCTTTACGATTTCTATTGACTCACGTGAGAAATTGTTTGTCACAAAAAAAAACACTTTAATACAAGTTCAGCTTTGAATTTCAGCTATAATTTCTGTTTTCACTTCAAATTAAATTTTAGTCATTTTAAATTATTACCATCATTTCTAAAATCGCACATTTTTATAAGCAAATGATACAAAAAATTAGTTAAAGCTGTTGTGAAAGTTAAGACTCTTTTATATTTGAGTTAGTTGACCCTAAAAAAAAGTGTATCCTGCGATGATTTCAGTGCTTTGATGCCTGACAATAAAATCAGATCACATTAAATAAAAAGGGTTCAAATTTAGCTAATATTATTAAGTCAATCTTTCCGTCCTTTATGACCCCCGCCAATTATCCTTTAAGAAGTGTGGATACTGGAATCCCCAAAGTGCTAAAAATAAACTTTAGTACTGGGGACATAACAATAATAACACACACAGTTGTTCAGATTTAATTCTAATGACGCAGCTATTACCAAGCACAATTTAGTTGGGACATAAAAAAGAGGCATACTGCTGATGTTGGCACACAAAAGAGTGTCAAACCATTATGCACACATGTTTTTCCAGAAGCAGGAAGATAACGGCTATTTTTAAAAATGGCGACCAGAGCAGCCATGAGACCATTAAACTTTCGTAATATGCGCTTGTTTACTAAAAAAGATCGTATTACTTTTTAAGGGCTTATCGTATGGAATGAAAATGCGGTGTAGATGTTAATAAGTAGGTAAACAAGCCAGCAGACAAACAAAATGTACGCGTAAATAGCTTATAGAATGTGATTTTTAAAGTTCTTGAAAAGTAGATTTATAGCTAAAGGTACACTTTCCTTATGTTGTTTCAGATCTTAAGATCGTGCATAGCATTAATAGAGGAGGGTATAGTGACGGAACGCATGAAAGGGCTTCATAGGAGGAGTTAATAGGAGGAGTAGATGGGGGAGTGGGGGTGGAAAGGGGAGGGACGAAAACGAAGATATTGCGACGTATCTGTATGAAATTGGAGAGAATTTTGTACTAACGAAACAAGAAATACAAATGGAAGTAAATCAATTTTTTTTTTTTTTTGAAAAGTTAATTTATCGAAAAACAACTATTTGGTTTTTATTCGACGTTTCCTCTGTGAAACAAAGATTGTATTTGGGATCTTAGACGGGTGAATTGCCGTGGATTTATATGGGCTTACGACCAGTTGCGTATACTTTCTTTATTTTAAAGTTAAACGCATCTATTTCTGACTACTGGATAGCTACTAACGTGTTAGAGATATTGAGAATCAACTTTGTCAAATCACGTTACCTTTTTAGAATGAAGAATGATAAAATACGTCATGGAAAGTTTGGTCACATCAGCTATCTTTAATTTGTTATATAATTCGTTGTGTAATGATAGTAAAAATACAATGTCTATTATGAGCTTACAGTTTTTTTTCATGGATATAACATAAAAGAAATTAACTTTAAGAATGTTGTGTATGGTCTTATTCTTGCTTACTTGCATACTTGGAATAGTGTTGCTATATTTTGTGCAGCCTCGCACAAACCCACGATTGAGTTTTCGCAAGCCTTCAGCTCCTGTTTTTTTGTAAGATCGTATTGCATCAGCATTGTTTTGTTTTTGTTTTTTTGGTATTTTCAACTTATTTACAACACTTTAAAACTTAGCCTTGAGGTCAACTCCTTATGTTGAACAAAGAATTCAAAAAAGACTAAACAATAAGAAATAACCGCAAGAGGAGTGCTGAAGTGTACAAATACAACACCACAAAAAACTTCTCTTCAAAAGTTTGTTACTTTCAACGCGTTTTACGCCATAATTACTTACCACAACGAACGTAAATGGACAACACCGATTAATTAAATCGAAAACAACAAAAAATTAATTCCTCTTTGTGTGCCTCTAGAGTTTTAATGACAACCCGGTGCGAAATAAAACCTAAAATTGCAGTCATATATTGTGGGCTTGCTTAATCAAACAAAATGCTTGTAGTTATTCACATACAACATGTCATATGCAGAAAAATAAACCACGCAGCTAATAACATACTTTGAATATTACTTGGTAATTCAAACTGCAACGTGTATATTATTAGTAACAGAGATAGCATACATAACTGCGAACTCCAAACTATCCAAACTAACTATCCAATCAAAGCCAAACTCTTATAAAAATGTCCTATATAGTGCATATCTGCAGTACGGTGTTATGTAGCAGAGACATTCATCTGCTCCAGTGGAAATATATATTTATAGCATTTTAATTTAAATTATAATAATAATTTGAACAACAAATATAAAATGAAACAATGATTCTTATTTCACCATTTAAATAATGCAAATTATTTTTCAAGAATTTTAAGTCTTTTTTACTAAGTTCTTTATAACTGATTAAATTTTCTCATCAATTTCAAAGCTAAACTTCTATATCCTGTTTGTGAAACTTAAAGTTGCTAAAAAACAAACCTGAAAAATCAAATGGTTTGTGGAACTTACGTAGACCTTGTGTGCAGCAAATATCTGCCTATAATCAAAACTTTTGTTTACTTCTCGTGTGGTAAAAGATGTTAACCTGTGAGATTGTATTTTTACCGCCAGTAGTTGATACTGGTACAAGAATGAGGAATTTATATTTTTCTGAATAATAACTTTAAAATCCACTCCGGAATTTTTTTTTTCAAATTACTTTTTCAATTACTATTTCAATTTGAATTCCAAAAGTAAATTGCACAGTTTTGTTTACATCAAAATTACGATTTTTGGTTTTATGATTCATGATCAAGTCATTTATACCTTAATTTGTTTCAAGCCATTTTTAATATCTAATACAACATTTTTCTAGTGGCTCATTATAGTTAGAGAAACAGACAACAACAACTTTCGCGCCTGATGCAGTTCGGTTTGTAAAAAAGCGCGCGAATTGTGTAACTGTTTTAATGTTTTGTATGGAAATCTACCACTGGATCACAAAAAAGTAAATAACATACAGAGTCACTTGCTTTTTGTAAAAAAATTCCTTTATAAGGCGCAATATAGTTCTTGATTTAAATTTCAAAATTGTTTTTTCTGTTGATTGTGGAAAATTACAGGGTTCTCCTATCTTTCCTTATAAATTCAAACTTAATAGAATAGAATAGTGGGTGGGTGGGTTGTACAAGTAAGGCTTATAAACCATTAAAAGATTTAAAATATTAATGAGAAAATTTGCTATTTGATATGGCAAGAAACGTTATTTCACATCATAGCCTTATTTTATTGTCCCTGATTAAAGATTACAGTTGAAAAACATTATTAGATAAGACTTCTCACACTTTTCAGTCTGAAGTAAAATGATAAGAACTTGATCACATTGACAGTGTCAGAATTATTGTCAAAATCGAATAAGAGAGAACATTAGTCGATATCAAAAATGTAGATTTTGTTATCTTCAAGTCTTGTTGTCGTTTTTGGGAGATTTTTTAATAAAAAGCACAATGTGAATTCATCTAAGGCACTTCTTTGTTTTTTATCAATGCATTGAAATACATTTAAGATACGTATCTCGTGATTTTTTTAAAAAAAGTCACATAAAGCCTAGATTGTTCACAATTCGGTCAGATTTGTTTTTATGACAAAAACATGCAACGAGAAATAATGCTCTACATATTGCAAAAATTAGCTTATGGTATGAAAGTTGAAAAAAATAATTTCTCCCTTCACAAAGCAAAAAATAAAATTAAAAAATAAACATTGTAACTAATCACTTAAAAATATAAAATAAAGACACAAATATATCATACATTGATAATACCTACGAGATAGGGTCAACTTTTTTGCGTCGAAATTTCAGCCTTTCACTCTCCAGCTTAGCATACACAACACTATCGACCTTACTATTTTGGAAAGTTTAAAAACCGCAGTCAAACTACGCACCTTGCCAACAACTTCAACATTTTTTTCTAATTACCCCGACATCTCTTAATGTGCCAAATCTATATTTTATGAGCTCCTTTAGGATAGAAACACTTCTTTTGATGTTAAGATTCATGAACTATCTATGGATATTAAAAAGATATTACGTGTTCAATTTTAGTCAGTTAAATCTATGATTTGAGTGCGTTTTGCGCAATGTATTTCAAAATTATAACTGATAATGAATGTCGTTATTGCTAGTTATATCTAAAGGTCATGGAATAGGTCTGCAATCAAGTAGGAAAATTCAACATTTGGAAATTTTATGTCTGCGACTGCCATCAAACGCATCTGAGAAAGTAGAAATATTTTGTTTCTTTACGTCTCTTACATGATGTGTCCCTTATAAGAGAACACAGACTGAACCGGTTTCTCAGATTTTTTAATAGTGTATTTGAAGGAAGCAAAACTCGTAACACTATTGCCCACCCACAACTCAGAAATACCATATTGCTGTAATGAGACTGCTTCTCACATTTTGGGAGCCTCACACCGGCGCTGGATAATATGGAGGTAACTCTAAGATTATGTCTATTAGACGTTGAACAGGATAAACATTTCAAATGCATTTTGTTAACCAAGAAAGTGGGCTAAAAATCAGTGAAATGCTTTAGCTATTTTGGGTAATTCACTTCTTTTTTACTCGCTTCCTTGATCAATAAGGTAACAGCTTTTTGAAGTTCATTTACAGTTTTTTTCTTAAGTTTTCTTGCTTCTCTCCTCACGTTGTACAAGTTTACCAATGGAATGTAAATGGATTTTTAATTTGTTCTATCACCAAGAACTCTTGAAGGTTTATTTGGAGTTGTGGTCGAGGAAGGTTTTAATCTGCCAAAATGTTTGTTTCTCCTCAAACCGTCTGACGTCAAGGAGATTAATTAATATAAATTCACGTGCTGATTTGAAAAGAAAACAAAAAATCGTTACTTCTATTCTATAGATTGACATCATGATATTTTCTGATTAAGAACACGACGTTTAAGAATGTAGCTCTTTCTCTTGTGCATTTTTTTTTAAAGTAGAAGATCCTTCTTCGGTTCAGAACTGGAAAAAAAAGACTAACCAAGTGACTATATTTAAAGAATTATGCAACATTCTGTCTTTTTGATAAACGAGGACCAAATTAAGGTTTATTTTTGTTTTATTTCAATGAATCTTCACATTATACTTAGGATGTTTTAAAATCTTTCTCAATAATACTGCTATAAGAATCTCAAAAAGTAAAGCATAATCGCTACAAAGAAAGTTTTGTTTCTTCTTAACATTATGATTAATTTAGATCACTTACAAGAATGTATGAACATAAAAATCTTGAACGTAACATTAACCATAAAAATTACTACGATGAAGTTGAAGAAAAGGAAATCAAAGACAATCGGATAAAAATAAAAGAAAGTTGCATCGATAAATAGTTGACAGGAAACATTTTTTAAAACCGGCTTAAATTACATGTTAGGCGAAAATTTAGGGATGGCGGAAATAAGGACAGCGTAAAAGGGGCGGTGTTGTTTTACGGGCGGCAAATTAAAGCCTGACAAAGTAGTTATTTATTTCTCTTTTGTTTTAAAATTTCGAAATTTTAAAGTAGCTAATTAAATTTCTTTTTAAAAAAAGTTAAACTTTTCTGTTTCACGTTCACGAACTATGTAATCGTAATGTATCATGACATAAAAAAATGAGAAAAAGGTGTGGTACCATTGACGAAATGATTATAATGACGTCCATCAAATAAATTTGACAATAATATAACGTTTCCATGAAGACTTCACGCAATGAATCGGGGTGAGAAAAAATGTAGAAACAAGAGCACGTAAAATTAGACAGTGATATTTGAAGTAAAAATTTAGTAAATTAAATGTTTCCTTGCAAGAAAAGTGAAGAAAGTATGAAAAATAGGTGTGGCATGTATTTCTGCATTAAACCGCTAAGCGGTATTATTTGGTTGCATTAATTTTAAGTCAACCTCGATTCCAAGGTCTGTTGTGATCTTCGTGATAAGAAAATGGAACTCGTTATACTTAAAAACACTTTAAGATCGCGAAGGCTAACCAACGATCAAACATGACAGATTTTTTTTTTAATTTGTAGAGTATCTTATGACACAATGGCTACACATTTCTGGGTTTGTTTTTTCTATTTTTTTCATGGTCTTTTAAAAATGGCTAGTTCTTATAGCCTGTGGAAAACGTGATTTAAAAAAATTGGAAGAAAGAGCGTGGGGATGAGGTTGATTCATCCAGGGGCATAGTCTACATACATAAACATGAACATTCTCCCTTTTCGTACATATATTTTCCTTTTTTAAGTTTTCATAAAATAGATTCATTAAATAATTTGCTGCGAAACGTTTACACTAAATTTTTCGCTCATGACCACCTTTACGTAGGAAAATTAGTAATACTTTACGCCCTTCTCACACTTCAATTTTTCAAAAACCCTAGTCTAGAATTTAAAGATATAGTTTAAAAGAACAATCTTATTGGATCAACTCCGAACATGTTTTTATAATGTCATAAATTACGAGGAAACTCAAAATCATTAAAAACAAAACGCAAAAGAAAAGCATTCAAGGTATTGCAACATATCGATATAGCTAACGATGATGCACCCATCAAAGCACCACGTCAGAGAACACGCGCTAGACGCATTAGCCGCGCTTAAGGAACACATTAGTAGAACTAAGTATTCCCTTCCATTCATATCTTATGACGCTTTCTGCTTTTATTATAAGAAACTTTGGCACTGGATATATTTCAGAAGGATTTTTAACTTCTGCCGCCACCTTAATACTTGGCTCTAATTGATTCTTAATGAGTTATTTTAATTGAATTACCATTAAGTGAAGTAAAACAAAGAGGCATATACATGTACTTGAGAAATTCATTTAAGTTCCCCTTTTCTTGCAAATGAGAATTGTTCTGTAGTATACTCGCTTAAGTGGTACCTTGAATAAAATGGACTTCTGTTAATTTAAACCAAATTCCTCGTCCTTGAACTTCTTTTTAAGTTCAACTTCGCTTGAATAGAAGCCTGGATATGTGGGACATTTACATAGAGCAAAATACACTTGGCGTGGGAGTGGGACTTGAAGAAACTTTAAAGAAAGGAGAGAAAAAGTATATTGAAAACCAATAGAAAACTGAAGAATCTTGTGTTTGTGTGTGAATTGATCGCAGGATGATGGCGGGACTTCGTAAGTTGGCGGTAAACAAAAATTAACTGCAAAAACTCTCGGCAAGTAGGATATTTTCAACTTTTTTTTCAAAGTCCTTCTTACAACAAAATTGATGGAGACATTCACTAAGTGGGACTGTTTTTTCCGGTCCTTTGAGAGTTCCAATTAATGCAGGGATAATGTAGCACCCACACTTTAAACTGTCTACAGCAGAACGTCTGGTATACCATAAAATCTAGTTAAAGCAGGAAGCAAAGTGAATAAGTTACAATGCACCCATGACAATCTGTAGGACCTATGAACCTACTCCTACCTGCTATTTAAAGGTCGGTTTCCATTAGCACAAAAGGTGTCGTGCAACAATCGCCGCTACGACTTTATTGGAAACACGTGTTGTACAACAAAGCACCGCAAGAGATGTTTCTCAACAAATGTGTAGATGAAATTTTTTCTATCTCTGCAACAGTTGTGCAACAACTATTATATAACAATTACCGACTTTAATGGAAATCAACCTTTAGCTAATCAATACTGTTTGTCAGCACAGAAGAAGGCACGAAAAGCTGCTATTGCCCATCTATTTCTTGTTCAGGATTGTAGCTTGCTTCTTTCTCATAGAAGTATTCTTCTTTTACTCTTTTTTGTCTAAGTGCGAACGCGCTAATAAAAAACTCCTAAGCATTTTGCGCTGTAGCGAAAAAAAACAGTCAAGTGGAAGCCAGCCTTTACTGTACGTTCAGAGGCTTAATACTTCTCTGCGTTAATCTTTATTCTATTTTATTTTATTAAAGAGAAAGTAAATACTTTTCAGATATTTAGAGTGGTTTTTTGTCTAGATAACAGCGCACAAAGATCCTATAGGTATCTATCTGAAAACTAAGTATGAAAGGCTCATATTCGTCGCAAAACTTTACCGAGAGCCTAGACATTTAGGAATTAAAAAGAAATAGCCATGAAAGTAAAGTAAAGCCATAATATCAACACTTTGAAAATCAATTTTCTCTGCGTGTGTGTACCACAGGTGCGACAAGATCACTGCTAGTCATATTGTTAAAACGACAACCTCACTTTCAATTATCCGATATCGAAAAGATTTCTCATGCATTCAAAAACATCAACACTAAGCTGTGTACGCTAAAGTTAAACGTTAAAAAAAGAAGAAATAGTTTTGGGTAGAAGCTTATGTCTAACAGAGACACTCATAACTCGGAAATTACCAAAAGCAGTTTGATTAAAGCACGGAAGAACAGCTTTTAACTTTGAGTTACAAGTGTCATTCATAACCAGGAAGCTTTTCTCTGAACACAACAACAAATTTTGTACATTTATGACAAACTGTGTAATATAGTAGTTTGTTTAGCAATCAGAGAATGACAATGATGGTTGAGATAAAAACAACAGAATATCTTACTTGTTCAGTGTAAACCAAATAAATGTGTCGCAGTATGAAAATATCCCCAGTCGTAAACCAATAGTACACGTTCTGTTTAAAAGTGCAATCCGTCAATGTCTCCCTTTGATGCTTGAAGGACGAAGAGCGTTGTGGAACTGACGGTACAAGGATGAAAACAGAATATAAAAGCACAAAGACACCTCATTAAAACGCCTCTTCCCCAAAAATAATTAAAAGAGGAACGCCTTCATAAAATACCACTTGTTTGCTAAAAGGAGGCCAAAACACGTATTTAAAACAACTTTGCTCTTCGGAACGGAAACCAGAGAAAACTACGCTATTGTTCCTTCCTGTTTAAGGATTCTGCTAAGTTTGAATAAAGATATATTTAAAATTGGCATTATATCTTCGATATTTTCTAATTAAAATCCCACCGCAGTATTACACCACAATCTCGTTAGATAAACCAATCCAATTATCTGTCCTGAAAGGTAATCGCAACAAGATGCTATATTAGGAGAAAACGCACACCCAGAGGATGCTTTGCTGGAGCTTTCTTAACCAAAGGTGGTGCAAGATCATTGTGAAGTGTTTTTGCTTTAATAGAAGAGGAAGAATTCGGTGACAAGAATAACAAATAAATCTAGAGTGATACAATACACAATACAAAGGAAAACAACTTCGTCGTAAACAACAACAACAATAATGACGACAAAAATCGTGCCGAGAACTGAAACGACGACGATGACAATAACATTAACGACGACATCAATAACAGCATAAAACAACGGTGCTTAAACGACGACAAAGAAAACAACGACAACAACAACGACATAGACGACGGCGAAAATAGACAACGACAATAACGACGACAAAAATGGCGACGACAACGACGATAACAGCCTGACTTTCGGATACAAATACCTAAAAGCAATAGCTACTCTTGGTCATTCTTACCGAGTTTTAATTCATCAGAATGCTAAATATAAATCTTACGGTAAAAGGATGTAATATGACGTCGTAATCCAATAGGCATATAAAGACATGTTGTTATTTGATAGGGCTTAAGAGCTTCGACGTTACCTACGTGGCGACTAAAGAACGTCTTATCAGACAGGACTAAGTATGTTTTTTAATGTTTTTTCGGAACAAAAAACCCTACAGTTCGCAACCCTCCGACAAAATACTGTCCGAAACGGACTAATTTCCCTAACGAGCTTTAAGAATTTTATTTCCTTAAATAACCAATTTAGAATACTTCGAGACCTAATAATTGGGCACGAATCAAAACTACGAAACACGGAATTCTTTTACGAAAGTTTTACCTTTCATTGAACACAAGTGCTGTACACAGCCTTTAAAATTTTAGAAATTTTCCTTCCTTAAATGCAACCTGGACCTCATGCCTTCTCTCTTAAGCAAGGATCACAATAGGAGTTAAAGGTTGTTTCTAATTGACATTACAATGTTGGACAGATTCTCACAAACACGTGGGATTTCAAAAACACAAGGATAATATATCATGTTGTTTAAAACCATCAGTTAATTTTCAATATATTCTACGTGGGTAGAATTGGCACACAATCAAAAAAAGACGAACCAATATCCTGTCAACACTGTATACTAAACTCAGCTTTGCTATTAGTATTACGCATGCGCATAACGCAGCTTGTGAGTAAGACGACATATTTTGTTTATTTATTTTTTAACGTAAACAAGTTTGTTAGCACTTAGTCTGTGTCTTAAAGCCATCTTAATCCATCTTAAGCTGTATTTGCCAGTTAATGGTAGAGTATTTAATATTTCATAGTATTTAATTTTTTTTTCCTTCAAAGGGAGTGTTTAGATTTTTCTTTCCAGAGAGTATGGTTATCTTGACAGCATACAAAAGGTTTAAGTAGCTACCATAGTAAAATTAGGAATTTTTTTAAAAACTAACCTTCTGCGTAAAAAAAATAAAGTGGATTTCATACGAAGGAGCTTGGAAAGTTGTCTATAAATCTTTTTATTTTTTAAAAAAAATCTTTATTGGTTTGCTAGATATAAGTCATAACAAATTAGCTAACAATGCTGAATTATGGCATCCTTGATTAGAATAATCAGAAACAATTGCAGGTTTGGATGATAATCAAAGTAACCAAGTTTTATTATTCGTGTAAATATGTCCAAAATATCAAACTGGATAGGTGAAAACATATTTCCGTCACCACATACCTTGATAAACCCTCAAAACAGCACCTCATTTACTTCTAATACGTGATGTCTTTAAAACCTATCGAGATTTTTTAAAAAAAATATAAGGTTCGATAGACAACTTTTCAAGCACTTCATATGAAATCAACTTATGTTTTTGCGGGGAGGGTAAGCTTTAAGACAAAAAGACTGAAAACGAGGTTGGCCAATTAATGTTTTAACGAATCTTTTTAAAGAACTGACATCTATTAGTTATCTTTTTTTAACAACTTCTCTAGAAAATTCATCTTTTAAGACAGAAAACATCTTGTAGGGTTTTCACTTGAACTGCAAACCCTTATTGCATAAATTTTTATCGTATGAAAACACATTGGCCTATATGGTACCCTTGACTCAACTTCGTATTAGATAGAAACCCGCTACTGTTCCTAATAAAACTATTTAAAATGGTCGCACATGGTATATCAACAATGGTATTTTTACATAAAAGGAGGCTAATAAGATGATGAAAAACATATACGGGACTCTATGAAGCAAATAAAACTGCTCATACGTTGACGGAACAATTAAAACAGTTCTCTAAAACAGGTGAACGCTGACAGAAATTTGACGGTAAAAAAACATTAAGTACTAAGTCACAAGTTACTTACCCTTCTTGAACACTACATAACTCACTGTTAACATCTTGCTACTCAAAGAGCTTATGTTATGAATCGAAAGAAAATATATATTTTTATTACCAGACAGCAAATAACAACGCTTTCGACGTTAATTATTCCACACCGTTGATGTCGTCATCAAAAGCAAAGTATGTTGTATCGTCACAAAATAGTTTCTTCAAGTAGCGGATATATCGTCACGTTTCTTGTAATTGTTTAGTTTAAAACTTTTGAAATACTAAAAATCCACTCTTAAACTCGATTGGAAATGACCTGCTCCTCTAATTTGGACAAGGTCAGCAATGACCCGTCGATACACACAAGAATTTTTTTAGAACTTTGTTTACTCGTTGTCTCTCATTATTACCGCTACTTCGAACTTATATACAGGACGTATATTTTTAACAAATATTATACTGTATACCTATAATAAAGGATAAATTCAGAGTAATAATAATATTAGTTGTAAAAATAAAAATAATACTTGAATACTCGACTAAATCGCAACTTTTTTAATGTTAAATTAAAAATAGTAAAACTTATTTAAACGGAGGGCTTTACTTTCAATTAGATACATTGCGAAGATGGTGTAGTGATCACGTATTGGTAGCGCATTCGGCTTCTAATCATAAAGTTACGAGTTCGAGTCCCCACTCAGATGCACTTTAAATGTAGTGTTGTCAACCCATTTAGTGCAATCTACTGACCGCTAATCGGCATGTGTGGCAGACAAGCATGTTAGAGCAATGGTATACGTATCTCCAGCGGTAATGTAACATAGTTACAGTCGGAGGGAAGGAAGAGCCAGCCATTTAGGTTGAATCCCCAAGGACATAAAACTTCCCGTTAAATACTTACTTACTTGTTGAAAACAAAAATAAAATTGGTAGTGCATTATGTATGTATTTAAAACATTGACAAATTACAGCTAATGCAATGTTCATCTGCTAAAAACTGAATAAATATAACGAACGAAGAAAAGGAGTTTAATGGAACCTTTAACAATATAGTTGTTATACGGTCTCCAAATTAATTTCGCATGATATCTGTCAAGGAGTCGGCAGCGCAGAATCAAACGAAGAAACTGAAGAGATTGATACCAAGCTATCGCCACTAGCTTACCGGTAGTCTGTCAATCGGCGTGTGAAACACAAAGTCAGGCGGGAACAAGTCTGCTGCACGCGCGATTAAGCTGCGATACGACTGTCGAATTGTAACATCTGCCACTCCAGCGATGTCGCCAATATCTACAAAACAGAGGTGTGAAATAAAAAACCAGGTAAACAATCGAGAACATGTAAACAATACAGGAGAACAGGTAAACAATAAAAACAGGTAAACATTTGAAAACAGGTTAACATTCGAGAACAGGTGAGCGATTGAGAACAGCCGAGCGATCGAGAACAGGTTAAAAATCGAAAACAGGTAAACAATCGAGAACAGGTAAACAATCGACAACAGCTAAACAATCGAGAACAGCTAAACAATCAAGAACAGGTAAACAATAAAAACAGGTAAGCGATCGAGAGCAGGTAAACAATAAACAAACAGGGAAGCAATCAAGCACAGGTAAACAATAAAAACAGGTAAACATTCGAGAACAGGTAAACAATAAACAAACAGGGAAGCAATCAAGCACCAGGTAAAGACTAAAAACAGGTAAACATTTGAGGACAAAATCAAAATCAGAGAAACAATAAACAAACAAATTAGGCAATAAAAAACAGGTAAATATTCGAGAACAGGTAAACACTAAACAAACAGGTAAACAATGGAGAATACTCAAACTTAACTAAACACGTGCTCTTCACATTTACGATAGTTGAATCACAGATCGGTATTTTACGGCTGCGTGTCACCTGTGCGGTCACCAAAATGACAATTTTTGGCCGATGACCATTAGCTGAAGTTAACAAGCAATGATGCAGTGACGCTCTTAAACAGGGGCTGGTAATGGGGCAGAGGTTCACGACTCCAATATCATACACATTGGTTGCTATTTACCGACTAATACATTCTTTTGTGATCCTCTGTTCTTTTATTGAAGCTAAGAAAACACACCGATGTACACATTCCAAGGACACACGCGCATATTACAATGTAGTACATTTCCGTCGATTAACCGCAAAAATGTAAATATAGGCATGTGACCACAGAGCATGGCAAATAGTAGCAGTAGTTGCAATTACGCTGACACTGTTACGCAACACGTAAAAACCGTTTCAGAAAAGTAGACAACGTGTTTACCACTCAGCGTGGTAAAAAAATAAATTGCAAAGAGTAATGTCAGCTAAAAAGAAGTAGGAACCTCTTCGCAACATGTAGGTAAGAAAAATGAAAAAACATGAATAATGCGGATTAATAATTCTTACTACTTTTAACGGTCCGCCAGGTAATATGAAAGATGTAACAAAGAATAATGTGCAATATTGATTGATTTCAAGAAATTTTATGTGGTAATTATTTAACAGAGTAAGCTTGTCTTTTCAGAAATAATGAACTCTGAAGGAGTACAGCTCCATAAGCAATAATTACTATGGGAAATCAACTTTTTCATTCTGATAGATAGATAGATAGAATGAAGGCATTTAAGTTTTTAAAAACGTCTAAGAAGTTTTTTACTTTTTTGATCAATTTAGCTCACACCTCGGATCAGCACCTACAGAAGTGTTTTTTATACGCACAAAGCCCTATCCACAAAATTGAAGTGAATATTTCAAAATACTTACAAGCTTAACATGTCTACCCGTTAGTTAACAAAAATTTTTTCTCATTTTTCCCTCACCACGTCATATTTCGACCATGTATTCCCTGTACTAAATGTAATCCATGCTAAATAATTCCGCGAAATTTCTCCTTTCGGGTAAACAGGCTGAATGCATAACAAGCTGAAACCTGAGCCATACAACCATCACAATGGAGTGCCTGCGAGCAGAGCAACATGCTGGAGTGATACCAAGTCACGCAAGATCTCGTGAAGGTAAAACAGAAGAAAGGAAGTTATTGTATGTCGATCACTCTTTGAAGTATTTTTTAAGTCGGCACCTCCGACAGGACTTAAGATCAATATACGCTGAGTCAGCAAACGCAACGTGTTTGCAGAAACAACAAGGAGGAGTTTTTCTCAGGGATATCGAATGATCAAGGTCAAACTTTAATTTTATAGCTGAGCGTGTCTAGTGTTACCGGAAGTGAAAAAATAATAAGAAAAACAAACAAATGACAAGCTGTTAAGTCAACGAAGAAAGAAAACAACAATGTCAATTATTAACACCGATCTACATTTTTCTTTCGGGAACATTTTGCGAAAAAGAACAATTTAACTAGCAACTTTCCCAATTTCGATTGTTACGTCTGTTTGGCTCGATTGCCTTAGTAATTTTCAGAAAACCTCTACCACTCAATTTAAATTTTTATAAATAGATTGCTCTCCACCGAAGATTACCTTTTTGTGTCTTTTTGTCTTCTGAAGCCTGCGAGGACAAGTAAATGGCAGCAGCTGCGACAGAGACAGGACTTCGGCTAAACAATAAAAAGTTTGTTGCTTAATTTCATTTTTCTAAAGTAATAATCTGAAATAATAATTTGAAACACACTAAGGGTGAGAGTGTAATGGAGATTCAGTATTTTAACGATCAAAAGGTTCTCGTTTTTCCAGCCATTAAAAGGCGGGCACTTTTAACACTCTTTTTAAGATATAAATATAATTTATTTTAAATATATTTTTTAAATATTTGCAAGCAGCGACATGGGATAATCTTTTTGGATTAAAAGATTACTATTTTAAGCTCACTATTTTAAACAATAGATGTGCGCACGTGAAGTTTCGGATGAGTTCACACTCTTGACAATTATTTCATTTTTCAAAATTTTAGCAGATCAAGCCTTGATATTGTGAAGTATGCAAGACGCTTTAGGAGGTTATTTTTCGCGCAAAGGTCTTCTTGATTTAGCCGGGCATTTAGTATTGGAGAAACATAACCTAAAAATCAGTAAATAAATAACTGATTGGGCGAAACATTAACCCACGATAAATTTCTTTGTCATAATTTAAATTTCCCACATGATCTTGACACGTATCACAGAAGACTTGGTGTAGTTTCTAAAACTTATATACTCAATACCCGGAGAAATATGCATAATTCC
This sequence comes from Hydractinia symbiolongicarpus, assembly GCF_029227915.1. Classification (NCBI taxonomy): domain Eukaryota; kingdom Metazoa; phylum Cnidaria; class Hydrozoa; order Anthoathecata; family Hydractiniidae; genus Hydractinia; species Hydractinia symbiolongicarpus. Next base: position 13,493,498 of record NC_079884.1, read on the forward strand.
CAATTGATTATATATACACCCCCAAAGCAAGACACAGAGCAATATCTTAGCATTTTGCCTTCAAATTAAGGGCTAAAATAAATTAAACTCATAGATCATATTTCAGATAATTAGAAATAGCACGAAAATTACCTACAGTCTAAAAAGACCTTAATTCACTGACTTAAGGTCTTTTTACACTGACAGTAATTTTTGTCTGGCTGCCTAGAAAACGCATGGAAAGAGATATATTAAAGAGTTAAACCAAAGTTAAATATGTCGACTAACGAGTAAAGTACCTACCCTGGCACTAAATCTAACTCGACAGCTTTTTTTGCGATGTAAGTTGCAGCTCTTTGAACAGCCGGCTTGAGCATGAGATTCGAACAGAATCGGGACTATGTTGATACGTTAAAAGGCAAATAATTACACTGATGGAAAAATAATTAATACTTTGGATTCATTAGCATTCACAGTCAAAAAGAACCTGGTAAAGGCAGCTACCTTAAGGCTAGACAGTTTCGCGAGGACGAAAAAAACGCTAAGCTTGGTGTATAAACTTGCTCGTTGGACAGAACAACAACAACAACAACAACAACAAAAGTAGAAAAAACTTTAGCGAAACAAGAAATATATGTAATGCTGCAACAAAACTTGATTGACAAAAGCGATTTTTTGATTTGGAATGTTCCAAAACATAAATATCGCGCAAACAGTAAAAAATCGCAAAAATCGCAAAAATCGCAAAAATCGCAAAACCTTCTACCCACTAATGTTTCTCCTTTTAAAAATCTTTAATAACGTGAAAAAAATACCCACCATGAAATCTTCAGACGTGATCAAATCTACACTAGCTTCGAGCGTTCGCAATATCAGTTTGAAGCAGCGACCGATTTCCTTTTTCGGTATTTTGCTAATGGCGCATATTTCTAAAAATAACACGCGAAAGTTAAATGGAAAGTTTATCGAACCTCTTCAGTAAAATCCTCTTTTTTTCTTGGGAGGATTGATTGATAAATAATAATGCACAGCATCTTTGAGGTCACGTCAAATGTACACTCAACATATTCAATGTTCAAACGTTATTCTCAGTATCGAAATACTAAAACGGAATGACGTCATCAACGGAATAACGTCATCAGAAGTACAAAGTACAGTTAACTCTCGGTAACTCGAACCTCCAAGGGACCAGAGAAAACAATTCAACTTAACGAATGTTCCACTTAACGAAGCTCCCGTTAATTAAATTTACAAATGTTACAATCTAGTAAGGTTTCACTGAAAAAAATTTCGTATGTCGGTATGACTTAACCTTGTTGGCCATTTAGGTTACTATTAATGCAAAAGCAAAAATTTTGGGGATGGGTTACATTACACACCAGCATTCATTTTTCGAACCTTTTTCTACTTGGCCACTAAAAATTTCGAGTTATAAGAAGAAATTAACTTAAGGGGGACCAAAAAACGGTTTGAGAAAACGAATGTTCGAGTTATCAGGGGTTAAAGTTAACGAGTAGTTTTTATAAGGAAGTATTAAGAATGTCCAAAGGACCGTAGCAAACAGTTTGAGCTAATAAAATTTCGAGTTAACCGGTGTTCGAGTTACTAGGAGTCTACTGTACAATTTTTAGAAACATATGAAACATATATGCTTAAACAGAGTAGCAATAATCCAGGTGTTACCTTTGAATGTTCTAGGTACTCCCTCCTGTCGACATGCAATGTACAGGCAGGCAGAAGCAATAGCATCATTACTTCGCCCTTTCAAACTCTTCTGATCGTGGACCTGTTTGAACAGTTGATTGGCTCGATCCTACAAGGAATGTTAATGCACATTAGCAAGTAGCGCCAATGAAACAATCACAAAAGCATAAGCTTAATTTGAATATCTATCATTATCCTTGTTGATTTATACTTTTAGAGAATCCTGAAAACAAAAAACGATATAAAGGTATCCATCATTATGTCAGTATGCATTGTCAGAAGATCAAGACTGACCTTCTGACAATGCAAGAATCGTGGAAAAATTACTAACACAAAACCAGTTTTTTTGTCATTTTCAAAATACGGCAAAAAGGGTCAAATGGTCAATACTCGGTAGCTGGTGGACTGCAAACTTTTGCGCACACGTAAGCTGTAGAGAGCGTTTAAAATTTGCTAGTGATATTCCGTGCTCTCAAACAAAACAAATCATGTCCGGGCACATGAAGGTCGCAAAATTCAGGAAAAGCAGCCGTGGCGAAGTCCGCAATTAGCATGTTTAGGAGATTAAACCAAAGAATAAAACAAAAAAAAAGATTTTAAGTCCGCTGTGAACATTAAGAAGTGAACTCTAATGATTTAAAATGCAAGACTCTAATATAGAAACAACCAATGGAATCACTTGTTGCGAAAAGACGTATTGAATCACCCCCATTATCTTGCATATAAGTACCCTGGATTACGAAAATCTGTCAAGATGTTCCTTACATTTCCTGTTTTATAGACTTAATACAATGAAATAAGGAACAACGTATTCCCTTCGAACATTATGTTTCCTTATTCGTAACGATCTATCTATTGCAATTTTAAATTTCATATTAAAAAAATGTTTGTTTGTATACAATAAAAACGTGACTTACTTAGTCACTGAGCAGAGCCGTTCGCATACAAAGTAAATATACTCACGACAATTGTTTTTGGTAAGTTGATTCTTGAAGCCATGGTACCAATCTCACGAATTGCGTTTAGCAGGCTTCTGTCGGATCCGCTTATCTAAAAGTCAAATATCGTTTACTTAAGAAAACAAATGTGGAAAATTTTTGTGAAGAATGAATTTTTTGCGAATGAGTGGTCACAAAACAAATTTTTTTAAAATAACTAAAACATATTTTAGCGGATGACTAAATAACCCGAAATTTGCGAAATTACCTTTGGCGGATACTGAAGATTCAGATATTTGAAGACCCAGTTAATTTAGCAAAAGCAAGATTTTTAATTGGCCTAGCTTTCAGAAATAAATAAAAAATAAACAACGAAGAACGGAATAGATTAGACCCTACGGGAAATCAAAGTACAAAGAAACGACAAAATTTCGCGATAAAAAAAAACTTCATATGTTGAGCATGTCATTTTGTGAATTTCATTGAGGGCTTTTATTAAAAATACACTCGACAATTGAAGTGATGCTGTGGTTTATTTCGTGAAATACCTTTGGTAATGAAAGACGTAAAAAAAGAAATTCTTTATATCAAAATAGCCCAATAAACAGAAAACTAAAAACACCTTGAAATGTTTAATGGATTTTAAAAAATTTGTTTTGCGCAATATGGGACTAAATTAGTTTAACATACGACACAATGACGATGTTAGTTAACTCTGCGGGTTACTTTTGTTGTTTACATTGAACTTAGCCAAACGGTTCTCGGATTTACGAGAATCTGCACATTTTCGGTTTCTGTGACTAAACTGCTTTTAATGGTCATACTTTGAGTTTGTAATATCTAACTTACTCCACTTCGGTTCTGGTATCGAGAATAACCTTGCAAATCCAAACCAGATCCACTTGCTCTGTCTGAGCCAACCATAGTTGATAGATCAGTTCCATCAAGAAAAGGGTTCTACGATGCAAAAAATATAGGTTGGAATTTTCCAACCACAAGATAAAATCTAATCATCGTGCACATCATCACGAAGTGATGCAATCCTACCTCGCCACCACCAACACGTGACCTGTCGGTACCATTGGCTTCATTGCTAAATGTTCGCCATTCACTTCCAACATCAATTACACTGAAAATAAAAAAAGAAAGGCCATTAAAAGATACACGGACAACAAATTCCATCAGTTACATCATAGTGTTCATATTGTCATGATTAATGTTCCTCAGGATCCATTTCGTGAATATCAAAAACAGAGTAACTTGAGTACAATGATGATTACTGACTTCAAAGTTGGTATGGGATGCATTTAGTCCAATGTAAAAGAATTGGCACAGAAAAGCTTTGCATAATATTTTCTAAACTCCAAAATTTAGGCATTTTTAAGGGAACCTAGGGTACAAAAGACGCTGGACTTATATTATAGAGCTTTAAAAGTTGGTTACAAGTTTTCTTAAATTTTTTAAAAACTCTTTTAGTTCTCAAGATATTCACATTTAGATAGCCGAACTCTTGTAAATCAAAAAGCACAATTTTCTTACTTTGTGAAACATTAGTTTTTCACAATGAGTAAGTTTATATCCCCTTCTCTAGTTAGTTTCATTCTTAATGGAGCCTAAAGCAGGTTGTTCTGGGAATACACTTTAGAAGAAAATTTTGTTTTAATGACGGCAGTATTCTAAAAAAATTGTCTGGAAAAAAACACTGTTGGTCATTTGTATGTCTGATTTAAAATCCTGAGAAATATCCACAGTAATTTAGATCTGCATGACATAAGACTCCTATAACAATGGAAATAAACTTATTTAAAAAAAATGTCTGTCATAAATAACAATTTCTTCCATTAGATCTCTTTTACAAGTAATCTTTAGACAAACATTGTTTACGACTTAATACAATTCTTTTAAATCTCTTCAAGAAACAAATAAAAAATGTAGATCACACACTAAAATGACTAAAAATATCCGTACAGAATTCATAAAAATTCTCTTTAATTCTCGGCGTTACAAAATTACTGAATGGCTCTAAGTTATTTAATTTTAAAATGTGCAAAAAAATTTGGACTTGACAAAGAAAGTAAGAAAGTCATTAGCAAAGTAAATAAAACATAAAACAAGATAAACTAACCGGTCACCAACAACCAACCCACATTCTGGGCATATCATGTCACCAGCTCTATAGTCTTCAGTTAGCATTGTATTAGGGTGATTTGGGCAACTGAGTCTGGAGCCTCCTCCATAGCTTCGCCTAAAATGTTACGCTTAAATTTGATGCAACAACTTTAATGCGCAAGCGACCTTACAGAAGGAAAACATGGTAATCAAATCTTACTGATATGCAAATACTGCGAATGTGATTACAAGTTACTACACTTGAGAAACAAAGTTAACTTTAGGTAAATAATTAAACTTTTTCTAAAAATAACCAATAATCCTGCCTCTTAATTTTGAAATGGCTAAAACATTTATACTGTAAATGACCACTTAAGCCCTGCGAACCAGCATCAACTTTTAGGACATTAGATGAAATATTTGTTTCATGATCGCTTTTGGGTATAAATATCTGATAGCGCATATACAATAAAGAAGACATTCCAATGCCCTTTGACCAATAAATTGTGTGAAAACTTACTTTAATGATAGACATATTTTGAGTCAAGACAGCATCATAACATAGTTTTATTATTGCCAATCACATTGTAAAAAAAAACTCATACCTAGAAGACATGTTTCACTTCAACCCTTTTATACGATGGATAATATCACTATTAACGAATCATACATATACAACTTCTGGCAAGTAAATATTATACCAACATATTATATACAACTTGTTCTAGTCTAAACATAAAATGACAGGAATTGATCATTTTTATATTGATTTTCCAATTTGTGCTTTTACACTAGTTACTCAACATTTAATGCCTAATCCAGCAACTAAAGACTGATGTAAATAGAAATACAGCTTAGACAAAAGTGTCTTACAAACGATAACACCTTACTTGTGGCAAGGATTTACTTATTAAGAAATTTACTGCAAGCAGTTCTTGATTGTTTTTCAAATTAGTTGTCAAAAGAAAGAGGCTTTAATGCTCGAGTTAATGCTAGCAAGCATTCTGTCGATGGTACAGGAGTTTGACCCTCAATTTACTAGTTTAAGTTAAAATATATATAAACGAAGAATACGATAAGGAAAACGTAAATTACACAACATTCAAATTTTGTTTAAAATACTGTAAAGGGAAATTAAGCTGTTGAAAAATAAAAAAATGTTTTGACAGAAAAACTCCATTGATATTTCAGCAGCAACAAAACTCAAAAAAGTAAAATAATTTCTGTTTGTTTAGTGCAATGGTTATATATATCTGAAATTTGATTTAAGAATTGCTGTGTAACTTCTTAAAAAACATAAACCTTTACAGAACAATTATAGTGTCTTTGTCAAACAAAGCAAAATAATTTTGAATAATCGTTACATTGAAGTTGTAAACCAAATTTGGAAAGACAAGAATAAATCTAACACACTATTTCAAAACATTTTTTTTTTGTTCTTCTTCCTGGGAGCTTTTTTTTTGCCAAGAGGCTCTTCGCCATAATTTTGAAATATAATAAGCCATCATTTAATTTTAACTATGAACAAAATAATATATAAAGCTTAATTTCCCTTCAAGATGAGCCGGTTAATATAATATATCACATTTTGTATGACAACTCATGTATATTTTTATTACTACGTAAAATTATTTCCTAGAATTTAATCTAACGTAAATTATACATGTTATTCAGGTACAGTTGATGGTAACGAAAGCTGCATGTTATCAAACATATCTGTTAATGTTTGTTTCTGATTTTCACTAACATTCATGTCAAACAGATCCATGACTTGCTGCACTGTCCATTGTGACATGTTAATATTCTTCTTCTTCATACTACTTGCAGTTTTACTGGTTACTGAATTTGTAGCTGCTAAGTACAGGCCATACAAAGCCCTAACATTGTTAGGATCAAGCTTCAAAGCTTGTGCAAAATATTTTTTTGCCTTTTCCAAACTGTCTGGCATTCCCATGGTGTAATGAATTTCTGCATAGCGTTGGTGATACAAGTGGTTATGTGGATGTGATAAAATCAACTCTTCCATACAAAAAGCTGCTTTCGCATATTCTTGTTGGTGAATATACAACTCACACAATTCCATCCATGCCTCCTGATCACCCATAAATTCTTTCAGATACTCGTTCAAGGATTGAATTGCCGCTTCAATTCTGTTTTGAGACTTCTGGATAGTAATTAAACGTTTGCGAACATGGAGATTTGCAGGATCATCCTCAAGCATTATCTTGTAGATTTTCTCTGCATCTGCAAATTGCTTTAATGCTTCCTTACGCATAGCTCTTAAACGAAGCACTCTATTTCCAGATGGAAATTGCTTGTCTAAAGCACGCAAACAGTTAACAGCCAAATCAATTCTACTGCAGTCATAGGCAGCAATACATACTTGTTCATATAATACCCATAATTCATCCCCAAGTTTATTTGCATATTCATAAATTAAACATTCACCCAGGTCAACAATTTCATCACTATTGCGATAACCTTCATCTCTCCATTTTTTCATTTTTCTACGAGCAACTTCAAAATCTACTACTTCTTCAGCCATTTATGTTATTTAAGAAAATCTGAAACATAAAAAAAGAACACAGTAACACAGCGGAAACTTAAAAAGTGTGTTACCTTGGAAAAATTTGTTTGAAATAAAGGCTTTTACAAAAAAATGTCAGAGTTACCATAAACAATGAAAATCATAGTTGAAGTCCTTTGCATTGTGAAATTGAATGAAAATAAAGAAGTACAATAAAACAAGAAAGGGCTTTTTAAAAGGTGCTCGACCGAGTACATCAAGCTAACCTTTTCTAATTTTCATGACTTTAAATAATTATGACTTTACATGAGATTACACTTTTCTGATATTTGGTGCAACATTATATAAAAGGGTAAACTAATAGATGTGGCTAAATTCCGCATTCCGAAATCCATTGACCACACCATTCTCTTAAAAAGAATAAGGCAATTTGAAGAAGTCCTCTTTAAACACTTTCTGGAAAAATAATCAACTTGTTACAACCAGTAAAAGTTGCTCCTTTAGCCATTTTTTATCAAAACAAAAAATGTTCAGCCATTAGATCAGTCCCAGCATAGACACACTAAAACAATTTAAATTTAGGAATTTACAAAGTTCAGTTAATATATAGAGATATACCGTAATTTCCGGGATATATCACCCGCACATCCTATAACCTGCACCTTCGTATAACCCGCAGATCAGCTTTTTTAGGGAGTTATAAACTAAATGCTATCAGATAGCCCGCACCTTCGTATAACCCGCATCATGTTAAGAAAAAAACTTCAGCTTATTTTTATGTGTGTGTTCTGTGTCATTATTTTTCTTTATGCTGGAGACAATGTTTAAACTCGTGAACCCCAAACACAAGAACCAAGTGTCTGAACTAGCGACTCTCTCAGTCTTAACTTCCTTGTCTCCGATTGCGGAAATAATGAATTAAAATTAATTTGAAAAAGTCGATCTTCTGCTAATGCCGACAGTACTGAATCAGACAATGCTGTTTTCTTTTTATTTGCAGACATTAGTTTCAACCAATAATAACTCTTGCTTCCTGCGATTAAACAAACAAACAAATCAAAAAAAGTTATAAACCTAAAGTAAAATCTCTGTTTCTTATGTATACTTAAGTTTCTTTGGCATAAATATAAACAACATAACGGATTGTCTGTAACAGCGACGTACTGAACATTCGCTTTTAATGTTTATATAATTTTGTTATCCATTTATATCTCAGCAATCACAGTGTGCATGATAAAATGAATGGTGGCAATGAAGAGATAGTTGTGTGTATCTTATTAATTGTATTTGTCTTGTATGTGTTTTGTATGCTATATCTTATATATAATATCTATATTAAAAAAAAGGAAAGACTGTTAACTCTATTCAGGTTATTGACTGAGTAACCTGGTCATAGATTGAATGAATTTGTACCCCTGTAATTTCTGAACTATATATACTGTCTTATTTTCACAGTTATACTTGACAGTCATAAGCTATACAAACTTACAGTCTCATTTTTATGCTTAGTCAAATGATTAAGTGCAGACCTCAACAAAAATTCAAAAGTCAAAAATTTTGAAAATATTGATTTTTGCAATGTAATACTGTGCCTAGGAAATCGCTACAGTAGTAAAATTGCCTAAATTACATTCTTTGTTATCTAGAAAAAAAAGTAATGTAGTTTTTTCACTTTTTCCACCTTGCAACAAAGGATACATATAATTGGCAACCTGCTGGTGGTGCAATTTCCCTATTTTAATTGGCTCACAGCTGAACTCATCGTTAGCCGATTTTTTTGAAATCAAAATTTTTTGATTTTTTATGTTTTTGGCTAACAGTGAGGTAAGATTTCCCTACCTTTCTGACCATTCATAATTTTGTTAATTCCTTCCTTTCCAGGCTATGTCGTCTTCTTCGAAGTAGTAATAATAACAAAACTTCTTGCTATCTTTTTTTTCTTTCTTTCTAGCATTATATTTGGCTACAAAAAAGCTGACAATGCATTGTAGTTTGAATGTGTAACGAATATATCAGGTACCTGTAGCTCAAAAATTGAAATCGGCTATCACATTATGCGCAATTTAGTTCTCACTATAACGATGAGCTACATTGTTATAGTGAGAACTAAGCCTAAAAACCCATAAAAAATTATGAAAAAAGTTGAACAGTCAATGGTTGCAAAATTCTAATGGAGATCACTTCTTAATTTTTGTTTTTAATTCTTTTTCTTTTCAATTTTCAGATTACAAATTATTATTTTTACCCTTTTGTTTGTATGGGGAAAATGGAATAGTATTTTCTCTCCCAATACACTTTACCTTTGTTACTCTCCCATTTGGTGGCCTTCACGTTACTATTAGCTTCACTATGGTGTTAGTCCCCAGCCGTTGAACATAACTATATGTATTTATATAATGGGTTATACCTACTGTAATTTCAACTTTTCTATGGCAAAAAAAATTTGAATTGGATTGAATTGAATGTTCCTATATTTGATTGCGCTGAGGCAGTCTAAGGTTTATCATTTTTTGTTTCTTTTTTTTTTAGGGCCCTCCGTGGAAACAATTCACTAACTATAGGTTTTTGTGATTTTCTGGGCTAGCCACTTTAAATATTTATTATTTTATTATTTGCCTAAAATATAACAACATTGCAAAGGTTGTTTAGAAAAATCCCTTTAACAATTAACTTTGTTAATTCAGGGTATATATTTTAAAAAACAGATGACAAATTAAAAGAAAAAAACATATCAAGAAGAGGTCCAGACCAGAATAATATATACTTCTCAAAGTTCTCTCTCCTACAGTACGCAGCAGGCAACAAGTAAAACCTGCACTCAGTTTTGCAAGGGAAGATTCGCAAGGGCTGTCATATCCATATATACGTTGAATTAAAACAGTTATAAACTTTTTTATCTCTTTTTATGATTCGCTCTACACAAAACGGAAGCCATTATGTATTTTAAATTTGTTGCTGATTAAGCGTTTTGTGGGAAAACTGATGTGGAAGCAACCTAGATCCAAGGCCTGTAGCATAACCTATCCTGCAAGTGACACTTCTTCCAACACCCCCTTTACCGCCCAACATATCACCTAAGGAACAGAAGTTCTCAACTATCTCTATCGAGCCACTGTTGTACATCATTAAAGCTGGAAACACCGCATTCTCTATAATTTCACCTTTGCAACGCTTGCATACAAACTGAATGTCAGCTCTTAACCTTCCATCAATACTACTGCACTTCTTATGTACCCAATGCTTGCAAGTCTGACATAAAACTGAGTTACTACCAACCCCTTTCCTGCAAACTCCACAAGGCCACTTTCCAACTACATGATCACACTTGGGTGCAATGCTACTAATCATGACTTTAGACTTTGCTGTGTTTTCCTTTAGCCCTCTCTCTTCTAGTCCTTTCTTCCACTTCTCAAACTTTTCAACTAATTCTTCCATCGACTCTGCTATGAGAGCCACATCATGTGCATACAATAACTCCCATGGGCAACCTGTTCTGAACTCCATCGACAGCGCTTCTAAGACTAGAACAAACAACAAAGGACTAAGTACAGAAAGCAAAAAAGATTAAATACAAAAAAATACCGTTTTTACTTCTATATGTTATAAAGCAAATTTATCTCGATAATTTAAATTGGTGTATGTGAGGTGTTTGTCTTTCCCTGCAGAACTAGTAGTTAGATAGCTAGCATATACCGTCCAAATTACTCGAACATTTTAATTAACAGCTAGTAGCCATTTGTATCGATGTTGTTAAATTCAATACCCTACTTGGGTAAAAAACTCAATTTTGTTATTCAATGCTTGAGTCTATTTTTATAAATACTTCAGTGACAAACTAGCTGTGTTCTTTTTAAATCCTATGTGGGCAAATTAGCAGAATTATCTGTCACATTTGTAAGAAACATTTTGTTAGCTAAAAAAACATGCAACTGACTTTCATGGTGTGTTGTTTATAAGAAAAATAATGCAGGTGGTAACCCGTGCACAAGTCCATTTCAAACTTTATTTCAGGCAGAGGCATCTTTTTAACTTAAAATTAAAAAAAAAAATTTAAAATGCGCATGTGGTTAAGATTTAGAACACATAAAAATGAAAAGATGTTAGTAGCCACTGTACAAAAGTCTTTAACCATAATTTCGCTTTGCACATTTGGATTTATCAGCATAAATTACATCCTATGGGAAATTTTGAATAACGTATGATTATTAAAACGGGATTATTTTATTTTAAATTTTATAACGGTTTGCCTGTACTGTAATATTCAACTGTAGCGAACCATATTCACTGCAGTTGATTTGTGTACATTAACACCCAAAAATTTCGGCAGATAAAATTTTGGCGGAAAAACTTCGGCGGAAATATTTTCGGACACTTTTTTCCAATTTCGGACAGATTTTATAATGTAGGAAAAATTGTCAGATTAAAAAATGCTACATGTTTGACAACAAGACATTTTATTTTATTGCATTTTTAACTTTGGTAATCAAAATGGTTTCGCAATAACACAAATCGATTTAAGGTTTACAGTTTCACAAATATTAACAAAAATCGTTCTTAGCCTACGTGTTCTAATCTAGGTCAGCAAACGGATCTTCATTTGACAATTCTTGGGTGATCGCCTCAGTGATGCCAGCACTTTCAAACCCTTTCACTATCATTTCTCTATTATTTCTGAGATAGTCATATAAACCCAGAAGCCAGCGTCCATGGATGGGCTTTAATATGGACAATTCCAATGGAACGTTGATTTCATAAACTTCGATTCCCTGGTCAAGTTGTTTCTTTACTTCATCTGCATACCATAGCTCAAATTTCTCCATTAAGAAACATTTTGCAACAAAATTCACTGTAAGATCTAATGGTTGAAAGAAGTGAGTCATGTTATTTGGCACATACACTATGACACATTTTCTTCAACAAATTCCTTTATATTTGCAGTGGTTTGTCCAGCAAAAACGTCGTATATAAGCAAAGATTTTTGATCATCCAGGTAGCCTAAGATGGTGTTTCTTTTTCTTCAAGCAAAGGAAGATAACCTTTTCTAGCCATTGCTTAGATTTTTCCTCGTTACTCCAATGGTTAAGTAAATGTTACATCGAAGTCATTTGGAAAATTTACATCTTTAGGAAGACAACGGGGTGTTTTCCCTTCATAAATTAGCAGCATTGGAAGGAAGTTGCCTGTCATTGACCCAGCAAACGTTCCCGTTATTTGTTTCTCTTTCCCCTTTCCTTGTGATAGTACAGGTTTAGCGCCTTTTTTATGTAAAGTGCTGTTACCAGTCACAACGTACGGCAAAGGAGTTTGGTCAAAGTTAATTATTAATTCGTTAGGTATTATGTGCCAGATTTGCAGTTGACGAATCTTGCGCTGAAAGTCAAGCTTTGTTTCTGATTAAAGCTCTAGAGCCACGGGAATTCTGGCAGTGGTAACGATACGTCGCGTCATCTTCCGTCCCAGGGTGTCCATTCGCTATAAAAGCTTTCTCGCCCATTCATTTGATAAGGACAAGTGTCCTTCATTTTCAACAAGTAGGGTTCTATCTTTAGCCTGGACAATTCCTCTTGCAACAGCGTTGATGACGAAAGAAGAGACAGGCGCTCCTTAATCTAATGTCTTTTTCATAATTTCTTCTGGAAGCAATGTTGGTCTACCCCTGTTTTTCATGATAATTCCTTCTGAAAGATCAGTACCTTTTCTTTTGCTCTGCGTGTAAGCTTTTTTTTTAAATCTGGAATGGATTGCTTTGTCAAACGCGGATACTTTGTAGAAAGTAATCGGAGCGTGCTGGCATTTCCATTTTTTGCAGCATGTTCGCCAATTTCAAGCCGTTGTTGTGGTGTCCAGACACAATATTTTTCCTTTTTCTCCCTTTTTCTTGTACCTTTTTTAGTTCTTTAGAAACTTCCGACCCGTCAATTCAGAGGAAACTGACGTAATAACACGAGCAGTATCTGTTGAAAGTTTTTGAAAATGATTTAACAACGACATATTTTTTGTTCAGTCTGCTTCTTTTCGCTTCAGTTATCAAAGAATAAAACAAACGTACTTCAACAAAAATAATCTGCCTCTCCTCCTTGTTAAATTATTTTATTTCGCATTTGTTTTTGTATTTCATTGTCAATTTTTTCAATGGCACGTGCGTGGCATTTTTAAAAAAAGCTCATGCTGCAGGAGTGCATAACACAAATGTATTCGAAAAACTGTTGTTCCTTTCAAGCCAACTGATGTAAACATCGAGAATTAAAAATGGAGTCAGTTCTGAGTTGCATAATTGCAAGTCGTGCATGGCATTACTACTAAAAGAATACGTGAAACGACCAAGAAAAAATGAGACCGTACTTGCTGAAAAGAAACAAACAAAATAGCCTTGAAGATAATCCGTACTCCATCGCTTGGAAAAAGAAAAGGAACAGTAAAATAACTTGTGACGTTGTTGGACATGTTCCCAATGAAATTTCAAGGGATGTCTTTTATTTCATGTCGAGATGCGGCAAAGTAATTGGGCAAGTTTTGGAGGAACAGTGTTATCCCTCCCCGATTCCTAAAGCGGGACTTGAAATATTATTGGTGGTCAAATTTAAAAGAGCCGATGAAAACCGAAAATATATGGAGCGCTTGAAAGAAATTATATCCACTAACTATAATGTACACTTTCCAGAAGGAATTGAAATTGATAATCAAGAGGTGTATATAAAAACTGTCAGAGTTATTGATGACGAAACTGATGATGTAATTTGTATTAATTATTTCCCAGATTACATACACACATAATTATTTCAGCGTTGTTTTTCATTATACCATAAAAGAAGTTCGTTTTCCTGAATTGATTTCCATAGAAATTATAACAAGAAATAAAAGTACTGTTTTCGAAAAAATTCGGCAGGAAATAATTTCGGACAACTCAGAATTTCGGATGGATTAATATTCGGACAGAAATTTTGTCCCACTGAAGTTTTTGGGTGTTAATGTAGTCACTTCATTATAAAACATTGAATGTAAGGCATTTCACTATATAAACTTAAAAGAATGCATGTTTCCATAAATTTTGTTACTGAATTCAATTTTTTTGGTCATTTCTTGTTGAAAATGGTTAGAAAATGTTGAACATGTTAACCCTGATCCGAAATTAATACGTAAATTTAGCACTTAGTTTTGATTTTAAAAAGAGGAATAATTTTGGTGCATATTAAAAAAAATGTGTGCAACTAGACCCAGCTTTCTCATACAATTTCTTACGTGTTCTCAACAAAATCACCCACCTGAAAACTAATAGCCATTGAAAATGTTGTTTATAAATAAATGGATAAGTAAAACTGTCTTGGTATGTTACGTTAGGTAGGTTTTAATGGCAACAAAATTTTAAAACATTTTCTAAATAAAAGACCTTTCGCAAATATTAAAGAATCAAGTTAAGCCTGATCAATAGAATGGAACTAAACTACAAGTTCTGCTCATGTTAATTGTGGTGACAGAAGTACACTTCCTTAGCATTGTAGTTGACATAGATTAGGTTTACCGTAGAGCCTTTCTGCAGTGGGGGGTGGTTTCTACCTATAGACCTGATCTTAAAGGTAGCCAGGATTGGATTCTCACTTGCCTGTAGAACTGGACCATACCCAAGTCTTGATTATTAATGGCTGAATATAAAACCCCAACACCCCACACTGTACTAGTTCTTCAGATGTACCTTACAGCTTACAGTTACCCACCCTCCCACCCTTTTCTATATATTGATCTTCTTCACCTATTCTTTCTTTATTTTATGTTATCAACACACCTACGAGTGATAGATGATACCAATTCAATTTATCACCGTGGTGCAATTGAATCGAATCGAAATATCATGGAAGTCCCTAATGCACCTAAAGACATCTGCATCACAGCTGTTTTGGCAGCGCGCAACACAACACAACCAGACAGTTGCTCTTGCCCCAAGGTTTCCCTGGCTTTTCTTTTGGCTCATGTCATGTCAGGGTTTTATCCCAGACGTAGAATCAACGAGTCTGTAGGTGGCCTCTAATTTAATTGGTGGGTGTGTTGGGCCTCCTTCGTCAGCCGTTTAGGCAAGTAATGTGTTGACACAAGTCATTAAAAAAGGTACCTGACGCTCAGGGCGGGTATACATGTGTTCACCATATTTGCTGAAGCTCATTGAGGTGCGCCTCACACTCAGGGCATCTCAATCAGTAGCAATTGAATAGAAAACATGCACCTGACGCTCAGGGCATGGTGATGCTCCTGACGCTCAGGGCATCTTTCATACACTTGACGCTCAGGGTATGAATAAAACAAGAGTATTTTGCATGTGCCTGACGCTCAGGACATGTAATTGTAGATATGTGTACTGTAATCAATACTGGAATAGGAAACATGCGCCCGCCGCGCAGGGCATATCGATGCACTTGACGCTCAAGGCATCTCATTCTCTCATACATCTGATGCTCAGGGTATGAATAAAAACACCAGTAATTAGAATGTGCCCGACGCTTCAGGACATGCCGATGCACTTGACTCTCAAGGTATCTCAATTCTCTCATATTCCTGACGCTCAAAGTATGAGAGAAAACACCATTGTCTCGTTTCTGACGCTCAGAGCTTATGACGAAGCACGAAGGAGGCACCTGCATTCCCACCCATTCCCCAAAAAATTCTATAAATAGTCTATGCATTCTGAACGTGTTGTATCTACTCATTCCAATAGGAATACATTGTTTCTATCATTTTTGTGTTATTATTCTGATACCCTAAGCAATTAAGTCAGTATTGCTCAGGGGCTGCAAGACCCTGGGGACGCAATAGTACCTGACAAAGATTTTATAACAAGAATATTATTAAGGAAGGCCCAACATTTCTCGTAATGCATATATGTACTTATTTGAGTCTGTGATAATATGAATGCGAGAAATTAGTTTAATTCCCGGCGCTCCGTTCGGACTGGGCTCTACGTCTGTTTTCGCAAGGCAAGGTTGGGAACGCAGTATTAGATCTTAATTCGCAACATAAAATATTATCTTATAACACAGATTACATGAACATAGAAAACAGAAGACTGTGACATAACAGCCATATAATTATAATTATACCATAAAAATAGACTAAAAAGACTAAAATATAAAGTGCGTGCTGAGAAAGCCTAATCAGAGTAAGTGCTACAGATCTCTGTACGAATAATCCAAAGCTTAATTTAAGATTGATATGCGGTAAACCCAACCTTGTCCTTAGTGGCTTTTACTTTTTTGACATCAAAGCCCCCGTAAACGCTAGCAGCTTTTGCATAGGCAACAAACCCTGGGGACGAGGATGCAATGAACCTAGTTCCATGTGTAGTTCTGATCCACTGTTTTATCGCACCTCTCCATCCATGCACCTAAATTATCGATTCTGCTTTCTATATAATAAACAGAGTGGATAAATAACAACCAAACTGCTTTTTCAGATAAGATGTATCAAAAGCACATGATCTTGTACAATTTTCTTGATCAGCGCTTTAAGCTCTACACAATATAGACAACGTGAAAACAATTATTTTTTTTGTTGATGGGTTGCTGACGTCTTCAAAATTCAAATAACGCTTCTTTTTCATTTTTATCCTGCTTTAGTGGATTTTTTCACGGGATTTATCAACTTATGTGAACGAACCGTTGTTAGTTTGCATGATTCTATCATTATGCGCTCTTTTCTTTGACTTTTCGTTTGTGTCTTAGCTTTTTCCATAAAAATCTTGTTTAAAAACATCGTTGGAAACTGCTTTCGTAACGTGTCTGGAGTTGTTGTACTCTGTTTTGCAGAGTAAAACAGTATTGATAACACCCAGATTGGTCCCAGGTGGTCCCTAGTCTAGGTCCCTGACGTCACCACCTCGTTTCCTAGTTATTTGCCTCAAATTTTTAACTGCATTGTAATGGCTCTACTTATTAAAATTAAGATATTGTCGTTAAAGTAGTGATATTGACGTCGCCCCGTACCGTCAGAAAATTTAACATTCGAGACATGCTTTTTTCGGCGACATCAAGGGAAAATGAAGATATCCACTTTGCTTGTCACAGACAGACACACTCTTTGTATTAGTATAAGGGATAAACAGGGTGGATAAATAGCAACCAAACTGGTTTATCAGATACGATGATTAGACATGCTAAACATGCATGCTTTTTTTCTTGTCGCCCCTTGCGGGAGAAGCTTTTTCAACTTTAACACTTCAATAGTTGTTCTGAATAACGCTAATTTTGTGCTTACCTTTAGTTTCTTGCAAGATCATTTAACGATCAACAAATATGTCTTCTTTTGGCCTTGACTAAGCATCTGTCGGTTTCCTAAAATCGCCAAGTTAGAATATTTTGTCGATATTTGAAAAATGACAATGTTTAAATAAGTTAGTCACACAATTGTAATATGTCAATAAGACTAGATAGAAAATGATAACATTCCTTCGTCAAATTAGGAAGGTACATTAATGATATTGTGATATGTGTAAGCGTAAATTTCTGCTGTATGTGAGTATTATCTACGGGGTTCTGAAAATTTACTAACCCTGGAGGGAAGGAAAACAGAAATCCTCCAAGCTCTAACATTACCTTTTCATGCTCCTTTAAAGCAACTTTATCAGTCAAGAAGGTATGCAAAAAAAAATATATATTTTCAAACTAAAATGCCTTTGTAATCTCGGTGCTGTTGAAGCTTCTTTACCAAACATTTTCTTAAGCGTGTGCACAAATATAAATTATCTATTAATTATTATTATTATTATCATTGTTCGAATTATCCATGACAAAAAAACATCAATATAAGTGTACTAAAACAACCATGTTATGTTATCAATTTGTTTGAAGTCGATTATTCACATATTTACAATAGTTTCCAAAAAAATTAAGAAAACTAATCTAAATCGACTAAATTTTTTTTATGTTTACAATTAAATAAAATCATTTTTATACATATATTAACTATAATAACAATAAAGTTCTATAAAGGGACCTTACATTCATCACAGTTACATTTAGATCTGTCCCACATTTTTCGCATGCTTTTAAAATCTTTAAGGTTGTCACATTTTCAAATGTGATGGTAGGTTATTCCAAATTTTTGGTCCCAGGGTTGATAAGCTATTAGTTCCAAAAGTCGCAGTCCTTTCCCTTGAAACTACCAAATTATATGTGTTTTGTTCTCTGACTGTCCTACCGTTATCATTTAAACAAAACATATCTTTCATAAAAAGAGGGCGGCTGTTATTTATATTTTTTAGATTTCTATACACAATGACCGTAAGCGATTTACATTCATGTGACTCTTGCTGGAATTTTTAAGTAAATTTTCGTATGTACTTACCGTATCATTACACAGGAATTTTAATGCTCGTTTTTGTATCATTTCGTCGTTAGATAAAGATTTAGAAGAAGAAAAATGCCATATAAGGGAACAATAATTGAAATTTGAGTAGATAAAATTTTGAACTAACTGGTACGCCAGATAATTTGAAATAGGCTATAGATCCGATTTATTCGAGTGGCTTGCTCTCTATCAGTAAGATAATATAGAATGAATTGAAGATACTTATTGTCAAATCCTAATTTAGCAATTAGTAAGTCATGTAGTATACAGTCAAAAGATTTTGACATCCAATCATTCGATTATTTTCGGCGTTCTTTAATGCTCGAGGTTTGTCAATGCTGTAGTCACCAGATCTTTGCCAGCCTCGTCCCCAGGGTCTTGTGGTCCCTGAGCCGTTACTACGGAGTGGCCAAACTTTATCAACAAGGTTAAATGTTCTGGGAACGAGGTTGGATCTTTGCATATGGTCAGAACACATAAGTGACAAGAATTACCATGTCTAAAAAAACAATACTTGCACAGGACATAATTCTGAAAGCATAAGGTAGGTAAAATATCAAACTGAATCCATTTTTTAATATCCAACATGACAACATTATGTTTAGGCTCATTTGTCTTTTAAATTAAAGAACGGTGTATCATATACGCTGTCAACATTGTCCTCAATATTGTTATCAAAGTTGTCAGAAAGAAATATTAGTCCTTACTATATTTTTATCTTTTTAAATTATTTATCAAAGATAAAAGCAACAAGAGCGCTTCATATAATGGAAAATTTAAGAGCGTTTAAGATAACGAAATCGAGGAGGGGGAGTTAGTTTTTTGGCATTCTGGAAGGCAGAATTTTAAAGATTTCCTCTGGCGCGTTGGACCTAATCTAACCGTAAATCGGTCTTTTTATATGTCTGTGTCGACAGCACTGCCTAAGTTTTTTTCGGTATTGCTATAGCACAAATTATTTAGAAATATGAATTTAGCTATCCCCATCCTGACCAGAGTTTACTGAAACGCAAAGAAAACGCGAAATCTTCTTTGTTAAAAGTTTTTGAAGTTAAAGTAGTCAATTAACTTCCGCATGGAATCTGTTTATCATTGTTATTCTTCTGATTATTGCAAACTGTAGCCTGTATTTACTCATCTGCTCAAGGTGTTTGACAGAAAACTCATATGAAATCAGGCGATATGACTGATTAAAGTTAAAGCGTTAGAAAAGTTTTAAACATGGAGATCATATGGGCGTTGTTACTTCTGTTTATCGTGTCAGTGAACGCAAAATTTTGTAAGTACTGCAATAAATCTCTTTTTCTTTTTTCTTCGAAAATAGATGCAATACGATAAAGGTTTGAACAAGCAGGCGTTGTTATATCATATGAAAATTGAACTATGTAAGCTTTTATATTCTACTTTCACGAAAATACAGTAAGAATTTACAACTTGAATACTTTCAACATAATTCGCCTGCTTTAGTCTTGAACGGCTTTGCAAGGTTAGGTACATAACACCTTTTTGACCGTGCAAGTTAACACAGGGAAAAAAACACACTGTTCATGATGGTAACGGCGCAGATTTAATTTCGCCACCTAATATCGTTTTAACAACATGCCAAACATGATGGTGACATTGATGTTTCATGTTTTTAATCAATAATTGGCACGCGGAACACTGCTGTATGCATGGTCGTGTCATTAAACTTTTTGAAGAACTTTTTGAACATTGAAGTTTTTTGGCGTATAATACTGTTTTAGAAAAAAGTCGATCTAACAATAAACTCGTAAGTCTTAAAAACATAAACCGTCATTTAGGACTTTTAAAAAACGTACGTCTAAGAATTCGCAATCATTGAGCCATCCAAAACACGAAATGTGAGAGACTTGACTTCCAAGCAGTTTTGCTTTTTTGTTTATTCTTATTATTTTTAATGTGTGATATACATTATTTTTTATAAGCCTTTTAAATTTGGTCCTTTGGCAAAAAAAAATGCCTTAAACGAAAGTTGCTTGATTTAACTTTTTTAAGATCTCTGTAATAATAGCCGTATTCCGTCTGACTGTTTTTAGCGGGAGAAGTCAACGGGATTTATCCACGTGTTACCGTGTAGTTATCTAAAACTTTGTTCAAATTTTTACCCAGACGTTTCTGAAGTTATCATTTTCTTGCTTCTTTATATAAATAGCCGTATTTTGATTGTGTTTTCAAAATGATTCCGTATATTTATGTGACCCTGCTGCAATTTTTTAGAGGGTATTAAATCAAAAACCGCATTATAATCGCATCTATAATTGTAGTATTAACCCCCATCAAAGGAAATATTATTACTTTGTGCTAACAGGCGGGCAAGGTTGAACAAAAAAGCTATAAGCAAAATTTGTACGACTAGTTCATTAAATACCCGCAATCCACATTTCAAACATACATATAAATTTTGCTAATGTTGTTGAAATGTTGCTTCTCCCAACATTCTTTTCTACAGGTCTGGAAATCTCAAAAAAGGCATTGGTCTGATAGAGTTTGTAAAGGAAGTCACGACTGTATTATTATCTTTTATCCCTTAGTGCGTCTTTGTAGAAAAAAAACAGGATGGTTAGAATGCAACTCTGACGAAACAATCTCTATAAACAAAGCTTGGTATGCACGATGGAATAAGGTTCACTGCAATAATGGTAGATGGTTTGAAAAATATAACTGCGCAGGCACTAAAGTCGATTTTATTATTCAAGATATTTGCAAGGGGAAACAAAATTGTAGAATTACAGCTACGACAAGATTCCTGGGAATTTCTGACCCATGTTATTTTAGCAATGAATATTTGGAAATATACTACACTTGCAAACGAAGTAAGTTCTTTCTTTTATGGTCAGTGGATACATCAGCAATTTTTAAGCTTTTTTTACACGAAAATTTTACACGAAAATCTTCATAAATGGAACGTAGTAAAATCGAAGTATAGTGTTAACTAACGCAACGTATGTTTTTAAATACAGCTGTAACACCAACTACAGCAATTACAACGAAAACGACAACAAAGTCAACAACAACAACAACATCAACAACAATAACATCAGCAACAAAAGCAGGAAAAACAACTGGAGCCAATGCCACTACCACAAAATTCACAACAAAGGCAACCACAACATTACCATATCAAGAAAGTAAATGATTTTACACTTGTTAAATTTACTTAATTATAAACATCTTTTTTTCATTTTTTTATGGCAAAATTTTATTTTTTTTGTAAGAAATACTCTGTGAACAAAAACACAGTCTGATCCGATGCGATGAAAACAGCACGTTGCATTTTATCACTGCAACATTTGGTCGATCAAATCGAAATGAATGCCTCTATGGAAAACGCACCAACACAAATTGCAACTTAGACGTTTTGAAGTATTTCTACGCTCATTGTGAGAAACGAAGACTTTGTATCCTAGTAGCTACTGTCGATACTTTTGGTGATCCATGTCCAGGCACATCAAAATACCTGCACCTCAGATACACCTGCAAGCCTTCAGGTAACCTACCTTCTATGACGCGAATGCTGCTTAAACATTTCTAATCCTCAGTTTAATCTAGGCTATGTTTCAACAGCTAGAGCTGTCATCGACGGTGACAGCTGGTAACTGTAGAAACGTTACCTATCTATATTGTTCAATAACAATTACAGAACACAAAAGGTAGGATGACAAAACACGCACGGCAATGTTTACCTTTTTTTGAAGTTGTATTTCCTTAAAATGTTTCTTTTAATACTTTACCGAACAAGTTTTCCTTAAATTTCAAAAAAAATGTAAGTTGAAATAACTTATGACCGTTTTGTTGTTTTAATTGAATGGTTAGGCCAGAGTATTTTAGGCAAAAATTAACACATGTTTACGTCCACATTGCTTGAGACATTGTCCACACATGTGTACCAGTAACGCATTGGTTTTGGTAAATCGCTTTAATTTTGCCACTTCGCCAATCTTTTTTTTCATTAGTTAATACAATGACGACAAGCCAGCCATCAGGAAATACATCCACGCAAGTAAAAACAACAGATTCGATAACAACGACCACGGTAGCAACAACAAAGCCACCTTATAACACCAGTAACCTTCTCTTTTGTATTCTACCATTATATATAAAGGGTAGTTGTATCAGTTCAATAAAAACTATTTTTCATAAAGTCCTGTCCACATGGCTAGACTATTTAAATTGAAAAGGACGGCTTGAAATGCGATGCTATTTTTTGAAAGGGAACGGGTATAAATGTAAAAGGTGAACACACAGTCATAAGATTATTAAAATATAAATCTATCCAACTTTCTTTAAATTGTGACGTTAGAGCTCCCATATATAGCTATTTGGTAAAAAATCTATGGTAAAGATGTTTCATATTACAAACAACTTCACATCTTCCAGTTTTACACAGTTCTATTTTAGTAAAAGATAACGTTAGAGAAACCGCTAGTTTAGCTGTATCTGTTTACCCGTGTGAACAGTAAGTCGTCCAACGTAAACATATTTTGATATTATTCCTCTTACTCTTACCTTATTAAGGTTATAGGTTCATATATAATGTAGCACGGAATTGTAGATTTATAACAGAAATGGCTATCAATAACAACCTTTTAGCAGATACCTACTTGGCTCCTTTAAAGAAAGGTTTTTGAATCAGAAAGCGCTACTCAACGGATTTAAAAAATTCTAAGGATTTATGAAAAAAGGTTTTTAGGTTCCATTCACCTCTGTTTGTTTTCCTATGTTAGGGACTATTTGTCAAAACTATAACGCTATGATTCGTTGCTTCTCTGGACTAATAAATATCATTGGAGCAACATTTGGACGTCATGATCGTACCACGTGCTCAAAGCATGCTGTTGAAGATGTCAACACGGAATGTTCAACCAACGCAACAAGATACGCAAACTTCTTGTGCTATAGTAAACCTTTGTGTTTTGTGCAATCAGGAGTTGCAGTCCATGGAGATCCATGTCCTGGTACTGACAAATATTTGACAGTGAAGTACACTTGTGAACCAAGAAGTAAGTAACTGTGTTAAGGGAGAAATATTTTTGCGGAATATATTTTCTTGAGCAAGGACCCGAAAACTGACGAAATTCAAAATTTTATTTACAAATTTATGCAATTTAAATTCGCATATCCCTTTTAATGTAAATAACATGACATGTACGTTACTCAAACCATGCAATGTTCGTGACCTGTATATTCTGAATTTTGCTAAGGGTCAATCGATAATTTTTTCAACTTTCTTTTTGGACCAGTGCTAATACTAAGAATATATATATATATATATATATATATATATATATATATATATATATATATATATATATATATATATATATATATATATATATATATATATATATATATATATATATATATATATATATATATATATATATATATATATATATATATATATATATATATATTTCTGGGTACAGTATACATATTATAGAACAGTAGTAGAATACAGTACAAGGCATATATTCATTATACACTTTTCAGAAGTGGAGTTGATCTCTATAGGCGATGAAAGTGAAAACTTGAACCGACCGGGATTTGAACCAGCGACCATTGGGTTAGCGTCCCACTGCTCTGCCAAATGAGCTATCGGTCCGATAGTGAGACGAGTTTGCAATTGCCTTTTGTCTCACTACAGGATCGAGCCCAGCTGGTGGTTCAAGCCCATCAACACAAGCCTTCACTTCCGCTAATCACGCCATTACTTCAGATAATTTCCAAGTAAACAAAGTAAAACAAACAAACCTAATGTTACTATTAATTGACTAAAATAAGTAAATATTTGATCATTGTACCTTGTATACTTCATATTATCTAGGTAAATTTACAGCAAGACCTACCGTTTTTATTCCATCTGTACGAACAGCTCCAGTACGAACTGGAAACTTCACAACACCGCCAAGAGGTATAACTCATGTTTCCACAATATATTATTGAAAGCCAAAAAGGGAAGAAAAAAAAAACAACTCATACTGAATCATTTACATTGGTTAATACAGAACTAATAGTGAATATTTTACCGACATGTTCGTCTCAAGTGAGATTTTCAGAGAAAGATTATTGGGCTTCTAATATTCTATGGTACTCAGCGTTTAATGTGAACATACAGAAAAAAAGAAATGATGAATACTAGATTAAAAAAAATATGAATATGTTACTTTTCAGCAATATGCGGAACACCGGCTACTCAACAATCGCGTATAATAAGTGGAAAAAATGCCAAACGCGGGGCGTGGCCATGGCAAGTAGCATTGTACAAATCAACTGGTCAGTTTGTGTGTGGAGGATCCATTATTGATCCATTTTGGATAGTAACTGCAGCACATTGCGTAAACAATGATCCTGATCCATCAAGCTACTATGTTGTACTGGGCGATCTTGATCGGTTAGTATATTTTTTTTACATAAATATAAATATAAATGTTGAAGGTTAAGAAACTGTTTCAAACTACAATGTGATGTAATATAATCTTTCATATTTGGCATTAATAATTAAGTTTTTCTACTAGAACAAAGATTGAGGGCAGTGAGATGAAGTATTATCTCTCTAAGATCAGCATTCATCATGATTATGGAGATGTGTTCAAATTCAAACACGACAATGATATTGCAGTACTAAATTTAGATCGACCGGTGCTATTTAGTCCTCTCGTATCGCCGGTATGCTTGTCGAACCAAACCAATGGAAATTTGACAAATTGCTATGTTACTGGTATAAATGGCTAATTATATATATTTTTGTAATATTTCATTCAGACGACGTTTCGAGTGTCTTAATGTAAAGAAATTGTTTAGGATGGGGTAAAATCAAATTTCCTGGTCATTCACACACATTCTTACAGCAAGCATCTGTTCAGCTTGTTTCGCGTTCAGTATGCCGAGCGAAATTGAGAAGCTCTAAAGCTATAACGGGCGGTGGTATCAGTGACAATATGATTTGCGCTGACAGCAAAGATGCTAGCAACGCTTGCCAAGGCGACAGTGGTGGACCTTTGGTTTGTCAAAATCCCTACGGTCAATGGTTTTTAAAAGGAGTCATTAGTTGGGGTTCGCCAAGGTAATTAAGTGACTTATATTTCTTTTCCAAAATATTTTTTCACCCTTGTGGTTTTTTAGTCTTTGTTGTTATATAATCTGTCTCTCTAGATAGATAGATACACAGATGTGCATATTTTATATGGCTAGCCTTATAAATATCGAGGGATATACCCTGTCTTTTATTTCCAGGAGGGGCCATGGCTTAGATGATGGGGATTTCTAGAGTATTTAATGCTCATTTTTCGCTACGCAGACCCAATTAGGACCCGCGACATCAAACGACCCTCAAAGTGTGCCATCTCCCCAATTTTCCTCAAATGGCTTGGGTTAACCCGAGGCTATGGTAACATTCTGTCAAACGAAATATTTTTCATTATCACGCTAAGGACATGTTTTTTAGCTAAGACCCACCTACTAGTGTTGTGTGATTTCAGAAAACCATTACACGTGTTTGTTATAAGAACGTCTGATTGCATAAGATTCTTTTTAAAAAAGTGTGTAACACTGCCTAAATTTTTAGCTACATTTTATAGCATTTACCCCATGAAATAATTGGAACACGCATGACGACATTTTCTATTTTTAGATGTTCCATAAAAGACATGTACTTGGTACTAGTCAACGTCGATAGATATCTACCATGGTTGAAATACATAGCAGGAGTGTGAACCAAATGAGTGTATACCATAGAAGGGTAAACCATACTCTATGAAATGGAAACAAATAAATTCAAATTGGTTTTGTTATATTATTTATTTTTTCCAAATATGTGTCTATTTTGTTTTTCTGTCTCGCCACCACTCTTTGACAGCAAAACTTACTTGTACTAGTCGTTAACCCGTGGAAAAATCCACGGGTTAGCCCGTCCTTTTTATACCACATCACGTGCGTCTCGCTACTTGCGCAGCTAAGCTACTATTTTGCGTGACAGACACACAGACGTATACGGGTATTATAATATAGATTTTATAAGGAAAAGTGTCCATGTTATTGGTACTACAATTACCCTGCGATCTTATTTCCCTCTTACGTATTAAGTTACAGATTCGCAACATCCGCACTCCTCAATATTTCTGGAGGACATAAATCTTTCATGAGATGAGAATTTTCTTGTTAATAAAGCATGTATATAAAGTAAACTGGTAAAACGACGTTTTCTCAAGAAACTAAGGCGTTGGATTTTTGTTATTCCTATACTTGAAAATGTCAACTACAAACATAGCATTTTGGATTGTTGATTTTTCTTCCGTAGACCCTTGGTTTCAACTTCAACTGATGATATATTTTTTGCAGTAATACGGGACAGATTGTAGTCGAAGCGGTAAAAATGGAGAGGATGTTGTTTTTTCGGTTACGTGATGGCATAAAATTTCGCCCTTTCTGTCCTGGAAAATTGTTCGAGAAAAAGTAATTCACAGGTTTCGCTGCATCGCATTAGGGTAGGGCTGCCCGAAAGCACTCGACTGGAATTTCATTGTAATTTTACAAAAAAGATCTAGGAGTGTTTAAATGTCACTAGATTTGGAAATATTCCTTTTTCCAAAAGGGTAACCAAGACCACCGGCAGCAAGATAAAGGGTTAAATGAAGTAATGAAAACTCCACTTTCGATATGGTAGAATTAGCAAAACAAAGAGATATCATGAGTGAAAGACTACAATTTCGGAAAGTAATCTGTGACTTGACGTAGCTTTACGCTCCTTATCTGCTTTTTTCTCAAGTAGGTTCCACCTTTTTATATCTGGTAACTGGATGTCGCCAAAACCTATTTCACAGCATTTTTACATTCAACGTTTGAGATAAATGAAACGGACACACTACATGTTCGAAATTTGTAGTTTCATTATTTCGTGGCAATCGTTGACAGGATGGATGTAAAGTCCGAGCAAAACATCCGGTGTCACAGGAAATTAGGACTGAGGAAATTTATTGGAGATACCAAAATCATTTTTTAGCCTGAACGAACGCGTAGTGTTCAAGGGGCCAAGAGACATTGCATTATATTTATTAGCGTGAAAATTTAAATTTTTAAAAGAAGAAACAATAAGCAAATAAAGTCAATCTCACCCCTAGGACTTGTTAGGTTTTTAATATTTGGGCGTTCTTTATATATCACATTTCGTGTTTCCGCAACACAACATTGTTCTTGCACACAGACAGAAAAAGCACAGCTTATGGAGATTTGTAAACAAAACAAAACATAGTTGTTCGTTTCTTTATAAAACAATTTGTTTATTATCTAAATAAAAAAAATAGTTTATTAGGTTAATAATGGCTCAAAAAAATTACAAACAATAGTTTCCGCACGCTGATTTCTTTTCTTGTGATAATATTTATGAGTTTGCTTTAATCTATCACTCGGTTTGCTCTAAGCCATTTAAATCATCAAAAAAAAAGTTTTGTTACTAAGCATGAAAATACACTTTCTATAATCTGGGAAGATCATTCATTAGCTTCACAGTCTAGCACGTCCGCATACGGAATAACTCATGCCGTGGTAAATAGCGCACCACAATGACGCTTTTTTCAAGTGAAATTGATTTTTCCAGAGCACAGCTAGTTTGCTACATTAATAGACTTCCGCCTACCTACTTGTCTGTGCGTTCACCAAATGTTATTATGTTTGAAGACACATTGGCTGCTTTGGTGCTGCGAAATTAACAAAATAATAGGTCTGTTGTTGATTTCTGTTAACCGTGAGAATGCAAAACCAACAGGGGTAGGGTTAATGTTGGAGTAATTACAGCCAAGAAAGTAGCTTTTATTTACAAAAAAGATAACATTTTTTTCGTTATAAAAATAAAATTAGCTCAATCAACCACGCAAGAGAGAAAAAAACCTATCTGATTAATAACGTAGGTCTTTGTAAATTCTTTCTTCGGAATATCATTAAGCATGCTAAAATCACAGAAATTGCAATATACACTGGACCAACTACTTTTGTCCACTCAAACAATGTCGCAGAAGTTAACAGTCCAGTTAACGCACCAACACGCGACATTGATAGTCGAACGCTTTCTGTATATGTTTGAATTCTAGAAGAAACCATTTTAGCTAAACATCCGATAAAGAATATCTCTTCCATTACAATCACAATTCCAAAACCGATGTCGTATATTACCCACATAAATATACTCACTTCAAACTGGTTGTGGTAAAAAGTTAAAAATGTAAACACTCCAATCAGGGCCGACAGAAAAGTAGTCGACAACACTGCTAATTTAAATATCACGTTGTCAGAGGGTGGTTTCCAGGAAAGAAATAGCAAGGATACAAAGCAGGATAAACCAGCACAAAGAACAATGATGTTTAGTTCAGTAATAGACCAATTCATGACATCGACTACAAGCATCGGCAACCACATGTCGCACACAACAATGCAGAATGTAGAAAAGAAGGAACCGCACAACAGTAACAACGTATCTATACACCTAAACAGCTCTTTAGTCACTAACAGCGTTGTTGGTTTCTGTTTGACATCGTTTATCAGTGCATCTGTTTCAGTTTTTGCGCTATAGGAAATTGAAAATTCGTGATTTTTTTCCGCTCCATTTATAGAACAAGTATTTTCAGCGTTATTTCCATCAACTTTTTTTTGTGCCTCAACATTTTCATATTCATTTTCTTTTAAATCATATTCTTTGGAGAGATCAAATACTAGAAACGTACAAATTATTTGCAAGAGGATAAACAAAACAGCCATATATAAACCAGGTGCGTTTACATACTCTATCTTCCACTTTCCTATCCAAACGTTCACAGATTTAAAGGCGAAATTGAAGCCTGGCCCTATTAAAAAGCCAGAAGAAAACATCATTCCCATGATTGAAAGCTTAGATGATAATTTATCCTCAGGATAACACCTCGCTAATTCACCTGAAATTACTGATCTTAGCGGTCCACCAATTCCAGATATTAGTCTGCCAAAAAGTAAAAACCATGCTGAAAATGGAAGAGCATACAAGATATTTCCAATGATCACCATAAAGTTGCAAATAAATATTGTTTGACGAACATTTCTGTAACGATCAACGAGTCTTCCAATAAAAATGGAAGATACCACTCCTGCAACAAGATATGCTGCTGAAATAAAACTATAAAATAATTTTGGACTTGAAGTTTGGACGAGCTCTCTAAGGTACAACCACAATGTCAAAAATGTTACACTGTATTCCATACCAAGAAACAAGCATTCTAATGCAAACGCTATTGTTGTTAATTTTCTTTTTTGTTCCCACCTTTTTCTGTCGAATTGGATTTCATCCATCTAAAAACAAGCGTTCATTGGGTTATCTTCAGAGGTACAAAAAAATACTTGTTTCAAAAGACACTCCTTGTGTATGTAAGATTGGCTTGATCTAGTTTTTACATTTCTACTTCAAGCTCGATAAATATATTTTTTTACTCTGACAAATTTGATTACAAACATTGTACTACACTGACAGTGTATCTTTTCTTTATTAATATAAGTGATATAGTCCCTGATAGAAATTTGTTGCACATATATACTTGCACATGAAAGCTTGAACTGTAATTATTCGGTCTCCTAACTCTAACTATTTTCAAGTACAACAACAACAACAACAACAACAATAACAACAATAACAACAATAACAACAATAACAACAATAACAACAATAACAACAATAACAACAATAACAACAATAACAACAATAACAACAATAACAACAATAACAACAATAACAACAATAACAACAATAACAACAATCGCAACAATCACAACAATAACAACAATAACAACAATAACAACAATAACAACAATAACAACAATAACAACAATAACAACAATAACAACAATAACAACAATAACAACAATAACGACAATAACAACAATAACAACAATCACAACAATAACAACAATAACAACAATAACAGCAACAACAACAACAAAAACAGTATACCAACAACAGTAACAGCAACTCTTATCTTGCTTAGAATCGTTATTGTAACACGATTTAACTTGCGGTTAAATACCAAAGACCCTTTTCCGTATTTTAAGACATTTCTTCAAAAAAAAGACGATTAAATGCAAAAAAGATTTTTGACGTAGTTTATTAAAAACGTAAACTATTTTTATAGCTTCACAAATATTAGATCACAGTTTACTCTCCTGACGTCCTAAGATTTCGCAGTAGTAACAAACAGGAAACACTTCTTTCCGTCGTTGGATTGAAAAACTGAGTCTAATAATTTTCGGTGTTTACAACAGCAACAAAAATATATACAAAAGTTTTATTCATGAGGTTTATAAGAGGTGTCAAGAGCTTTTGTGTTCATGTTGTGTGTTAAAAGTGTCACGTTCTTGTATAACAAGCTATACAAGGATTTGATATGTCACATTCAGAAGATGTTAGGAAGTCTTTGATATTGAAATGCGTTTTAATTGTGTAGAAATTTTGTAGTTCTTTATGCAGTGGATAATTTGGATTTTTGAATTTATATCACCTTCTTTAAAAATAGTTACATAACACGAGAAATACTATTTTATTCGTGGACATGGATAAGTTTTCCATTGACGAATTATTACCATTGTAAATTCGCATCGACATATATATTCAGCTTTGCTGTGCAATTTGACATCATCAGCTGTGCAACACACACTACATTAAGGAAATTCCGTGAAAAATAAAAACAGTAAGACTGGTTAATAATTATCAGTTCGTGGGTAGTTGGCGAACAATTACTTACAGCTTGCTTCCAGTAAAGAGTTTTTATTACATGTTTACGTAATAAAAATTACTCTTACATTTCTTCAAATGTGATCTAATTGTGATGTTTAAACTTATGTGACCTGTCCCATGAGAAAAATAAACAAAAAATTAATTTTCACAAATAAACCTTCACACAATTTTTTTTCGAAATCGTTCTTAAGGCTGTTTTTAACATAGCGGGAATTTTCTCACAAAAGAGAAATCTACACAAACATACACAGTTGCCAATATTTAAAGTTTCCAGAGGAATATTTGTTATCCTCGTGGAAAAAAAGTCAGAATTTTGTCAACTCTATTTTCCTTTCCGTGGATAAACAATTTTTCTTTTCACATCTTCCTAACAATAAATTAGAACAGAAAAAACAACAGTATTGGAGTAACTTGTTATATTGGTTGGTATATATTGGTAGAGTGGTACATCGCATGACATATTTTATAAAACATATTTCATATTCATCACAGATCTTTGCACTTGACATCGACTGACTTGTGACCAGCAACTGGATTAAAAACTTTCTCGGTATCCACGGCCAAATGTGGATTGCATCTTTTGTGCGTATTTTCCAAGAAAGAAAACCGTGAAGCTGGTCATTTTACAGTTGTCGATGTCCGTCTGTTCTTCTTCACGCCGACATTTTCTTGATTATTCGCGCCGGTGCGGTACATAAAACGAAAATTGCATCAATTAATATTAATGACAGTTAAAGTTTGCGATGCTTTCCACGCGACCAAAGACCGAGGCTTGGCCGAGGATACAACACGTGCATTTATACTATTCTCATGCGCATGCGCATAACCCGAAAAATCGGGTTACATTGTAGTGCAGAATCCGAAAAGAAACTTCGTTCCCGACTTATCGCAGAACGTCGGAAACAGCGCTTCTTTTCACATCTTCCTAACAATAAATTAGAACAGAAAAAACAACAGTATTGGAGTAACTTGTTATATTGGTAGGAGAGTTAAAAGAGGACCAATTTTTGTTACAATCCTAAATCTTTGCTTACAGAGAGTCGTTGAGATTTGCTATCTTTTATGTATCCGTCCCTACTGGAACTTGATGACCACCTGCCGTGTTTACTTATCATTCTGTCAGTGACGCCGTTATTTGCAGCAGCACTAGCTCCACCTGAGCGTAAATAATGTAACCCAAAATTTTCTGGTACTTTTTGAATTGTATTCAAATGTTCGTGAAATGTTTTTCTGGCGCTTTCGTAGGATATAGAAAGATGCCCTAACACATTGTAGCCTGTCTTTGTTTTCGCCAAACGACAAATTAAATAAGAATCCGGCTGAAATTTCAGATTAGTCATACACAGATACTTTCGTAACCAGGTTACTGGACATGTGGAATTACCAGTGTGAGCTATGTACACAATATGACCTTCTCTTAGCTGATCCGTTTTGGATTTTTTAACACTAATTTCAAATGAATCTTGTTTATTTTCCAAGTCCTTAACTTTTAAGGCTAATAATTCGCCAATGCGAAAGAATCCTGCGAATCCTAACACGCATAACACTATAAACCTCATGTGCATGAAGTTTGAACTTTCTCCATAATATGCAATTATCTCTTTAATTATGTCCACTGTGAACGGCTCTTTCTTATTGCACGTTTTACCGACTAATCGTTTTGCGCCTGCAAAGGCTAATTTAACAATTGAGTGGTCTGTTGGCGACGAAAAACCTGCATTAATGTGTCCCCAGCGTGTTCCACAAAGTGCCGAAATTATTGTACTTATTGAACATCCTTCCATAACCAAGTCGTTAAAATTAATACATACGAAAAATGGGTCGGCAGAACAATGGTTGACCTCAGTATATTTAGAGCTCCAATCTACCCACTTTTGGCAAGCTCTTTTGTATTTAATAATCGTTTCCTTCGCGTAAGCCGCTTGTAAAAGTTGTGGTAAATTTGCTGCTTTTGACTTAGGTGCAGTGTTTTGTATCGCGTCTAGTTTTTCCCAAATACCAACATTGATGTGATCTGTTAAGAATAAAAGAATGGAAATAAGCCTCCTATATATGATTTTTTATAAAACCTAACCTTTAGTGGTTCTGGCTAATTTAATGTACACGCCCGTCCGGCGATTTAAGACATACGCCCGTCCGGCGGTTACTCACATACGCCCGTCCGGCGATTTAAGACATACGCCCGTTCGGCGGTTAAGTAATATACATAAGTCTGCTAAGGCGTTTTTCACCCGTGCGGCAGTTGTCCTTGTGTCAAATTCGTTACAGAGAAAATAACAAAAGTTGATTTTTTAATCTGTATTAAATTCCACTAACAAAGCTAAAGATTTAAACTTAGCAAAGCTTTCAAATACGGTTTTACTGGCGGTATAATTATAAAAATAAGGATCTAATAACAAGTAATCTTTTACAAATTCGTAAAAATAGATTCCGTTCGGAGTTAACAATGGCCAGAAATATGATAATTGCCACATAGGGACTAATAGAACGCCTCGACCGTTACAAAGTTTTAGATGATTTAGAACATCGCCCACTAACGAAATAGGGGGGCACAACCAATTAAAATCACCGAACCAGTTGTAAGTGAACGCGTTAACACCACGCGAATTCGGACAAAAATATTTTGAGTTAAAGTTGTTAATTTTCTTATTTATGTCATGTTTCGCCGATGTCATCGGCGAAACGATCGACTGTAAAAATGCCAAACTTCTGTTGAATGTAATTAAATGCTTCGTAATCTATCCCCCAGTTGTCGGAATCAATTATTTTTGATAAAAAATCTGCTTTGTTATTTGCCTCCCTCGGGATCCATGACGATTGTAATTTGATATTATAAATCATTGAAGCATCAAAAATTTCTAAAGTGAGTTTTTGTAAATACGGTCTCCTGCTGCCTACTTCTATAATTCGAGTGACATTAACATTATCGGAAAACCATTGAACTGATTCATTTTTTACACGTGGGCCTACCGCTTGCAGAATAAGTTTAACAGCTAAAAGTTCCCGGTAAGTAGAACTTGTACGTCTTTCTTCCGCAGTAAAATTTCCCCTGGCGATAATATCTCCCAACCGTTGCACAACATAACCCCCATAAGCACTGTCACTGGCGTCGGAGTAAATAACCTTGGTTGTTAAGGTGTTCTTTTTTATTTGATAACCGTTTGTGTTGAAGAGGTTTCTGTACCAAAAAAGAAGATCTGACTTTAAAAATTCATCTAACGTATCTAATTTTTGCCAAGTTATACGAGATTCTATAAAGCGGTACATGTGCCTTGTAAAAAGTCTTGTTAAAGGGCCAATAGCTAAAGTCATTGAGATAATTCGTCCGGCAATTTTTGAGATAAATTTTGCGCTTACACAATCGCTGTTTAATGCTAATTTCACAAGTGAGAAAAGTTTACTTAGTTTTTCAGATGGAACGTAAAATTTGCTAGTGCGGGTATCGATGTTAAAGCCGAGCCATTTTCCAGTTTTACGAGGCTCAAACTTTTATTTTTCTAGATTAATGGTGAGTCCTGCTCTTGCTACATCGTTTTGAATAATCGCAGAATGCTTTTTTGTTGTCTCTAATAATTTTGAACCAAAAATACCATCATCTAAATACATAGTACATCTTATACCGTCTTTTCGCCATTTTGTTAACAAAGGTCTTGTCAGCTTTGTAAACGCGTAACAAGCGCTAGCCAGACCGAATGGTAAAACGAGAAATTGATAATATTTGACCGTGTTATCTGGAAAAGTCCAGGAAAATCCTAAATACTTTCGATCATGCTCATGAATGGGAATGTGATGGTAGCCATGTTTTAAATCAAACGTTGAGAAGTAATAATCTGTTTCAAGATGCTGTGATACGATTTTTAAATCTTCGTATTTAAATTTTGGAAAAGTTAAGTAATCGTTCACATGTCTTAAATCTAAAACCAATCGTAATTTATTTCCTTCTGCTACTGTAAGCGGATTGCAACAATATGGAACGTTGGAAACCTCTTCGATACAGTTGCTTAATACTATGCGCTACAAACTCTTTATGTTTTAGACTCAAGGCATTGTTCTTAGCGGCAAACGATGGCGGTTGAAGGTTAAAAGGTAGGCGATAGCCATGCTTTATCATACTTAAAACGAAAGGTAACGTATCAAGCTCATCCTGCCAGAATCTTAAATTTTGTTGAAGTTTTCCCACTACAGAATGTTCTAAAACAAGTAAAAACGCAAAGAATTACATTAAATTAAAAACGTGTTAAACTCAAAAAGTAGATTCGAAAACTAAAATTGTTTGTCTCTTTTCAATTCGTTATGAGTGACTTGTGGTACCATCGTATTGTTGCTTCGTGAAAAAGGACAACGTGCGGAATAATGACCCAGTCTACCACAGCCCCAGCATACAATGTTTTCGCTTAGGCGAGGACTTTCTCTTGTTCCAGAATACCTTGGGCCAAAATACGTTTGAAATTGGGATGCTGGTCTACTACGATCAAAGTTCATTCGTTGGGGAAAAGTGCGTTGCCCTAATTTTCTACGCTTTTCGCTTTTAGCATTTGCTGAACGGATTGCTCGATTTATAAGTTTTTCGTCTTCTGAATCAGACGCTAAGTCGTCACTTAAATATTCATTAACCGTTGCCCAATCTTCTCTGTCTGCCAACTTAATGAGTTTAATACGTTTCGCAACTAAGGTCTTACCTTCAGACAACAATTTTTGCGCTTTTTCGATGTCCTTCTCCCCCAAACTGTCCGCTGCCTTGTCGAATTTGTCCATAACGTTTTGGCAAAAATTAAATTGGTGTTGATTTCCTTTGCCTTTTAGATTGACGCTGGCCAATTTCTTTTGAGATTCCAACGCTTTATCAATCTTTGACTGTTGGCTGTCTAAGAAACGTGAAGCAATTGTTTCAGCAACAGAGGTAGCAGCTGCCAATGTTTGCTCTTGGTGACGTTGAAGTGTATCTTCCACCAGCTGTTGGATGCGTGTATCAAGTTCTTCAGGATTCGACATGCTGTTAATAGTTTGCCATGCTTTCCACGCGACCAAAGACCGAGGCTTGGCCGAGGATACAACACGTGCATTTATACTATTCTCATGCGCATGCGCATAACCCGAAAAATCGGGTTACATTGTAGTGCAGAATCCGAAAAGAAACTTCGTTCCCGACTTATCGCAGAACGTCGGAAACAGCGCATAAATCAATGATAATTGTCGTTTCCACGTGATCAGAGCATAAACATTAAAAATGGCGGACAATGAATGTGTGACAGCAAAATTATACTGAAAAAATAACATGTTTGTTAATAATTAGATGAATTTTATTCGTGAAATAAAAAGAAAAATGTTCTTGCTACCTTTACGCAGCATATACTCTCAAAAAGGCATTACAATAAGTAATAATATTTAAAATATAAACCTAACGCATCTATAAACTTAAATTGACATAAATACAATTACCAGCTAATCAAATTGCTTTCTTTTTATCACTTTCTTCTAGTTAATTAAAAATGCAAAAAAAAAGTGTTATGGAATACAGAATATAGATTTTAGGGAAAAGAGGCAGTTGTGGAAAATATATTCGCCTTTCCCTGTCACAGGCACACACAGAGACGGAATTGGCGTATTAATATACCATTAAAGCCAAAATAAAAGCAGAAGGCGCATGGTATAAAAAAAGCAATACAATTCAAAATTCATTCTTTGTGTTGACAATGAAAATCATTTATAAAAAATGTCACTTGTCATCCAGCTATATTACAAGTTGATTAAAGCAGATAAACATCCTATTCTATTAACAAGGTAGGTCTTTGTAACCTCTTTCTTCGTAATATTATCAAGCATGCTAACAATAAAGACATCGCCATGTAAATGGGACCAACTACTTTCATCCACTCAAACAATGTCGCAGAAGTTAACAGTCCAGTTAACGCGCCAAGTCTTGACATTGATAGTCGGACACTTTCTGCATATGTTTGTATTCTAGACGAAACCATCTTAGCTAAACATCCGATAAAAAATATCTCTTCCAGGATGATTAAAATTCCAAAACCGATATCATAAACAACCCACATAAAAATGTTTATTGAAAGTCGGCTGTGGTAAAAATATAAAAATGTTAACACTCCTATTAACACTGTCAGAAATATGGTCGACAAAACCGCTAATATAAATAGTACACCATCTGAAGGAGTCCTCCATGAAAAATAAAACATTGAGATAAAACATGTTATAGCACCACAAAGAACAATAATGTTTAGTTCAGTAATGGACCAATTCATGACATCAACTACAAGCATCGGAAGCCACATGTCGGACACAACAATGCAGAATGTGGAGAAAAAGGAGCCGCACAACAGTAACAAAGTATCTATGCACTTAAACAACTCTTTGGTTACTAAAAACATTGTTTGCTTTTTGTCATTGACTTCCTTTATCAGTGGATTATTCTCCGTTTTTGTGTTATAGGTAATTGAAAATTCGTGCACCTTTGTTGTTTCATTTGTTGACAAACTTCCATAGTGGACATTGTGATCACTTTTTTTGTTTGCTTCAGCATGTTCTTTTTCGTTTTCTTTCAGGTCATATTCTTTGGACAAATCAAATACTAGAAACGTACAGATTATTTGCAAGAGGATAAATAGAACAGCCATGTACAAACCAGGTGCGTTTACATACTCTATCTTCCATTTTCCTATCCCGACGTTTACAGATTTAAAGGCGAAATTGAAGCCTGGCCCTACCAAGAAGCCAGAAGCAAACATCATCCCCATAATTGAAAGCTTAGATGATAATTTATCTGAAGGATAACACCTCGCTAATTCACCTGAAATTACTGATCTTAGTGGCCCACCAATTCCAGATATTAGTCTGCCAAAAAGTAAAAACCATGCTGAAAATGGAAGAGCATACAAGATATTTCCAATGATCACCATAAAGTTGCAAATAAATATTGTTTGACGAACATTTCTGTAACGATCAACGAGTCTTCCAATAAAAATGGAGGATACCACTCCTGCAACAAGATATGCTGCTGAAATAAAACTATAAAATAATTTTGGACTTGAAGTTTGGACGAGCTCTCTAAGGTACAACCACAATGTCAAAAATGTTACACTGTATTCCATACCAAGAAACAAGCATTCTAATGCAAACGCTATTGTTGTTAATTTTCTTTTTCGTTCCCACCTTTTTCTGTCGAATTGGATTTCATCCATCTAGAAATAAACATCGGTTAAAATTTGTGCACATTAAAGCTGATATGCCCTTTGTATTGCCTTTTACATAAGACAGATGTACTGATATTGTGCATCATCAACAAAGTAAATTATACAAGCTTTTGTCAAGACACCCATTTGTCAAAGCCAACACGATTTTTTATTTTTTGTTTCTTTTAAGGAGTGACATCTTCTTGTGTAATTTGACGTGTATCGTAATACGTTACACACGAGATTATATATTCTGTTCTGAATCTCGCATCTAGACAATCTGGTGTAAAAAACTACAATACTTAGTTAGGGTGCATAAAACCGCCACCACCCCCACCAAATGACTTAGGTTCGTTTTCATTGAGATGTATTTTACACTCCACAAAATCCTTGTCTATAGAGATATGTTTTGTGCTCAAAAGAAACTCTTGTGCTCAGCGACAAAGTTAAATCAATATGCAACGTACAAATCTAAAAGTCAACGTTGTGTTCTTGAGTATTTTGACCTATTGCGTAATTTCAGCAAAATGTCAACAAAAGTTAAAAAAACCAACATGAAGTTTAAACATTCAAGGGAACAACAGAGATATGTGCAAGACAAAAGTGAATCTAGCATCACGCAAGATTTCATGCTTTTTTTACCAAAATTTTTTGCTCGGCTTTCGTGTAGTCATTAAAGCAAAAATCAACATCTCGTTTTGTAGCCCCCTAAGAAAATTTACTAAGCTAGGAAAGCAGGCCAGCCTTGTCAGAATTGCAGAATTTGAGTCGTTTCTATAAAAGCTTGCGTATTATTAATTACAAATGAGAGTTCTTTATTACCGCTCATAATTTCTTTCAGCTTGTTTACGTAACACTCTTGCGCCTTATGTTATCTGTTTGTGAAGTTTAAACTTGTGGTCAGGTCGCCATGACAATAATAATCTGTTAACACAAAAGTATACGCAAGCTATAATTCGCAGTTAGCATGTTTTGATAACATTTTGCGAAACTGGGTATTGCAACCGAGATGAAGGTTTGCTAAATTTTTTCTGTTGTTCAATAAATAAAATTTTTAAAAATTTCAGTTATTGAACAACATTACACCGGGACGAAATAATGCCTGTGCCAAAATTAGTATAGACAAAATAAGAATTGATTTAATGAACTATTAATGAACTAACTACTATTTAATGACGTATTTATTCTTATACTTTCCTAAAAAGCTCTACTCTTAAAGCATAAAGGAAAATTGCAGAACAAATTAATAAATTTAGATCTTCATTGAGTTAAACTATCATTCACTTATCATTTCAGTTTGGCAAAGTCAATTTAAATTTTTGCTTAAATAAAACAACACGATGCCTTATATGGCTCAATAAGCACATATTACTCCGACACATTACCCTGACACATTACCGTGACACGCGAAAGCTTCTGTGTTGTGTTTTGTAACGTCTAGCCTCATCTTGGTAAACATGTATCACATTTGGTACGCCCGAACGAGACGGTACAAAATTATCATACTAATTTTTAGTATGTTTTTTCTTGTATGTCTTTTGCATGGTACATGTGAAATGGCCCCTATGGGATTTCGTTTAGAGACAATTATAGTTTGTGTTTTTGAGTTGTCCCTTGTGGTGCGCTAATGTCATTGTGTGTGTTAGTCGTGCGTATCGTAGCTGTGCAGTAATTGTTATGTTTTTGTGTCACTTTTGTGTATAAATAAGAGTTGTATTTCTGTGTAAAACAGTTGCTTAGCGTTGTGAACAGCGAGAACAGTTTACTACGGATTTTGAGGATTTGTACTTTATTATTGGAAAGAAACTGTTGAATCTTACAAAATTCTGTCTTTTTATGTGAACCGAACAACAACGCGCAGTAACATAGTAGTAAACTTGCTGTAGTAGTGGTTCGAGAAAATTTATACGTGGCACAGGACGTGATAAGAAGAATTTACTCTCGACAAAAAGATGATCATCAAAGAAAGCAGAAAGATATTTCGGTGAGCAAATACAACAATTTTCCTTCCGAAACAGAAGTCAGCGACTAAAACATCCTTCGTTTTTATTTCACGCCTGGTCACCAAACCCCTGACGTCACCTTATCTCCATCATATCCACATTTCGACGTGCTGCAATCTTGTTGTTCCCGTCGTCCTGTGCTGTAGTGAGGCAATTTGTTTGTCTCGTGTTTTCCAACCAACGTTCATATGGTTCTGCTTGGTTCAAGCTGCTGTAGATTTGGTGACGTTATCTCCGTCATATCCACATTTTGACGTGCTGCAATTTTGTTATTCCCGTCGTCCTTTGCTGTAGTGAGGCAATTTGTTTGTCTCGTGTTCTTTAACCCACGCTCATTTGGTTCTGCTTGGCTCGAGCTGTTGTGGTCTTGGTGACGTTATCTCCGTCATATCCACATTTCGACGTGCTGCAATCTTGTTATTCCCGTCGTTCTGTGCTGTAGTGAGGCAATTTGTTTGTCTCGTGTTCTCCAACCAACGTTCATTTGGTTCTGCTTGGTTCAAGCTGTTGTGGTCTTGGTGACGTTATCTCCGTCATATCCACATTTCGACGTGCTGCAATCTTGTTATTCCCGTCGTCCTGTGCTGTAGTGAGGCAATTTGTTTGTCTCGTGTTCTTTAACCAACGTTCATTTGGTTCTGCTTGGTTCAAGCTGCTGTAGTCTTGGTGACGATATCTCCGTCATATCCACATTTCGACGTGCTGCAATCTTGTTATTCCCGTCGTCCTGTGCTGTAGTGAGGCAATTTGTTTGTCTCGTGTTCTTCAACCAACGTTTATTTGGTTCTGCTTGGTTCAAGCTGCTGTAGTCTTGGTGACGTTATCTCCGTCATATCCACATTTCGACGTGCTGCAATCTTGGTATTCCCGTCGTCCTGTGCTGTAGTGAGGCAATTTGTCTGTCTCGTGTTCTCCAACCAACGTTCATTTGGTTCTGATTGGTTCAAGCTGCTGTAGTCTTGGTGACGTTATCTCCGTTGTATCCACATTCCGACGTGCTGTAGTCTTGGTATTCCCGTCGTTCTGTGCTGTAGTGAGGCAATTTATTTGTCTCGTGTTCTCCAACCAACGT
Organism: Hydractinia symbiolongicarpus; assembly: GCF_029227915.1. Taxonomy (NCBI): domain Eukaryota; kingdom Metazoa; phylum Cnidaria; class Hydrozoa; order Anthoathecata; family Hydractiniidae; genus Hydractinia; species Hydractinia symbiolongicarpus. The sequence continues at coordinate 13,535,114 of NC_079884.1, forward strand.
TCATTTGGTTCTGATTGGTTCAAGCTGCTGTAGTCTTGGTAACGTTATCTCCGTTGTATCCACATTTTGACGTGCTGTAATCTTGGTATTCCCGTCGTTCTGTGCTGTAGTGAGGCAATTTATTTGTCTCGTGTTCTCCAACCAACGTTCATTTGGTTCTGCTTGGTTCAAGCTGCTGTAGTCTTGGTGACGTTATTTCCGTCATATCATGTCTTATTCAGATACTCTCCCACTTGCTCGGACCAAGAAAATGACTAGCAAGGGAAAGGAATATATATTTTCCTTGAAGGAATCATTCAAGCGAAAGGTGCTCCTTGAGATTGATCGACTGATTGCAGAAATGGATATTGCCTTATCGGATGAAAATTATGCCTTCATCTTTAACAACGTGGACATCCTTGGCGTAAAACTGTCTGAATTTAAAGCTTACAGCCATGAATGTATGGCATTAGCGAATTCAGAAGAACTGAAGGAAGATTTAAATGCAGAATTGACTAGACTTGAGGATAGGGTTCGACTCTTTCAGCATCATTGTAATGATTGGCTAAAAAGAAATGAATGGGCGTGGAACCAGTATGAAAAATCAAAGCTTCATGCTGACGACAACACAAATGCTCTGTTGAGAGATGACGCTCTTGGATTCACAACTCCTAAATCATCAAAGTTCCCCGTTGTTGATCGGGCAACTACCAGCCTAAAAGCTGATGTTATTATTCACCCGAAGTCAGTTGGAAAGTCGCATAGATCGCACAGATCGCCCTCGACACGTTCGAAAGAGACAAGATCTTCAGGTCGTTCGCAAGTATCTTCCTTGCGTAGTCGTGCTGCGGATCAAAAGGCTGAGTTAGCGCAACTGAAGACAAAGGCGTCATTTTTAGAAGCAAAACTGGAAGCTGAAGCAAGCATGAAAAGATTGGAGCTTAAAGAGCAGGTTGCTTTGGCAGAAGCAAAACTCAGCATACATGAAGAAGCCAAGGACGAAGATGAAAAAAGTCATTTCTCAAGACCATTGGACACGGATGATGAACAAATCCGCTCATATGCGAAGTGCCAATCTTGGGTGAATAATGGTTGTATAGGTGTCATTGGCTCCGGTTATGAAGGCGCTAGAAGTCATCCAAAGTTGGTAAAGAAAATTCCCAAATTTCTTCCTGATGTGCCACAAAACACCGCAACCGCAAGTGGTCGATAATTCAGTTGATGTTAACAAAGACTGGAACATTAACAATTAGCAGGAATCTCCAAACCCATTTGGAAATAACACAGAAAGGGTGTTATGCGAATTACTGCTACAGCAAAGTGCACCAGACATCAAAATTGACCCATTTGATGGAATGTGCTTGACTTCCAATACTTCATGACCACATTTGAAGCAGTTGTTGAGACCAAGATCAAAAGTAATAAAGGTCGATTGACTCGCCTGATCAACTACACAACTGGTGAGCCAAAAGAATTGATCAAAAGCTGTATATATGATACATCAGAACATTGCTACTCAAGAGCAAAGGATCTTCTGAAGAAAACCTACGGTGATCAATTCAGAATTGCAAATGCCTACAGAAAGGAGCTCAGAGAATGGCCCACTCTCCGTGCTGGTGATTCTGAAGCGTTCAGAAAGTTCTATACGTTCCTCATAAAATGCTACGGTGGTTTGGAGAGACAAATAAAAAGCGAACTAAACTCTCCAGAAGTCCTCAGACAACTTCAATCAAAGCTCCCACAAGCCTTGCAACAAAGATGGAATCGGACGGTTCTCAACGTCCGTCGGAAAAACCATCACGAAGCGGAGCTGAGGGATTTTGTTGACTTCATGGAGCAAGAGACAACGCTTGAAAATGATCCCCTCTACTCTAGAGAAGCCATCAGTGAATTGAAGAATAAAAAGGATAATGACGTGAAAAACAAGAAAGATCCACCCAAACTTAAAACAAACCTGACGGGCGTCACCAGAGATTGTCTCTACTGTTCGAACAAACATAAATTGGAAGATTGTCGAAAAATAATGAAAATAGACGTAGAGGAAAGAAACAAATTTGTTTGGGAGAAGAAGCTTTGTTTCGCGTGTTTGGAACCAATTACCAGCAATCACCAAGCAAGAAATTGCGAAAACAAATTGTCTTGCAAGACGTGCAAAAAGAGGCACCCAACCATTTTGCATGGTTTCATCCGACCGAGGACCAACAAGAACGACAAGGAAAATAATGATAAAAAGGAAGATGAGGAGCCTGAAATCTCAAATGCATTTGCAAGAACGAAGAAATCTGTTTGTTGCAAGACAGATAACAACGTAGAAATCATCAGCATGTCTGTAGTGCCTGTGGTGTTGTCGCATCCAAAGTCTGCTGAGTCAATCACCACCTATGCTATGTTGGATAATTGCAGTCAGGGTACGTTCATAACCGATGAAATCGTTCATCGCTTGAATTTAACCGGTATTTCGTCGACGATCGTCGTAAAGACTCTCACAAGCGAGAGTCGTGAAGATTCTTGTCTAATAACCGGTTTGATGGTAGAGCCCATTACACGAGATTTCAAAGTAACAATACAGAGTTGTTACAGTAGAAGACATCTTCCAATAGATCCCATGGAAATACCTACTCCCCAGAAAGTTGCTGAATGGCCTCATTTGCGACATATAAAGCATTCCTTTCACAAATACGATCCTGGAATACCGATTGGTTTGCTTATTGGAGCCAATTGCCCACAAGCGCTAGAACCGATAAAGGTAATTCCATCCGATGGAAATGGACCATATGGGTTAAAAACAAGGTTGGGATGGAGTCTTGTCGGACCTGTGCTTCGTCGCAAAGGGGAGAAGCAGAAAATTCGATGCAACAGAATTGCTGTGAAAGATTACTCCACTGACAAAGTTGCTGCACTTTACCTAATTCAACAAGATGAATTACGGGATGTAACAATTGAGGGGATGCTGAAAAGAATGTACGATGCTGATTTTTCAGAAATGAACGCATTCAAGAATATTAAAAGTGATTACGTATCCATTCACGACCAAAAATTTTTATCACTAATGGAAAAGGAAGTAAAATTTGTAAATGGAAAATATCAACTCCCGCTGCCTTTAATAAACCAACTTCCATTTCCAAATAATAAATGTCAGGCCTTGGCAAGGCTGAAATGGATCAAGAAGAAGCTTGAAAGTAATTCGATCTTCAAAGAGGATTACCTCACGTTCATGAACAACCTGACGACCCAAAGTTTCGCGGAGATGGTTCCAAAGCAGGAAGTTGAAGGGGAACCTGGTCATGTGTGGTATATTCCCCACCATGGAGTTTATCATCCGCGTAAGCCTGGGAAGATCAGAGTAGTATTTGATTGTACTGCTACATACAAAGGCGTCTCCCTGAACGGACGACTCATGCAAGGCCCAGATATGACAAATCTGCTAGTTGGAATTCTGTGTAGATTCCGGTTGGAACCAGTAGCGTTTATGGCGGATATCGAGTCCATGTTCTATCAGGTTAAGGTGCCGCCGAATCAACGGGATTATTTGCGATACCTTTGGTGGCCTGATGGGGATACCTCTAAAGATTTGGTAGATCATCGCATGACTGTCCATATATTCGGTGGAAATTCCTCCCCAAGTTGTTCCAACTATGCCCTGAAAAGAAGTGGAACAGACAACGAAAGTGAATTTGGTGAGGAGGCTGTGAAAGTTATTATGAAGGATTTTTATGTCGACGATCTTTTGAAATCCGTGAAAAGTATCGAAGAAGCCATCAAAATCATCAAATCAACGATACAAATTTGCAGCAAAGGTGGCTTCCGCCTCACAAAGTTCATATCAAATAGCAGAGAGGTTATCAATTCCATTCCTACTGAAGAACGCACAAAGAACATAAAGTCCCTGGACTTGAAAAACGAATCGCTGCCGATCGAAAGGGCCCTCGGTGTTCATTGGTCTATAGAGGACGACAAACTAGGTTTTCGCATAACTATGCAAGACAAACCTCTGTCGAAGAGAGGGGTGTTGGCTACCATAAGCTCAATTTATGACCCGCTTGGATTAGCAGCGCCGTTCTTGTTGAAGGGTAGAAAAATTATGCACAATCTTTGCAAAGAAAAAACATCATGGGACGAAAAGATCTCTGGACCTCTTCGAAGCGCTTGGGAAAGATGGCGATTAGATATCGTCCTTCTTGAAAAACTGGAAGTTAACCGATGCGTCAAGCCACTTCATTTCAAAGAGATCGATTCAACGTCCCTCCATCATTTTTCAGACGCATCCAATGAAGGTTACGGAACTGCTACGTATCTTCGCATCAGAGATGTAGAAGGAAACGTCAACTGCTGCTTACTCCTTGGAAAATCGAGAGTAGCTCCAATAAAGATGGTTTCAATACCAAGGTTGGAGTTGACAGCAGCAACTGTGGCCGTAAAGGTCGGAGTAATGTTGAAGCAAGAAATGCCTGTCGTAGACTACGAATGTTATTGGACAGACAGCAACGTAGTACTGGGTTATATTAATAACGAATCAAGACGTTTTCATATTTTTGTGGCAAATAGAATTCAACAAATTCAAGAAAATACTTTGTTGGATCAATGGAATCACGTTCCTTCCCATGAAAACCCAGCCGATGATGCCTCGAGAGGCATAAGTTTGAAACATGTAGAGAAGAGTAGTAGATGGTTCAAGGGACCTCAGTTTCTCTGGGAAGAAAGGGAAGCATGGCCAGCTGCCTACGATCCAGCGAAAAACAGTGTCACTGATGATCCCGAATTTAAACGTAGCGTTTCAGTATTTGTTTCAGCAACTGATTCTGGAATCTTATGTACATTCGAGAGAAGAATTTCCAGGCTACAGAAATGCATACGGGTCATGGCCTTGGTCGGTCGATTTATCGACATTCTGAAGATGAAAATAAAAGCCCCAAGTCATGGGATGACAAGAAGAAGCCAGAAGGCGAGTCCCCCAGTGCTGTGCGTTGAAGATCTTCAACGAGCCGAAAAATGTTTAATAAAATTAGTACAACAACAACACTTTGCCTCTGAAATTAAAGCTCTTGCTTCAAAGGAATGGAGACAAGATCGACGAAACGACAAAATTAAGAAGTCTGCTTTGAAAGAATGCAGCAAATTATACAAATTGAGTCCTTTCATTGACGATGATGGAATTCTCAGAGTTGGTGGAAGATTGTGCAACATGGATGAAGCGTATCAATTCAAATATCCTGCTATTCTTCCCAAAGAAAATTGGTTTTCCGAACTTGTGCTCCGATGGTGCCACGAAAACACTCACCATTCGGGGAGAGGAATAACATTGCAAGAAATTCGGCAACGTGGATATTGGATCATACACATCAACTCAGCAGTACGACAGTTGATTCATCATTGTGTACGATGTAGAATATTGAGGGGAAGAGCTGGCCAGCAAGTCATGGCAGATTTACCCAAAGATCGAGTAGACGCATGCCCACCTTTCACATACTGCGCAGTGGATCTCTTTGGGCCATTGGTCATAAAACCATATCGAAAGTTTGTAAAAAGATATGGCTGCCTCTTTACCTGTTTGGCGAGCAGAGCCGTCCATATTGAAGTTGTCAACACATTGGAAACTGACTCCTTCATTCTAGCTTTGCGACGGTTTGTTGCTAGAAGAGGAAACATTCGAATGATGAGAAGCGACAACGGCACTAACTTTGTCGGCACCGAGACCGAGTTCATAAAGGCATTAAAACAAATGGACAATGCGAAAGTTAAACAATTCCTTCAAAGTGTTGGTTGTGATTGGATTCTCTGGAAGAGGAATACACCTGCTGCTTCGCACATGGGTGGAGTATGGGAGCGCCAGATTCGATCTGTGCGCGCAATATTAAAAGATCTTTTCAATCATAATGGCTCGCGTTTGAGTGAAGAATCGCTGCACACTATTTTAACAGAAGCAGAAAGTATCGTTAACTCTAGACCTTTATGCGTCGAAGCAATAAGCGATGCAAACAGTGCAACACCAATTTCACCACTTGCTCTTCTAACGATGAAATCAAAGGTAGTTTTACCGCCTCCTGGTAATTTTAAAGAAGCGTCGTTATATTGCAGGAAACAGTGGAAAAGAGCTCAGTATGTGTTGGATATGTTCTGGAGACGATGGAAATGCGAATATCTGTGTTCACTACAGACACGAACAAAGTGGAATAAAAACGAACGAAATTTTGCTGCTGGTGATATAGTGATGGTGCAAAATGAGGATTGTGAAAGAGGACGGTGGCCACTGGCAAGAGTGGTGGCTGTAAAAACGGGTGCAGATGGAAAGGTTCGGAGTTGTAGCGTGAAGCTTGGTAGCCGTGCTGGTACAATATTGGATCGACCAATCACGAAATTGATACAATTGTTAGAATATCGAATCCCCGACGAGGAGCCACAATTTTCAAGATGAACTTGAGGGGAGCCAGATGAAATGGCCTCTATGGGATTTCGTTTAGAGACAATTATAGTTTGTGTGTTTGAGTTGTCCCTTGTGGTGCGCTAATGTCATTGTGTGTGTTAGTCGTGCGTATCGTAGCTGTGCAGTAATTGTTATGTTTTTGTGTCACTTTTGTGTATAAATAAGAGTTGTATTTCTGTGTAAAACAGTTGCTTAGCGTTGTGAACAGCGAGAACAGTTTACTACGGATTTTGAGGATTTGTACTTTATTGTTGGAAAGAAACTGTTGAATCTTACAAAATTCTGTCTTTTTATGTGAACCGAACAACAACGCGCAGTAACAACAACAAACCCGTGGATATACCCACTTAAAAAAATAAAACTTACTGTTTATCACAAAAACGGTTTGTTGTTAATTTCGTTCAAAGGCGAAAGATAGAGCAATAACAATATTTTAGCCCGTGACAAATTGTAATCAACCTTATAATATGATATGGTATATATATAATATAATCCACTTTGCCTGCAGAGACAGACAGAAACATTATTATAAGAGATAAGCTCTTAAAAACGGGTTTTTTATTGACTTAGCAATTAGAAATGAACATAACATCTACTACAAGGAAAAAACAACATCATGAAAACCAATAAGTCATCATACCTAAATGTTAGAAAATGATTCAGAAAGAAATGCTATGCATCAAATATGCACTTGCTAAAGTTAGCGCTGATGGATATTTGTGTATTCCAAAAAGATGTTTCCAATACAATAGGTAAATCAACTTGTTGGCAATTTTCTTGAGATCCCTATGTTATTGTAAAAACTGACAGATATAAATGAGAAAGCATTATTCTGAAAACTTTTATGAAAACTGAAGATTAGAACATTCGCCATTCCATTGCAATTCATTCTACAATTCACATGATCATAAATGCACGAAAAAATCGAGCGCGTACTTGCTGGATACATGTCGTCACCCAAAATTTATTTGATGAGAAGAACATGTGTAACTGTATCGTAATGCTTTTTGTAAATAGAATCAACAAAGTTCTGACTATGATTAATCGATCAAAGCTTCTGTGCTATTCTATATCAATTAAATGTCAAACCTATTCCAATCTGGATTCTTTGCAACAGCCACAACAATTGATCAAAGCTTCTGTGCTATTCTATATCAATTAAATGTCAAACTTATTCCAATCTGGCTTCTTTGCAACAGCCGTCGACCTCGAGCTGTTGTTGTGGTTTTAAAAGACAGCTTCTAGCCTCGCTGGTTGCCTTACTTTTTGATAATTTTCTTTGTTTAACTATATTACCTTATCACAATAAGCATTCTTCTCCGTTTTTTGACAATTATATTTCGAAAAAAGAGAGTGATAAGCATTATCATAATTAATAATCTCGCTTTAATTACATTAAAAGTGATTAAACTATCGTATACTTGCGGTACCTTATGCATCATAATTACTTATATAACGCGTAAGCTATCGCATGCTTTATTGCGTTAGCGTAAGCATTTGCTAGCGATCCTTATAATGCTAAATGACTCGCACAGTTGTGTTTTTGTTCATATTTCCTAAAGCCTTATGTGTGTATATTATCGTTTAAAACATGACCTTTAAAGTCAGCGCCTATCTTCATATGCAATGACACCTTGCTATTCTTTTTACCTGATCCGCTTGAACGAGCCTTTTACCTCTTAAGCGCAATTATTTATCAGGAGCTGGCTTGCGTATACATTATTACCTTCATTCAAGAATCGCTTATAGCCGTTGAAGGTCATAGATTACAACGCTCTCTACGCTTTTTTATTACCCCCTTCTCCGTGAGACTCTTATAGGAGTGCCACAAATTCCGTATTTATTTTTTCACCTCGTTCGTCCTTGCTCAAACCCACAACATTCTTGCTCTTACCGATTGGAAGTTGCTTTTCGTTGTCCTTGTTCTTTATGCTGGTATCGTAGCGTGTTTCCACATTCGCAGCTAAATCCAAGTAGGAGTTCCCCAATTGTATATTATACATGTGCAATTTACTGCCATACCTTACTGTCATGCAGCGTAGTGAATGCCATGAATGATGAGCTTGAAAAGACTCAGAATTGCCTGCCCTAGGTATACAGACTTCAATATCTTTTTATCCGTCTTACCCATCTCTACATCCAATAAATGCTATTTAATCGTTGTTTGGTTTTGTCATTATTTTAAGGTACTTCTCCTTGGTTGTCACGAGGTTCATCCTCGATGATGGTGAATGTTTCTTGCCGTACGCTAAACAGTTTAGGAGCTTGAAAAAGTTATTTTTAGACTCCTTCTTAGCGGTTGTCAACCTTGTATTTCAGATTAATGTTATGGAAGATGATATGCTTCGGAATCTTGTACTTCCAGTTGTAGTTGTTACATGTTGCCCCTCAAAAAAAACTTGCGTAGTGACAGTGATTTCGTATCTTGTGATTGTTTGCAAGTTCGTCAAGAAGCTTCATGCAGATGTAGCACTTTGTGCCTTGTTTTACTCCCTCTTCAGCAAAACGGTGAGCTCCGTCATTTGCTGCTAAAGGAACGTATCGTAAACCTACTCACTTTGCCCTCCAGATGGTCTACAAATCGCCTGACACAGTCTCTAGCATCTTTTATAGGGATAAGTAGACTCTCAAAGTCTGCGTAAATACCAAACGGTACTGAATTGCATATAACCACCGTAGTAGTTCAAGCATTTTTCAGTCCCTTTGGCATGGAAACCTTGACTGCCTCATGATACCCATATAGGATTCATAGTGCTTACGTCACGATTTGATCGTTTTGGATGCGTGGATCCATTTAAACAGAAATGCATCACGTGTGTATTCTTACATTTGTCGCTACCCCACAATCTTGAGAGGCTCTTAATGCTGGTGTTGTACGTCTTCTTACCGTCTGTGATGAGAAGTAAATTCACTTCGCAGGGAATTCATACTCTTTTCCGTGCAAACAATGCCTTTACCGCTATGTCTGGGTTGTTATTTCTAAACTTTGGTATGTGATTAATAGCAGTTGGGAACTTCATTTCCTGCCAGTTGTAACGACCTTTGAATTTTCCTAGTTTAGAGATCCTTTGCGGGCCTTTACCACTTCTAATGGTGCAGAGATCTTATAACGCTCCACTTAAGGCACTATTTTTCTTTATTCATAGGGTCGATTATAGCCTTTTTACACTAATCCACGCAGGCAGCTCGATGTTTGAAGAGCCTCTTGTGGGTTGCAGTTGATGGAAATCTACGTTTGAATGCAGGATGCTATATACAGTAAACCCACTCTTTGGTTGAGCTGGATGCTCTACATGATTGTTGATATGGTATCTAACACATTATTTATGGCTTATCCACCCTTTTATGCGCATCACCACTATCGGATATAAGTCTTTTTCTCCTTCCAGATTCTCGGCGTCAGGTCATCACTATCTTCTTCTTTCACATAGTCCAATTTGGCATCTGTGCCTTAACAGACCTCATGGCATTTTAATATTGACGATTTTTGACTAACTTTGTGCCGGAAAGAAAACTACCCAAAGTAGGGCATTGTAATATTGACGATTTTGACCGACTTTGTGCAGGAATAGCCACCCAAAGTAGGGCATTTTAATATTGACGACTTTTGACCGACTTTGGGCAGGAATAAAAACTACCCAAAGTAGGGCATTTTAATAATGACGATTTTTGATCGACTTTGGGCAGGAATGAAAACTACCCAAAGTAGGGCATTTTAATATTGACGATTTTTGATCGACTTTGGGCAGGAATTAAAGCCACCCAAAGTAGGGCATTTTAATATTGACCATTTTTTATCGACTTTGGGCAGGAATGAAAGCCACCCAAAGTAGGGCATTTTAATATTGACGATTTTTGACTAGCTTTGTAGATTGTACAATGTAGGTTGTACAATGTAGGCTGTAAGCCTGTACAATTTGTACAATGCTGACTGACTGGACTTGATCTTTTTAAAATGGCTTCTATCTATAGAGACTATCTTTTTGTAATATATTAAAATACATGATACTATGTAGGTACTTTAAATAAATATAAACGTGTCTTACTCATAGCTTCATAAACATAATACGAATATATATATGAAATATACACGAAAGTAAAAAATATTACTATATTACAAACTGCAATATAAAATGGATTTTGGTAAGACTAAAGTTGACAACAAAATGCTTGAATGAAAAATGCTTAAAAAATCCAAGAAAAAAATACTTGAAAGAAGCTAAGAACAAAAATGAGAAGAAGTCAAAAATAACATAATACCAAACATAACGCTAGTCAAAATAAAAAAAACACAGGTACGCGTCATATGACTGCGTTTTACAACCGCAAACTGTTTTTAAATTAAAACAAAGTAAAAAACTTCACTTGGATGTACAGTAACATGCTTACTCTTTTACTACCAAATGGTAATTCGTCAGCAAAATTCTTCGATAAGAAAGAACCAATAAGTTCTACTGGTACCGAGTTCTTTAAGCACTTGTGAAGCTGTAGAGCGAATTCCGGGTCTCTCTTTTCAATTTCCTGCATGTTAGCAGCAACCTGAAAAGCACCACCTGATTTTAGATTTAACAGGATATTGTGCTGCGAATCTGCTGATTTTTTCACAATCGTAGAGAGAACTCCGTCTTTAAGGGTTCTTTTAAGTAAATCAGTCCAATTTGTCTCTAACTCATTCTCTTTGTCAGATATTTCGTTCTCTGTAGAAATGGAAATTTAGGAAGAATAATCGAAAGCAGAAATAAAAAATGCATATGATACATATGCGATATATACATAATACATACAAAAATACATATGATATATACCTGCAAACCTAGCCACGCAGGTATCACAGAACCAATTACCACTAGGTTTTTCTTTCAATCCAGTAAACTTGTAATGGTTCCAAATAAGGCATCTGTGCTTCTATCTTTCGTTATTAAAGCCTTACAATTGCCACACTTCCAGTTTAAATTTTTCTTCTTTGACGCTATCAATTGCTTGATTCGTTTGATAAATTCACCGTTAGCATAGGACGTCAATATATCTGGATGCACAAGGTCATCATGCACAGAATCAGGTATGTTTATTGTTAATTTTGGTAGTAAGCTCAACGACGCTTCTTCACTTTCACTAACTATTCATGAGGCGTTAGTGTCACCAACAAACAAAGAAAGTAACATTTGAGATTTTTGATATTCGTCCATTTCATAGTATGCTTTCAACGACGATTCTTTAAAAGAGAAATGTAAACATTTTATAATAACTTATAGCAAAAACGTGTAAGCAATTTTCTTCGTGTAAATAAAAGCCAGTTCTTAAAAATATGATTATAATAAATGCCGGTATGATTTTCTTCCGCGACAGCTGATATATTTTCTTGAACATAACTTACAGAAGGCAAGTCACAAGATTGTAACTATCTACACACTTTACGACAGACAACCATGTGTCAACAGGACAGGTGTTCTGAAATGCTAAGAGATTAATACTTCCACCAAATTCAGGAAATAAGTCGATATATTGAGGTGATGGTACTGCAGTTTTGTTTTTTCAATGAAGTGTATCGGCTTTGTGACATCGAGAGGAACAGGCGATTTTAGCTTTGATGCAATTGCATGATGCATTTTTGCAACCTGACTTTTTACAGTGACAATACACCAACTTTAAAGTCCAGCAGCTTTCCGACCAAATACTACCTCGTTGGGTGTCATTTTTATGCACAAATGAAGTGTTCATAGCATCTAAAACATGTAAACATACTATGATTAGTTACCATACCATAGCCTTTTGTCAAAAAAAAGACCGTTGCCAGTTTGGTGCAAAGTTTAAGAAATATAAACAAAAATCAGAAAAAACTTCGCTAGCAGCAAAAAACATTTATTAGACTTTAAACAAGTTGAACAGAACACACTAAATGAACTTTCAAAATACTAACACTGAATTTTTGGCAGCCAATCAGACCAGTTGCATGTTCCTGTGTCATTTTCCCGGGCGCTGATCATTGTCTGAATTGTGTTATTGCCGTGTTCCACCATGCCTTGTTATTGCGAATGACCTGGACTACCATTAATGAATTTCGCTTCTCCAGGCCGTAGCATAACTGTTGCGCGAATGATGTCGTTCACAAGTTCAGAGCCGTTGTCTGACTGCATAATATTTTGCAAACCAAAAACGCTAAGAAATTTAACTTTGAAATTTTTAGCCGTTTCCTTCGCAGATTTAGTTGTCTGTGGGTAAAAAGTGTGAAATCTTGAAAAATGGTCCACGATGTGACATATCCATTTAAATTGCCCATCTGACTTCATCTGCATGTCTATTAGATCAATCTGAAAAAAATATATAAATTTTAACCACACCTTTTTTATCGTCTTAAACCGAAGTAATAATTCTCGAGGTAAAAAGGTATGCATGTCGTTTGTTAAATGCCGAAACAAAACTATTTTTGTGTTTTTACGGAGAATTATTTTTGTTTTGTTTAATTTTACAATCACTAACTTGTACTCTTTGTAGGAAGCCAGACGATATGATTGGCTTCAGAGGTGGTTTTTTAATTGAACGCCTTTTAACGCACAAGTGGTACACATTGATATGAAGTATATCACCGCTGATCTAGATACATTTGTGTACATCTAGTTTATCTAAGAAGATAATAATAGTTATACACCTCCCTCGATATTCCGCATTTTTATAAATTCCTACATTCCTAAAATATCCTCAAGCAGAACCAGTAATAAATGTAATAAATAAATGAGCGCAGTTTTTCTTATGTTTATATACCAATTATTTACCAATTTTAAACAATAATAAGAAATTGCGAAAGCTTTTATAGAATACCACTAAAAGCAAATACGTGTATCCGTACCTTTCTTCATGTCTTCAATTGGCCAGAATGGCATAACTCTTTCACATGCACTTTTTCAATGATCTATATGATAATGCCCGTATACGTCTGTCCGTCCGTCTGTCTGTCACGCAAAATGGTAGCTTAGCTGCGACGGGCAAACCCGTGGATTTTTCCACGAGCTAACGACTAGTATTAAATAATTGAGATGCGATTGCAACTCTCTTATAAGCCCTTAATGGAGAGTTACTATTCTAAAAAAATAAATATATGGACATTTTTAGAAAGCAGAAAATGCAGAAGTATAGTTGATGTGTCTATTCTACATGTTTTATTTGAAACAAAACAAACTACGGAGTTACTATTCTAAAAAAATAATGAATGAACATGTTTAGAGAAAAGACAGTACAGAAATATAGTTAATGTGTTTATTCTGATGTTTTTTTCAGGGAGATGTGTTATCTTTGTAAGTAAACCAAACCAGAGCAGTACTCAGCTGTTTAAATAACAGGGAAATGCAAATTAAACTTGAAGGTTTTTAAATTTCGCGGGATTTTAGTTTTGCGAGAGAGCAAAACATTTTCTAATTAAATTTCTTTAGCGTAGTTTTAAATTTTCATACATTTTTAGACAAAAAAAGTATTTAAAATAAAGAAACAATGTCCTTCAATTTTGTTTTGGTGATTCCTTTACCTTCTTTATATTCTTCCAGATTCTTCCCGAAGAGGTTTTAAGAAATTCACTAAACACCATACATGCGTTTTCGCATCATCATTAAGATTATATGTGGAAATGTTGGAAAAATGTAAACTACCTGTTCCGTTGGCATACATAAAACGTTATGAAGCCCCAGTGTTGGATAATCCATCAATTTATAATTATGTCTATTTACACGCTTCTCAATTTTTCGATCCCTATCTAAAATTTCTCGTTGGGAATCCGTCAACTTTCCTTTATTTTGAGCCACCAAATATGCAACAATTTCATGATGCATATCTTGTTGCATGATACCTTCATTACGCTTTCCCTCCTCAGATTTTAACCACTCTTCAAACTTTTCTCTGTTCTCGTGTGTGCTCGTGTTAGTTGATTGATCGAGTGGGAAACTTTCAGAAAACACCTACATGTGAACAGAAATTGACTTCGATCTCCTTTTTTTGAACTTTTGTCAACCCATACGGAGGAATATACCTGGGCACTAGTTTAGAAATTGTGCAGGGAAGTAGAAACAGATTTTGGCTAGCCAGGATTTGCGGTACCTTTGATTGCTTTTAAAAAAAAAATCACGCAAAACACTATGCTCAAAGTAGGTCAAGATTTTATGTAAATACGCATCTTTAATAGGCTCTAAAGCGTGTCCTTTTTTATTTTTTTTTAAAATTATTCTTAAACGTATTAATTTCATGAACGTGATAAAAAAAACTCCCTCTTTGATTGGGCCTAATTTGGTTTAATACCACAAAGCTGACCAAAAGGTACTTTTTTGCAATACAGTGGTTTTCCTATACTCATGGTAAAAAGTTCCACTTTATTTTGTTGTAAATAATTTCTTTATTTCTTGCAAACAAAACACTTAAAAAATGCTCTCTTTTTTTCAATCAGTTCAGTAATTTTTCATACATGCACCACATAGGGAAAAAACTTTTAAAGTTGGGCGGCTAAAGCCAGACAAATATTTTCGCCCAACTTTGTAAGTCCCGACTTTGTAAGGGACAATTAAGCCATTGTAGACACCTTTTACGTACATACCATTATCGCATTTTGCTTTTCACCACAGGTCGACTTTATCATCCCCTGATTCTCAAACACATCAACGATGTCTTCCGGTGTTGACAGTATCGTCACAGGTTTGACTGGTTCTCTCTTGTTCATCTTCTTATTTTCTGTGGTGCTTCTAATAAAGAAATAAGTTAAAGCTATCATACCTCTTTTCCTGGCAATCTCTTTTAATTCTTGAACGGATATGTTGTTCATCTTTATTATGGATTTTTAAATTGAATATTCGTCGGCCTAGCGCACTCATCTATTATGCATTCTGAAACCTTTAATTGGAATTTTTCTCAGTAAACAAAATTTTTGAGCAAGCAATTTTCTCTACTTAAAACATAATTGCGATTGCGCATGAAAGGCTTGCGCGCTTTGTCTGCGCGAATGGGATTCAAGTGAGATGCCAACGCAGTTCCATGCGATATCGTGCGCGAACATCGATATATACACCATGTTCACAATATTTCTGTACTGTATTTTATGTCAGGGATTCCCGAAAACAGATAAGGAATTATATTGTGCCAGTTTTGTTGAAATCTCGCAACCTTCATTTTAAATCGAAGTTTTTCATTAAAAGTGAATATGATTTAGTGTTGTAGTATCCCCAACGCAATTTCACATAGTGCGTGCTTAAATAGTTAAAAAATAGGCTCGACGGAAAAGAGAAAATACGACTCTCAACTACGTTACCCCGAGATTACCCTGAAACTCTACAACTCTACTCTCAGTAACTACCTAACCACCCCAAAAAATATTTTTTAAATTTACCTATTCTGCAACGATTTGTTTACTTTGAAGAAATAGTTTCGTTTGAAATTCCGCTTTCACTTTACATCCATGAGCACGGGAATTCCATGCTTGATTTTTGGTTTTTCTAGCGCGTATGTGGTCAAACATTTTTTCTCTATCTGCATCATCTAGCAAAAACAAAAGCTATTCGAAAGCACAATGAAATTCCCAAGTACAGATATATAAACATTTAGTATAAAAATTAGTTTCGGTTCTGCTCATATTATGTCGAAAAATTATTTATAAATTTTCACGTATTGCATCAGAAAGCGAAAATACATATCATCATGCATCAATGCTTTCGTAAATGGATAAAAGAGATATTTGCATCTGCTTTACCAAAACGTTCTGAGTGAAAAATTTAGAAGAATCTGTACAGATATCCATGTGAGTTTTTACTTATTGTCACTCTTGTACACATTTTTCAAATTTACTAGAAGTTCTTTTTATATTTTTTCTTATTTTATTTTTATTTTTTGAAAAATAATTAAATCGTTCAGTGAAATTATGCTAAAACTAATTTGAATGCTTTGGTTCGATTTTTTATTGGGTTTGAAGGTAATAGCGAGCGAGCGTGTGAGATGTAAGTACACACATGACCTGAACGTTTGGCATTTATATTTCACATTCGAGTTTCTATGCGTATAAACTGAACATTCGTTTTGGAGAAAAACTTCTGCGATTGTGAACCTCATTCGAAAAAATGGTTTGCGATTTAAAATTAAATTTTTAGAGAAAATAATAATTAGATTAAAATTTATGACGTCGATGAGTAAACCGATATTTGATATTTCATTTCGATACATGTGCCTTACATTCTTGTCATTATTTTAAACGGAAATAATACAAAAATTGAGAAAATTCGAAAGCAAATATTGGCTCTATATTTTTGTGATCACAGCTTACAAATGTAAAAATAAGTTTCGAAGTTTACATAAACCTTTTAACCCCCCTAATTCCTTTCTTTAAGTTACATTGGTGGGAACCAGCGTAACGCCGTCACTTCACTCTTTTTCTTATAGGTATTTCGAGAGATATTCAAGATGAACAAAATCATTCTTTGTATCTTGATTGGGACTGTTTTTGCCATGACATACGCAAAAGAAACAGTTGATCCTGTATGGGTGAAGGAATTTGAAAGTACTATCTATGGTGGGCTGAGAAATATTGACGCTTTTACGTGTGACTCTCTGTGTACAGGAATTTACGATCAATGTGAAAGTATACCGAAGTCTGCCCATGTCAAATGCCTCAATGTTGAAACGGCGTGTAAAAAAAATTGCAACTTATACAAGAAACAAGAAAAAGAAGAAAAAGATGACGCCTAAAATGGATAAGCATGCAACTTATGTTTTTTGATTAGTTAAATCAATGTAAGACTGGTGTGTAAAACTAGCTACATAAATATATAACTGTCTTTTTATTTTCTTTACAGCGTAAAAGCGGTACCCCTTACTGTATAGCCTTAGATGCAAGTCATAAGCATGATGTAACAATGAAATTTAGATTATAATGTAGTTACAGTTAGAAAAATGCATTTCTACAAACCGCCTATATGCCGGAATTACCTTAGCGGCTGGTTCATTTATAATTTGATCAGTACAGAAACAGTAGTGCCTACTCTAAGTATGTAATTAAAAAGATGTTTTTATTTTTAAAATAGTGCTCTCCCCTGAGTAAATCTGCAATTCAAAAGAAAGACCATAACTTTAAGAGCAACTTAATATGCCTTATGAAAAGTAAGTAACAGTTTTAACATAGAATGAAGAAAATTCTCTATCAGTTTAAAGAATTAGAGTTCTCGGGCAGTAAAAAGATAAGTACAAGAGCAAAAAAGGGAAAATAAAAAATAATAAAATCAGTATTCTAGGTAAAAAACAGTTCCCAGTGGTTTAAGTAATTCAGAGAGTGATGTGCTGTGAGAAACGAAATATATGAAAACATTTTCTATAAGCAATTTATTAGTATCATTTCGCATTTCACAGTATAGTTTTTAAACCTGCAGTGTACTTTAGAGTTGAATTACTTTCATAGATAGATTATTATTTTATTTAAGGAAAACAAATACTACGGTAGCAAGTTAAAAATTTGGGATTATCTGAATTTTTACTGGTCAAGTCTTGTCACCCCAAAATGTTACTATGAAGATAGGGTACACAGTTATGTTTATGCCTGTTAAAGGAGTTATGTTATTAGATTTTGGGATCAAAAATTTATTAATTTTTGCTGCCTAAGTTAAAATTTATTTCGTGATCGACCTTTCCTTAGAAATTGTTGGCACCCTTCCGTACCACTTGCTAATTTTGGGTTTACACAAATCATTTCAATCGAGAAGCCTGATGCAGCTTGGAATTAAAAAGGGGAGGCTTTTTTCAGACTTGTCATCTATTTTGTTCGTATTTAAGGTACTTGGTAATATCAGGGAGGAAATCTATTTAAGAAATTACCAAAAATAATTTGAATTGTCATAGAAAATATTACTTATTTGTAGGATAATGTTTCAGAATTCAGCAGTTTGTTGAACTACTTTGGAATTATTCGTCGTAGACTGTTTCCGATGACAGATTCTGTTACATTAAATCTGTAGTCTTTCAAGCTGTAAGTTGTGATTACCATTTGAATGTTCGTTGTCCTGTGTAGAAAGGACAAACGTGATTTTTCAGATGACATCTGCTCATACTGAATATCGAAATTCAATAGATAAAACGATGCTGAATGCACTTGTGTTTTGAAAGTTGTGATTATCATTTGGACGACTACTAGTTATTGTTCATTGAGTGGACTGTCCTGTGTAGGGAGGACAAACGTGATATTTTGGATGAAATCAGCTCATTCTGGCTATCTAAGTTCAATCGATGTTGAGTGCAATTATATTTTCCTACTACTAAAACGGGTAAATGCTAACGCGGAACTTTTAAACGTTGATAAACATGTTATCAGATGCAAAAAGCAAAATAATATTTCTTTACTGAAATTTTAGCTACAGTTTGATAAATGTCTAAATATTAGGGATTGAATTACTGATGTGTGTATTGTATGGAAACACCTGTAAAATTAATGCTAAAAAATCATACGAAGGAATACCTATAACCATAATTCAGGTACTGGTGGAACGTGGAGCTGATTTGGACATAAAGATAACGATGGTAATACTGCATTGCATTTGGCAATTGATCAATTGGGCGTGAAGGCAATATACACAAGGAGTTTAGCGTGTCTAACAAAGAAAGGTGCCAATGTAAACCTTCAAAGTGACGTTGAATATAATGCAGTGGAACTAGCAAATACCGCTATGTGTCCTAAAGCCATATGTTATACGGCTGCAACAACAACTAAAAAAACAACAACGACAATGACAACAACAACAACCAAGACAATATGAGCATAGGCAACTATAATTGTGTTGGTGACAGAAACAGAGGATATTGCAAAAGTTACGGCATCCGAAATCCTTCTCCAAAGGACAAAAACACGAATTTTCAAATTTAAAAAGACAAGTTTTAGAATGTCTCGCATGCTTAACAGAATACACGCCAAACAGACCCATCTACTAATGTATAAATGGTCATGTTGTGTGTGTGACACCTGCAAAAGCCATCCATCCATGACAACATGTCCATTTTCAAAAATTGACATGCCTTTTGTGACTATCCGTAACAGAACATTGCAACGAATTGTAGACTCAGCAACTTATCCCTATCGAATAGTGGGTGTTGGGTTAGAGAGCAAAATCATTTAATAAAGTAAAATATACGTAGTCTTTATTTTATGTCTTCTGCACAAAAGCCTTTTAATCACGTTTTAATTGAGAAACAAATTGATATTTATTTGCAAAACCTCTCTCGCGAGAATTAATACTCTTCAGGTAGTACTTAGAGACACCAGAGCAATATTCAATGGTATTTAAAGTAAAGATGTCTTACAATACTAATAGAAAAATCTCATTATCTTTCCTGCTAACGAAATAGCAATATCTGGGTCATGGTGACTTGTAAAAATATTACTTTTTTATAAAAAAATTTTCCACTTCCTGCATAACGTAAGACACTCCAGGGCATTTTGAAATTGCAGGCTAAAACACGTATGATCTATATTGTGAGACTATACATAAAAGATGGGTCATTTCCGACGTGATGTGCACCCGCCAAATTATTAATTTCGCTTTTCTTGTCTCTATTGATAGAAAGATGTGAAAAAATTGAAAGAAAAATAAATATCGCTTGAAATACTTAAGTCTCTTCCTTATCGCAATAAAAAGACGACAGAAAAAAAAGAGCGGTAAAACAACAAAAGGACAACGAAAGCTTTGTATATCAGTCCATTTTAATGATTATTTCTTTTATTTCAACAATTTCTCTGCTTTGGTCTTACTTCTGCTTTGTTCTTTTCTATTCGGCTATTTCACTTACAACCGTTATATAGAAAGAAAATAACCCAAAGGCTAATACAATTTTCATTTTCTTACTACTGTGGTGTCATATATATTGAATTGAAAAATCGGCAAAAAATGAAAATGGTCACAACGAAAAAAATTGTCTCGTGATTTTATATCTGAACTGCACGGACACAAGAAATGCAATAAAAAAGGAACCTGTGGACTTATCCACAGGCTTCCCTGAAATAATACCTGTATTTTGTCTGTCTGTTCAAGATGGTGTTTTTCTGTTATTTCTTAGAAAATAGGATGATTATTAAATTAATTAAGCGGCAGTATAATTGGACCTATGATCATTGCAAGAACCCCCGTGCAGGTAAATTCTATTATTCCATGCTAAGGATGCACGAAATAAACATGTAGGACCCGGTGGAACTTTACACGGGTGCCTACTAGTTACCATAATAATAGCCGTCTGTTGCCCAAAACCGAGTCATGCAAAACCACGCACGAAATCTTAAAACTACAAATAATCATTGCGATATCGTTTTACCAGCTTTCCTGTGACAGGCGAACTCCCGTGGATTTTCCACGGACTAACGACTACCTAGTGTATAATAGAACAGAACAATAATGTTTGATCTTGCAAAACAATAGATACCATGTTGGTGATGATGGGCATTCACACAAACAATTTCGCTATGCATGAGTTGACATTATGACTCCACGAGATCAAAAGCAGTCATAACCTTCAAAACATTATTGGATACAGAAGACAGTGCAAATAATAAAGATATAAAAATTAGATAACATACATAAAATATAAATAAAAAGTAAATTAACGGTAAAACGACATTTAAATTTTGATAAAAACTAAAAGTTTTTCTTCGCAAGTAAAGTGGCAAGCACGATAACATATAGTTGTAACTGAAACATCTTCCAAATAATCTTATTCCACTTAACACCTCTTTGATTTGGCAAAACCAAGTCGACTGTTACCAAGGTCAAAAACTGTGTAATATGGTCCAATGAAGACATTCCCCAAAATCCATAATGGGCCACGTGGTGGTGGAATATCCTGTGCCAGGAAACCACTGAAGCATCGACTCTGACCAGGTGTCGATATCTAAACGTTACAGTGTTTTTACAGCGATTTACGAATACGAATTATATCGTACCTGCTCAGAAAAATCCTAAACTTTTTTGTGACTTTTTTTGACCATTTTTTTCTACGAAAAATAACAAAAGTTTGGTATTAAATGAGGTAAATTTTATCATATCATCAGAAAGTGAGTTTATTCTAAACTACGTTTCGACAACTGCAGCAGTCACATCCTATCTATGAAAGCTGTAGCATTCGAAACGTAGCCTAAAATAAACTCGCTCCTCGGTCAATTCACAATAACATATTTTTCGATGAAAATGACTGAACTGATAAGTAGTGAGAAGGCTAACTATTATGTAAATGCCCAAAGTACTTAAATAAACAAAATCATAGGTGATTATTCTTTGAAAACATTACACAAAACAATGTTTTTGCTGATTTACCCAAAAATAAAAAAGGCATGATTATAAACCATGATTTTATAGGTCTTTACAAGAAAATGTCTGCCAGGCTTCGTTTAGTACTCTCATTGAAATCCAACTTAACGAACAATGCCATCACTGAAATCTACATCGGAATGCTGTGTCAACGCTTCTTTACTGCTGCACTACAAACCTGATTCTTACCAACGGCCATCAAAATAAGCTTCAATCGCTTGATGAAAGAATTGCGAGGGTGACATTATGAATGAAATAAAGAAACATGCTGTCATGCTCGTCAAAAAATGCTTGGACAAAGCAGTGTAGCAATTGTGAAGATTTCTTCGAGATAAGATTGCACAGTAGAAACACCCGAAACAACAATTACTTACTGACAATACCTAGAGTGAGACTTGAAGTAAATAGATCTGGTTTTGAATATATGGGATCAAAGATTTATAATGACTTGCCAATCGAAATTCGATAATCGGATACTTTACCAAGTTTCGTAACGAACACTAAAAGCTATTTTAACATGCAATAAATTTATTTTATGCCTTATTGTAAATCTAGTATTTTTAACTCATGTTTTTAACTGTTATATTATAATAATATTTTATAATTTTATTTCTCACGGGACAATTTATCCTGACCGGATCAAATTTTGACTATTTTTGTTGATATTTTTATATTTTCGTCTGATTTCCTGACTTTTTGTCACTTCTTCACCAGAATGACCCACTGTAAATAAAACAAACTTAAATATACGGACAGGATGAGGTTACCAAACAACCCTGTCCTTTTTCTTTCTTTTTTATTTAATTTTAAGCGCTCTGCGAGTACATTGTTTGGTTTCCAAATTTTATGTATCCATCCGTCAGTTTTTGCAAATCAGGTTAAACACAGACCTATCATTGATCTTTTTATTTTCCCAATAAATTATATATATATATATATTTTTTTTCACTTTATTTTATTTATTTAATAACACGAAGATTTCTTGTTCATACCTTCGCAATATAGTCAGATCCCTTCAAAGTAAACTTCTTTCCAGCAATGTAAAAATCTAACTCTGGTAAGGTTGGAATCTCTGAGCAATCAATTGTGTATTCTCCACCAACAAAAGGTGTAGCTCCAATTATATGATTAAGCTTTTCGATTTCTGTGGTTGGTCCTGTAATCAACGACGTTCCTGTGTCTGCAATGGCTTGACAACCATTTTGGCAAAACATTGGCTCTCCATTAACTACAATTCTAAAAAACGAAATAAATCAAAAAAGCCTATCCAAAAAGGAAGCAAGATTAAAGTTAAGTTTTATTACATAAGGTAACAACAATTAAAAAAGAAAATAAAAAAATTAATACTTGTCCATTTTGAATTGCCAGTAGCCTTTTGTTGTGACAGGAGTGTATGTAAAGTCACCGACGTAACGCGCAGGATCAGTACCTCCCAAAAGAAGCTCTCCACCAGCACTATCGTTCGCATTTCTATTAAATAAAAAAAATTTATTTCAAAAATTCAAGACTCTTTTATTTAAAATAAAATGGTACTTGTGCAATAAACACTAATTAAATCGAATCATTAATTTGTTTACCTATTCAACCAAAATGAAAAGACGGGTTGATCAACAACTTTTTGTGACACCATGTTATAAAATGGAGGAACAACATTATCCTCAGAAAGTTCTTGAAATCCCATTCCAAAAATCCCATCAAACTTAGCTGAAATAAATGCTGGGCTTGGAAGGGAAGTAGCTTCTCCAAATACTTGATTTGTCACATAAATGCCAGCAACCTAATAACATGATAAAGTAAGATTGCAAGACCGAATATAGACCAAAATTTTCCTTGAATTTGATAAAATTATTTAGGTTTTTATTTTTTATACCTAAGCGTTTATACTAGGATATTCCTAGTATCCTCTGGTATTTACACATAAATAATTCAACAAATTAGTCGGGCAGCTTAAAATAAAAATATTTGCTACGCACTACTTTCCGCTAAGTTTGAAATAGCTGTAACGGAATGGATAATAATTCCAACAGAACACAAACTCTCATGGAAAGCATAGTTTCCGAGGAATTAGGTTTTTTAATATTCCCAGTTATGTAACATAGTTGAAGGGACAACGCAGGGTGATCCTATAGCTATGTCTGTTTATGCAATTGCCATAATTCCCATGATATTAATGATTATGGTGGTAGTCAACGAAACAAAGACAGTAGCTTTTGCTGATGATGTTACTGCTGCTGAAGAGCTGTTTAATCTAAGACGTTCGTGGAATCAACTCTGCTTACTGGGCCAAAGTTTGGATATTTTCCGGAGGCAACAAAATCTTGGTTAATAGTAAAAAATGACGTATTTAAAAAAGCAAATATGGTTTTCAGTGATAGCAGTGTGAACATCACAATAACAGGTAAAACACATCTTGGTGCTGTTCTTGGATCATTCGAGTTTAAAGATGAATACATGGCTCATAAGATCAAAAATTGGTGCGAAGAAATTTCCATGTTATCCGAAATTGCAAAGATACAACCACATGCAGCCTACAGCTGCTCTGTAAGTGGATACAAGAATAAACTTACTTACTGTATGCGTACGATTACAAACATTGGAAGTTATTTGAAACAGGTGGATAATATCATTTTGTTAGAATTTATTCCTGCGTTGACTGGGGGTATTAAATGTTCGGAAATGGAAATGACTGCTGCCCTTGCCTCCGAAATTGGGTGGTTTAGGTATCTCAATGTTTTCTGAGATTTGTGAAATTGAATACTCCAACTCTATCATGATGACAGAAGTTTTAAGATCCGATATTGTAGAGCAGATTCGTAAATTATCACCTGCAAATGCTGCTGCTAAGACAGCGAAGATCAGGTCAGAAAAATAAGGAAGAAATAAGGAGAAGTTATCACAGATTAGAGAAAGTTTGGATGTAGAAAAGAAACGTTTAAATGACTTTAATAGTGAAAACGGGGCATCAATCTGGTTGACAACGCTATCTTTAAAAGATGAAGGATATGTATTAACTAAGCAACAGTTTTGGGACCTCGTTCGTTCGTCTTTCCTGTAAAAAAGGGGATTTTATTAGCCTGCGGCACAACCACATAAGAAACATTACTGCTGCCCTTTTGAATGAAGTATGTAAAGATGTTCGAGTTGAACCCAAGCTGCAACCGTTAACAGGCCAAACTTTCGATCAAGCAACAGCAAATTGTGATGATGAGGAAGGTGCGATGTGAGTGCTCGTGGTTTTTGGTGTACAGGTCAAATGACATTTTTTGATATAAGGGTGTTCAACCCAAACGCCAACAGATATGAACATCAGGAAATTCCGAAATGCCATGAGATGAATGAGAAGGAAAAAAAGAAATGTATAATGAGCGCGTGATTTCAGTTGAGCATAGTAGCTTCACCCCGATAGTTTTTGTAGCAACTGGTAGTATGAGTCGTGAATGCAAACACTTATTTAAATGATTAATTGAGTTGATTGCGGAGAAAAGGAAACAGAGATATGACTTGATAGCATGCTGGGTAAAAAGAAAGATCTGCTTTTCCTTAATTTATTCCATGGAACTTTGTATACGTGGCAGTCGGTCAATATACCATTGTAATAAAAGTTTGGCGAGATCGATAGGAAACAGTGCTGATGTCAGCGAATCGATGGCCAATATTACCGTTTAGTTGTTTTTTTCTTGTTACGTAAACCTTTTCTACGATGGCCCCTATGGCTCACTTCTCTTCCAATTTAAAGACACTTCTCTTCTCTGATTCAAACAGTTCTTTTCTGTATTCTCACACTTCTCTTCTGCATTTTGACACTTCTGCACTTAGCACATCTCTGCATGTTGCCTTAAACTTTCTTCTTGCAACTAAAATTTAAAATCTGGTCCGCAATATTACACCTATGGTTTGTATATTTTTTTGCAAGAAGTATACTTGGCTAACACGTGCTCAATTTACGGACAGCTTATTGTAGCAGGTCCCAAAGCATGTGCATGAATAAAATAATATCACTAATCAAATCAGATTTGTAGCAGAGTAATTAATTTTATTTATCAATAGAAACAATAAATGACAAAATAAATTGCTGGCAAGACTCCTCAAAGTCATGGTAGTGCAACCAGCAAATCACATGTTTTCTAACTATAATGAATGTGCTTATAAGAATATTAGGCTAGAATTCTAGGTTAAAAGCAATAGTACTTTTGTTGAGAACAATAGAAAAATAAGAATACTGGCCAGCCTGGTTAGAATTTATTGTGTGTGTTGAAAAATATAAGCTAATGCCTCAACGGAATATCACAATATATTTTTACGTACGTGTAGTGGCCCACTACACACAAATTTTTTAAAGAGTTAATAATTACTAAGAACACTTGATCTTTTTCATGGACGGAAGCCGGTATGTAATTTATTCATCCTTGTCCCCAGGGATTTTCGCCGTCACCCATTATATTTCGAAAAGGCAAAAATGCTTGGGGACGAGGGTTGACATTTATTCAAAAACTTGAGTTATGAAAATCCAGCTCAATTAATATTCCGGACCAGAATTAGGTCTGGGAATTTTTTGAGTTCATGAAAGAGAAGTGTTTCTCACTTTAGAAGAGAAGTGCTTCGATCGGAAGAGAAGTTTTCCCATGAAAGAAGGGAAGTGTTTTGACTAAGAAGAAAAGTGCTTTTATTAAGAAGAGAAGTGAGTCATAGGGGCCATCGTACTTTTCGATGTATTGTTATCTTTCCACGCATAGCGTCTCCAGTTAAATTAAATGTTTCATTGTAAAAGTTTTTACTAGTAACATAGTTACAGTCGGAGGGAAGGAAGTTCCAGTAGTTAGGAAGAAATACTTATATTCTACTTCGCATACGAGTTGCATATAAAGAATGTGTTCTTTAGTTTGGAAATACACTAATGGTAGAACTGAACGACGCACATATACAAAATACCAGCAAAACCGTTGTAGCTATCTTAAATGAAGCTTAGTGTTCGACCTGATTTTATTTGGGAGAAAATTGGATAAATATTTCTTTCTCGTCTGTTGCTGTAATAAATTTCTCATCCAAAATAAGGAGCTTCTTGAGTCAGCTTTTCCTAAAATATAAGCTTAAATATAAGCTTAACAGCAACCTCGTTTCCCTTACCTAAAGTTAGGGTCATTCAGGCTATCTTGCCATGCCAATATTAGAAAGCAACACAGCATTACACAAAGATGGCTTAATACAGGGACAGTCCCCATGTTCTATCGATCTGTGATGCCAATTTTAAACACACATTTAAATTATGCAAAAAGTAGGAGACTATGACCTGGTCTGCCATTAGGCTAAAATTACATCCAGTATTAAGTTTCTATCGATATTGCATAATTCTTCATGCAATAACAAGTCTCTCTTTGTGCAACAAGCGTAAGCTAACAACATGTAAAAGCTTTATTGAAGAAATTTTCAATTACGACTTACTTCAACAAAATCTTGACCAAGATATCCAGAACAACTACCACTACCATAACTGATGGCAAACTCAGTTCCATTTTTAACGTATGTATGTGAGTAGTTTGCGTTATATCTGCTGTGGAAGACTAAAACGAGAGCAATATAAAAATCCGATGATGTGTTTGATAGATTTTCATATGTTGTTGGATAGGCCAAACATTTTCATTCGTCAAATTTTAAAAAATGCTTTCCATAATGGACAGCGTGACAACATCAATTTCCTTATTCTTACATATGCTATTTTACAATCAAATAATTTGATTTGAAATATTCACTCACGGCATGCAATGTCTGTAAAAGGACAGTGTGATGATGGCACCCACAGATTTGATGATCCAGTATCAAATACAACTTTGAAGCGTTGAGGGGGATATCCAATCGCGATTTGACCATAATATTGTGCCTGTGTAAATTAAGGTATAATAATTAACAATTCTTTTATGTTGTGGAGAAGATATAAGATTGGACAATCCACCTGTCACCCACTTATAACCTGAATTATGCTTCATCATGCAACGACTGAAGAGTTCAAAAGCAAAATGATTTGCTTTGGCTTACATTAATCAGTATTTTTCAAAACGTAAAAATAACTGCAGGATAAACATATAACAAGACTCAAAGAAAAAAAGGCTGGTCCCAAAATATATTAAAAGGCGGTCTGAGAGCAAATTTTTAAGCGCTAACTTCTTTTTTCTTAGCTTGATTCTTTACATGTGGAATAACCTTAGAGCAAGTAAGCTGCTTCTTAGCCCTCTCACGAGGCAGAATGAACTAACACGTTCCAGTTGTGATACATAATGTGGAGTAATGGCATATATATATAGAAATACGAACCAAAAAAGTGAACTTACATCGAAAAAGTTTTGAAGCTGCTCTTGGCCACCACGATTGACAGCGTTTCCTTTTGAAGTGATATACTCAGGTGCATTTTGTTCTTTTGAAGTCTGTCTTAATGTTTTGTCAAGTTTATGCAACTTGATTCTACGAAAATGTACATAGAGAAGTATTAGCTATAGGGTTAAAGGTAAACTATTGAGTAAAAGTCACAAAGAAAACTAAAAGCCCTTGTAGGATTTTTCAGATTCTCACATAACACTAATATTTTTTTCTGGACGAAAATAAAGGGAAAGCTATCCTACCTTATTTTTTATTTTTACTTTCTTTAAAAATTAAAAAAGTTTTAATTTTTGGGCAAATTTTTAACCTAAATTGTAAAAAATCAACATTTTGACGTTACAATCTTATTCCTCGTTGCATTTTTGTGAACTTAATTTAACTGGGATTAGCTTTTGGACCAAGTTTTGACTTAGAACAGTATTTCGATGTTAAAAATCAAAATTGTGTACTGTTATTACAAGCAGCTGTATAGAAATGAATTTTAAAAGGAAGTTTTTCAAACACAAAGAGTTATATTCACTGCAAAACAAAAGGAAAAAATTTTGCAGGAAAATTTTTTTGCGGAGAATATTTTTATATTTAAAAAGGTAAGTAATTTTCTTGATCCAACTTTAACAGAATTTACTATGATAATCTTCAAAATAGGCTTACCTATGTAGATTCCCACTAACTAAAGAGATTAAAACGAGCAGCAGTATCCAGCTAGACTTCATTATGAATTCTACCAACTTTTCAGTAGCTCCTATATCTTCAGCTCTTTTCTTTTTAGAATGTCAACAGGAGTGAAGAAACATTTGTAAGCCTTCTTGTATTTTACATTTCAACGTGCCACACCTTGAATTTTTTATTAATTAACGCATCTCTTTGTTACCACGATCATCAACTTATTTTCAAGTCCTAATTGCTTCATTAATTAAACACTCACTATCACTAGAAGTGAATGTTCAAGGCACAGTGCGAAGGGAGGGGCGCCTTGAATTTTTAATTAAATTACGCATTTTTTTGTTACACGATCAATTTAGTTTCCAGTCCTAATTGTTTCATTAATTAATTATCAACTTAATTTCCAGTCCTAATTGCTGTATTAATTAATCATCAACTTAATTTCCAGGCTTTGTTGCTTCATTAATTAAGCAATATTTAAGGGTGGGGGGACAACTTATAATTCAGGAACTCTTCATAGGTGTCTAATATTTCGTTGCGTTATTCGGGTTTGGACATCTTAAAAAAATTCAAAGAGAATAGATTATTGGTAATTAGCATCATGTGCGTAATTTACCCTTATTTGGTGAACATAAACTATTAAACGAAATCAGGCGCGCCAGTCATCAAACACCAAAACTGTCATAGTGAGAGAATTTTTAACAAAACATTTAAAACACCTGTTTTTTTTTGTTAATAGAACTATCGCTGGTGTATTGAGATGCATTAAAGTTTTCTCCATCATTGTAGCTTGTAGCTTGCATCGATAAGCACTTGGGCATGCGCATTATTAGCCTTTTGTACCGGTACCACTGTTGCATATTATTTTGCCGATTTTTAAATTCAATATATATGAAATTAAATGGTAATAAAGAGAACACGAAAACTTCATTAGACTCTGCGGTCATCTTTGTTCTAACGTTTATGTGAGCATGGCAGAGGAAAAGGATAGTCGAGAAGAAAAGAACAAAGCAGAAGACAGTGTTGAAATAAGAATAGGGAAATATAATCATTGAATTGACTTCATTGTCCTTTTGCTGGAATTTTTTTTTTAAAAAAAACATTGAAAATTTAAACTTTTGTGCTCATTTTCGTTCTGGCTGTTATTCGGCAAAAAGTGACTGAATTATGTTCAAGTGACTATTTTTTTTAATCTTTTGCCGACTTTTTTTGCCGACATTTTTTCACGCAAAACACGCTAATAACTATAGTTAACTTGTTAAAAGGATTTTATTATTTTTTCAATATTACAATAAATTTTAGACTGCTGCATCGCTTTTCCTTCACCTTTGCAAAGTGGCCATAGCAGTTGGGAAATTATTTTCGCAAAAACTAATTTTCGCGAAATTAAAAAAATCGCGAAATTCGCGAAAAACTTATTATATGTAGGATAGTGGCTGGCGGAATGCCTCTCAAAAATTTTATGAAGGTCCTGTGCATTTAAAGCTACGGAAGGCGTGCAAGCACAACAGCCTCTCAACTAGACAACTGCCTAAGATATCAATCCTATTCTCATACTGAACGTTGAGCAGAATGGATAGATTTACCCTTTTATATTCTCTGGCATGACTCGGCCGGGTTTGAACCTAAGACCTTCCGCACTGGAGGCGAACGCTCTACCACAAAACCAACAGTCGGTAATATCGATACTTGTTTAATAGGTTCATTAGTATACAACGATAGATAAAGAGCAGTATTACTGAATGCATTTCCTCTTTACTTATAAAAAATAGTAAACGAATGTGAATTGAAGAAGCCACCAAGAGGCTTCTGCAGCAGTAAAAGTTATAAAAGATGAAAAGAAAATTTCGACTCTGCTGGAACTACATCCAACTATTTGTGTACGGTTTGACAGCATTCGTTGGAGCGCTGTATTTGTGGTTACCTAAAGCCAATCAAACGAGCATACAAGCTACTATAAAGACTTTATGGCTACCATTTTTATCAGCTGTTCTACTTATGGTAAATCCTATCCTCGGTGAATGTGCTGAACGTACAAATAGGAAAGATTACTTAATTTTGGACCTCGCTAATTTTGCTACCTACTGCAAAACTGTAATCTCAGTGTGTGAAAAATATTTTTTACGACTTGGAGGTCAATATATATTTTAATAAAATCTTACCTTTTACTCAACGTTGCATTGTTTATCTGCTCAATCTGCTGTTTCCAACTTTTAACTGCTTCATCATGATCTGCAGCAAGTACTCTGTGGTTTTTTTTGTTAGCGCGTTTGTGCAGCAATCTGTGATACCAAGCGCATTAAACCACTTGTTCAATGTGTTTTTGTTTTGTTATTACACCAGCTGCAATCAATAATGTGTCGTTTCTATGATCTATAACACATGCCCTACTCCTGCAATATCTTGCCTTCAATAAAATTCCAAAGCATGCAGTCCGATGACCAATGCTTTTTCTAAAAAACGCCTTGCACATATCTTAGTACTACCCAAAGAATTTTTTCTTTACTTCTGTTGCACTAGTAGCACCTCTGATAGTAGATGACAGGATGAGACAAAAGACATTTTTTTTCAAAAATGCGGTATTTCTGAAATTTTCGTATCGCGTTCCACAATAGCCATCTCTTGATTATACATATGTTTTATCTGCTACATAGTCAGCGTGGTTTAAGAATCACTCTTATATAAGATGAGGTGGAAAAATAATTAACGTAAAGATTGGAGTAGAAGCAAGATTTGTCGAAATATATAAAAACAACGTATTGCATGTTCATCATTTTCTCCTTTTTTTCTTTCACTTCTCCAAGCTTTCCATTGCAATATAAAACTTTCTGCTTTTTCTAAAACAGTTATCCCTCTGTTTTGTTTTCATCTCCAGGTTCTTGTTCTTGCATGAAAAAGTGGATGCTCCCCCCCTAAAGAATATATGGATTATTTCTGTATTTTTGCTTGAGAAAAAGAATTCATATATTATAAAGGTTTATTTGTAAATTTAATCGAACAGAAAAGCTAAAAAATTATCTTACAATTCTTTCCCATTTCCTTATGTCACCAATTCGTTTAGCTACTTCTTCGTAGTAAGGTTAAGTTCATTCAGATCGTTTCTGAATGAGGTCACCTTGTGGGCGTTTGTAATTTTCAAGGGCGTACTTCATATGCTCTTCTCCGCTTCTTCTGCCATTCTGCACAATTTTCCAAACTATTTTAGTCGTTTTCTTTTGCACAATATACACGCTTTATCTTTCCAATTTCATCAATTTGTGCACTTATCCGTATTAATTTTGCACCACTTTGAATCTAAAGTATAGTTCCTTATAAGTTTTCGTTAAAATTGGTCTGTTTTTTTTTTCACTAATAGATTTTTTCAGAGTCCAAATTGCACAATTGTATTAAAATATGGTTGTCGGGATCTTGCGTCGAGTCACGACAATAATTACTCACAAATGGTTCTATATACTCTTCTTCTTATATATACGACTTAATAAAGCTCACTTTTTACAACGCACGTAAAATCACTTCTTCCTATTAGAAGGCGGCCTCGATCTGTTAACGTCACCATTAGCTCGTGACAACTGCACAGCAGCCGAGCTCACACAACAGATCACGTGATCAACGAATAACTCGCGACAATGGATTGTGTTCGTTTAAATGCATGTATGCAGCTGGCGATTGGCAAGTAGTTTGATGGATAGGCTGTTGTTTAAAGAAAATATCTGTTATACGTAGGTTGAGTAGAAAACAGAATTTCTTCTCTCGTTAATTTTCTTTTAATTTTAAATTATTTCCGTTTTAAGTTGAGGTCATTCTTGTCTGTTCTGGTTTCATTGGAGTGTTGTCGCACTGATGATATTATAAGTGATTTTGTTGCTTATGGTTGATGGAATACAAATTCCGTATGACATTGGTGTGAAAGTTACATTACAGTTTAGTGATTCGATAATTTCTGTTCCATTTCATGACTTTGAAGCGTGACCTGGGTCGTAAAGATGTAGTCTTTCCAGTTGCAGATCTCAATGTATGAAATGCAATGCCCACTGTTTTTGTTTCTTAAACCATCATCGCCGTATCGAATGATCCGTTAAACTTAATTTCTTCAAGTCACTGTTTATACCTTAACACTTAAAAATTGCGAAATTCTTGTGTGTATAGCTACCTCATATTTGTCGTTTCTTAGCTTTTATATTTTTGAAGCGATGTTCAAAAAATTCTTGTCGTCCGTGTTTTCTTAACGACAAGGCTCTTAGATTGTTCAATCTTTTTGTTTTCCCAAAAGATAATATTAACGATAACATCATTTCTAGTAATTTCGTCAAGATTTATTTTCGCACATTGACTTTTCCAGGAATTTTTGCGCAGACAAATTTTCGCGAAAATTAATCCTTGCAAAAATTAACCAACTTAAGGTAATCATCAGAGCTTTGATCAACACAGAGAACTGATCATCACTAATTTATACCCTCTATGTTTCAAATGACTTCCCTGTAACTTCTAGTGAACAAATCGCACTGATCATGGAATTGAACCACAAAAACCAGTGTCAGAACGTGGAATAACTGGCATTGCAGACTGCAATTAAAAATTTGATGTTTCCCTGTTGCACCTGCAACTGGTTCTGACATCAACTTACCGAAATACCTTGCTTATGTCAGTGGTGATAGGTTTGTTCAACTTTTTTCTGTTCAAACGCACGCACCAACGCAGATGTGCATTTGCACTTTCTTCATTATTTTGATGAACTTTGCGCAAGCAAGACAACATAATATCAACCTCGATCACAGGTCAATGAATGAGAACATCGCAAATGTCCAAACCAGTTCATAGATTCTCTAATGGTGGTCAGACAACGTCTTTAGTTTTATTGAAGATATTATTTTGGTTTGTCTGTTCAGTATTCATATTACTGTGGAAAGTTTATCATTTCTTGCAAAGAAAGTGTCATATCTTCATTACTGAATCGTGCCAACAGTGTAGTCAGTGACAAACAGGAGAGGAAAATAGAAATTCGACGTGTAAGAAATGCATTAATCGCAAATGGATACAGTCATAAGTCATCACGCAAGTAGAAAATAAAATGAAGAGAAGATTCAACTGAGACAACAAGGAAACATCAGAGGAGTTTATCGCATCAGCATTCCTACCCTTCATACCAGGTACCAGCGAGATCCTTCGTCGAGTTTTAAGGCAACACAGGATCAAATGCATTCTTTACTCTAAAAACACCCTAAGAAGCACTTTGTCTAAACCAAAAGACAAAATAAACCTGGAAGAACAAAGCAATGTTGTTCACGAAATCCCGTGCAAAGATTGTGATGCAGTGTATATAGGCGAAACAAAAAGAAAGTTTAAGCAACGAGTACTAGAACATATGCGCGCAGTGAGAAACGGAGATGCGAAGAAAAACGAAATTGCGGATCACAGCTGGAGCAGAAGTCATCAGTTTAATTGGGATGAGAAGAAAATCATTGACAGAAAATCCAGAACAACGGCCAGGAAGATTGATTAAAGAAACCATCAACAGTGTAGAACGTAACAAAC
This sequence comes from Hydractinia symbiolongicarpus, assembly GCF_029227915.1. Lineage (NCBI taxonomy): Eukaryota > Metazoa > Cnidaria > Hydrozoa > Anthoathecata > Hydractiniidae > Hydractinia > Hydractinia symbiolongicarpus. The sequence continues at coordinate 13,569,374 of NC_079884.1, forward strand.
ACATAAACAGCATCTCGTATCAACTTCCTGAGATTTGCTTACCAGCCCTACAGAAGAAGTAGATACCTACATCGAGGTCCGAAAATGTTAATTACCGTAATTAACTGTAATTATCAGCTCGTTTCTGATTGGTTAATTTTTATGAATTTCGATGCTCTGCAATTATATAAATACATGCGCAACATCATTTTACTTTGCCCGATGATGGGAGAAGGATCTCCCGAATCGTCGCCTACTAAACCATCATGTTCAAGAAATAATAAACTTTCCACAGGAACGTCTTTAGTCATTCTAAATTATCATGCTGAAATACATAAAGGTAAGTACTTAGGTCATTGATATGTTGGAGCCTGAATCAACAGACAAATACGTCAAATCTTTGGAGTTGTTCGTCGTTTTACTGTAAAACATATCAACAACGATAACAGATGTTGAAGGTAGGAAGTTGCAGTCAGGTCTTTTTTTTACGCGATCAGCCGAATTACTTTTACAGGGTAGGATGATTATTAAGTACTCGGTATTAAAATCACGCATTCACAGCTTGTCAAAGTACACATGTAATGTTAATGTTTAGGGTGGTGGAATTACAACTTCACTTTATTGAGTTATTTGATTTTTCCACGACTAGCAAATATTAAACGCTGTTCACACGTGCAAAAGTATTTGCTATTTGCGGTTTCGTCGACATTCGCAAAATGGCGTAAAAACTATCATTTTGTTTAAGACTGTACTACAATCTTGGACGAACCAGTCGATTTATTCCCTGGCTATTGACCAAGTTAAATATACGACGCTTAAAAAATAGTTATACGGTTAAAATACTATTCTATATAGAAGAATACAAAATACAAAATAATGACAAAAGAAAGTTATAAAAATAACAAATTAACATTTAAAGACAAAACAAAGAAAAATTCTAAATATAACTGAAAGCTTTGCAAAGTCACTAAGATCATTTGGATTGAGCAAAACCAAGTCGGCTATTACCAAGGTCGAAAACTGTGTAATATGGTCCAATGAAGACATCGCCCAAAATCCATAACGGACCACGTGGTGGTGGAACATCGAGTCCTAGGAAACCGCTGATGCATTCAGTCTGACCAAGTGTCGATATCTAAACGTTATAAAACGTGATTAAAGCTTCTCCAGTATTCGTACATATGCCACAAATAATATACAGTTCATAAGAGCAAAACAAAGTACACATGTTTTGGGTAATAAGGTTGCATGAAACATACCTTTAAAATATAGTCAGATCCCTTCAAAGTAAACTTCTTTCCAGCAATGTAAAAATCTAACTCTGGTAAGGTTGGAATCTTTGAGCAATCAATTGTGTATTCTCCACCAACAATAGGTGTAGCTCCAATCATATGATTAAGCTTTTCGATTTCAGTGGTTGGTCCTGCAATTAACGACGTTCCTGTGTCTGCAATGGCTTGACAACCATTTTGGCAAAACATTGGCTCTCCATTAGCTACAATTCTAAAAAAACACGAAATAAATCAATCATTTCCGGTTATCCAACGAGAGGCGAGTTTATACGTTATAAATTTTCTCGGGAACTTAATTTCGCGATTTTCGGAATCGAAAATTTAAATTGTTTTAGATTTCGCGAGAATAATTTCTTAAATAGAGTTGCAATAAAATTCGCGAGTTTGTTTTTACAAATTGATAATGGTCATTATTCTTATTCCTCTGTTGTTCTAAACAACAGATCTATTGTTTTTGACCGGAAATACAAGCTTTATAATCCATAAAAGAAAAGCGTGTAACACAAGTTTACTATTATAAGTTAGTAGTTGAAGACATTTCATCCAGCAGCAACATCAAAGTTTCTCAATTAGATTCATCGAAGAAATCGTGTCATTGACTTTTAAAAGAATTTCAGAGGCTGAGTAAGAAGTCACCAACTGATGACTCTCCCATTGTTCCAGCTGGCACAATATCAATAAAAGAAAGAATTGTTTTTGTTATTAAGACAAACATTGACGAATTTACCCAAACACATGACTTATATTTAAATTTTGCCCCCAAAAAGTTTTGAAAACGAATTTTGCAAATGACGGAATTGACAAAAATTCGCAAGAATATACTTTCGCGAATGACAAAAGTGGCTTTTAGAGCAGTTTGCGAAAAGCACGAAAAAAACGCATAACTTATTTCTCGAAAAAATGTATTTCATTAAGGTAACAACAATTAAAAAATAAAATAAAAAAATTATTACTTGTCCATTTTGAATTGCCAGTAGCCTTTTGTTGTGACAGGAGTGTATGTAAAGTCACCGACGTAATGGGCAGGATCAGTACCTCCTAAAAGAAGCTCGCCACCAGTAGTATCGTTCGCATTCCTATGGGATAAACATTTTTTTTAAAAAATCCAAGAGTCTTCTATTCAAAGATAATATAGTACTTTTGCAATAAACACAAATCAAATCAAATCATTAATTTGTTTACCTATCCAACCAAAATGAAAAGACGGGTTGATCAACAATTTTTTGTGACACCATGTTATAAAATGGAGGAACAACATTATCCACAGAGATTTCTTGGAAACCCATCCCGAGAAGCCCATCAAACTTAGCTGCAACAAATGCTATTCCAGGAACATTAGTTGCTTCACCAAATACTTGATTTTTAACGCTAACACCAGCAACCTAAAAAAATTGATAGAGCAAGGTGACTTTTGGCAAGTGAAATGTTTTTCTTGGCATGTGCGTAAACATAACAGGTAAATAGGATACAAGAATTTTTGGAAAACTAAAAAACACAGGGTTTCATGTTTTACTTGCTAATGCTTGCAAAATTCTGAGCAAAGGTAGCAACTTTAATGTTCAAACATTGGCCTTGTGCAAAAATAAGTACGAAAAAACAACACAACGAAAGTAGTTCTTTAGATAAGATCTTAAAAAGTATTTTTGAAATCGACTTACTGTAACGGTATCTTGACTAAGATATCCAGAACAACTACCACTGCCATATCTAATTGCAAATTTTGTTCCATTTTCCACATATGATGATGACTTGTCGGCATGGTATTTGCTATGCAATACTAAAACACAGCAACACAAGCTAAATTCGAAAGTATAGAGGTACTCCTAAGCAAAGTCTTACGCAATATCACACGACAACGAAGAGGAGAAGAAACGACGGTCAGTTTGCTATTCGCGTTACAAATGACATATTAAAACCATGTTTAACAGTAATCTGTCAAAACGATTCAAACTCTCTAAAAAAAATAATTTCCTTAGGCACTCAGAGGTTGTGTTATAGAGTATCTAGCGACTTGCAAATTGCATTTAAAATTATATTTAAATTGAATACTCTAATAAACAAACCCATAACAGTATTCCATGTATAAAAATTTCTAGTTACATATGCTATAATATTTATGAATGTAATTTGTTTACTACCACAACTACCACAATATTTCCTAAGATAGTGATGAAAAAAACATGATTCTAACATCATGTTTTTTTCATCACTTTTTAAATATAGTGCATAAATGATGTTAGAATCTATAATTCTAACATCATTTATGCACTATTTTATGTAAAACTTTTGTAAATACTATTATTTACTTACAGCATGCTATGTCTGTTAAGGGACAGTGTGATGATGGTACCCATAGATTTGATGAACCAGTATCAAATACAACTTTGAAGCTTTGAGGAGGAGTTCCAATTGCAATATCACCATAATATTGTGCCTGCATGGTATAATTAACAATTTACGCATCACAAATATGTTGTTTGTATACAAGATTATAAAGGAATTATTTTGTATCGTTAGCTAATCAATTTTGCTGTTTCAAACAGTGTTATACATTATACATTTTGTAAAAAAACAATTTTTTATTAAAAGCAAAAGTTTTCAAAAACAGGTTCTCCAAACTTGACCTGCGATTGTGAAACCCTTGACTGTTTATGTTTGGCACTATGGGATAATCAATTCTCTAAACATGCAGAGCACTCTTACTGTATTTATGGAATCTGTTCTGGAAGGGTTAATTTTGCAAAGTATATGATGAATGATGATGAATGATGATACATTGTAACTATGTTTATTGGCATCCCCAGTAGTTGAGGTGATATCTATTGGTGAAATTTAAAATTTGGACCCAGCAGTATTTAGGCCAGCTTTCAATGACTTAACACATTTCTCTGGACACTAAGCTAATAGTGAGACAATTTTGGAATTAATATTTCTCTCACTATAGGATGCATCCCTGTTAGTGATTCAAGCCCACCAGGACAAGCCTTTACTTTTACCAATCAGGCCCATGTACCAGGCTATTTGTTATGGCATTATAGCCCCTGCAATATATATATTTTGACAAATCAAAAAATATATAAGAAACTTACGTCTAAATAGTTATGAAGTGGCTCTGGGGCACCGTTTACAGCATTTTCTTTTTCTGTAATATATTTAAGTGCATCTTGTTCCTTTAAAGTTTGGCGAACTGTTTTGTCCAGTTTGTGAAGTTTAATTCTAAAAAATAATAATAATACATTAGCTCTAGTGACATACATCAACTGAAATCACAATCTGATGGAAAACCAGATAAAATTTCTTACCAAAACAAATAATTTAGGGACAGAATTTTTTTATTTTGGGGGACGTGTTTTAGAGAGAGTAAAGGTTAAAAAACCAGAGGGATTTTGAGACACAAAAAATTCTGCATCAGTGTGAAAGATGGATTGTGGCAATGCACTAATGTTGTATATATCTTGGTACATTACTGGAGAACTTACAAGAACTGTCTGGACTAAACATGCCTTGTGACAGGAGGAAATTGGTATCACATACAAACTTAATTTAAATTTTTTTTGTGTAGAGTTCTTAGAAAGGGCATATTTTATAAGATTTTCTAGAAAGACATGGTAATAAAGTGAAGCCTTTTTACTTTGCGGGTTGTCTTTTTGTAGTCAGATTATTTAAAAGCACTATTCTGTACTATAGGAATAATTCAGGCAAGGGTGACAAAGAACAGGATTTATCACAAAAAACCCAGAAATTTATCATTTCAAAAATACAACAATGCTTTGTCCATGGATTGTTGTTTTAGTATAAACAGATGCACGGAACATCTAACTTCATGGTTCAACTCCATTGCAGAGCTTTTTGTTCTACCTTGGTTTAAGATGTTAAAAATATTCGATTAACTGGGCGCTTAAATCAAATTTTTCAATATAGACTGTTTATGTTTATACAGACCTTGAGATTTTGCAGAAACAATTGTTTCATTTCTGTGACGTTTTCATGAAGCAATACGGAAAGTAATGATAATTATTTTCTCGTTAAAATTTTATTTTAAATTAAAGAAATCTTACTCAACCTTATTCCTATCTTCGATGTATTTACGAAACAGGAATTTTCAATGATAGTTTCACATTTCTGTGTAATGAGGATGGTTTTTACCTTGAGTGCATGAAAAATACCTCGGATAGTTGTGTCAGAAAAGCCAGGACTATTTTGAACATGGATTATATTTCAAAATTTACACTATCAAGCTTTTTGTGTTTTTATTTGAAGAATAACTGTTGTGGCTCATTAACCATTGATCTATGCATAATGTGCTGTTGTCGCTTGTGATATGGTGTTTTTAATTAACAATTTACACATTGACGTAATCACATTTTTTAAATTGATGCAGTTCAGCAGAATAACTGGGTTTTTTTATAAATCAATAAGAGTGGCAACATTGCTTTATGAAAATTATTTTTACTATTTTTTAGGTGTATAATACGACTGGTATTATATTTTTGTTATATTTTAGAGTGCCATTTGATCAGCAGGCAACTATCATTTTGCAATAGTCCAAATTTTTAATATCATTGAAGAATATTTATCCTTTCAGAAAAGGGGTAAAAGGAGGGACTTTGTAAATACTTACAGCTTGTCACTCTATCGTTTGGAATGGTACCACATTTAATTAAGGGACAAAAACGGAGTTTTTACATTCAAATTCTCAACCAAAACTACACAATATGTAGAGGGTTCTGATAAGCTATAAAAGGCCACATATAAAAGGGCAAATTACGACAACTTTTTAAATTAAATTGGCGGTTGTCCTCCGAAATCCTTGTAACATACGATGTGGAGGACAGATGGAAGTACGTGCTTGAAGAGAAGGGAGGTAATAAAGTGTATATTAAGTTATTTATCAAATAAATCTTATCAAAAGCCATTAAAAATAGTTCTTTTGAGAACTTTGCTACCACATAGTAAGTTTATTTTAATTTTTATAGTTTTTTTTAATCATTAGTGTCTGTTTTTTTGTGTTTCTTTCAGGCATTGTTCGGTCAATGGAGGCTTTTTTGAAGAATACTTGAATTTTTTCAAAATCCTGAACTCGCCCTAAAATATCACACTTTTTACGGCATATGCAGCTTATCGGCACACTTGTACAATATGTCAACTTTGAAGTAAGAAAACAAGGATTCTATAGAAAATTCACCCCTGTTTATAAAGATCTAACTGCGTAAACACATGTTTTTGCTCAAATCATAATGGCTACCCTAAAACATATGGATCTTTAATTGGTTTAAAAGTATCACTGACATTTGTCTCTTGTTGTTTTAAGTTGTCTCTCGAGCTATTAAAGGTATATTTTCTAACATGGAATTAGGGAAAAAATGCTAAGTATAAGGTTAAACATCCTACCTGTGGACTTCTGCTGAAACAAAAGCAATTACAAATAAACTCAAGATGAATGCAGGGTTCATGATGTAATCCTCCTTTCTTCTTGTAGTTCCTAGAAGTAATCAGAAAGAAAGGAAACTTTGTTTACACGAAGTTTCACTTAAACAAAATCTTTAAAACATGGGCAGGGCTGGCCGTCAAGACTAGTAAAAGATGTATATGATTTTGATTTAATTTGATACTTTTTGTGTGAAAGACGACTTTCGTTTGTTTAGTTTCAGTGGCTTATGAAGAAATCTGATTGGTTAAAATTTCAGCATTAAAATTGTTGCTTAATTTCACGTGATGGTCATGCTCATTTTTACCCACGGTACCGAAAAACAAACAAAATATGGTGTCTCTTGTTGTGCCAGAGATTAACCTGCCTTGATGTGGAGATGGATAACAAACCTGTTTTGTCCATTGTTAGGATTCTTCCAGACACTTTATTGCCCGTTAAGAGCTCTACAAGACTCAAAGTAAGTGTCTTTAAACGCATAGTTCTCCCTACCCTGGCTTCTTATAAAAATTTCTAAAAGGACGTAATAAAAACACCTTTTTAACCTCTAACCACCCCAGTCCATATATTTACGTATAGCTAGATAATTATCTAACAAATGGCTCTTGGCAGATGCGCCAAAAATACTTGCTACAAAACTATGTGGTTGTAACTATGGCTAGACTCTTTGACTTAGAGAAGTTGGGTTTCATTTGTAAGCTTTTATAGCAGACTTTTTTATTTTTTTAGGCAGGTTTTACAGATATCTGGTGTTAGTCATTTAAAGCTCTAAAAATAAGGTTGTTTGGTTAGTCGGAAAATAAAAACTTGACCACTCAACATTAAAGTCTGTTAGCTATACTTTAGTACCTCACTCTCATTTTTCATGTCAACATAAGAGTCTCCTGTTTCAATTCTCATTTTATTTAAGAGATATTACTATATATATAAAAGTTTTGCTTATCAACAAATCCTGAACCTAAGGAAATAGTGCATATTCAGGATTTTATAACTTGAAAAATATTAAGCATCTCTGAAATTTTTATATTGAAAGAACTCCACTGGCATACTTTAAAATACGGAAAATAAGCTTTACCTCTTTATTAATGTTCTACTTATAGAACTTGAAAGTTTTGCTGAGTATGTGAAATTAAAACTTCGTATACATTCGATGCTGAGATTAATTGCTATTATAAATGATAATTTTAGAAACTATAAATATTAAAATTCAAATAAGTTTAAAATATGAAACTGAATTGTTAAAAACCCATGCATGCCTTGCGAAAACTATTAAACACCAACACTATAGCACTGCAGAATACTGAATATAGCTCTTGTACTCTGTGCGGGAGACCAGGGTTTAGAAAAAAATGAAACAGACTATTCAAAATCATTGGACAGTAAAGGAAGAGATGTCCTTTAACTTTTTTGGAAAGTTAAAAGTTTCTTTTTAAGCAGAACATGCTTTTGGACAACTTTCATTTTTCAACCTTTATTTATTCTGCGTACATCAACAAAAGAAGATCAAACAGTAGAACAAACCAACATAAAATTTTCAGTAGTGTAATTTTTTCTTGTTTTTTTTCCTGTTAAGTTACCAAAATTGTTTCCTATTTTAATACTAGTCGATAAGGCTGTGGTAAAATCCACTTAGGCAGAAGGACAATGGAAAAATAGGTTGTTTTAGATTTTTTGCTGTTGTCAGCAGTGCAATTACAAAAAATTTTGGCGAAATTTAGTTTATTCGTTGCCTGTACTGTGCAGAGGTTTAAACACTGACCAAGAAAATGTATATGATCATGTCTTTTTGATAAGTGGTTAATGAGATATAAGGGTTTTAAAATTTTGCTGACGTCAGCGATGGCCAGTCAAACCCCCCAAAATTTTTTTTTAGAAATTTGTATATCTGCTGCCTTCATTGTATAGGTCTTGAAATCAATGATGAATGAATGATCAAGAAAATGTATAGGATCACGTATTTTTGACAAACGGTTTCAGAGATATTAGGGTCAACCCATCCATGCCGAAACGGATTCGGGGACCTAGGTTTAGGAATCTTACCCAAATTGGTCCCAGGCGGTCCCTAGTTACCTACGCAGGAGATGATGTCAGTTATTTCCACCCTTTTCCAAGTTATTTAGCCTTAAATTTAAAAGTGCAATGCAATAGCTTCACTAATCTTAATATATACTTTCCATTGATGTCAATATTGCTTTAACGTTAAAGTTTGGTAATTTACAGAACAAATTTATAGACAATGTTTTATAGACTTTATCAAAGAAATTTTATCCACTTTGCAAAAGTGACAGACAGACAGAACTAGCGTATTGTTATATAGATAATCACTTTCCACTATGAATGATATTTCCAGTTAACAAAAATTGTAGAATTTAGTGCTTCACCAGTGTTGATGTTATCATAGTTGTGCATTTGTAATAGCAAGAGTTCGTGCATTTTCTTTGATTTATTGTTTAGTAATTTTCAGTTTTCAACAATGTTGTTCGTTGAAATACTTTCAAGGAAATATTTTATTAAACTAAAAGAAAAGATTTAGGTCTTCTGACATTGAAATTTTATTTTACATATATAAAAAATTACGAAACGTAGACATATAATTTTTTTAGTTTAATGCATTGATGGATTAACTCTTTAAGTTTAATCACATTTTTTAATTATCACTTTTTGCTTTGTTGTTTTGAATTGGTGTGTGTATGTATGTGTGTGTGTGTGTGTGTGTGTTTATGGAAGACTTGTAAATTTTTGTTGACAGCAAACTTGAAAAAGCAAACTTCAAATTGTGATATCCCTTAATTCAATAATTGTATGATGAGCATTTGTTCTCTGTTATTGGGGACAACAATGCAACAATATAATATCTGTACTACTTTTTAGTATCACTGCATAACTGCATCTCACAACTTCATTTGTTTGGGTGCCTCTACTGGCAGTGTGTACATATTTGATCGACACTCTGGTTGTCTTATCAAATTCATCAGCAATAAGGTGAGGATGTACTTTATTTATTATAAAATTGGTTAAATGACCCATGGAAAAGTCCACTTGATTAGGTCAGCAAACAGTGATATAGTTCGAAAATAAATGATCCATCCACATGTAATCCCTACATTTGGTAGAGCTTAAAACGCTAGGAACAATTTATATATGAACTGTTACATAGATATTATGGTTTAAAAAGTTTCAATGATGTCATCAACCTGTCTGTTCCTAAACAGATTGGTTGACCCAGCTTCAGGAAATTGGTCTTAATTTGGTTCTAGGTATTCTCTAGCTAGTTATGCCTGAGTTCATATCATTTATTTTCAACCATTTCTAAGTTATAAGTGCAATGCAATGGTGTTACTTATTTTTGATACTATTGGAGTCAATCTTTGTGATGACGTAATGTTTACATAACCAATTAACATATTATACTAATCTTCAGATATTGTGCATTTCTTAGGAGAAAGAAAAAAATCCCCGTCTGGTTCTGTATTTTCACTCACAGACACTCATACAATTATTTTTCTATTATTTAAAACGTGACTTTTTTAGGCGAATCCAATTGTGTTATTAAAATTCTCATACGATGAAAGCTTACTTGTAGCTGCTGATAGGTAATCAATAAACGCTTGCTTTTAACTTTTATTGGGAATTGTGTCTTGATACTTAAAGCTTAAGCATCAAAAACAAACATTAGATCAACTTGAAAATTCATTTGCATAATATTTAGACTGGGTGAAACTCTGTATTATGTATATATTTTTTTTTGTTTTGATTTTGCAGCCTTGGTCTAATTACTTGTTGGGAGGTGTCTGCAAACCAGGATTTCAAGGTTTGAAGTTTGCTTAATTATATATTTAAAAATTAATTGTATGAAGCATTCATATTATAATTATAAAATGAGGCTTTATACTTTTATTGATTACTTTTATTGATTTTATTGATTAATAAAGTTAAATTTATAGTAGCCAAACAATGTTTGTCTGGTTAAATGCATATTTGTGAATTTTTTGATGATGTAAGCAATTAATTTTAAAATTTTGGTGCTAGGTTGTGAAAGAAATTGAAGAATTCCATGGCACTGTTACAGCTATGTGTTGGAGTGACACAACACATCGTTTGTTTGTCGGCAGTGACAGTGGGCTAGTTATGGCATTTTCAATTAAGTTTTGTGTAAGTTTAAAAAACCTTTCATTCTTTTTTTTGCGTTTTTTTGTTTGTTTATCTTTTATCTTGTTTATTTTCTCTTGTGCACTTTCTTTTAAACCTTCTAGGGATTTTCAAAATTAAGTGTTGAGACTATTCGGAAATCTGGTGATCCTATTATCCAAATGGTGAGCTGTAGTCATTTTTCTTTAACATCAGTCAGGTTGATAGAATCGTTATTAATAACTACAATTAAATTTATTTTTATGATAGGATTTTTGCAAAGGAAGGTTGATATTATCTTCCACAACAAAAGCTCTGTTATGTTACACTGACCGGTAATATTCATTCTCGTTATTCTTAACTGTAAGTAAGGAGATAAAAGTTTGACATCCCTGGGGTCATCTAACATTAGAAAGGGAGGGATAAACTTTCAGACATTACGTACAACAAAAAAAAATGAAAACGATGTTCAATCTTAATATAAGGAGATAAAATGACTTTTGGTATTAGATAAGCTTCACAGCTATTTGGATGGCTTTTAAAATTACCTGAAAACACAGCATGTACAATGTGTCAATATGGAGATTTATACTAGCAACTGAATATGCTACAACTGCACCACCATCACTGTACTAATCCTACATAGGTTTTTTTTTACACTTCATTTTATTTAACATTCTTTTTAGCTCACAGTTTCATCAAATTGGCACTAGACCAAGGTAAGTAAAAGCTGTTGAAAATTTTTGCATAACATTGCTATATTCTAAAATTCTGTAACGTAGTTAAATTGTAATGGCTAAACATGCAAGTAAGCGTGAGTTAAATTCAAATAATTGTATAGCAATGCATGAATTCACACACCTGTCTTAAAAATGAAATGCTACTATATCTTTTTGCCCAAACAAATAAAATTGATTAACTGTGTGTGTCACAGCCAAAGTTGATTATATTTTCTACAATTTTCTTTAAAACTACCTATAAAAATCCTTTGCTTATGTTTTTATTGGTTAGAACAAATCGTGTGATAAAGCTATTTATTAAATGGGAATTCTAACGTAACATAATTTAAACTTACCAGGACGGGTTATAAAAACAGAGGAAATGTAATTGGTTTGTCATAAATTAAAGTACAGTCTCTGTCACGGGCTATTAAACATCGTTATTGTTGTTGTCTATTTTGTTTAAAATATTTTATTTGCAGTCTTTTTTGTGATAAGCATGATAAACTTTAAATAGTTTTTTTAATCAGATACTTCTGCGGGTGTAAATAACTCGTATATTTTACCAAACAAATAAATTCTCATTAGTATTGCCACATAATTAGTTTTTTACCAAGATTGACCTTGGGTGTCACAAGGAGAGTTTGTTTGTATGATTTAAGTAAATGGCCAATTCATGAAACTCTTAAAAGTTTTGAGGCTAAGGTAATAACTTTTTTTTAGAGATGGTGTTTATGGTGCATGTTTTCTCAGTAAAACAACTCAAAATCAACCTCTTATTTATTCTGCAAGACCTGGAAGCAGATTGTGGGAGGTAATTATGTAGGCTAATACTGACCACATGTTTTTTCATGAGGAAGTGTTGTATTGGAATAACCATATTTGAAAATCTTAATTTTGATATATTCACTGTCTAGGTGGACTTTGATGGAAAAGTATTAGCTACCCATCAGTTTAAAGAGCTATTGGCCATTTCTCCAACTCCTCTTATTACTAGCAGGTATACAAAAAACATCAAGGCTTCTATTTACATATCTACATATCCGCTTTACGTATCTATCGAATCATCTTTACATATCTATTGAATATTTTTTAGGTTTGCCGATTTGCCAGAGAGTGATTTAACAACTGTTCCTCAAGCACAAAGCTTTAACTTTCAGTTTCTACATCCTCTGATGTAAGCATTATTAAAAGTTGTAATTAACATCGTGTCAAAACTACCCAAGACTTTCATTGATAATTATTACATTCAGGGAACGCTATATATTGACTTGGTCTCCTCGTGGCATTTATATTTTTGAACCACAAGTTGGTGATGTACTTTGCTGGAATGATCAAATAAAAGGTAAGGAAACTGAAACCTAAGACAAAGTACCAATAAATTAAAAAAGGTTCAAAAATAGGTTCAACATTTTTTTTTTAGACGTCAGTAGCCTTTGCTGCCAAGAAGATAGTATTTTCGTGTTGCATACAAACAATTCTGTAACAGAGATAAAGTTACTAACTATTAAAAATTGTTTACTTGCGCTTTTTAAGCTTGAGGAATGGAAGAAACTCGCAGAGGTATAGTATTAAAATGTATTCCTGTCGTGAAAAAGTAATATTTCTCTGTTTATTATTTTCACCTTTGTTATTGCATAGGTAGCATGCAGCAATCAAGACGAAATTGTAGACAACGTTGAATCATTTTTGTCAATTGATTTTCATGAAGTTTTGTTTAATATAAAAGAAAGCAGCTCCGATCCAGGGGTATGTTATATTTTATTTTTCAATACCAATTATATAATTCAATGCAGTAATTAAATGCATCAATGCAATAGGAATTGATTATTAAAACTGAGCAGTTTATCGGGGAGCTTGAGCGAAGACATGCAGAAGTACGTACTGCTGTGCAAGAGCAGTTAAATCAAGCCCTTCAGGAAACTGCCATCCTACCGGACAGCTTGGATGATAATGATGATATACGCTCTAATCTAAGTGAAGGAATTAGTGAAGGAAGCAGTAAAATGAGTTTAACAAAGTTGGCAGAAGTGAATCTGGAGAATCTAGTGCAGAAAGCAACCAACGCTGTCGTCAATAAAGTTATCGGTGCAAGTATGCTATAAAGATAATTAGTTTTTTTGTCTTAACATTACTTTTTCCTAATAAATTAAGAACTTGGTAGCCATGGTTGTTAGTGTGGTTATTTACATATAAGCGTCCTTTATTTATTATGTGTTTTAAAAATGTATATTTTGTTAATCATTTCTTAAGAATTTATGAAAAAAGCACTTCGTGATGCTCTACATTCAGAAGGTGTTGTATTAGATGATCAATCGCTGAGTCAAGGGAATTTAAAATCACATCAAAGAACTTTAGTCAAAACGCAAAGTGTACCCAACTCACCAAAATCACAACATAGCGGATTACAACGTGCAGACTCTGGAAAAGAAGTTAATGCATATTCCGACATTTCACAACAGAAGAAAATGTTTTCAAAGAACAAGTCAAATTCTGTACCATCATTGAGTGGGACTGTTTCTGTAAATTCAGTCAAAAACATGCTTAGTCATGCTTCTCCAGAAGAAATTGTTGTTCAAAGAGGAAGGTATGTAGAGTAGTAAAGATGCCTTAACAAGATTACTTTTTTAACTTTGTTTTTTGTAAATTTTCATTTTTTCCAGATTAAAAAGGACTACTAGAAGAAAAAAGAAAGCTAAAGTTGTTCAACTAGGTTTTAATTATAACATTTTTTCTTATTTTACATTGTATTTTCATGGTCATCATGATTTACTTTGGCAAGATAAACATAACATTAGTAACTCAGCAATGTAAACAAAGCTTTAATGAAAATTAAAACTTTGTTTAGACTCCCCCACTAAATTTGAAGTATCTTCAGCAAGATTGTCTGAGACTGATGGATCTACAGGTGATTTTTATGATTCTTGTAATTTTTTTATGACCTTAATACATTGGTATGCATTATCACATGTTCAGATCACTTCAGTGCACAACTAAATAATTTGTATATTTGTATAGTTACTTGCTGTTTCACTTTGCATCTCTAACACAACTAATAGAAATTAAAGTCTTCTTAATCTAGTGTAAGAATATAGTAATTGCAAAATCATGTTTTGTCAAATAACAGTAGCAGCATAGAACGTATTTTTTTTATTTAAAATGTGTATATCACGCCTAATGAGCAGGCTCTCTTCAAAAAATTTATTGCTGTGAGCCAAAATAGTGAAATCATTGAACGTCGATTTTCAGTTAGTAGTAATCACTGTTAGTGCAACAACGCCAAAAAACAAAGAAAATTGGTGTTATTTAGCTTCTTGCAGATGTAAAAAAAAATCATTTCTTTTAGCTCCCAAAGCACTTGTGCAAAATGAGAGATCTGAATTTGCAGTGTTACCAGTGGTATTTATTTAACAAATAAATTTTAATTACCCATTCTGTTTTATGTTCTACTATTTTATATTTTGACTTATTTTGCTTAAAAATATTCTAGGATTCTAATATTGTTTCCGCTGGCCAGTCATTTAAAAACAGTGAAGTTGATGTTGGTGGTGATTTACAAGATTCTGCTAGCATGAATAAGGAGAAAACATTTACCTTGCAGCTACCAAGTAATTCTGCTCAAATTATTAATCAACTTGTCAGCATTACAGCTGCAACCAGGTAATCACAAAAACCTTTTATCTTATGTTCAAAGTTTATTGTATAGCAATTTAAAGAGACTGTGGTTCAATTTGTAACTCATGAATTATAAGGCAACGTTTGTGATCGAAAATACCGACTTAGAATTCATGCTTCTAAGTCATGATACAAAGGAAATATTTTGAACCTTAATCAAGCAACTTATTTTTGGATGATCATATCTTTGTCAGTGTGTAAACATGAATTTAAAGCATTGGTACCTCCTAAAATGGAATGTTAAGAGGTTTAAATGTCACTACACGTTACCTAGGGAAAGCCATGTGTAACACTTACAAAGAAGATTTTATTTATCTCATTTGCTAAATGGGACACCTTATAATTTATGAGTCATGAGTAATCATTTTGCTTTGCTCACTCTATTTAAACTGGTTTAAATGAAATGAAATTTTTGTTCAGGAATAAATTTCGAGACCCTGGTATTCTATACAACTCCAAATCTATTCATGACATTCTAGAATCGTGGTCATCACAGTTATCTAGTGTTACTAATCAATTTCAAGAAGAATGCTTTAAAAGTCTTGATAAATTTATCCAAGAGAATATGACCAGTTCCATATTGTCCCAACTGAAAATCGAAAGCAATAAATTACTATTTTCTCAACTGTCAGCTGCTTTTAGTGAAATATCAAATGTTGCCACCCTGTGCTTAGAAACAGGGATATTTCCTAACAAGTGTTCACATTTACAATCACATGAAATAGCTTTACTAAACTTTGAATTGACTTATAACCTGATTTCTAAAAGAGCACTACAAGATGTGAAAGATGTAGAATTAAGAAAAAATAAATTTGAAAGCGCTCATTCACCACCTGTTACGACTACTTTGGAAATAAAAAAACACTGTATAAATGAGGGGTTTGTAGAAGACAATATGTATCCAAGAGTTTCCACAGCTGAATATGAAATAAAGGAGTACAATGGAAGTTCACAGAACTTTGACATTAATAACCCACTGCAATCAACAGACAAATCGTTTTCACCAATGTTTAATACAGAAAAGTTTAATGCAGAGGCAGTTATGGAAGAAATTTATGATAAAGATATTAAGGATTTGTTATTTGATCGTCATAGTTTAAGCACAATTGCGTCTGAGGCAGAGACAATTTTAGCTATTAAAAGTGAAGATGATTTTAATGCAGTATGCTATGAGGTAAAAGATAATGAAACATTATGTGAAAATTTTAGTACTTTGCGTGGTTCTTGTTACGACTGCATAATCGATAAATGCAGAGCATGTTTTGTGTTAAGATATTTTTCTGTTTTGGACTTCTCAAGAATACGTACATTGTTGACACAAAAGGGTGGCTGTAGGTGGCGCACTTGGGCTGCATGTATGGTGCATCTTATAGGTAAAAAGATTTATCATCAAATTTTTTAGTTTGTATGTTGTTTATGTTGTATGCACACGTTTTTATTCATTTATTTGTTAATATCTAGACACGCATGAGCGACATAGTAAGTTGTATCAAGCTATCCAGACAAAAGACACATCAGCTATTACTATTGAAATACAACAAACAAATGAAGTTGAAATACTGTTCGCAAATATGCAAAGGTTTGCCTTGTAGTTTTTATTGTTTACATTGTAGTATTGTTCTGCTCGTAAATTACAATTGAGGAAACTGAAGTGTTGTTATTTTTTTTAAGAATTGATTTTGTGAGGATTCGTAGGAAATAGATTCGTAGGAAAAAATTTACATGCATGTAAAATTTCATTTGTAAAAAAAATTGCGTTAATTAAAAATAATTTTTTTTAAACAAAGCAAAAGCTTAATAAAAAGAAAACTTGACTGTTGCAATTAAAAAACTAACTTTTTTGAGTGAATAGATTATTAAGACAAATTTTACATGTATGTAAAATTTAAAAAAAAAACTCTGTTGCATTTAAGATAAAAACAAAGAAATAAAAAACATCAGTGCTATGAAAGAATTTGTTGACCATGTTGACATTTTATGGTTTGTGTATAGCTTGTTTCTGTTCAAAAATTACCTTTGGGGAAACTGAACTGTTAATTTTTTCAGGAAATATATCCTTAAGGCAAAATTGACATGTGTGTAAAAAATAAGTCTAATGCGTTTAAGTGAAAAACATTTTGGTTAAAAAAAAACTGAAAGCTTTCCAACAACGAACCGTATTCAGTGGTAATCATAGCATTGATAATTGTTTTTTTCCAAAAAAAATTTTTAAATGTTTTCATAACTTTATCGCATTATGCAAATTGTTATATTAACATTACAGCTTAACTAGTGTTGAAAAACAGGTGCATGTTGGCAGAAAACAGTTTGATGTCACATAACATTGCAACATAGACCTTCAGTACCTTTACATAACTCGTAATCACTTTTAGATTGGTTGAAGTATCACCAGCATTGCTACATACTTGTATTAGTACCAACGGTAATTTAAATACATGGGAAGTCTGTTTTTTGTACCACACAGGTTTTATAAATCACACAAACAAAGTGGATTTTCTTCAGTACGCGCATGAACACATAACACAGTCGCCATCTAACGTTGATATGCTGTTACTACAATGTGTGTTAGAAACTGCTTTATCTGATCAATCTAATTCTGACCAGCTATTTTGTGAATGTAGCATGGCAAGACCAGGTTCAAATAACTTAGTTTGGAAATGGCAAGACCTTTTAACAGATGCTATCAATTTATGTGACCAATACTTTTCTCATATGGATAAAGTTATATTGGAAAAGCTAAGTAATATATGCAAAAAATTTGGGTAAGGTTTTATTTTGTTTAATTTTTTTATTATTTTTTCGGGAAAAAATGTGAATCCATCTAGATGTTGAAACAGATTATATAAAAAATTTTAGCCTGCTACGGTTCTGTGTGAAAGTTTTTACTACTTCAGTTTGATAAAAGTTTGGTATTGTGATGTAAAATTTATAAGAATCAATTCACTTATATATTGTTCTAAAAAATTGAACTGTTCCTGATTTGTCACATGCTTTGGTCGCCTTTTCTATTAACCAATAGCCTCAACATTATTATGAAGGTCGAATGTAGGAAATTGGTGTTAACTATTTTTAGCAATGGTGTATGAACATTAGATTATGTTTTTTTTAGTTTCTGGACTGGCTACTTAAGACTTCAATGTAAGCTAGACAATGTGAAGATTGTTCTGTCCTTGCTATATCAGTTAAAAGATTATGATCTGTTATCCAGCATGATCGATCAAGGTAAATTTTATCTAAACAATACATTATTTGCATAACAGAAACTTGTTTTTCAGTTCTTGTAACACTCTTTCTTTGTGAATAGGAGCTCTTTCCCCCAGTGAAGATGCTTGGGTGTCTCTTTTGTCAGATATCACCAACAACAAAGAGGATGTTCACAACTGTGTTCCAGTAGGTGACTGGCACCCTACTTTATCGTTGGAGACACTGATAAAAACAATAGCAAGACAATCTGGATCAAGATTTGTTTTACAAATAATTAAAAAAATGGAGAACCTTTCGTTACCGTATGACTTGTATGCTTGTCTTTTGAAAGCATCTACTATGGAAAACAAACTAGAGTTAGTTTTATTAAATTATTTTTACGTAAAATTAGCACTAAATTTATTAAAAAGTTGATGTCAAATTTGAACCTATTTTTTATTGCAGTACTTTAGTTGGCGACCTAATTGAACTTGTAAGCAGTGGTATTTGGTCTGAACACGTACAACTTATTCCACCGGAGGTATTTGTTTCTACAACTATTTTCAGATTTTGTGAAATAATAATTATAGTTAAGAAATTAAAAAAAAATATTGCATGTTTTGAAACTTTATTATATTGTCCAGATACTCGTTTTCCTGTCATCAATTAGTTGTACTGGTTAGAAAAACTATAATATTGATCATTACATTAAAAGATCTCCTTTAAAGGGAAATGTTGTGTTGAAATTGTAATTGCGTTAGTGGTCATATTATTTTTAATCAGTTGTTTATTTTAGCTTGAAGAAGTAAAGAATGCTGAGTTGCGAGGGGATGAATCGAAGATCCCATCTACTGAAAGTAGTTTAGCAAATAACTTTGTGATGAATGAATCAGGTAGATTGGTTGTTTGTTCTGCCTGTTTGATTGTTTTCTTGATTACCCAAAAAGTATGAATGGATCAGATTGTTTGTTTATTTGGTTGTCTGTATATTTGTTTGTTTGCCTGTATCTTTGAGAAGTTGTATCTGGACGATAATTGAATAGTTATATATGAACATGCATGTTAATTGTCGGAGTGCTGCGAGTATGATGGATATTTAATTGATGATAAGTTTTCCATACAAATTGGTTACCACATCACTTTTAGTTTACCTAAAAGCTATTTCTTTTCACTTTTTTAAGAATTCAAGTATACGAAAGTCATCACCATTTCATTACAATCTTATTAAGATGGTCAAAGACGTGATTTCTTTTTGTGCAATGTTACGTTATTTTGTAATTGAGGCTGGTTGTGATCTGCGTGAAAAACGTTTGTCATTGTGACTGGGGCGTTAAAGGGTCATTATTCTTCTTTGTGATTTAAATTTTTTTTTCAATATCCTTTCTGAATCGTCTTACATTTTCAGTTGAGTGCTGTTATGATGATAATATTTTTTTTAGATACAATATGGGGGAGAAGTGTGAATATCTCAAGGTATAGTTTTATCTTATATATTAATTCCCTTGCGTGAGTAAAACTGTGAGTCCACGACACGGAAATCACGGGTCACTTTCCTATGACGTGGCTGTACGCTAAAATTTAACTAAAAAGATTAGGGATGTACTTCATAGAAATCGCACATAAGGTGTAAATATATAACCCGCTCCTAATAACGATATAAATATATATACCCTAATGCCAAAAACTCTATGTTAGCATGTATATATAGGTATCGCTACATATGAAACGGTATTAGATATTCACAAAGCATACGGACTGTTAAATGAAGTTCCTAGCATAAAACGGAAATTGTGTTTACGAAAAAGATGGCTGTTCTTTTTGAGTATTCTCTACTCTTTCATTCAAAATAAATCTTTAAAAAAACATTTGAAGAAGAGCATGGTTTTATAAATTAATCATAGCAAGGTTCTGTAAGGTTTTTTCATGTTTTATTTTCAGTTTTGATTATATTATTGTTGCCAGACATGTTTTATAGCTAGCATCATAAAAAGCCAACCACCACCAACAACTAGCTAGCTAGCTAGAAATATATATATATATATATGTAGCCATGTTCTTTATACCTAGCTAAGTCTCCAGTTTATGTTTAAGTGGCTAGCTATAAGCTATAAGCTAGCTATAAACTAAAGATTCCCAGTATATATATTCCCACAAAACACATCAAACGTTATTAACCCTGAAAATTTTAAACATTTTCCTGGGGTTTTTTTGGTTTGCGAAGTTCTTTTCCTCCAAATATTCTGAAAATAAAGTTCAGAAATTACTTATTTTTAAAATGTAAATTTAATTTGTTTCAAATTGTGGGCAAAAACCTTAATCAGCATGCTAAAAGAACTGACTTTTCTTAATTTAGAATTACTAAACACAACCATTTTCTTACTTTTAGTGTAAACTTTTGTGCGTATGGCTTATATTTAATACACCAAAAGAGCTACTTTGTTGATTTCAATTTTATACTCTTCGTAAGCTATTTTTTTCTTCTTTTTGACATTTCTGTTTTACCACTCAATTTTTACATTTTATAAGTTATTTGGAACAGAATGTATGAAATAGACCAAAATACGTGATCTTAGTTGTTTTTAATTTACAGGCTGTGTCTGTGAAACTTTAAGGGGAACATTTGGTGGAAGACAATGGCATGACATATACTGATAGAACTGATTTTTGTTGTGTTAGATGTTATATCTGAACCTTTTTGACATTTTATGTTAATTTTGCGAGGAAGGACCATATATATATACACAGAAGAAGAATTCAATTTTACACCTTGCAAGCTTTGTTTTTCTATATTTTGTATAAATTCTTACTGGGGAGGACTCCGTGCAATATATCGAAATGACTGATCCTTCTTGATTTAAATTTGATGTGTTCTAAATCGTATATAGTTTTGGAAATTTTGTGTAAGATTTAATGGGTAAGGGCTAGATGCAATATGTCAAAAAAACTTTTTTTGTTGAATCAGAAGCACTCCCTACAACCATTCTTTTTTTTACAGTTTGTGAAGCTTTTGTGAGGAAAGAGTGTATGCAATATTATCGAAATAACTGATTTTTGTTGCAAACTGTCTTTCTTAGGCATTTTGGATTAAAATATTGTTTTAGAGGGCATATGCAGTAGATATATGTACCGAAATAATTAAATTTTGCAAACTTTGATTTTGTCGTTACCTCTCATTTTTTACATTTTGATTAAACTTTTGTGGGAGACCGACGGTATGCGAAGGACCAAAATAAGAGATTTTAGTATTATTTAGAATTTGTATTTTGTGTTGCAAAATTGGTGCAAAAATTGACATAAAATGAACTTATATACAGATTGATTGCTGTTGTTTAACATGACTCATTATGACTTATATATATATTTTATGAAAATTTGTGACAAAATACTATGTGAGATTTGAAATTTTGTTTACTTTATTGATGGTAAAACAGCATGCGAATTGCTAAAAGGACTTTATTAATTATAGGTTTAAACACCGTTTTTTTGTTGGCATTTTGTCTAAAGTTTGGTGAGGAAGGACCGTATGCAATATATCAAATAATGTTTTATTGCATTATAATTTATCCTTGCAAATCCCTTTTTAACACCTTAGATAAAAATTTCTACTTAGGCAAAATTTATTGTTTATTTTTCACATTGTGTGTCAACCTTTGGCAGGGTTTGCAATAAACTAACTGATTTTAACATATACAAAGAGAGAGATTTGTGTTTGACATTGATCAGCTTTTTTGTATATATGTGGCGTTTTAAGTGATTTAAATTTTATGGGTGAGATGTATGTTGAAATGCTTTTGGAAACTTCTTTCCGAATAATTTTTGCATTTGTCAGATGGTCAGAGCAAGTAATTTTAGTAGATTTAGATTTTAAATGTCACATAAATACTGCAGTTGTTGAAAACCTTTAATTTTTTTGGTCATTTATATAATAATGCAGATGTAAGATGCGCACTGCTGTATTGTTTGTTTTTTGATGGACATATATCTGTTACATAAATTAAATGGAATACAGTGGATTCTTCCACGGGAAACAGCTATTCATATTATTTCATTACCTGATTTTAAAGGAAAGAAATTCTTGCAGGAAGGGTTTTTACAGACCTTTTAATATTCGTTTTGCTTTTTTCAAAATGCAGGACTAACTTCTGCGATTTAAGTGTTTTTTAAAAAAAATATTTGCGGTTATCTAACTTTTCCTATTTTTGAGGAATTATTTTCGTGGTTTTTATTTTTGTATATAACATTTTCAAATTTGGGTTTTAGTGCAGAATGTCCTGTATGCAACTTACCACTATGTTTGAAAACGACATCTACAACATCTGTCGGCTTGATTGTCTTTCAATGTGGTAGGTACAACTTTTCTGATATTTCAACTTTCATGATTCCTCATGTCAGAAATTTTCACAAGTAGAAATTTCCGCGAATCTTATTTACAATTTTTAGTCGAATTTGAGAGAATTTATTTTCATGAAAAAATTCAGATATTTTTTTTCTTCGCAAGTAAACCTATTTACAACTAAAAAAAGAAAAATTAAAATTTTAAATAAAATACATCAGATGAATTTACATAAGTTATGAAAGAAAACATTCTTTGTAAATTTATATCTGGGAATGACTATAATGGACATTTAGATTCTGGTAAGTCCTTTTACGCATGGGCCAATAAAATATTGATGGGAATTTTGTTTTCGCGAATTGGGCAAATTTAATTTTGCGAATAAGATGTTGAATCGTGAAATTCGGAAAAATTTCTGCTTGCGAAAATTAAATACTTTTTATGTAGTTCATAAATTATAATTTTTTCTTTCTAGGTCATCGATTTCACAAAATTTGTCTACCTGAAAATGCTTGTTTGGTCTGTTACCACGACAATTTTACGTCCCTATATTAAATTCATATAATTAGCACAATAAATTTTATACTAATATATAAATTAAACAGTGTCATTATTATTTTTTACAATTTTAGAGGATATTTGTAATTTTCTTGTTAGAGCTGGCTGGGTAATTGTTAATTTTTTACGTTAAAAATAAACCACGGCATACTTGAAAGGAATAGTATCTGAAACAAGTGATTTTTGTCCAATGAGCGGGAATAGAGAATTACTTCAAAGGTAAAACTTTATTTGTAAATATATAGTGTCTTTTTTTACATCAAGTTATATTTTGTAGTTCTTATTTTTAAGAAGATATTTCATCATTACTGCTTTATATGAATCGAAGTACTACCAAGTATTACCCAGGAGAAAATTATGTTTATGCTTACTTGGGCTTGAAGTTGAGAAACATTTATGGAGGGTGTCTGCAACAGCGTGTCGACTCACTTCGGAATGTGTCAAAACAAATATTAGCGGATTTATTGGATACATTTTCCACGTCAAAAATTGTTTACCTCGTGACATAGTGAACACCATGTGTAAATTCACATTATGTTTTTTGTTTTGCTGTTACAACTTTGGTGTAATGATTATGCTTGTTAAGACTGCTTAAGAATTTGTCAGATTAGCTGCGTATGTGACCCTATAGAAAAGTATTTGTGTTGTTACTCCATACGTGCATGTTAGATATTCTGTTCTCATGTCTAGTTTCATGTTGTGTAGAAATACAGAGAATGAGATAGGAGATTGGAAGCAAGAATAATGGATGTGGTTGCTTGAAAAGGAACAAAAAGAAAATGGTGAGTTTTCCTTCTGGAATTATTCTTGCTGAGTTTTCTGAGTTTATGAGGTATTACCAGATTCAGATTCAATATTGCTAAATTTATATGAAAGCTTAAGTGTAATCGTAGTATTTTTTTCTGGTCTTTTTTTTACCTATTTTTTTCATTTTGCCCAACCGTTATCTCCCCCACTCCCTAATTGCTATAAAGAAATAGTGTTTCTAGGCGCAATTTATTTTTCCTGATAGATATTAGAATTTTCTTCCCAAAATTTGCATGTGTTTTTCTTTTAACAACTAGTATATTATTAGCTCCATAAAAAGATAGTATAAAAAAGTTAAAAAAGAACAGAAAAATTATTTATCGGTACAAACAAGAAGTTTTAGAAATATTATGTTTGTGGGTTTGCATCTGTAGAGTGGAACTCAACAGTATTTTGGAGATGAAACAAAAATCTGTCAAGATTCTTGCAACGAAAATAACAATTTCTGGCATAACAACGTAAATATATAGGAAAAAACTGACGATCTAAGACATTTATGCTCGCACATTGATTGCATGTTCTTTTAATATTACTACAGATCAGATATAGATGCAAAATTCTATTTGTCATGAAAAAAATATAAAAACAAAACGATGGGCAAAGTGTAGCTATCAGCGATTGTTTGTTTGCTAGCTATAAATCGTGTGTATGTGTAATATTTTTGAATAACCCCTTTCCTTTAGGCTGTTACCTTACACACAGATTTAGGAGACATCAAAGTTGAATTGTTTTGTGAGGAAACTCCAAACACGTGCGAGGTATAAAAAAATATTTTAAATAAATAAATTTTATTTGTTACCGTCTTTAGTTTTCGTGAAAAAAGAAAACTGGTGTGGTTTTGAAATAGTTTTGAAACATTTTGGGTAATAAAAAATCATGTCTTTCGCGCGTGCGAGGATCAAAATCCGATTCGGTGCTTGTCTGATGCGGCGCGATCCAAATAAGTGGAAACCAGGCTTTAGTTATCTTTCCCGCCATTTTTATTTGTAAAATGAAATTGACATAACATTTCAAAAAAAGATTGAGAAACAAAAACTTAAATATGGAAGGCTTCGTACGCCGAAGAATTATTTGTTTATAATTATTTGAAAAATTTGTCTTTTGCTAGCGGTTTCGTTTATTTTTTTTTATAGTTTCACTACTTGGCTACTAATTCTAAAATCAGGAAAAATGCATACATAGATTGTGCTTCAAATTAGAATTTTGTTTTTTGTTATAAGAATTCCGAAAACATATGCGTACATGTTTTTGTTTTAGAATTTTTTAGCATTATGCGCCAGCGGATATTATAACGACTGTCTCTTCCACAGGTAAAGGTTATCAATAAAGCTTTTTATGTTTATTTATTAGTTTTTACATATATTTCGCAGTTGTTTACCGCGATTTGTTGGAAAAAAAAAGAGTGTTCAGATTTCTGATTTCTGTTGTATCCAAATCTTTCATTGTTTGTAGGTAATGTTAGATCTTAATAGTTGTTTTTAAGGTTAACACCCAAAGCTTGTTCTTTACCTTTTTTTAATTCAAAGTTTCTTATAGAAATACCTAAAAAAACATTCGTATTTTGGATGTGTAGATTGCTACTTTTTCGGTCTCGTCATCGCCTCTTTTTTTTCGTTAGACACGTTCTTTGTTTTAAATAAGTGTAGGTTAAAAAACAAAAAAGAATAAACTTTAAAAAATTTTGAAAACAATGACTTAATTTAGTGCCATGTCCGTTTCATTATGAAACGGTTTTTTGTTTATTTCATTTGAACACATTTGCTTGAATTCGATTGGTTAGAAATTTTAGCGCTAAATTAATTAGGATGCAGAAATTTTTATAAAAAGGTATAAACTTATGCTTTTTTTAGCCACGAAAGTTCTTATTCGCGAACTTAGAAATTTATTTTTTAAGAATAAAAAGTTTTCTTCCAACATTTGACATCTTATCGAGAGACATTTGTTAATATGTTTTATTTTTATTTTTAGAAATATTAAAGGATTTATGATACAAACTGGTGATCCGACAGGTTTGTGCGCCTATTTATTCCAATGTTTTCCCAATTTTTTTAAGCATGTATTCACATTTTTCAATCATCTTAGGTTTCATAATGGTGGGTTTCCACTTAATCCTTTAACTCTCTATTTTAAATAAATTTCGCAGGGGTTAAATGTAGCGAACTTCGGCTAATTTGAAAATTACATTTCCGTGCAAATTTAGAATTGCGGGAGATTAAATTAAAAAAGCACTGATTCATGAAAATTTCCAATTTTTTTATACATTCATGTTGGCTTTCAACTAACCAAATTTGCAATATTTCTTATCGCAATGTTTCTTATCACAATGTTCATGTAAACAATTTGATACGCGATAATTTGTGTCGCAAAATTTCCATTCCCCGGCTAAAATATTTGAGAATATTTTTGCCAAAAATAGAATTTTCTTCTAAGAAAGGTATCAAAAACAGGAAATCGTTTTTAAAAAAATTGTCAAAGAATTGGTGTTACCATCTGCCGAATCAACACCGAAAAAATAAAAGTAGGAAAATCGCGAAATATTTGAAAGAAGACAGTCCGCGAAATTAAATCCCAGTGAAGTTGGGGCTTGCCAATCGAAGTTCACTGATTCTTTCTGATAACTTGTGACTGGATTAATTAGATCTTGTCTTGTTAATAGCTCCAGATCTTGTTGTTTAACCTGTTCTGGCATTTAATTGGCAATTTCAAATAATATTGATTTTGTTTCAAATGCTAGCTAGCTACTAGGTAGCTGGCTACCTAGCAAGTGTATATCTTTGGAGGAAGCAATTTATTTCGTAAAGTTCTTTAACATGAATATATTATGCAAAGTTATACTACATAATAATGCGTTTCATCTCCGTTTTTTGTGTAGCAGTTAATTTAATGAAACTCTGCGTCGATTTTATCATCTCCTTCCTGCCTCGTTTTTTGTTCACATCATGCGCCCTTTTGGAATTTTTAACTCTCGCCATTAGATCACCTGACTATAAACATTGTTTAGTTGAGTGATCCCAGCTGCTGACGTCCGCATACAAGGCCTTCATGGCTTTATATCGTCGCATTATTACCTTTAGAAATGCCTATTCGCAAAAATTAATTGACTTTTTTCCAAAGAAATTTTTCACAAACCTACTTTCGAAACGAAAAGACCTAATAAATGACCCCTAATTTAAAAAATGTCCACATCTGCTACTCAGAAGATTTATTTATAGCCTTGATTCGCGAAGTTTTTTTTCCGCGAAATATGCCTCTCGTAAAAATCTATTCCGCTAAAATTTCTTCCCCTAAGCAATTTTATAAAAGTTGTTTTCCTGTTTGGTTTGTCTCGTTACTTATGCTTTAAATCTTTTTGGTTTTAGGTACTGGTAAAGGTGGAAAGAGTATATGGGGTGGCAAATTTGCTGACGAAATTGTTCCGTATTTAAAGGTTTGCCTTAAAATCGCCGTAAAATTGGATTTCTCATATTTGAAAAACAAATCTTCACCTCAACTTACCGTATATTTTAAATTCTTGATGTGTGATATATTAGAAACCATTGTTTTTTTTCTTAATTTTTTTAAGTCTAATGAATAACTTTATTGTTAACCTTTGGGTAATAACCTTTTATATTCAATCATATGATGGGAGCCAGTAAAGCTGATATTGTCTTGTTACAGTGTTATTACAAACAAGGTCAAAAACAGTTTGCAGTCACATTTTCTTTCTCAAATGACAAATGTCGAGTATCCGTTAAAAACTAATAATATCAATGCTTTAATTGAAACAGGTTATTTTATGAATGACTGGAAATAACAAGCCACAATGGTGAAAATAAAGTGTAAACTGACTTATTTACTTACTTACAAAGCTGCATACATTGCTGGTATTTTTAAGCAAATATGACCTTTCCCCAAAAAATCAATTGTTCGCTTAAAAGAATTACAATCTAAAAAAACAGATTATCTTGGTGAATCACATAATTTATGTCATCTTTACTTCGTCTATCAACAAGAACTGCGTGGGCAAAACATACCTTACCTAGAGGCAGGATTGTAGCTAATATATTCTTATATACATAGTGTAAAAACTGCACGACTTCGAGCCTTTTTTCCAAAAATTCTACACATAACTTTAAATAGAAGCATAGATATGCTGCGAATGGTACTACGAGCAAACTTTGTTAAAGTTTAGTAAAAAGAACTCTTCAGTACACCTTTCCCGAATTTCATCAATTATAATAATTATGACGTCATCCAAAATTTTATAATGGTTCTGTGCTCTTCAAGTAAGGATATTCAGATAGAATACTAAATTATCAACACAAAAATGATGTTTTTAGAGGAATATAATATTCTAGTTGGATTTTATTTAGATTTAAAGAAAATAATTATGAAAACGAGGCTATTCTTAGGAAGCTCGGCTATATGAAGGGTTTGACCGTAACATTCAGCTCGGAACGGAGGCACTTAACGAACAGAAATATTTACGAAATTTGTTATACCTTTTGCTAAGGAACTTAGGGATAAGAATCATTTTTAGTATAGAACCTCTTTAACTGAGTTTGGCATAATTAGGAAATTTGGGAAAGGTCTATTTTCCTCAATTTTAAAAAAATCTCCTCAAATCTCCTTTTAAAGTAGATTTCCATTGGCAACATTTTTGTAATGACAGTGATGAGAGTAAAAAGAAGCGTCACGTGTTTAGAAAAAAATGACAATGCAGACAAACAGCAATCCCCGAGATGCGTGCAATTTTTTACTTGGTATACTTTAAAAATGTTTATATAAGAAATTAAAATTATGATTTGGAAACAATTTTGTTGAATTTTAACGTTTTTTTTCGCAATCTAGAGGTGCTAATAGTTTTGCATGAGAGAAGACACTAAAATTAGGCGCCCTTAAAACAAAGTCGCTTCCCACGGTACTGAATTTATAGATTTTTTTATCTTTATCCACGGCAAATTAAGCACAATTCCTTCAAAAATCGAAAACCACTTGGACTCTCACAATACACTTTTTTTATTTAGAACAATTTTATAAGTACAAATGAGCCTGGGAATAGCTAAAAAATAAGAACAAAATACGAACAATCGCAAGACTGAAACTTACTGATTTTCTTTTTTTACTGAAAAAAACACAGCAAATTAGGAAAATACATATTTCAAGGCAAATTTCTGCATAGTTCAATTGGATATCAAATATTTGTATGTACTGTAAAATATAAAAAAAAACCTCGAAATATAAAAGCAATTTCTGGCTGACCATAAAAAAAGTAGTAACAGGCCTTATGCTCAGGCTAGTCAGATATGTTTGATCATATGTAGCAAAATTTAAAAAAGTAAAAAAAAAAACATATTCCAAAAAAATCATTCATATTTTAGACATTAGACGAAAATCATTCAAGGTTGTCAAAATTATTCTAGGGATCAAAAGATCATTCAGGGTAGTGTAGGCTAAAGGTATGGAAAGTGTTTGTTCTGTGTATATATGCACCGAGAAAACACTTTGCACGTGTCAAAAATCACAACATGGCGAGTACAGCAACAAAGCTGATGACAGTGAAAGAAGCAATAATTAAATGTTCCCCAAGATCGATTATTTCCAACGTCATTACAAGAACGTAGGAACTTCTCCTTAATGCTGCTCAAGCTATTATCCCCAATATCAGCAACAATAGTAATGGAGATGGAATGCCTAATAACATTAAGACTTCCCGTTACTTTACTTAATTACTTACAGTAAGGTAGCCCAGTAACAACAGCAATTAAATATGAACAGGCATTATTCCTTCCCAATTAAAAAAAAATAGATTACTAAACACATATAAATACATTTGTCATGTTATGTATAAGAGCATTTTCTTTTTACGATTTTTATCAGGATTTAATCACCCCCTGGTGACCTGTTAAAGCTGCTTTCACACAATCAGATTTTATATTATATACATAAGAAATTAATCGTGCAACATGCAGTATATTATGGACATTTTTATGACCATATGTGACACGTCCTTTTTTTATATATAAATACATATAGGCCTGATCCAATCACAATGCCCTACAATTTTGCTGAAATATTTAAAAAACACACACACACACACAAAATAGACAGAATGGAGTGAGGAAAAAATTATTTATGATAAAGAATGTCAGGAAGAACTCAAATTCGCAGGGATAGACTTATCGACAGTTGAAAGAAATATTTAAAATAAATTTGGTGAACGTAGAATGACGCCCGTCTGAATTGATATTGCAAGCTTCTGTAAGATTCCCCTACAGACAGTATAAATATAAAGAATTCTCCTTAAATATGTTTTTTTACTTTCTTGAATTTTCTAACATACTTCATGGTTAGTATAAGAAAAAGTGTAAGCGTTTTGCAGCTGTTTTTATTAAATATGGCTCGATTGCCCAAACTAGTACTATATTCTATCACTCGAAAAATTAAATTCACCTTTTAGGTAGGTGAGTTTAGCAATACGTGGCAAGATATATGTCTCGTTTAATATACATAAAAAACAATCTTCACTCTACATTTTAAAAACCTCAGTACTGGACTACCTACTCCCCCCCAAAAAAAAAAATAAATAAATAAAAGATGTTTGACCATCTCTCGTGGTTTCTATTTCAGCATAATGTAAGAGGGATACTGTCCATGGCAAATAGTGGCGTGGATACAAATGGAAGCCAATTTTTTATAACGTATGCCAAACAGCCGCATCTTGACATGAAATACACTATCTTTGGGAAGTAAGTAGGGTTTTAAAGTATTCTTTTAGAAAACCTTTTAACATTTATCTACATAATTGCGTGAGGATTTCGCTGCAAAACCGCATACAGTTGTCCCTTTAACATAAAAGAAATCCATGTATAAAAAGAATACTAGGTTCCTTTAATATATGAATTTCTGTAAATTATATGAAATTATAAGTAGCTTCGTAAGTCTCCATGCACACTGCTGCTTTTTCACATAATGTTAGCTTTTCTAACTTAAAGGTGAGCATAATTTTTTTTATTGCTTTTTTCATGTTTTTAATTTTCAGAGTGCTAGATGGTTTTGATGTTTTGGACGACTTAGAAAAGCTACAGGTCAATGAGAAAAACTTTCGACCTGTTGATCAAATCAGAATAAGAAGCGTTACTATTCATGCAAACCCATTAGCAGGGTAAAAGGAAGTACTCTGTAATTTATAATATTTGGTTTTTAATACATTAAAATCACATGTATGAAATACTGTTATTCTTTTCGTCTTTTTTGCTTCCCAGATCATCACGAAATCAATTAAATACATTTATATAAGCAAGTGGAAATTTGAAATCAGACTGTGCCAAAAACGCAATCTAACGTTATGCTTATTGGGAAAAATAAAAACTAAAACGTTCCCTTTTAGTCCCGTTTTTACCTTTAAAAGAACAGCAACAAAACTAAAGGTACAATTACACAAGACAAGTTTTGACAGTATAATGGTGTTCAGCAAGTTTTATTGTGTATACGAAATTAGAAAAGTCTCTGTCGATTTAAAATACACATAACACACTAAAAACACACCCCAGAAATATTCAATAAGCTGGACAACATGCTTTACATATGCTTAAGAAATTCCCCTATCACAGCTAATTATGCTTATAAGCGTTATGCTTAACAAAAACATGTAAATGCACTAAAGACCCGTAGATTGAAGTTCCTGAGAAATTTTTTAATTGTAATTCCTTGGGTTAAGAAATATAAAATAGATTATGTCCGATATTATTTCATCGCACTTTGTTTTCGATATATATGTAGAGATTGCCTTAAAACTAATTGTCATTTGGAAATATGCCCTAACTTATTAGCTTACAACAAAACTAGCTACACCCTTTGGAAGCAGATACACCCTGATAAAGGCTAAGGCTGAGATTTGAGTCTCATCAACTGATCAATCTAAAAATTTGAGGAAGTTAGGCAACAAAGGCTCAAACCTGAATGAGCTAACAAGGTATCTCTACAACAAAGTCTTATGTTAATATACACGTCTTTTTATATAAGAAACTCAGGCTCAAATTTTGCAAAATTTAAGAAACATGGCGAGGCTGAATTGGTAAGGAACATATTTTTAAGAAACGTGGAACTTTTAAGAAATATTTTTTTTTAACAAAGTAGCCTAAAAGTAATCTATATATTTGCAAAAAAAGTCAAAGATGTTGCCGTTATAACGGTTTCTTATGTGGAAAAGCTGCCCAAAAAAGGAGTTGAGCCAAGATCGCCTAATCTAAACAATATTTTTAGAAAAATTTCAGGATAAGGTTGCACGCAAATTTTGTGTTTCTTATATAAAAAAGCGTGTAGTAGATTGCACCCTTTAAATATTTAAAATATTTTTAGAAACAAGAAAAATTTCAGGGTAAGGTTGTACACAAATTTTGTGTTCTTATATAAAAAAGCGTGTAGTAGCTTTTGAAAAATTTGAATACCACGCATAGCAACTTTAAGTGAATAAAGTAATTTTTACAGATTAAGTAAGAGTGAAAAAAACTTACACATTTTACATTTTTTAAAAACAAAAATTTTCTTGATTCAACCACATTAAGTACTAATAATTTCCTAATCAGTTTTCTATTTAACTTAATTCTTAAATAAATGTCTGATTTAACATTGTCCAACTCCTGGAAAAACTGCATGTTTATCATGTCTTTTGATTTGCACTTTTTTTTTACCCCATCGTGTGGTCAACTTAAGGACCTTTAAATTGCATTGACAGTTAGCACCTAATGTTTTTACCAAGGTCGGAAGGTTGCTTCAAGAAGAACAACCTTATTTTCAATTTCGTAAAAGTGGACCGGGTTTTTTAATATGGTTCTCTAAACTAAAATTTCCGTTTATAGTTACCTAGGAAATAAATTTGACAAAGTAGTAATTACCGACCTTAAAATTGAGAATTATCTCCAGTGTCCGTTTGAAAGGGGATGGCACTAAGTAGCTACAGCATCTTCAGTTAGGCGTAAATTTCTGTGTGCATGACTGACCCATGTTTAAATTTTGTGATTTTCCTGAACTAGCCTGTTCATAATTCAATTTTATGCAAAGGAATGTTTAGGTCACTCATTCACTGCAAATCACTGGAATACTTTCTCACTGACTTATCATTTTAAATTTTGAAGTTTTAAGGACAGGAAAACACTTTTAAAGAATTCGTAACTTTTTTCGAGAAAGACCGTAGAATGACTAATGTAACCAGACGCGGTTGATCTTTTTATCAGTTTTTTTAGATACAAAGTTATGCAAGGTGGACAAGAAGAGTACATTTAGTTGATGTAGGTTTGGGGGGGACTATGCGGAATTGGTAAGTATGCTTATTCTACGCAAGAAAGAAATGATAACGAATAATATACAATGAAATATTATATTTAACTTTTAGTTTACAAAAGAATGTGCATTTCTAGTTTACAAAGAATATATTTAGTAGAATAAAAAAGTTTAAGTCAAGCAAATATTTTTTTAAGTTTTTTTTCAGCTTGAAGTAACATAGTACAAAAAAAGTGCAATACAAAAAAAATTTAAAAAATTAGAAAATATTAGGATTGTTTTTGAATTTTTTCATATTTTTAAAGTCTTGTCAACGTATCGTCTGCGGGTGCATTATCGTCTTCCACTAACACGCGCACTTGTTCAGGGGCTGTTTCAGCTTCTCCTTCGTAGGTGTGATAAGTTGTGGTTGTTGTAGTGGTTGTTATTGTCTGCCGTGTTTTGAGATCGTCATCAGAGTCATCATCGTCAACAACTGAAACAAAATTTAAATACTTAAAACAATCTGAAAAAGAGAATGTTGCTAAAAAAAATCATATTATTCAGCCCACAGTTTCACCTTACCTTTATGATATGTGACGTAATCCGGTTGATCATACTGGGTGGTCTCGGCAGGTTTGCCTAACGATGACGAGTCATCTGTAAATGAAAAGTAATCAAAATTATTAATGACAATTTCTTGATAAACTGTCATTTTAACCCGATAAAAAACAATGTAGTTCTCTCTTGTCACTTACCAGAATCTTTAGGACTGCCACTGACGTCCTCGGTATGTTCTTTTCTCGTGATGATAGGTTCATGCTTTCCTGATGGGTCAATAGTTAGTTGAATATCCATGCTTTCCCATTCAGGCTGCTCCTCGATAAATTTAATACTTGCGGATCTAGTTTCGTATTCCTTTCGTTGTGGCTCAGGGGTTTGTTCTGGTGAGTCCAGGATAACCATACTGTGTGTTTGTGTCTCTATTATTGTCGGGTTAAAATCATTAACGGTTTTGACTTTTACTGTGTCTTTATCGGTATAGGTTTCTTTTTGAGCAATGCTGTAGAAATTTGTATCAGTGATTCTTGGTGGGGCGTCAACTTGATCTCTTACACCCACACTGTATCCGTATGCTGCATCTACTCTGTATCGACGTTTATAGCACAACAAGATAGCTATTGCAAGAACAGCCAGCCAAAACAATGTTCCTAATATAACCAAGCCAACAATCCAGAATGTGATTACGTACGAATCAACAACGCTGTAGCCATCTGTTGCTGTTCGCGTCAATTGTGTATCTATTGATAGACAAAACAATTTTTAAATACACGTTTAAACAACTAATAAAAGCGCGAATTATCGATAAAAGCATGGAATTAATTAAAAAAGAATATCATGTTACCTGTTTTCTTTTCCGTAGTTGCTCGCTGAATTACTGGAATGTCGACCACCGTTCCCGTGTTGTAATGTGCTTCCACGGAAAACCTAAATAAAATATTTTACATCAAGGTTTTTTGCCAAAGGTTAAAACACAGAGGTAGAGTTCTCTGAAACGTTACCTGTAAAAGGTGCCTGGTTTAAGTGCACCATTGCAAATGTCCAATACACCAGTACGTTGATTACAACCTTCTTCCACACCAACTCTGTAAGTGAAAGAGTTCGTCTTCACAACGTTCACCTAAACATTTAAGTAAAAAAATTAATCAAATTGTGCTAAAACATTTGTGCACGATATAGCAAATGCGATATGTATTAGAAATTTTGTACCCCTTACAGAGTAAATGCCAAATTTATCCTAAGGTCTGACAACTAGTTCTTTTATAATAACTTACACTTCTTCGCTGTCTTGCTCCAGTCAGGGTGGATTGATTAATTCTCGCTACATAATACCGTCGATATTGGTACAATCGGTTGGCATAAAACCAACTGACAGGTGATAATTGAGTTGTTAAATTAATATTTATGCTGTTGTCCGAAGGTAGCTCTTGTCCAATGATGTAATAGTATGAAACAAGGCTTTGATCAAAGGTGGCAAGCGAGAAGTTTACAATCATTGTCGTGCCAATGACTTCCGCGATGTAACTCAAATTAGCCGTTTTTTGTGCGTCTGTGACAACAACGACAACAGTTGTATTAGCCATGTTCATAGTTTGATCGTTAGTTGCTGTTACCTTTAAATAAATGGTTTCTCCAGCGACCAAGTCATTTGGATTCAAAAGTTTAATAGTGTCTCCGACGATAGAGAAGAGATCTGACTTTATCCCAGGCACGATGTCGTATTTTAAGTATGGGGAAGTAGGATCTGTTGCTCGAACTCTTATTAAAGAAGTATTAGAAGGTGTATTTACATCTAGGACAGCATAGTAAGACTCAGGATTAAATACTGGTTTTGTTGTAGTGGTACTTGCAACTGTGACAATGGCTGGAGCACATGTTTTGTATACACCATCTTCTGCACACACATAGAAAACATATCGACCAGACATTAACTGTGTCTTCACATAAACCTCTCCTGTATTTGTATTAATACCAAAAAGACTGTCGAAATCTTGTCCGTTGAAGTCAAGACTGTATACCAAACGATCTCCGTCGGCATCATTCACAACTAATTGAAGAACAGTGTCGTTTACCGTGTTATTGGAAGGCAAGATAGCAGTTAAATTAATGCCATTTGTAAAAACTGGTGCGTTGTTGTTAGCGTTGTCAATGTTGACGGTGACATTTTTGCAGTTAACCTTCGAGCCGTCATTCGCACACACTTCTACTCTATAGGTTGATTGCCGACTCACATCAAAGTTTGTATTTGTCGTCAGTACACCAGTCTTTCGGTTGATCACGAAAGCGTTAACATCCCCACCATTGATATAGTAAGTCATTACGTCGCTTGTATCCCCGTCAGTTGCTGTGATTTTTCCAGCGTAGGTGCCATTTGGTACCAGTTCCGATATACGAATGACCGAGGCCGTAAACTCAGGTTCAAATTCGTTGACATCCAAAACATCAACATAGAAGTTGTATCTTGTCGATATATTTCTTAACTTGTCGTCAGCAGTAATTTCTAAAACGTGATATCTTCCCATTTCGTAGTTCAAAGGTGCTATTAAAGTGATGTTTCCATTGTCAGATATTCTGAAAAGGCTTTTTGATCTGTTGTCTAATGAGTAAACAATGGAATTGGTCAGACCACTTCCGATACCTGATGAGATAACAGCAATAACAGTGTCTACTGGCGTATTTTCAGGTAATCTGATGTTGTTTCCGGATCCACTTCCTGTAGTGCCGCTTCCACTTGTTATGAAGCTACCACATCCAAATTCATTAGCACTTGTTCTTTTCACTTTTAGTGACAATTGTCTTTGTTGAGAGTTACCTGCCGTATCTTCAGCTACTAAGTTTAATATATACTGGTTCTCGCTAGAACTGTAAAGGTTATTCTTGATGGTAATGATACCTGTATTCTGATCTATATTGAAGTAATCGCTTCCTCCAACAATTTTGTATGTTATTACATCGCTTGTGTCCAGATCTGTAGCTAATATCCTGAAAACAGGTGTGCCAACTGCAGTAAACTCGTGAAGAGTAACTCCTGGATTTGAGACTGTTGGTGAAATTATAGTTGGGGAATTGTCGTTTATGTCATTAACCCTAATTCTTATAACAGCAATACTCTTGAAACCACCATTATCAGTTGCAGATACGATTACATCGTGTCTTTGTTGAGTTTCGTAGTCCACAGCTCCATTTAAGGTGATGACGCCAGAGGATGGATTAATAACAAATAATCCACTTGGTTGGCTACTTTCAATGGCATATGTGATTTTGTTATTATCTGATGATGTGTCGTTATCACTTGCTGTTACAGTCAATATAGTGGTGCCTGTCACCGAATTTTCATCCACACTACCAGAATACACATTTGATGTAAACTTTGGAACTTTATCGTTAGAATCGATAACAAAGACGTTGAAGCTTCCATTAGTTGATTGAGTACCATCTGATACCTCGTAATTTAAAACAAAGGATTGGCCTAATCCAGCGTTTAAGTTTTCGTTTACCTTTATTTCTCCATTTTGATCAATTGTAAAAGCGTTTGTATTGTTTGGGCTAGTTAAAGTGTATATAAGTTTAGCATCCAAATTATCAGGATCACGTGCTTTCAAGCATCCAATGATATGACCAATTTGACTTAATTCCGATACTCTTATTGTGGCTGGTTCAGAAACGATTACTGGTGCTGAATCATCAACATTGCCAACATTTATGACATAAGCTGCTGTAGATCTTATGATGTCGCCACAATATGCTGGAATCCTTGCTTCAATTGTGAATTGGTGTGTTCGCTTTGTTTCAAAATCTAACGTTCTCGCCAAGGTTAGTTTACCATTCAAGTCAACGTTAACATATTCCGAGCCACTACCGAAAGCGCGATATGTGGCGTTACCAAATCCGCCACTTAAAGATACACTGCCAATGTCTGTACCAATGGCCGAGTTTTCCTGAACTGTTGCATTGTATATTCCAGCGGAAAACATGTATAACATAGGATCTCCGCAATTTTTAGGACAGCCAGTAATGCCACAAGAACCATCATACGATGCATCTTCCACCGAGTATATTAGTATATTGACTGGGACATCTTGCTTAGCATTAACACCGTCGTCCACTCTTATAAATGGTTTGTGATTTCCGACATCAGAAGCAGTCAAGCATCTGGTAGTTTTGATCAACCCACTGCTTTCAACTCTGAACAAACCTTTATCATTTCCACTAATGATGTTGTAGGTGAAAGCTTGCTCGGTATCAACATCTTCAACTACAACTGTAGTTATCAGGGAGTTTTGTGGGAAGTTAGTAGTGAGACGGGCAATTGGTGGTTGCATGTAAACTCTGGGTGCATTGTCGTTTTCATCAAGTACATGTACGGCCACTGTGGCATAAGTTTCTATTCCTCCCCCAAAAGCTGCGGAGATTCGTACGTAATGTCGCTTAGCAATTTCATAATCCAAAGGTTTTACCATGGTCAAAACAGCTAAGAAAACAAAGGAGATAATAGATATGGTAATCTTTGGAACTATACAAGAACTATAATTCTTAGTAATAGTCGATACTTACCCGATGTTCTGTTAATTATAAAGTGATCGCTTGTTCCAACAATCGAATAGTTCGCTTTGTGACCACCGAAGTTTATAAACCTATCAATTATCCATGGAACAGCTCTATTTTCACTAATAGAGAACTGATAGAATGGTTCGGGGAATAGATAACTTCCTACGACTATCTTGTTTACCCCTACGTCAATATCGGCTCTATCTGAACATTTTCCATCGCTTACTTCAACTGTTATCGAATATGTGGTGGATAGTAAATCTGTGACGGTCTCTAACTTTGAATTTACGTAAACTTGACCTTTGTTGTTTATACTAAACCTGCTGTCCCCAGAAACAATGGAGTAAGTAATGGTGCCAGTTTTGTCTGCATCATTTACCTCCGGATATGCAACTATGAGACCGTTAAATAAAGGCTCAGTATGTTGAACTGCATAGCGTTGACTCGAGAATTTTGGACAAACGTCGTTGACATCTAGTACGTTTACTTCTACCGGAACGGTTGTAACAACACCATCCGAAAAATTAGCTGTTACATCAAAAGTATACTTCTGCTGTCTTTCAAAATCGAGTGCTCTGACAAGACTTAAAGCACCTAGAAAATAGTAATTATATTGATAAATACATTTTTTAAATATTTCCTTTTAGTAAATTAAAACATATTATAAGTGTTATACCTGTGACGCTATCTAAAGAGAAATGTGATATTTGAGGCATCAAATATTGCACTGATCTGCCACTTTTCACATCTATAATTCCAAATGCTCCTAGTGTACGATTTTCGTACAAGTTATATACATATTTGGATTGTGTAAATTGGTAATCTGTCGGATTTGCGCATGATGTTACTCTGACATTTAACGTGGTTGTTGCCCCGCAAATCCCATCGAATGCGTTAATACCCAATGGAAAATTTCGATTGAATGATAATGGAAATTTTTTGTTGACAGTGACAACACCGTTGTTATTAATAGCAAAGTAACCTTCGTTGTTTCCAGATGTTATCGTGTAAATTAAGGGTGTTTTATCAGCATCCGAAGCTGTTAGCATGGCAACTATTGTTTCAATAGCAGGAGTTCCAGTATAGTCGTTATTATATGACGATTGAGAGAAGACTGGACAAACATCATTGGTATTCAAGACATTAATAATCACCGTTGCGTACGATTGGAATATTCCATTGATGTCTGCGCGCACGGTAAATCTATGATTTTTCGCAGCTTCATAATCCAAATTTTGACGTAATCTTATGGCACCTAAATTAATTTAATTTTCGTAAGTTCTCCATTGAAAGAAACAGTATTTTAGTGGATAAAAAAAGGATGAAATTAAAACTTAAGGAAATTTCGGAAGAAAAATAACGCACCTGTATTTGGGTCAATAATAAACTGATTTCGTGCTTCTTGCTCCACAATTGCAAATCTTCTTGGATATTGTCCTTGAATGGCTACTGTTAACAGTGTATCAACTGTGTTTTGATCCTCTCTCACATCTTTTGTGTATATTCCGTTAGATGTAAACATGTAAGTCATCGGTTCTGGACATACTGTCACTCTTATAAGTAAGTACTTAGTTACTGCGCAGTTACTGTCGCTGACTATAATAGTCAAATTATATGACTGTTCTGTAAGCGATTGGATCAAAGCATTTGACGCTATAGAGCCTGTGCTGTCAATGAAAAACAGTGGGTTATTAACTGTAAAGGTATGGTTTTGGAAACTATCTCTATCGGTTATGTCTACTCGAGCCACGAATGTGTTTGGTTGTAGTGGAGAGCTGACTGATACTTCGGTATTTTGTGGTACGCTAAACACTGGACAATTATCATCGAGGTCAAGTACCGTAATTCTTACTCTTGCTTTTGTCGTTATTACCTCGAGAGGATTTCGGTTTTGAGATGTTCTTCCACTTGCCATCACGTCAAATTCAATTCTTTTAATGGTCTCGTAATCAAAAGGACGAATAACGCTGATTTGTCCTACAAAACAATTATGTATAATTTAAATTTTGCAAGGAATATAATTTATAAGGATAAAAGTAACTAAATTATAGGCGTATTTACCTGTAACATTATTTATCGTGACATATTGCAACGCTTGGGTGTCGGCGATAGAATACGTGGTAGATGAATGTTGCCCCGTCGCAACAGATAGTATTGGATTAGTTGGGACTGTGTTTTCATAAATTGATCTCTCATATATAGTCTGCAAGAAATTATAAGAGTCACAGTCAGGACATGGTGCCAATGGATTAACTTGGACGTTAACTCGAGCCGTGCGAGGACAGACTGAATCAGAAACTGTAATAGTTAAAGCGTAGGTTGTTGACGTAGCAATATCAAGAAAACCAGTTGTTTTAATGCCACCATACTGATCGATTTTAAACAAACCATTTCCTCCTGTTAATGTCAGTGTTAAATTACTGCTGTCAATATCACCTGTTTGAACAGCTGCAACAATGGTATCCGCAACAACTGGTTCCGTTATCTGTACTGTTTGCACTGCAGGTGTAATTGTTGGACACATGTCGTTAACATTCAGTACGTTTACCACAACAGTGGCGTACCCAGAATTGCGTTTGTCTTGCACTTCTAATGTGAATATATGTTGCTTGTTGGCTTCATAATTTAACTGTTGCCTTGTTCTAATAATTCCTGTTGCATCAATGGTGAAAAAATTATTTCCAGATTGCTCGTTAATTTGGTATACCGATGGTGGTATAACATTGTTGGTATAGACGCGTAGTATTTCAGAACCTGGCGATACATTTTCTAAAACCGAGGTAACGTATATGGTCTGGTTAAATTTCGGTGGAAGTTTAGTAGCCGGAATAACATTAATGTTAGCAGTTGTGTAGGTGGTAAATATTCCGTCACTCACACTGACGTTCAACGCATACTTGTCACGTAAGTCGTAATTTAGACTTCCCATAAGGATGATACTTCCATCATTCTGAATCATAAATTGATTGTTGTGGCCACTGACAATTGAATAAGTCAATGAATTTTTGTCAGCATCTGTCGCTGTTATTTTTAGAACAGATGATCCAACAAGATGAGCTTCAGAAACATTAACGTTGTATGGTGAATTTACAAAGGTTGGGGCTACATCGTTTCTATTTAATACATTGACAACCACAGATGCAGCACTAGAAGATGGTACTGGAGTGGATACGGTTGCTTTAATTGGGAATATATATTGCTTTCTTTCTTCGTAGTTCAATGGATTAATAAGTGATATTTGACCTATAATTAACATACAAGAAATTAGATTTCACAATAAAAATTTAAACAGTTCAATTTAATGTAATTACTTAAAATGACGTACCTATGCTATTAATAACAAAATTTCTTCTAGCGTCCGAGGATTCAATTGTGTAGACGTAGCCAATATTTGTTGGTCCAGCAGAAGTTGAGATGATGATTTGATTTACTGGATGATCTTCATAAACTGTAACCACGTAGGTTGCATTCGTAAATTTAGCTGCATTTTCTGGTATCACTTCGATAATCACAGTTGCCTGACTTCCCCTTGAAGTTGAATCAGCAACAGATACATTAAATTGATACGTTCCGACGTTGAGTTTTTTGTTAACTAATACAACATTGCCTTGCAACCTGAAGGCGTTATCAGGAACAGGAGTTATGATATTATAGAACATGTTGTCTCCATCTTTATCTGTTGCTGTTAGTGTCAAAACAGAATGGCCGATAAATGCTAGTTCAGATATGGTTTTTGTGTAGATTGCTCTGTCAAACACGGGAGGATCTTCATTTATGTTTTGTACATTTACAATGATTTGTGTCAAAGCTTTATCATTCTCGCCGTCAGTAGCTACAACTATCAAGCTATATTTGTTTTGTCTTTCAAAATCCAAAGATTGTGCCAAAGTCAAGTTAAATCCGTTTAAGGAAAACTCAGGGAAAACGGTCGATGAATGAAAGCTGACGGAGACTGGTGATCCAGGTATTGTTTTTGTTACATCTAATGGAAGCAGAATACTGCCAACACGCCTGTTTTCGGGTACAAATATTTCGTAAATGTTTTTGCCAAACTGTGGAACACTTTCATTAAATGGGAT
This sequence comes from Hydractinia symbiolongicarpus, assembly GCF_029227915.1. Lineage (NCBI taxonomy): Eukaryota > Metazoa > Cnidaria > Hydrozoa > Anthoathecata > Hydractiniidae > Hydractinia > Hydractinia symbiolongicarpus. The sequence continues at coordinate 13,611,904 of NC_079884.1, forward strand.
GACAGTGATTGTAACAGTTGAATCCGTTGATTGCGACGGAGAACCGGCGTCTTTCGCATTTACAGTAAGTGTGTATTTGTTTTGTGTGGCTGCGTTTAATTTTCCAATAAGACGAATTTGACCATTTTGATTAATGGTAAACTTTCCGGTTTCATTTCCGTTCGAAATGCTGTAGGTTACACGACCATTTAAGTTAGCGTCGCGGTCTCTTGCTGACACGACCGTCAAAAGAGTGCCGATGTTTGTGGTTTCCAGTACAGATATGCTGTGGTCATTTTGCCCTGATACGAATTCAGGTACGTTGTCGTTTACATCAGATACATCTATTACAACATGTGCAGTACCAATTAATTGTTGATTTCCAGAATCGGTTGCTCTGACAGTAAATGTATATCTAGTTTGTGATTCATAGTCTAATTGACCAACCAAAGTAATAAGGCCATTCTGTGAATTTATTGAAAATCGATTTGAGTCAGCATTGTTAATTATCGAGTATGTAATTACATTGCCAGTCCTATCACCATCTGTTGCTCTAACGCTAAAGAGCCCCGTATTTATGGCTGTGTTTTCTGGGTATGTTCTGTAGTAATATAAAACATCAAATTTTGGTTCATTATCGTTTACTTCGGTAACAGCAATACGTAGATTAGCATTGTTTGACGATGCCACATTTCCACCATCTCTGGCTGTTACTGTAATGTTATAATTTTGTCTTGCTTCATAATCCAAGGATCTCTGAAGAACAACATTGCCATTGTTGTCAATGGAAAATGTTCCACTTGGATCAGCTAAATTGTAGACAATCTGGCCACCAACCCCTGTATCGCGGTCTGTTGCTGCAACTCTAAATATTGTTGTACCGACTAGCGCAGCTTCAGATATCCTGTTGGTATACATAGCTGGTTCAAAAACTGGAGCATTATTGTTTGTATCTTCTATGTTAATGATTACCAAAACAGCTCCAATAAGACCCAAATATCCTCTGTCTGTCGCAATGGCCACCATTTCATATCTATTTTGCCGGGAATAGTCTAGTGGATTTTTAACAAATAGAGCACCATGTCCAAGTGCGTTTGGTCGCATTTCAAAATCTGTTTCCGTTGTTAATAAGGTGTACGTAATTTCACTATTTGGTGAAGTTTTATCGTTGTCCAAAGCTGTCAATATTTCTATGATCTCTCCGACTGGTTTAGATTCGCTGATATTAAAAACGTACATGCCGTTAATTGTGTTAAATCTGGGATGGTTGTCGTTCCAATCTGTTATTCTAACCGTCACTGTTGTCTCTACAATGTCATTTCCCTCCTGCAGACGTATGCGTAAGTTAAACACTGGTGTTCGTATTGTTTCAAAATCAATTGTATCAGCCAGAGTAATTTTGCCTGTATTATCAATTGCAAATTTACGTGGGAAGTTGCCACTGACTATACTAAAAGTTCTTGTCTGGTTGAAATCAGTTAAATCGTCATCTTTCACAGTCAGTTGGTAAACTAGGAAACCAACTTGTTCTCTTTCACTCACATTCACACTAATTGGAGATATTGGGAATACTGGAACGTTGTCATTGAGATCGTTGACACAGATGCTTACAACAGCTATATCTCGCCGACCTTCATTATTAATGGCATTTACCAAGAAGTTGTAACTTGCTTTACTTTCATAATCCAATGGTTGCACTAAGTCGATTACACCTGTTTGCTCGTTTATCGTAAAGGGTGTCCGTTCTTGTTGATTTCCTGCTAAAGAATAAACAATAGAACTTCCTGCAATAGGATGAGAGTTTGCAGCATTGACTTGCAACAGATTGGTTCGAATTATATTTTCATCAACACAAGTGCGATAAAAATGAGTACTAAATACGGGGGTATTAACTGGTACGTTTGTCTTATGCACGTAAAATACAACAGTTGTATCTCGTGTTTGCTTTGGAGAGCCATGATCCTCTGCACGTATGACATATGTATATTGTGTTTTGACACGAGCATCTAGGTTTCCAACTAATGTGATCACTCCATTACTGTCTATCGCAAATGTCCCAACACCGTCTCCTCCGATTTCTCTGAACGTGACTCTTCCATTTTCACCAGAATCATTATCAGACCCGCTAAGTTTTGCTACAACGGAGCCTGGATAACTTCCTTCTGAGATATTGTACACAAATTTAAGAGATGTAATAGAAGGCGTGTTGTCATTAACATCCAGTACATAAACCTTAACCAACGCCCTTCCGGTTTTACTGTTGTAGTTATCTTTTACTTCAACTTCAAAAACGTACAGTTTTTGCATTTCGTAATCTAAAGGTTTAGTATTCCTGATCATACCAGTGGTTGCATCAACAGTGAATGTTAAAGAGTCATTACTGGGTACAAGTGAATAAATAAATGGTCCTTTTTTCGGTTCTAAGCTGTCTGCTGTAACTCTCACTACATTAGTGAACAGTGAAATGTTTTCATAAACTTGTGCAATGTAAAGATTTTGGTTAAATGTTGGTTGGAGTTCGCTTACATCACTGATATAGATGCGGATTGTGGCATTTTGTAGCGTTGATAATGATGGAGAACCGCCATCTTCAGCTTTGATTGTGTATTCATAGTAATTTTTTGTTTTAAAATCCAGGGGCTTATTAAGTTTCAATAATCCATTGTTGTCGATAACGAACGTGTCATCTGCCCCACCTGCACCACTGCCAGCTAAAGCTACTGGACTTATACTGTAGGTAATGATCTTTCCAGAGGGACCTAGGTCTTTATCGCGAGCAGCCACAACTAAAACAGTAGAGCCTGGTAAGGTTTTTTCAGAAACAGTAATATTGTAGTCAAGAATTTCAAAGAACGGATTTTCGTCGTTGCGGTTGGTGACATCAATTTTTATGATTTTTCTTGCACTTAGGTATGGTGATCCCAAGTCTTGAGCAATTGCCACAAATTCGTGGTGGCTACCTTGCTCGTAATCGAACGGTTTAATAATGGACACGATTCCATTTACTCTGTTTACTGCAAGATAGCCTTCAGGATATATTCCAGTGTATCTTACAATGCGATTTATGCCAGAATCAGTGTCGTTGGCAAATATTGCACCAATTTCTGTACCGTTTTGACCTTCCAATACTGTTCTCTGAATAGGACCGTCAGGATAGAATATTGGACGATTGTCGTTGTAATCTAAAACTCTTATCAAAACTGATACACGATCAGATTGTAGTCGTGGGTTACCTTTGTCAATTGCTATTACCTGGAACTGATAACTAGATGTAAATTCCCTATCTGGGTCTTGGAGCACTTGTATGCGCCCATATTGATCAATGGAGAAGTTACCAAATTGGAAATTACTGATTAATTGATACTCAAATTCACCGTTTAATCCGCTGTCATCGTCTTTTGCTATAACAGCATAAATATAGGATGGAACAGAGACAACTTCCGACATGGTGAATTCGTAGACTCCTGGTGATGTTGTTCCAACAAAATATGGTTTTTCATTCACATCAATTATGTTTATTGTAACTTGAGCAAAGTCTGATGCGCCTCTTTCATTTTCTGCCTTTACCATGAAATTATATATTTTTTTCTTGTTAAAATCAGCTCGAGTTTGTTGGTTGATAATAGCAGATAGTCCGGCTTGTGTGAGCGAAAATACATTAGCAATATCACCAGCACCGGATGCGATGTTATATGTTATTTGGCGGCTGTTATATACACCTGTATCTCTTGCTAGAATTGTTCCAATTACACCGTTTAATGATTTTTCTGGAATTGAGTAATTGTAATGTTTGCTTTCAAATTGAATACCAGCTAGAACAACTCTATGAACATAGACAAGAACAGTTACATTTGAATGCAGTGAAGGTGACCCTTTATCTGATACTTTCACGACCATTGAATAGAAGCGTTGGGCGAAGTAATCTAATTGCCTGTCTAATCTAATAATCCCGGTATTTGAGATGGAGAAAGTGGATGGATTGGTAGGATTAAGTATGGTGTATTCTAATTCTGCGTTCTTTCCCGTGTCAGCATCTTTTGCAAATACCACTGCGATGTTACTAAATACTCTGGTTGCTTCAGAGATATTAACTGTGATAAGGTTACTTTCAGGGACAGGGGCATTATCGTTCATGTCGTTCACTTTCACGACAACTGTTGCAATTGCTGTTAAGTTTTCCCTCACTTTATCTGACGCTTTAATACTGAATATGTAACTCTTCTTTGATTCGTAGTCAAACGGCTTTCTTGCAAATATGAGACCTCGACCATTACTTGTAAATATTGTGAAATTTAGAGCATCTTCTGTGTTATCTGGTAATGAGTATGTTATATCGCTGTTCACAGGTGTGCCATCGCTGTCTACCGCTCGTACGTTCAATATAGCTGCTGAATTTGCACTGTTCTCATTTACCTCCACGGTATAGATGTTGAGGTCAAACACTGGTTCTCTGTCATTTACATCAGCTACATTCACGATCACAACTGCTGTGTTTGCGCCACTCTGTCCGCGAGGATCTGTAACATTCACCACAAATTGGAATTTTCTTTGATCTAGCTGCTCATAATCAAGTTCTTTGTCTAACTTTATAACATTATTTTCGATACGGAAAAATCCACGTGCTCCTTCGCTAACTGATTGTATTTGATACAAAAGATTACCATTATCGTCTTTGTCTGCATCTGTGGCTGATATAGTAATAATAGACGAACCAACCAATGCCTTTTCAGATACAGTAATGCTGTAGAGCGACGGAGAGAAAATAGGTTTGTTATCGTTTACATCAGTAATAATGATATCAACCATAGCACGATTCGTCAGGAAAGGTGTTCCTCTGTCTTGAACAATCACAACTAGAGAATATTTCTTCATTCTTTCATAATCTAAAGAACGGGAAACTTTAATTGCACCTGTCAGTGGCTCCACCTCGAAATCTGTTGTGTTTTCCAATGCCGAGTAAAGAAGTGATTTTGTTAATGATCCTTGGTCGTTATCTTGTGCGGAAACGACTGTTATTGTTTCGCCTACAGCTGTATTTTCGGAAATTGTTATTTGATAGTATGACTGCGAAAATGTTGGCCTGTTATCGTTGACTTCAAGTACCGTCACGTATACCATTGCGTTGGGACTAGATGACAAACTTCCTGAATTTAAAGCTTCTACTTCAAGGGCATAGGACCTGATGTTTTCATAATCTAAGTTTCTAGTGACAGTTAATTTTCCGTTTTGGTCAATGGCAAACTGAGACAACCTGTCACCTGATGCGATTCTATAAAAAACTTGGGAGTTGTCTATATCAGTTGCATACAACGTTGCCACTAACGTTCCTTGTGGTACTGATTCCAGCAAAGTGACATTAAATTGATTAATTGCGAAGACAGGACGATTGTCATTGACATCAGTTATTGATAAGGTCAAACAAGTGTACCCTGCAAGTGGGTTATCCCCTAGATCTATTGCCTTAACTAGACAATACTGAAATCTTTGTGATTCATAGTCAAGAAGTGATGATGTTGTTACTCTACCGCTGACAGGATCGATGCTTAAGCCATTGCATGATGGTCCAGAAAGTAAAGAATAACGAATTTCCGAATTTTTGCCTTTGTCATTATCAAATGCAAATGCGTCAACCACAAAAGTTCCATTAGCAGCTGTTTCTGGTAGTGATCGAGTATAACAATTAGGTTGATTGAACGAAGGGGCGTTATCATTTACATCAAGAATGTGAATTTCGATTGATGCCGGTATATCTGCATTATTTAAGCCATCGTTAACCATAGCAGTGAATTCATATTTGTCCTGCAGTTCTCTATCTACCGTGTTGGCAAGGAAAATCTCACCTGTATCGCTGTTAATTCTGAACTTAGTTAAATCATCTACATCGTTTACATGAAACATTGTGTAGGATAATCTAGGGGTAGGGCTAATAACTTTCAGTACAAGTACGGACGTGCCGATTAACGTTGACTCAGGTATACTGATGTTATATCTTATTGGATTAAAGATAGGTTTGATATCTGGTCTATCTAAAACATTCACCACAATGTTTGTTGTGAGTTGACAGGGAACGGATCCAGAATCTGTAGCTTTAATAACAAAACGATATTCCTTTTGTGTTTCATAATCTACAGAATTCCTTAGAGACAGCAGGCAATCTTGACCATCCTTTCTAACGTTGAAAAATTGTACAGCTAAAGGTTCATCGATGCTACAGGTAATTTGGTTATTTGCAATTGTTCCATCTCTATCGGTTGGTCGAACCCTTAGAACGCTGAACCCAGGAGTCTCTGATTCCGAAACATTAGCAACATAAGTATTCTGCTGAAATTGAGGACAGTTGTCGTTGTAGTCTTGTACAATGACAGTTACTTGTGCTGTGTTGGTAGAACTTAATTGTCCCGCCCCGGTGTCTTGAGCAGAAATTCTTATCGTATGCACCTGGTTGGTTTCATAATCCAATTGACCTATTAAACTAACGACACCTGTCGAAGGATTAACAGCAAATAAGTTGGTGTCACCTGCAACAATAGAGTACCTCACATTTCCGTTAATTCCATCATCCCGATCTGTGGCAGTTACCGTTACTATGTTTTGATTAATTGATGTTGTCTCCGATACGGTTACCTGGTAGCTGGGTAACAAAAATATGGGTGCATTATCGTTTATATCGGTTACTGTAACAACCAATTCTCCAACTCCATTTGCTGTAGGACCACGGGATTGTACAGTGAGGACATGCCGTTCTCTGGTTTCACGATCTAATGCTTGTCGTACTGAAATGACACCCGTTGTATCGTTGATGGAGAAAAAGTCGTTTGACTTCCCAACCAAAAAGTAACGAATGTTGCTGCTATTTCCAGTAAATGGATCAACCGATGAGACTCGAGTAACAAAAGTCCCTATTTGACTATTTTCCGGGACATTGACGTCTGAGGTGGTTACGCCAGTGTAGGACTTGTGTATGTAAAACGTAAGGGTCGCATCATCTGTTAAAGATGGATTACCGGAGTCATATGCTTGCACATTTAACGAATAATTGTTTTTTCGATAGTAGAAGATATGTTTGGCTAGGGTAATTTTTCCATCTGGATTAACTACAAATGTACCATCTCCACCAATTATTCTGAACTGTACAAGGCCGTTCTGATAACTGTCTCTGTCAGTCGCAGATAAACAAGCTACCGTTGAGCCAGGTAAGGTGAATTCAGTGATGTTGTATATTCTGTTAGGAAGAGTAAACACAGGTGCATTATCGTTAACGTCGTCGATGTGAATAAAAACTGATGCTCTGTTCGTTTTGCCGTTGTTACCATCCCTTATTTCAACATCAAACGTGAAATTATTTTGCTGTTCATAATTGAAAAATTGAGTTGTGCGAATTTCCCCAGTCGTTGGATTGATCGTGAACTTCGACGTATCTGGAAGATTAGATACAATACTATACGTGAATGGACCTTTGACTGGTTCGTTGCTATTTCCGGTCACAGTAAGCACTAGAGTGCTTAGACCAGTTGATTCGGGTATTCTGGCCACATACAAGTTTTGCAAGAAAAACGGTTGAAGCTCGCTGTAGTCAGCGACGTTAATAGTTACTATAGCAGGGTTTGTGGTGACTTGAGAACCTCCATCTGTGGCAGATATTTGAAGTGTGAATTGCTTGTTGATGTTCCAGTCTAATGGTCTGTTAAGGGTTAGGCGTCCCGTGTTATCAATACGGAAGTAGTTGCCTGCGTTTCCAGAAGTTATTGTGTAGCCTGTTACTTCACCAAATACTCCAAGATCATTGTCTCTTGCGAATAAAGTTAATACAAGTGTGTTGACTTCTGTCTTCTCCGATATGGTTAAGTTGTATAGTGTAACAGGGAAGTAGGGTATGTTGTCATTCACATTAATAATTGTAACATTAAAACTTCTCATACTACTAAGATAAGGAGATCCCTTGTCCTTAGCCACAACGAAAAGTTGGTAACTTTGTATTCTCTCGTAATCTACGTTCCTTGCAACAGTTAATTGGCCTGTTGTAGGGTTTATATCGACAATTCCCTCTGGGTGAATAGAGAATTCAATATTTCTGTTCAATGCATCAATATCACCGTCGGTGGCTGTGACTCTTCCTAATAGTCGACCGTTCTCATTTTCTGTGATTTGCAAGTTGTTTATTGGATTTATGATAGGTCTGTTGTCGTTGCTGTCTATTACAGTTACAAATACATTGGCAGTATTTGAAAGTTTTGGGGTTCCTTTATCTGTCACTATAACTTGGAAGCTGTAGAAGTTAGTTTGCTCTCTATCTAGCGTAACGTTTGTCCTGATCCGTCCATATTCATCGATGGTGAAGAATTTCTCTTGCCCTGAATTACTTTGGATTGAAAATGATTTTTGACCATTTGGTAATAATTTGTAATCATTTTCATCTGTTACAACAGAGTATATGTACGTTCCAACAGGTGTGCTTTCAGACACACTGACAGTATACGGTAAGTTGACAAAAAAGGGGCTTTCATTTACATCTATGATAAAGATTGTGACGAAACAGCACACCTTGGAACCTCGTTCGTTGCTGGCGCATACCATAAAATCGTAACGAGATCTCGATTCATAATTAGCTGGCTGCATCTGTATTATTTCACCGGTGTTTTTGTTGATTTGGAAAGTGTTTGATATGTCTGCATAATTTGATTCAATTGTATATTGGATGTTTCTGCTGGTGTAGTTACCTACGTCGATCGCTCGAACAGAACCAACCGTATTGTTTTGTAACTCAGGTATAGTGAAAGTAATTGGGCATGATTGCACAAAGTTTAGTAAGGTGAAGTTGACTGGATGTACATAGATAAGCACTCTGGAAGTTCCTACTAGAGAAGGGGTACCTTTATCCGCTATAGTTACTGTGAGGTCATAACGATTTTGTACGTACGAGTCTAACGGATTTTTAAGAGTGAGTCTTCCTGCATTATCTATAGTAAAACGATTGGAAGGATCCCCAGTAATAAAGTATGTTAGTTCGCTATTGCTTCCAGAGTCTGCATCTCTTACTGATACTACTGTCAATAACGATCCAGTTCTAACAGTTTCTGATACATTTAAAGTAATTAAGGATTGCAATGGCGTCGGGGTGTTGTCATTGAAGTCCGTAATGAATACCTTAACTAAGGTAGTTCCAATTAGACGATCTCCTGTTGTACTCTGGTCTTCTGCTTCAACCTCAAAACTGAAGAATTTTGTTTTCTCATAGTCAAATGCAGCATTTGTAAATATAAGTCCCGTTTGAGTAATTGTAAAATTTCCGGAATCTTGACTTGCTCGTAATCGATACACAATTTCATTGTTAGGCCCAGATATATCACGGTCGTTGGCGGCAACCGTGTTTCCAACGAATGACCCTCTTAACGTATCTTCACGTATGTAAAAGTGATACTCGCCGTTGACAAAAACAGGTTGATTATCGTTGACATCTACGACGGACACAAGAACAACAGCATTGTTAAGAGAGCCAGCTTGAGGTGCTCCCTGGTCATGCGCAGTAACTGTTAGGTTGTAACTTCCCGTCTGTGTTTCACGATCTAAGGTTGCAGCAAGTGTTATGATACCAGTTGATCTATCAATTATAAATCTGTTGTTAGTGTTTCCGGCTGTAATATTGTAAACAATTTGACCGTTTGTTCCTTTATCCATATCAGAAGCAAACACCCTAGTTAAAGAAGTCAAAAGTGGTGCTTTTTCAGAGACACGGACATTGTAAATTGTTGGGTTAAATATTGGCGAATTATCATTAACATCAGTGATAAATATGTCCACTAACGCTTTTCCAAGTCTTGCAGGAGAACCTCTATCTGAGACAATTGCGACAAGATTGTAAACCTTTTTCTTCTCGTAATCCAATTTTGTCGCTACTCGTATCTGTCCAGACGTCTGATCAAGAATAAAGTCATTCGTGTTTTCTAATGCAAGGAAAAACGTGGAGCCTGTATTACCACCTAAATCATTATCCGATGCAGTAAGCGTGAGAACAATCTGCCCGATAGCCTCGTCCTCTGGAATTGTTACGTTGTAAGACAGTCTGCTGAAGGTTGGGTTGTTATCGTTTACCTCCAAAACTTTCACATAAACAATCGCGTTTGGATTGGACAGCTGAGTATTATCAGTTGCTCTTATTTCCAACTGATATCCTCTCACTGATTCGTAATCTAATGGATTTTCCAAAATTATTCTACCGTTATTATCAATGGAAAATGCGTTTCCAGTGTTTCCATTAACAATTTGATAAGACAAAACGTTGTTAGAATCTTTATCAGATGCTAAAACTTGAATAATAAAAGATCGCCTTGGTTTATTTTCCAACACGCTTACGTTGTATATCGCAGGATTAAATACAGGTGGATTGTCGTTAGCATCTTGAACTGTTATCTTTAAGCATGTTTTTGAACTGAGAGGTGGTACTCCTTTGTCTGTGACAGTAATTATACACTGGTGTTCTTTTCTTGCTTCATAATCCAGTGCCGCTGAGAGTGTAACTTGCCCTGTAACATTATTCACGTCAAAACTACTGCAACTACTATCTTTCAAAATACTGTACGTGAAAATACCATTATTGCCTCTGTCCCTATCAAATGCGGAAACTTGAGATACTAAACTTCCAGGCAGGCTTAATTCAGACAAACCACTTTGATAACACGTTGCTTGGGTAAATGTTGGTGGATTATCGTTTACATCAAGGATGTTAACGATTATATTTGCCACGCGTGCGGCTGAGTTACTTCCGTCGAATACATTTGCTGTGAAATGATACTGGTCTTGCAGTTCACGATCAACTGCTTCTTGCAAAATTAATTCTCCAGTCTGTCTGTTAAGACGGAACTTCTTTAAATCATTCGGATTGTTTGCAGCAAATAGCGTGTAATTCAGTGAGATAGCAGTAGATTGCACCTTTAGTTCTAATACTGATGTTCCAACCAAAGTACTTTCTGGAATGTTCACGGTATAGTTTTCTGGCGAGAAGACTGGAATCATGTCAGGTGCATTAATTACGTAAACGATAATATTTGCAGTTTTTTGGCAACTTACAACACCATTATCTGTAGCCTTGACAACAAAGCGATACTCTTTTTGTGTTTCATAATCTACAGAATTCCTTAGAGACAGCAGGCAATCTTGACCATCCTTTCTAACGTTGAAAAATTGTACAGCTAAAGGTTCATCGATGCTACAGGTAATTTGGTTATTTGCAATTGTTCCATCTCTGTCGGTTGGTCGAACCCTTAGAACGCTGAACCCAGGAGTCTCTGATTCCGAAACATTAGCAACATAAGTATTCTGCTGAAATTGAGGACAGTTGTCGTTGTAGTCTTGTACAATGACAGTCACTTGTGCTGTGTTGGTAGAACTTAATTGTCCCGCCCCGGTGTCTTGAGCAGAAATTCTTATCGTATGCACCTGGTTGGTTTCATAATCCAATTGACCTATTAAACTAACGACACCTGTCGCAGGATTAACAGCAAATAAGTTGGTGTCACCTGCAACAATAGAGTACCTCACATTTCCGTTAATTCCATCATCCCGATCTGTGGCAGTTACCGTTACTATGTTTTGATTAATTGATGTTGTCTCCGATACGGTTACCTGGTAGCTGGGTAACAAAAATATGGGTGCATTATCGTTTATATCGGTTACTGTAACAACCAATTCTCCAACTCCATTTGCTGTAGGACCACGGGATTGTACAGTGAGGACATGCCGTTCTCTGGTTTCACGATCTAATGTCTGTCGTACTGAAATGACACCCGTTGTATCGTTGATGGAGAAAAAGTCGTTTGACTTCCCAACCAAAAAGTAACGAATGTTGCTGCTATTTCCAGTAAATGGATCAACCGATGAGACTCGAGTAACAAAAGTCCCTATTTGACTATTTTCCGGGACATTGACGTCTGAGGTGGTTACGCCAGTGTAGGACTTGTGTATGTAAAACGTAAGGGTCGCATCATCTGTTAAAGATGGATTACCGGAGTCATATGCTTGCACATTTAACGAATAATTGTTTTTTCGATAGTAGAAGATATGTTTGGCTAGGGTAATTTTTCCATCTGGATTAACTACAAATGTACCATCTCCACCAATTATTCTGAACTGTACAAGGCCGTTCTGATAACTGTCTCTGTCAGTCGCAGATAAACAAGCTACCGTTGAGCCAGGTAAGGTGAATTCAGTGATGTTGTATATTCTGTTAGGAAGAGTAAACACAGGTGCATTATCGTTAACGTCGTCGATGTGAATAAAAACTGATGCTCTGTTCGTTTTGCCGTTGTTACCATCCCTAATTTCAACATCAAACGTGAAATTATTTTGCTGTTCATAATTGAAAAATTGAGTTGTGCGAATTTCCCCAGTCGTTGGATTGATCGTGAACTTCGACGTATCTGGGAGATTAGATACAATACTATACGTGAATGGACCTTTGACTGGTTCGTTGCTATTTCCGGTCACAGTAAGCACTAGAGTGCTTAGACCAGTTGATTCGGGTATTCTGGCCACATACAAGTTTTGCAAGAAAAACGGTTGAAGCTCGCTGTAGTCAGCAACGTTAATAGTAACCGTAGCAGGGTTTGTGGTGACTTGAGAACCTCCATCTGTGGCAGATATTTGAAGTGTAAATTGCTTGTTGATATTCCAGTCCAATGGTCTGTTAAGGGTAAGGCGTCCCGTGTTATCAATACTGAAGTAGTTGCCTGCGTTTCCAGAAGTTATTGTGTAGCCTGTTACTTCACCAAATACTCCAAGATCGTTGTCTCTTGCGAATAAAGTTAATACAAGTGTGTTGACTTCTGTCTTCTCTGAGATGGTTAAGTTGTATAGTGTCACAGGGAAATAGGGTATGTTGTCATTCACATTATTTATTGTGACATTAAAACTTCTTATACTACTGAGATAGGGAGATCCCTTGTCTTTAGCTACAACGAAAAGTTGGTAATTCTGTATCCTTTCGTAATCTACGTTCCTTGCTACAGTTAATTGGCCTGTTGTAGGGTTTATATCGACAATTCCTTCTGGGTGAATAGAGAATTCAATTTCCCTGTTTAATGGATCAACATCCCGATCGGTGACTGTAACTGTGCCTAATACCTGGCCGTCATTATTTTCTCTGATATTATAGTTATTTATTGGATTAATAATAGGTCTGTTATCGTTTCGGTCTACTACACGTACAATAACAGTTGCAGTACTTGATAATGAAGGCGTTCCTTTATCACTCACTCTGACTCGGAAGTTATAAGAATTGGTTTGTTCTCTGTCCAACGTAACATTAGTTCTAATCCGTCCAAATTGGTCGATGGCGAAGTACATTTCCTGACCTGGTGTTGTTGGTTCGATCGAATACGTTGACTGTCCATTTAAAGAGGTATCTAAGTCATTGTCCTCACTAACCACTGAAAAGAACACACTGCCAACGGGAATCGATTCAGGAATGGTAACCTGATACACATTTCCTACAGTCTGCACAAATCTTGGTCTCTCATTTACATCTAAGATTTTGATGGAGACGTGACAGCAAGCTGTGGAACCCCTCTCATTGCGTGCACAAACCATAAATGCGTATCTATTGCGCGATTCATAATTAGCTGCGATATTTTGTATTACTTCACCTGTTGTCTGATTAAGTCTAAAAACACCTTGTAGGTCCTGTATATTAGATTTGATTTCATAGACAAGGTTTTGGCTGGTGTAATTTCCAGTGTCAGTGGCCTTTATCACACCAATCACCCCGTTTACCTTGTCTTCATCTATTTGGTACTCAATAGGACATGATGGATTAAATGCAAGTAAAGTCAGATCAATTGGATGCACGAACACAGTTACGTCAGTTGTACCTGATCTTGGAGGGCTACCACCATCTACAATAACAACATTTAAGTCATATCTATTTTGGGAGAATGAGTTTAGTTGTCTTTTGAGGCGCAGGTTTCCATTTTCGTCAATAGCAAAATGATCTGTGGTATCCCCATTTATCACGTATGACAATTTTCCGTTTGATCCAGAATCTTTGTCTGTAGCAGGGACAACGGTTAGCACCTGTCCAACAAAAGTAGCTTCAGAAATGTTCAAAACTATCTTTAAATTAGAGGGTATTGGCGAATTATCATTTATATCGGCAACGTAAACCTTGACTAAGGCACGTCCTTTAAGTTCTTCATTGCCATTATCAGTTGCTTCAACTTCAAAGTTGTAAGATCTGATGGTTTCGTAGTCAAAACTGGATCCAGCAGCAGCCACAATCACACCATTTTGAGAGATAGTAAAGTTTCCAGAATCACTATTCGGTACGATTGCGTACCTTCTTTGGTTGTTAGAGTTCGTAAAGTCTGAATCAGTAGCAATAACTCCACTTCCAACAATGCCTCCGCTTGGAAGATTCTCCAGTATTGTAAACTCATACTGACTCAATGTGAACACAGGTTGTCTATCGTTTACATCGACTACACTGATGATGACAGTTCCAGTATTGACACTGTTAATTGGTGTACTTGCACTATCCGTGGCGGTGATTGTAAGCACGTAGGAGTTAGTCCTGGTAGTTTCTAAGTCCAAGCTCTGAATTACGGATACCTCTCCTGTATTTTCATCTATCGAAAATCTTTGGGTGTTTCCATTCGAGATTCGGTATTTAACTTGTCCATTTGTACCAGAATCTTTGTCCGTAGCAGTGACTCTTGTTATTATTTGGTTAATTGGTATTTCTTCTGATATTCTAATTGTATATCTATCTGGAGAAAACTGTGGAGCGTTATCGTTTGTGTCTGTTAAGAAAATGTCAACTAGTGTTCTGCTCCTCAGATCCTTGTTTCCTAGGTCAGCTGCAGTAGCTACAAGATGATAACTTTTTTTCGTTTCGTAATCTAGAGGTTTTTCTACACGAATAATTCCACTTGTTTCATCAAGAGTAAACATTGTCGTATTGTCCAGTGCAATATACCTCACAGTGCTAGTTAATATACCGTGGTCAGCGTCAGTTGCATCAATTGTTAGAACAGGTGATCCAGGAGTTGTATTTTCGTCTATTGTTACAGAGTAGTACGATTTACTGAATGTTAGTCTGTTATCATTGACTTCAGTTACCGTTATATTAACAATGGCATTACGCTGAGAAAATTTTGAAGAATCTGTAATATCAATAGCACGTATTTCCAATGAATACTTTTTAATGCCTTCGTAATTAACCGGACGCACGACTTTGATAAAGCCACTGGAATCTATGTTAAATGTATTTCCAGTATTTCCACTTACAATCTCGTATCTAAATTGAGCATTACGACTTGTATCACCGTCTGTTGCAATTACCCGCGTTGCTATTGTGTTTGTTGGGACAGATTCTTGTATCGCAGCGTCATAGAAAAACTTCTCAAATACAGGTAAGAGATCGTTTGCGTCATTAACTGTTACAACTAAACAGGTAAAAGCTGAAAGGGAAGGATTTCCATTGTCAGTGGCTTTTACAATACATACATGATTACGTTGAGTTTCGTAGTCCAGAGGACCTGTTGTAGTTATTACAGCAGTTCTGGAATCAATCTGGAATAACGGACAAGGAGGTGAAAATGAATAGGATAGATTAGCGTTCTCCCCACTATCCAAATCATTGGCTTGTATACTAGTCACAATTAAGCTGCCTAGCCCCTCATTCAAAGTGCTTTGAACGCATGTGTTGCCATTCGGGAAAGTCGGTACATTATCATTGACGTCTAACACAGTAACTCGGATAATGGCATCAATTGGTGCCGAATTAAAACCATCCGTTACGGAGGCTGACAACCTGTAAAAATCTTTGATTTCTCGGTCTACTTTATTCTTCAGGACAAGCATTCCTGCACCTTGTTGAGAAGAAAGAAGAAATTTGTCGTCTTCGTTGCCTGATTTTAGTTGGAAAACAAGATTTTGAGTACTGTCAACGACGACCAATTGCAACAATGAAGTACCAACCAATGTACTCTCGGGAACAGTGATGTTGTACTCCAGTGGATTAAATCGTGGCTTCAAATCGGGGAAGTTAAGAACTGTGATCTCCACATTTGCAGTTCTGATATACTTGACATCTCCCTGATCTGTGGCTATAACTGGAAAGTCGTAGCGTGTTGTTTGTTCAAAATCTACTTGTTTTTTTAACGTGATTTGACCAGAAGTAGGGTTAATTGCAAAGAACTCGCTTGCAAATGGCTGATTAATGCTGTAACGTATATCTCTGTTCGGAGCAGTCGCGTCGTTGTCTGTTGCCGTTACTGTCATTATGAATGTGTTAACAGGTGCTGTTTCATTGACAGTGGCTTGGTAAAGAGCCTGATTGAAAACTGGGAAATTGTCGTTCACATCCTCCACGGTCAATTGGATTAGAGCATTTTGAGAGCTTTGTAATTGTGGGTTACCATTGTCTCTGGCCGAAACAGTGACGGTATACACATTACTTCCTGGCATTTCTCTGTTAATGCTGTTCAGGATAGAAAGTACACCTGTGTTAGGGTCAATAGTAAATAGATTTGGCGTAGGCTGAGATTCAATGGAGTATGTTATTCTATTGTTGCCATTTGCGCTGGAATCCATGTCCGCGGCTCTCACTTGAAGAAGACGTTGACCTGGCAGCATATTTTCGTTCATTCGGAGGAAATAAGCCGATCTGTCAAACACAGGTGCATTATCATTAACGTCAGTGACTGTGACAATGACCTCGTCGACCGCAGATGACGTTGGACCTTTGGCTTTCACAACTATGGTATGCTGTTTCGACGATTCGTAGTCTAGTCCGTTGCGCAGTGTTATTACCCCAGTTGTAGCATCGATTTGGAATCGGTTGTTTGAAATAGGCCCTACGAGGGAGTATGTAAAACCATTGCTATTTCCAGTATTTGGATCAACCGCTCGAACTGTTGTTATGGTATTTCCAGTAGGAGTATTTTCAGGTACGGCTACATCTTGAGCCGTTATCACTGCGGTAGCTTCGTGAATGTAGAACGTAAGTGTGGCTTGACTTGAGAGAGTTGGCGTACCTCTGTCTGTAGCTCTCACGGTAAGTTGATAAACACTATCAGTGTCAGCATTTAAGTTGTTTTTTAAGAAGATTGTACCATCAGATGCAACAGTAAATACATTCATACCATTACCACCTGTAGCTGTAAAATCCACCAATCTGTTAACTCCATCATCTGCGTCTGTTGCCCGTAGAGCAGCAACAGTTGAGCCAAGCAACGTGTTTTCGGTAATGTTATATATTCTATCGGTTGTTGTGATTATTGGAGTATTGTCGTTAACATCTCTTATTCTAACAACCACTAGCGCTGTTCCTGTTTTTCCATTGTTTGTATCTGTCACCTCAACTTCGAAAGAGTAAAAACGTTTACTTTCGTAGTCAAGGTTTGATGTTGCTGTTAAGACCTCAACCTTGTCACCGGTTTGTCTTAATGTAAAGGCTTGATGATCAAGGTGGTTTACACCTTGTACTTTTCTAAACGTTAAGCTGTACGTTGGCTCGTTGCTCGTGGCATTCAAAGTTAAGATACTGGTCGAGAGTGGAGTATTTTCATCAATAGTAACTAGATAGGAGCTAAGAGAGAAGAAAGGTTGCCCTTCGCTATAATCCTGAACGTTTATTGTCACTGTTGCTGTGTTATCACTAGTTCTCGAAGGAATCCCAGCGTCTGTTGCTCGCACTTGAAGTACATATTGTGGTGTATTTGTAGTTGCAAGGTCTAATGAGCTTTGTACAACGATATTTCCATTGCTGTCTATTCTGAATCTGTTTCCAACATTGCCACTTATTATTTGATACGAATTAATATTTCCAGGTGTTCCTAGGTCGGCATCTGTGGCAACCACCGATAACACAGTAGTAGCAAGGCTAGTTTTCTCTGAAATTGTTATCACATACGCTGTGTTTGCGAAAGTTGGAGAGTTGTCATTTACATTTTCGACATTTAGTGTTATGTTTTGTGGAATCGAGGTCAAATAAGGTGTTCCCTTGTCTCTAGCAACTACCACGAACTGATATTGTTGTCTCGCTTCATAGTCCAAGTCACCCACTACACTGACGCTTCCGGTATTTTTGTCGATTGAAAGAATACCTTCGGGAAAGATTCCTATATATTCAACCTGTGCATTAGTTGTTGAATCGCGGTCTGTTGCCGTAATGGTGGCAATGTTTGTATTCTTTCTATTTTCAGGTTGAGAAATAACAAGGTTTTGATTTTGTATGACTGGATGGTTGTCGTTTGAATCAAGCACAGCGACGTTCACAGTTGCGAACGCTTGCATTGGTGGCGTTCCTCCATCTGTAGCCACTACGTTAAAAGTATAGGCCTGGATTTGTTCAAAGTCTAAATTTCGTTCCAAAATGATTCTTCCCATTTGATCGATTCTAAATACTCCATTGTTACTTCCACTTGCTGCAATGGAATATGAAAGACGTCCTCTTGGACTAAGATCAAAGTCTGGGTCTGTTGCTGTAACAGAGAATACGAAAGAGTTTGGCAAAACATTCTCAGCTACATTGAAATTATATATACTTTGATCAAAAGCTGGTCTTTCGTTTACATCTGTTATATTTCCTGTCACAAAACAATAAGCTTGCGCATTTCTTTCATTTGTTGCTTTAACCAAGAAGCTATACTGGTCTTTTACCTCATAATTTGCAGGGTCTCTTATCGTAATTACACCATTTGGCTGTAGTGCGAAGATACCGATATCTCCCGACTGTACTGTGTATTGCACATTTTGGCTGGTGTAAACACCACTGTCTCTGATTGAGAATTCTCTTCTAAAGTTTGCAGGAGCTGTATTTTCTGGTATGGAGAATTGTAAAGGACAGCCATTAAACGATATTCCTGGCACGGTAACTCCGAGCACGCGAAGGTTGACGGTTGCCGAACTTGTTTTCGGCGGAGCTCCTTTATCAGAGATCTGCACATTCAATGTGTAAGAAGGCTGTGCAAAAGCATCAAGTTTTTGCTTTAGTCTTATTGTGCCTGTGTCATCAATAGAAAATGTGGGATGGTTTAAGGTATATGTTAGTTGCCCGTTTGTGGTGCTGTCCTTGTCAGTTGCGAAAATAGTTACAATAGGCGTGCCAATAAGCGTTGCTTCAGTGATGTTTAGATTTGTGACGGACGTTATAGGTATTGGTGTGTTATCGTTTTCATCTAATATTTGTACCTTGACTAATGCTTTGCCAATTAATTTATCTGTAATCGAGTTGTCGATGGCTTGTACATGAAATGAGTATGACGTTCTATTTTCGTAGTCAAGCGCAGTATTGACAAATAATCTGTTCCGATTCATTAGAAAATATGAAGAATCTGCACTTGGAACAATGGAATATGTGAGAATATTATTGCTGTTCGTAGCGTCACTGTCTCTTGCAGTTACAGCAAGAAACTGGGCTCCTATTCTTTCATTTTCCCTTATTGATACTTCGTAAATATTTAAGTCAAATATCGGCTGATTGTCATTAACGTCTACAACATCAACGATTACTACAGCATTGTTGGTTCCGTCACGATTTCCATCATTCACTCTAAAAGTCAATACATATTGACTTGCTCCGGGTTCTCTTTCCAGGGTTTGGTCCAAAATTAGGTACTCTCCGTCCATTCTGAAATGAGAGTCTATTGTACCAACGGAGGAGTAGGTTAAAACAGGTGTATCTTTGTCGGCTGCTTCCAGTTTCACTAACGTCATTCCAACAGGAGCTTTTTCAGAAACCCTTACGTTATAATTATTTTTTTTGAAAGCAGGTGCTTCGTCATTAATATTGCTGATCATAATATCAACAAGCGCTCTATTTTCTAGGTAAGGTACGCCTTGATCCCTGACTACAGCAACCAGTGAATACATAGATTTCGTTTCAAAATCTAAAGCTTTCGCTACCTTTATAGTTCCATCTGGATCAATTGAAAAATCAGTTGTGTTCTCTAGAGCTACAAAACTGAAGATGTTGGTGTTAGGGCCTCTGTCGTTGTCACTTGCAGTAAGCTTCATGACCACTGAATTTACTGCTGTGTTCTCTGGTACTGTTAAAGAATAGAAATACGTTTGTAGGGTTGGTCTGTTATCATTTACTTCCTCAACGATAACTTCAACGTAAGCTGAAGGGTTAGATGTTCTCTGAGTAGGAGTGCCTCTGTCAGTAGCAGTAACTTCTAGTAGATATCTTTGTGTTAATTCGTAATCAAGTGGGCCAATCAAAGTTATTCTTCCCAAGCTATCAATTAAAAAGTTTCCTGGGTTATTACGGATGTTATACGTTATGGCTCCATTCAAATCGCTATCTCTGTCTGTTGCAAAAACAGTAGCGATCAACCTTCCAACTCCAGCGGATTCTTTAACTGTTACGGTGTAGTTTAGAGGGGAAAACACGGGTGAGTTGTCATTTGCGTCCCCAACTGTTACAGAAATGCATGTAAATCCACTTAATTGAGGGTTTCCATTGTCAGTAGCTTTTACAATACATACATGATTACGTTGAGTTTCGTAGTCCAGAGGACCTGTTGTAGTTATTACAGCAGTTCTGGAATCAATCTGGAATAACGGACAAGGAGGTGAAAATGAATAGGATAGATTAGCGTTCTCCCCATTATCCAAATCATTGGCTTGTATACTAGTCACAATTAAGCTGCCTAGCCCCTCATTCAAAGTGCTTTGAACGCATGTGTTGCCATTCGGGAAAGTCGGTACATTATCATTGACGTCTAACACAGTAACTCGGATAATGGCATCAATTGGTGCCGAATTAAAACCATCCGTTACGGAGGCTGACAACCTGTAAAAATCTTTGATTTCTCGGTCTACTTTATTCTTCAGGACAAGCATTCCTGTACCTTGTTGAGAAGAAAGAAGAAATTTGTCGTCTTCGTTGCCTGATTTAAGTTGGAAAACAAGATTTTGAGTACTGTCAACGACGACCAATTGCAACAATGAAGTACCAACCAATGTACTCTCGGGAACAGTGATGTTGTACTCCAGTGGATTAAATCGTGGCTTCAAATCGGGGAAGTTAAGAACTGTGATCTCCACATTTGCAGTTCTGGTATACTTGACATCTCCCTGATCTGTGGCTATAACTGGAAAGTCGTAGCGTGTTGTTTGTTCAAAATCTACTTGTTTTTTTAACGTGATTTGACCAGAAGTAGGGTTAATTGCAAAGAACTCGCTTGCAAATGGCTGATTAATGCTGTAACGTATATCTCTGTTCGGGGCAGTCGCGTCGTTGTCTGTTGCCGTTACTGTCATTATGAATGTGTTAACAGGTGCTGTTTCATTGACACTGGCTTGGTAAAGAGCCTGATTGAAAACTGGGAAATTGTCGTTCACATCCTCCACGGTCAATTGGATTAGAGCATTTTGAGAGCTTTGTAATTGTGGGTTACCATTGTCTCTGGCCGAAACAGTGACGGTATACACATTACTTCCTGGCATTTCTCTGTTAATGCTGTTCAGGATAGAAAGTACACCTGTGTTAGGGTCAATAGTAAATAGATTTGGCGTAGGCTGAGATTCAATGGAGTATGTTATTCTATTGTTGCCATTTGCGCTGGAATCCATGTCCGCGGCTCTCACTTGAAGAAGACGTTGACCTGGCAGCATATTTTCGTTCATTCGGAGGAAATAAGCCGATCTGTCAAACACAGGTGCATTATCATTAACGTCAGTGACTGTGACAATGACCTCGTCGACCGCAGATGACGTTGGACCTTTGGCTTTCACAACTATGGTATGCTGTTTCGACGATTCGTAGTCTAGTCCGTTGCGCAGTGTTATTACTCCAGTTGTAGCATCGATTTGGAATCGGTTGTTTGAAATAGGCCCTACGAGGGAGTATGTAAAACCATTGCTATTTCCAGTATTTGGATCAACCGCTCGAACTGTTGTTATGGTATTTCCAGTAGGAGTATTTTCAGGTACGGCTACATCTTGAGCCGTTATCACTGCGGTAGCTTCGTGAATGTAGAACGTAAGTGTGGCTTGACTTGAGAGAGTTGGCGTACCTCTGTCTGTAGCTCTCACGGTAAGTTGATAAACACTATCAGTGTCAGCATTTAAGTTGTTTTTTAATAAGATTGTACCATCAGATGCAACAGTAAATACATTCATACCATTACCACCTGTAGCTGTAAAATCCACCAATCTGTTAACTCCATCATCTGCGTCTGTTGCCCGTAGAGCAGCAACAGTTGAGCCAAGCAACGTGTTTTCGGTAATGTTATATATTCTATCGGTTGTTGTGATTATTGGAGTATTGTCGTTAACATCTCTTATTCTAACAACCACTAGCGCTGTTCCTGTTTTTCCATTGTTTGTATCTGTCACCTCAACTTCGAAAGAGTAAAAACGTTTACTTTCGTAGTCAAGGTTTGATGTTGCTGTTAAGACCTCAACCTTGTCACCGGTTTGTCTTAATGTAAAGGCTTGATGATCAAGGTGGTTTACACCTTGTACTTTTCTAAACGTTAAGCTGTACGTTGGCTCGTTGCTCGTGGCATTCAAAGTTAAGATACTGGTCGAGAGTGGAGTATTTTCATCAATAGTAACTAGATAGGAGCTAAGAGAGAAGAAAGGTTGCCCTTCGCTATAATCCTGAACGTTTATTGTCACTGTTGCTGTGTTATCACTAGTTCTCGAAGGAATCCCAGCGTCTGTTGCTCGCACTTGAAGTACATATTGTGGTGTATTTGTAGTTGCAAGGTCTAATGAGCTTTGTACAACGATATTTCCATTGCTGTCTATTCTGAATCTGTTTCCAACATTGCCACTTATTATTTGATACGAATTAATATTTCCAGGTGTTCCTAGGTCGGCATCTGTGGCAACCACCGATAACACAGTAGTAGCAAGGCTAGTTTTCTCTGAAATTGTTATCACATACGCTGTGTTTGCGAAAGTTGGAGAGTTGTCATTTACATTTTCGACATTTAGTGTTATGTTTTGTGGAATCGAGGTCAAATAAGGTGTTCCCTTGTCTCTAGCAACTACCACGAACTGATATTGTTGTCTCGCTTCATAGTCCAAGTCACCCACTACACTGACGCTTCCGGTATTTTTGTCGATTGAAAGAATACCTTCGGGAAAGATTCCTATATATTCAACCTGTGCATTAGTTGTTGAATCCCGGTCTGTTGCCGTAATGGTGGCAATGTTTGTATCCTTTCTATTTTCAGGTTGAGAAATAACAAGGTTTTGATTTTGTATGACTGGATGGTTGTCGTTTGAATCAAGCACAGCGACGTTCACAGTTGCGAACGCTTGCATTGGTGGCGTTCCTCCATCTGTAGCCACTACGTTAAAAGTATAGGCCTGGATTTGTTCAAAGTCTAAATTTCTTTCCAAAATGATTCTTCCCATTTGATCGATTCTAAATACTCCATTGTTACTTCCACTTGCTGCAATGGAATATGAAAGACGTCCTCTTGAACTAAGATCAAAGTCTGGGTCTGTTGCCGTTACAGAATAGACCACAGCGTCGGGATGTACATTCTCATACACGTTGAAGGAATACCCAGAAGATGAAAATGACGGTTGCTCGTTGACGTCATTAATATTGGCAGTTACATAGCAGTAAGCAGTTGCTCCTCGGACGTTTGTTGCCTTAACTAAAAAGTCGTATCGATTTCTTTCTTCAAAATTTGATGGCCCGGATACAGTGATAACTCCAGTTGAACTCACACTGAAGCGATTGGCAATGTCATTTTGTCCTGCTTCTACTGTGTATGTTACAGCAGTACTGGTCCCTGATCCTGTACTGACAGCAGTCAGTGTTCTGCTGAATTGAGCGCTGGTTGGATTGCTATTTTCATCAATCGCAAAATTCAGTGGACAGTTATTAAAAACAAGTCCTGGCAATGTGACTGGCAGCACCTTTATATTTACGGTACCAGTGGAAGATCGTGATGGGGAACCTTTGTCTGTAGCCGTCACAGTAAGAGTATATGTGTCCTGAACGGCTTGGTCCAGTTGAGTTGCTAACTTGATATTTCCATTGTTGTCAATGATAAATCCCGATCCACTGATCGTGTATGTTATATCTCCATTAGTGGAACTATCTGCGTCAGTCCCGTTGATATTAAAAATTGTCGATCCTGTAAGTGTACCTTCAGATATATTAAGATTGACAACATTTGGAGTTATGATCGGGTTATTGTCATTTCTGTCCTTTATGGTTACGACAATTAAAGCTTTGCCAGATAACTGATCTGGCGAGTTGGTGTTTATAGCTTGAACTTCGAATGAATAAGTCTTCTTGGTTTCGTAGTCGAAGACTGCATTTGTTTGTATTTGCTGACCACTGATGGAGAAATTTCCGGAATCTTGACCCGGTACAATCGAATATCTCATCGAATTGTGTTGGTTTGTATCATCTCTGTCTCTAGCCGTCACTGTAACCAGGGCAGTTCCCACGTTTTGATTTTCAAACACTGACACATGATATTCATTCTTGTCAAAAACAGGCTCATTATCGTTTACATCTTGTATTGTGACTGATACTGTTGCAGCTTGAGCGCTGTTCTGTACTCCGTCATTAACAGTCAAAGTTAAAACATAACTTCGGTCAGGAACAGTAGCTTCACTGTCAAATGAACGTGCCAAGGTTATTCTGCCAGTGGTCGAATCTAATGTGAAATGGTTGTCGAGGGTAGAACTGCTAAACCTTAGTGCATTGGTTGGTGTATCAGCGTCTGTCGCAACAAGGTCTGCAATGAGGGTTCCTACTGGAGCTTTTTCTGATACGACGATGTTGTAGAAGTTTGGAGTAAAAACTGGTCGTTCATCGTTAGCATTTAAAACTATGATGTCCAAAAGCATAGTAGACTCAAGTTGTGGTGAAGCGGTGTTTCTAACTTTCGCAACCAAAGCGTACTCTCTTTTCTGCTCGTAATCAAGGGATGCCGTATTTCTCACAACACCAGTCTGCGCATCAATTGCAAAATCAGTTGTATTGTCCAAACTGACGAACCGATATATATCTGTTAACGGCCCTCTGTCACCATCTGTGGCGTTCAGCTGAACTATTAAGGAGTTTAATGGTATATTTTCCCTTACTTCCACGCGATAATAATCAGTCGTGAATTTTGGAATGTTGTCGTTGACTTCAATCACGTTGACTGTGATTTCTGCGTTTGTCTGAGTCGTTCTACCACCTAGATCACGTGCTTGTACACCCAAAACATACTTCTGTGTTGTCTCGTAGTCTAGGCTGTTAGATAGATAAACTTCATTGTTGACAATTGTGAATTTTCCTTCGGCGTTGCCGCTGATGATGTTGAATACCAAGGCTTTGTTGGTGTCTGGATCAGTGGCTTTTAAATAAACCACTGGTCGATTAACAGAAGCACTTTCCTTCAACGATATGTTATAACTAGTTTGTGTGAACACGGGATTATTGTCGTTGATATCAGTTAGCGTCACTTCAACAGATGCATATCCTTTTAGTGATCCATTGCCACGATCTGTAGCCACGACCGTAAAAGTGTGTTTATTTTGGGTTTCAAAATCAAGTGCGCCATCACTAAAAATATCGCCGTTCGGATTGATACGGAATTTGGTGGAAGAGGGATTGAGTGGATCCTGTAAAATAGAGTAATCAATTTGTCCGTTTGTTGTTATGTCAAGATCTGTTGCCGTAACAGTCGTGACACGTGTATTGGATGGAATATTCTCCTGAACAACAGCAGTGTAGTAATTCTGCGAAAATACAGGTTGATTGTCGTTGATATCTTGGAGAGTTATAACGACTGGCGCTGGCTGAGCAGCATTTCCAACACCGTCATTCACGTTAATAGACAGGACGTAAGTTGTTGGCTGTACTTCTCTGTCCAAGGTTTCCACTGTGAAAATCTCTCCCGTGCTTGGGTTTATTCGGAATTTGCCAGCGTCGTTTCCAGACAAGATTGAATACGTCATAGTTCCACTGCTGTCACCATCGTTCGCAAAAACTCGTGTTATTGATGTACCCACGGTGGTGCCTTCAGAAATTGCGATGTTGTACGACGTTGGTTGGAATACAGGCCTTTGATTGTTGACGTCAGTTACCCTGACAACAACATCTGCTTTTTTGTGTCGAGATGTGGGAAGGCTTCCATCAGATGCTTCTATAGCAAACCTGTATTCCTTATATATGTTGTAGTCGAATGCTTTTCGTAATAAAAGTTGACCATTTGGCGTTAACGTAAAATACTCTTGAGCCAGCGTATCTGTCATAGTGTAGGTAACTTGGTTATTGAGAATGGACGCATCACCGTCGGCGGCGTTAAAGGTAAATAAAACGTCGTTTAGAGCTGTCGTTTCAGGGAAAGTGTTTTGATATAAACTTTGAGTGAATATGGGGTTGTTATCATTAACCTCTCCCACATTTATACGTACAGGTAAATTACGGATGGATGTTTTCGGAGTTGGATTTCCCATATCAGTTACCTGTACCAACAAATCGTAACTTTTTGTTCCTTCATAATCAAGTGACTGTATAAGACTGAGATTTCCTGTTACAGAATCAAGAGCGAATCGATTCTCTGCATTACCAGACAGAATAGAATATCTTAAGGTAGAATTGTTGCCTAAATCAGGATCAGTGGCGATGATTTTGACAATTACACTGTTGACAACCGAAGCTTCCGATACAGTTATCTCGAAGCCTGTGTCGGCGAACGTTGGTGGGTTGTCGTTGACATCTCTAACATTCACAACAACTTCCGCTACGGTTGAGAACTGACCATCACTTGCTTTAACAAAAATAGTATGAACGTCTCTTGTCTCTCTGTCCAAAGATTGCTTGAGCGTTACTCTTCCTGTGGAATTATCGACCTGAAACAAATTCCCTGACACCTGACCAACCAAACTGTACGTTATCTTCGCTCCTGCATCTCGGTCTGTAGCTAACGTTTCAACGATAAATCCTCCTAACGGATAGTCTTCGGGCACGTCGACGGAGTATAATGACTGGCCAAATTTTGGTGCATTGTCGTTTACATCAAGTACATTAATTCTGAAGTTGATGTCATTTATGTAAGGTCCAGGTTTTCCTGTGACTAAAGGTTCTTCTAAATTAGTAGCGCGCAGCAAAAGGTTGTAGGTTGATTTTCTTTCGTAATCAAGTTTTTTCAATGTGCTTAAGCGTACGCTGTCGGACGATGGTGCGCTAACAACGAGATCATTTGTGTCATCGCCTGTAATAAGAAGATGATGAATTGATAGGTTTTATAAGACACGGTAAAATTTGATTTGAAGCTGACTGTTCTTATTAATCATTGAATCAGTCTCATTTTTTCTTATTTATTTTGCATCAAAATTAGTACGTTATATGAAAAAATGTGATTAGTTTGGTTCGTAATAAACAATTGGTCCCATTTGAGTACCATTTCGCCATTACCAGTACCATTGTAGGTGAGTAAAGAAACGGTCACAAGCGAAAAGCATGAAAATTTATATCTTTTATTGTTCTTGGGAATGAATTCAGACTCTTCTTAGCTCGGATAAAAATAATTTTATATTTAAAAATAATTTTTTTCGACAAAATCTAAGGCGTTTGCTTGTTAAAAAATATGTTATTTTAACCTTGGAAATGCCCAATATTCTTACCTGACAGAATTACCAAAGAGACATTCGCTTTTTGATTTTTCGGAAAAAATTTATATGCACTTAACAGGAAGGTTTCAACCAACAGCCTCGGCTCTTGATTCTCTAGCACAGTCACCTCAAAAAGATTGTTCTTTGGTGTGATCACGGGATATGGATCTAAGAAAGAGATGAAAAAGAACGTAACGACCTCGAACATGTAGGCAGTTGTCACTGCAAGTCATAGGAAATAGACTTACCATAAACCTCCAAAGTAGCATTGTTCGTTTCTCCAGTTAGTGATAAAAAGTTCACAGAGCACTTGTATGAGCCGCTTTGCGTGATCTCGGTTGGGTCGTATGACAGTGTGTTGCTAGTTTCACCGGATATTAACTAAAAAGATGGTTTTGTGATACTTAATTGCAGAATAAATTTGTAAGAACAACGAGAACGGCTGAATAATAAGAACAAAAAAGAATAATGGCAAGGATGAGATCATACTAATGTTTTTGCTTAAAAAACATGACATTTTGTTAAATAAAAATGACCAAAATACAGGGATGGAATAAAAACACAATCAGGTTAAAGTCAAATTTCCTAAATAAATAAAAGTGTGTCAGTTATCATCTTTTTTCTTTCTTTTTTGTAGCTAGAAAGAAGGATTATAGGTACCTGTCCGTTTTTCCACCACCGGTATGATGGGACTAAACTGGTGACAACATTACATTGGAATGAATGTTTTGATCGTGTTGGAACGCGAGCACCTTCGAGACGCTGCACATTCAAGCCGAGGTCCTCACACAACACAGGTCCAGTGTTATCATCTAAAAACAAAGTTTGGCAACTTAAGCATCTATACTTCATTTATAACGTGCTAAATATTTTATGTCACGTTCAACTTACCTATGACAACAATTGATAATGTACTACCCGCCATAACAGTGTAAGACCCATCAGATTGAGAAGAGATTTTGAATGACAATGTTTGGAATTTTTGTAACGTCACAGTCCCAGATATGGTTATTGTGCCAATTTTTGTTCCATCGATTGTTGTTCGTCCTTTCAAGTTTGACAGTGAATCAGTCTCAGTACCAATATTGGTGTTGATTTCAAACCACCTACAATTTAATTAAAGATGATCAGAGGTACTGTGGAAGAGTGCACATAGAGATTATTACATGTAGTGTGGATGAGTGCACATAGAGATTATTACAGGTAGTGTGGAAGAGTGCACATAGAGATTATTACAGGTAGTGTGGAAGAGTAAGATTACATTGTTTTTTAAGAGCATGTAAACATTACACAAAGCTAAATTCAAACTGTTTATTTAGCTTTAAAAGACTCTTATTAAAATATCCATAACGTAAGAAAAAACACGCCTCTGAAGGACTCACTTAGGCTGGGCAATATATTAACATACCTTCTTGTTGACATGAGATTGTTGACTATGATAGCCATAGTTACACGGAACACGCCTGGTCTTAGGACTACTATAGCTCCGGAATCAGTTATAGAAACATTTTTAGCAAGGAAGGTTCCTTTAGTGTTCTTGGTATCCCAACCAGTGATCGCGTTGGCACCGCTGGTAAATGGTTGATTAGTTGTTTTGAAGCCCGATAAACCTTCGGTTAAGTTACTCGAGGCAAGTTCGTCAATACGTAAGACTGAACGTGTCGTTCCGGATATAAGCTGCCCTTGAAAGCCTTCACAATACACTCTAAATGTTAGGACGTCTTGATATTTTAAGTCCATAGCAAGAGATAATGCCATAGATTCTGGTAGGGAAGATGCTTGTGTATTTTGCATACGACCTTGAAGAAACTCTGTACCATTTATGAACACACCAACTCTAAAGCCACCACTTACACTTTCCAATCTAGCCGTAAATGAGACGATGTAGATACCGTCCTGAGTGACTACTACGTTCTCGTTTGTTGCGTCTGCAGCACCAATCGAGAATTTACTGTTAGTCTTCTCCCAGCCAGTAGCTGTAGTGTATACATTTGGCGATAATGTGACGGCGTTGTTAAGACTTGCGTGGTGTCCACCTGCGATGAGACAAAAATTAAATTTTTTCAATATTTATTGTTGGATTTTTTATATAATAAAAAATAACAGTTCACTTTGTGCCTGAAAGAAAATTTAATTACCATTAGCTTCTCTGGCAGATTTGATAAAATAAACAGAGTATCCTCCATCCATCGTTGCTGAGTTCAAATTTCCAGCTGTGCGGGAGGTAAGTCTGGTTGTTAAGACACTCCCTTTGCTCAGGTAGAGTAATTCTGATGTAGTTAAGGTTTTTTGAGTACCAAAACTGTTTACGGAGGATGTAATAACGTTCGTCCCATTTAAAATATTTGAGGTGATTTGATCTGCTGTTGTTGTGGTTAAAATTACGTTCATATCGACTGCATAGATGCCCTCCTGTTGAACAGTATACTGTGAGCTTCCGACGTTAAATCCAATGTTGCTGAATAAAAAAGTTGCATATCATTTTACAGTAAGGTAAACTGGAAAGTACGAACTTTCGCAGGTGACAAAATAATAAATTCCGCGAAAATTGATTTTTGCGTATGATTAAAACTTTTTAGTAAAAAAAAATTGTAAAATAGAGTGATTTATCGTAAAATTTAATTTCGCGATTTGGTGAAAAAATCGGTCGCTTCTCGCTATAAACGTATTTGATTTAAAGAACTCGATACTTTAAATCAATGACAAAAAACAGAATTTCTACCTGATGGTGAGTCCCATTGTGTTGTCTGCACTCCACGAGTTAATGTCATACGAGTTGCCTGTGGCGGTCAGAGTATTAACGTTGTCTTCCAAAATGACACCAGGTGTTTTGTAATCAGGTTGCAACTTGACCAAAGAGAATGTAGTTCCATCCTTCAATTCATATGATCCTGCAGACCCTCTTACCGCTATTCGAACTCTCTGATCCAATGTCAGGTAGATGGATCCAGCAAATGTTAAAGAGATGCTAGAGCTGTCTTGTTGGGTCACAGTAGCATACAAGCCAGAGGTAACGTCCTGGTTGTCAATTTGAACACTTATCTCGTATCGCCCATTTAACGAGCCGGCATTAAATAGATGAATGCAACCAGAGATGAAGAAAATACCAGGTTCTCGAACGTCAAAATCACTGTTTAGCTTGTTGTACTGCTGGCCGAGCAAGAACAGACCTGGTTTGTAGTTACCTCTTATCTCTACTCCACGTGATGTATCCAAGATGTTCTGACCCAACTGATTCCATCCAGTGTTTGTATAAGTTGTAGGAGCCGATGTACGAGCTAACAGACCAACATACTTCAATGGTTTATCACTTGGGTTTGTTGTTTCACTCCATTTTGCAAGCGAAAAGGTACTTCTGGTGGATATGGTAAATGAGCATGCTGCTCCACCCTGAATTTTTACTCCAACCTTTTCACCTACTAGCAGCTGGACCGCAGAAGAGAATGATAAAGTGACTTCGCCACCATTTGTGCCTCCTCTCACTAACCTTTGATCTTTTAAACCAATCTCCTTGTTGAACGTAAAGCTACCTCCCGACGTAACTCCATGAACTTGGAATAAGCCACTGGAAGAGCATGTGATTGAGGTAAATACAACACTAACAGACACAACATAAATTCCGGATGAGTCTGCCAAGTACTCAGAATTATTAAATTGGTTGTTAGTCTGAAATGGTGATGTTGATAAGATTGGGGTTGTACTCCACTTGTTGTAGGGAACAGGAACTGTGCTTCCAGCGGTATACGTATCACCAGTAAACGTTTGGACTTGTGCAAAGAAACTAGGTACTGCCCACTGAGGTCCGATATAAGAAATACTGAAACTTGTTCTTTCTGATAAGCTGTAGGTATCTGCTGTGGTCGCAGAATCAGATTTTACTTTAAGGGCAACGACTTGTCCAGCTCTTAAATTGACAAAACCAAAAATTTTAAGTGTGACAAACTTCTTTGGGCCATTAATGACTGAATAAAAGCCATTTTGAGTGTCTTCAATGCCATCAATTGTCATCAAGGCATGGATTTTGTTATTTGCAGTACCGATGACGTTATCTTGTAAAACGAACTGGATGTTGGCATGCACCGAATGAATACCACTATGTGAGGCAGTGAATTTGCCATTTATGTTGTCGAAATCTTTGCCGAACGAGTAGAGACCTTGACCTTGCACCCTCCATTGAGAGTGCAGATCTTGCCATACAGATGATGCTATGGTGATAGCATTGCTTAATCGTGCGCTGACACTCGAGACAATGTACCGCATGTTGATAACAGACAAAAATGACGTATCCTGGATTGTGAATTCCCTTCCATCGTATGCTGTCACAAACACACTGACAAACTGAGATCTTTGAATCAAGAAAATGCCTGATAAAGTTACTGATGTATCTCCATTTGCAGTTTTGGTGAATCTAGCGCTAACGCCGTCGTTGGGTCCAACTTCACCTGCTACTTTACTAACTGCAATGACAGCTTGAAGATCAGAAGCCGGTCCAATTATGTGTAGAATGGCTGTGATGTAAAATAAGTCAGTTGTGCCCACCTCAAATCTTTGTAACTGATTCAATGTCAAGCCTGAGGGTGAAATAAATTGACCTTTTGGTGAGTAGTTTGGCGTTTTTAAGTTGTTCTCGAGCGTTGCAAGATCAACACTAAGAACCCTGTTTATGATAAAGCCGCCAGTCGA
Source organism: Hydractinia symbiolongicarpus (assembly GCF_029227915.1). NCBI lineage: Eukaryota > Metazoa > Cnidaria > Hydrozoa > Anthoathecata > Hydractiniidae > Hydractinia > Hydractinia symbiolongicarpus. Next base: position 13,644,151 of record NC_079884.1, read on the forward strand.
GGGAAATGATTGATTGTGTGTAAAAAAGCTAGAAAATTCTCTAAAAGCTGCATTTGTTTCTCCGATGAAACCCATAGACCAAGAACTGGATTGTAGTACTGTAACTGGCCGGCCTGTACTACTTTTTAACTTTAACTCTATAACCATCCCCTTTGTCCACTTGAAGACTTGGTAGATATTAAGCGTAGCAACTCTGTTTGCTTGTGTAATTGTGACATCAGCAAGCGTACTTTCCTTTCCATCGAAAGTTACAGCTAGTTGATAATAACCCGCTGCATCTACCCTGATCATGATGTTCGTAGTAATCATGTAAGCTCCGTCGCAAATGGTTAGGAATTTTCCTTCTGTTTTTTGAAATCCTATAAACATACGTGAATAGATATTGTTTTTATGAAAGTTAATTTTAATACTATGTTAAAATTGTGTTGTGCGGGATGTAGCTTTAATTACAATATTGCACTTACCAGATAAACTTCGGTAAAGCTTCGCTCTTCCTTCCGTTATCCAAGGCTTTATAACGGAGTCGCTGTTGAAAGGGGTGTCATCTCTCACTTGTGCTAAATAAGCTGGTACTGACCCTGGTGGACCAATGTTGTGGAAACTGAAGCTGGAAGCTCGCTCGATAACGTAACTGCCATCAGTACTTGAATGTAATTGGATGGAGACAGTTTCACCGGCATATAGCTTTACGAAACCGGAAATAGCAAGAGTGTGCCTAGTACCAAAATATTGTTCCAAAGAGCTTTTCAGCCCTATTTTTGTGTCTTCCGTATCACCGTTCACTATTAACGCGAAGGTAAACTTCCCGTTGTCTATGTTACTGACGGACACACTGGCAGAGACGAAATAGATAGCAGTTATTGGTATGCTGACATCACTGGTTGTTAAATCTGCGTCGATGTTGTATGGACCGTTGGTTCCTGCTGGGACTTCCCAACCACTAAGTTTCGTCCAACCACTGGTGGCACTTATTAAATTCTGTAAATGAACATGAAAACCGATTTCTGGAAAGCCTAAAATTATAAAACGAAGAAATTGCATGAGTGACCTAGAAATGCCTTGGTGTTTTATAAAGGGTAAGAAAAACAACGTAAAGATCAAACATGATTCGGGATATCCAGCAACCAGCAAAACATGAAATATTAATCTTGTTTCTGCAATCTTTTACGCAAGACTATTGGATTTTTTAGCACTTCTAGGGGGAAATAAATTGCAAAATTTTTACTCCCTGTGAGCAAGTTCAAATGAAAATTAAAGCATTGGATCAGTATATTTTTAGATTACTCTTTCCATATAACAACCAGGATATTTGGCTTTAGTCTGAGATGTTTTTAATTTTTAGATGTTAAGCCTGGAATTGTTCTTATATATTTTTTTGCTTTTATGCAGCACGTTACAAATTTTTGTGGCAAAGTATAAGTGCCGCAAATTTGGACAAATATTTTTCGGGGTTTTTTTTAGGTTAGAGAAAATCTGTAAAGTTTAACCTCGCGATTATTTTGTTCTGATTTTTTACCCCCAAGCCTCTTTTTCATATAAAATTGTCCCAATAAGAAATAAGTGTAGATAAGAAGTCCAAAACCATAAGCATTTTAGTCTGCACGAAAAAATACAGAATAACGAACAAGCAAACAAAAAGATTGATAATTTTATTCCAAGAAATGTTGAAGTTATCTTATTCTAAACACAAACACAAATGTTAGTGAAAATATTCTTATAAACTAGGTTCTTGTAGCTAAAATAAACGATAATTCCACCCTGTATTTCAAGAGAGTTATTCCCTTATTTCACACTGCTATGTTTCTAAAGTTTAGCCTGGGATTATGCTTCACTTATGCTCCACTCAGAAAAAAATTCTTATTACAAAATATTCTTCTATCCTTAAATAACAACATAATTTTTCTTACCACCGGCAAACGGAATAGTGAAGGAGAGAAAAATTACACTGAGTCGCAAAGTTTTTTATTGGTTACTTATATTGTTCTTTGCTCACGTGATCATTATTGTGAAATCCTTATAATCTCCTATTATTCAAGGAGGTAAGATGGGGTTTGCTCTGAGAAATTAGTTTGTGTTTACTGGATGGATTTGAATTAGGGGCTCACTCTTGACACATTCGGTCGCGTCTAAGATTTCGTGTACGGGAAAAACTCAATTTTAATTAAATACGCTATAACTATAAAAATATTTTCCTAGACACTCCTTTTTGTATTCTAATATTTAAATGCTAAAGAACTAAAGTTCAAGTAAATTTCAAAACTGTAAAGGGCAAAAAAAATTGTTTCTTCTCTCAGCTCACAAAGAGACGGTCACTGATTGGAACCAACGCATAATTAGACTATAAAAGCAACTTAGTGTTGCTCCTAGCAACGGTTAAAATGTACAATCAGATTTCGCCATAACAAAAGAAATTGAATGCTGGTAATTAATTTCTTTAATTTTTTAATACAAATAAAGCGATGAGTCATTTTTTGGTGAGTCATGATGACTGCCCTGACAAAATGGAAAACAATATGTGTCGCTAACCAAAAATAATTTTTACTCGTTATTGTCTGAGCTTCAGAGTTCTGCCGATCTTACACGAAAGACACCAACGGGATGCAATTACTGTATTTAACAGTATAATCTATATGCATTATTACCTTATGGATCGAACGGTCAAAAAAAGTAGATAAATTTGAAAAGAAGAAATAGGTAGTAACACGTCTGAACTTTCGGACAAACTCATTTCGTAATGTATTTTTAGGTTGTTGACTAAGAGGTCGAAGAATCTTTCCCTTCAATAGTCAAAATAGACATTAAACTTGCTGTTATAGCAACTCTTATTGTGTGATGCATAGCGAATTAAAGTTGCCTATGCTATTATTAAAAAATGTATTGTTTGTGAGATTTAATGTGATAAAGACACAAATTGATTTACGTAATTGCTTAACGGCTGTCTCTAGCTTCCAGTTCCCTGTCGGTTTTGCAAGTGGTTCGACTGGACTCACTTGTTGGCTAAAAAAATTATCAGCCTCGAAAACTTCCCTTATATTTCAACCAACTATTGCAAATATTTCATTTCCTTCAAGTTATCTAAAAAATTTTTGTTGAGTCTTGATACACAAGAACCATGAAACTTGGCTTCAACCTAAGATGGTCTTATTTTGTTCTTATATTTTGAAATTTATTAACTATAAAAGTTTTGACTATTTTTACAGTATATAACGCATATTTGGGACAAAGGGAAAAAGTTGAGTAAAATCGCCCGGTCATGATTCTTATTTATTTCTTATTTTTAACAATTTTAAGCCTTGTTTTTTTTTTACAATATTTAAAGATTTATTATTTTTGGTGCATGTGTCAACAGAACTAATTTTAATCTCTGCAAAACTATCTTGTATGAAAGGGATTTTGTTTGTGCAAAGTTTAGAATTACCTTAAAGATATCTCCCTGTTTCTTATGAAGAAGAGAACAATTGTCAAATTTTGGCCTTCAAGTTTAACCATTATTTTCTTAAGGTCAAAATTGAAACGTTTTCTGTTATATTCATATTACTGGTAAAGTCTACAAATCCTTTATCAACTCCCCCATCTTAACAGGACATGTGTACCACCACAATAATTAAATATATTAAAAAAAATTAATGAAGAAAATTGCGAATACTTAATTATGTACAAACATTTTTTACGATCAGAAATCTCCGACATAAGTGTCAATTTCCTTTCATATAAACAATGTAATTTTTTATAATTGTTTTTGGCGGGAACATCAGAGCGCTACAGTTGCATAAGATAGCTAATCAATTTTAAGAGGGCTAATAAGAATTCTTACACACTTTTGTAATTGTATCCAATCGCAAGGTAAAAATCAAAACATGAGCCGACAGAACGATGCGACGAGAGATAAAAGTTTAAAAGGAAAATAATTTTTTATTTTATAGAATTAACGATGGCGAAATTTATAATATGTTGGTAATTTTTAATTATTTTGATAACAGCACTTGACCTTTTGTTTTCCTGAAAAATTTTAAATCATACCTTACTTGCAACATAAAATTAAACATTAAAATTTTTAAAAAATTTATACCTAAACGAATTGTACTTTTTTACTTTTTTTGTCTTTATTTTCACTTTGTGCTACTTTGCCTGATTTTATTTCATTACATAACATTGTTTTTCTGCTGATTTAAACTCCTTTTTTGTGTTTAAAACTTTTTATTATTTTTTATTATTTTTTCATTAAATTTCTAACTAGAAAATTTTCAAGTTTGAGGCGTTAATGAGAATCAAATTTTATGAGTCATTACACTCGAGAATTTGTTGAAGTAATTAAAATCACTTTAATTGTGCGCAGCACGTTCAAACCGCAAGCAGGAGAAAGTATTGCAAAAAAGAAGTGTAAAAAAACAAAAACAAAATGCAGAATGAAACAAATAAACAAACAATTTCCCGAAAATACAACTTCGCCTCTGTAGTTTATACGGATGCTTTTAGGATTAATTACTTAGGTAAACATATACGTAGAAAAATAATAAACAAAGCAATAAATGAATAAATAAAAATCTTACTTTGAGTTTTCAGCAGAATTGATAGTAAGACAAAACAGAAAATAAACTTTTTCCGTTCCATCATTTTAATCGATTACTTTTCCAATGTTACCTTACTCTCATAATAATATTACAATACTAAATTTCTAAATTTTTATTTCTAATATGGTCTAATAATGATTCTTTTCGAATTCGATACGTCTCTTTTTCAGAGCTGTAAGTCATACACACAACACCTTAGCATGCAATGCAAGAGTTGAATGATGCTTGGTTTGACAAAGTTGTTGACAATATAGGCGTGACGGATCGCTTTTAATTGTCTCTTGCAAACGAAGCTAGGTAACGAAGTGACGAACATAATACTACATAATTTTACTTTGTTTTATTTCAAACAGCGTGTCAATTTGAACGATTACCCATTTTGTAAAGGGAATTGTTGAGCACAAAACATTTTTTGCTGCATCGTTAGATTTTATTTAAACGACTGAGAAATGGAAAGAATAGAGTTTATTAGGTCTATTATCAAAAAAACAGAAATACGGGGGTTTAAATACAGTAAAAAAAATTAATTTTTGTTCTGGGATACACTCTTGGCTTTTTTTGAGAATAAAGTTGCAGCGTATACTATCGTTGTGCTTTATGAAGGTCACAATTAATTTTTCCAAAGGTGTCTTATGTTAATTTCAGCTTTAATTATTCCAAAAATGATGCAGTTACCCCCCTGTATGGCTGTACTTTGTAATAAATTAGTTATCATGGCTACAGCAATTATAATAGAAGATAAACGCATACATTGAGCATGCGTCACTTTATAAAATTCTGCAGACCGACTTTTCATTAGTCATTTTTCGTGAGATGCGTCCATATGCAATTAACATAATCTAGTGTTGCTATCCATGCCTGACGATAGGACTGATTTGTGATGCGATGTTGCTAAGATCTACCTAGTTTTTAAAGTAAACACCTCCGGTGTCAAACGCATCTTGGAGGAGTACTTTAACAATGTCGCGAGGTAAAAAAACTGCCCTCTCGCTCTCCCTTTAGACGAAAAATATCACGGAACTTAGAACGGATATTATTTTACTGATTTATCTAAAAAAAATTTATACTCACCAATACGCATGCGCTCAAAAGCCGCATTAAAACGTATAATAAAAATGAAAGAAGGAAATGACACAGAGAGTACCAGTTTGGAATAAAGAACTGTTGTGGTATTTAGTGGTCGTGTAAAGCAGGAGTAGTCTGACCCTACATGTTTTCATAAAAACAATAAGATTCTAGAACCTAGATAATTAGGCGTGGCATTCTCCACCCACCCCTCTCGCTCATCCGTGCCAGTGTCACCTTTCATAGGTCTATCTAATTCTTTTAACATTTGTGACGTTTTATATTTCACACTTCATACTTTGGCATCTGTTCAGCATACAGATTTCATCTCCAATAAGAATGTATTCTATATAAAAAAGCCTGAAAAACGGTGTAGATTAGGAAAGACTATGTACTTAAGTTTCTCTTTCGCGTAATTCTCGAAATTAAGTTATTGCGAAATACCAGGGCTTGCTAAATTCGCGAAAATCTGTTATTGCGAAAATTCAGTTGATTAGGTACTTTGGCACACAGACACGATTTTAAACATTTGAATTTATCGTGCTTTTTTCATGCTGGTGATGACATGAAGACATAAGAGTCGTTGAAATATTTTGTGACATTGCATAAATTAGGAAGCAGTAATTGCGCATTATTTCTACACGAACTAGCTTGTTTCAAACTCTTTAAAACCTTTTCGTTGTTATTAAAAAATAAAAAAATGCATCATTGTGAATTTCTATACTAAAAAAATGTTTTTAGTAATAAAAGTTTTTAAAAATGTCTTTTGTGTTTTGTTAAAAACAACCAATTGAAATCCTTCCCGTAATTAAAAGCTTGAACCACTGCCTATTAAAGTTAATTAACATCGATTGCGCATTTCTTTGCTGCGATATTTATTAAACGAATACAAACTGAGACTCGTAGCAATAAGGTATAGAATTTAATCACCACATTTACGTGACGTCAGCTTTCTCTATGTGATGTGTAACAAACAGAATATTCTACAAACGTCTGTATTGCATGTTGATTGTTAGATCAAAACACGCTTATGCATGGTCTCTTATCTTTTAAAAAAGTCGACATAAAAAAAACGTAAAAATATTTTACAAAAGATTTAGTCACTTTTTTAAATAGATTAAATTTTACTGAAGTTTTTAAAAATATAAAGTATATACAAGCTAGAACGATAGATACAAAAGAAATTATTACGAATTTTTTTTTGCTTATAACTATTTCAATTAAAAAAAGTTGCTGAAATACCAAACCCTTGTATCCTCATTTTTATGGCATTTGGATTTTATGCACTAAAAAAAGGAAAAGTCAAAATCAACAAAATGTGAAAATAAAATCGGTGAAAAATATCAATTGGTACACATATTAGTGACTGAGCCAAATTTCCCCACTTCTTACCGACCTTCTTTATGGATGTGGAAAATGTTTTGCTATGTAAACGTTTTATTTTAGTTTAGATTTTTAAATAACCTCTGGAACAAGTTTAGTTTTAAAAGTTTTTTTTTTAACTTTTTTTTTATTAGTTCCAGAAGTTTCCAAATGGGTCACATGTATGGCAAAAAGGGGTGAGCTGTGTAGCTGATTTGCATTACTTCTAAAAAAATTACTTGCTTCCCGTTTCAACGAATTATGTTATTAGATAAATCACCAATGACTTAATGCAAACTTTGATCTACTAAATCATTAAATTTGTTCTTGATATCAAAAGTTTTTTTAATTGGTCTGTTCCGGCACTACTTTTCTTATAAACAGGATTTTTATCTTATAAAACGTGTACTATGGTGTATTGCTACTCTCCTCCTGAAAGGTGTTTCACGCGTCTCCTGGCACATTACTTTAAACAAATCATGCATTCGCTGGGTGTGGCTTTCTCTCCAAGAGATAGCAAACATAAATAGTATGTGGGTCATGGAGTTAAAAGAGTCAAACTAAACTCCCCACAAGGTATAGAAACGAATCTGTATTCACCTTCTTTCTAGCACAGAACTTCGCCCAATCAAAACTGAATAAAAGCAACTTTTGTTTCAACAACAAGATCTGTTTTCGTTTTTTAGGAGTGCACTGAACTTTAAGGTACGCTTGGGTATTTTTTGAAATGCACTTAAAACGTTCTAAAGATATTCTAGGCGTTAACCCATGATAAAATTCACGGAATCCCGTCCTTTAAATTCCAGGTCACAACAAAGTGGATAAAAATATGTCGTATTTGCTATTTCGTGTGACTAAAGTACGACTTTTTTCTCAACCACACACAGAAAAAATACAGTATTATAAATATAAAGACAAGTCCGAACCCGTGGAACTCTACTTGGGGCCCGTAATAAAACTGCGCGCAGCTATTGTAAAAAGACAAAATACACGTGTTGATATAGTAAAAGAGATCACATAATCACAAAATAAGTTGGTTATATTAAAAAAGTACTTTAAGTTCTTGATGAAATAATTTTGGATATAAACCCAGCCTAGCAATGACACCCTAGTGCTTTTGTGGAAGAGAGAGAGAGAGAGAGAGTAAACGCCTAAACAACTTTAAAACTTCAGGTCAATAGATTTAGCAAACAAATATGTGCATTTTAAAGAGACTAATTAGGACCAACATGCTGTGTCTTTGATGTTGGTTTAATTAGAACACAACGCTTCGTTTGGGGCATCGTGATACTGGCGATTAAACGCGGGAAATATTTACCTAATATTCGAAGGGTCGTTTGTTTTTAGATTTTAAATCACTGCTCTTTATTACAAAAGCTTAATTGATTAAGACTAGTTATTGAGGTCGGTATAGAGATACGAACGAGGTCAGAGTATTTTCAAAAAAGGACTGGGTTCAAAGTGGACTTTGACCTTCAGAAAGTAATAGATATGCTTCCTTTGCTGCGAGTACATTGTTGGCAGATGGATGAAATTGATAAAACGCAAGATAATTTTGTTGCTGGTAGTAAAGTTTTTTTTTTTTACAAATTCATACCATAATACAGCGCTTTAATTACTGATAAAAAACGTTCAATCCTAATAATACTTCGTGACATTTCGACCCTTGATGAATACTCTCTCAAATGAAAATTAGGGAGTGGTTACTATGTTACACATGGTGTATTAAAGATCCGTATATGCTAATTCACTGAGCAAGCAACTTCATTCCTAGTCTTCTAATTAAGACAGTAAATTTATGGTAAATTTATTTATTTAAAGGTCGGAGTTGCAGTGGATTTAAAGAAAAGGTGAATCACCAGGATTGTGATGATAAATTGAGATGTATCAACAGGATTATGATGATAAATTGTGAGGTACTTCCAACTTACTCACTTCGTATGACTCATATTTCAAAAATGTGTTTTCCGTTCATCTGATTAATATTACTAATAGGCATCAGAATTCATTAGGTTTTTCAATCAGTCTCTCTTGGATTCCATTAATAATAATAAATCAAACAACAAAAGACACGTAACAATGGCTTATATAAAATTACTTGAAAGTCTTCTGACAGTCTCTTGACAGCATGTTGTTTGTTTGTTTGTTTCCCGTTACACTGGTAATTTTAACAAAGATTATTTTTAAAATATTAGGCCTTGTCCGGGACCTATTTTACTTTCTAAGATAGAAGGTTTGTTTTTTAAAAAAAAAATTGAATATTTTTAATTAGGATATGACGATTTTTTTAATAAAAAACTTTTTTTTTGATTTCTTGGTAATCAGCCTTTCAATTTCTTTTTGCCTGTCAATTTTGATTAAGCTGTTTTTTTTGTTTGATGACGCTGAAAGTGTCATTCAGTAACTTATCTTATAAGTTTGAACAGCTTTCTTAATAAAAATGTTTATTAAAAATTTAAGGATTCCTGGGGAATATCTTTTCTTAAAAAAAATAAAAATGTTGAAAGTACACCTCGTAGATTTTTTTTGTGTGTAAAATCGTGTATAGTCAGATGTGAAGGTGTTCCTATCGTAAATCCTCGACATTATTCTCGATACAATAGAATGAAAAATGTATTTTATATCGCCTTACTATAATCCAGATTATTAAATATTAGACGGAATTTTGTTCCGATTATAATATTGTTTCTATCGTAACAAAGCATTTGTTGTTCAAGAAACGTCTTATATTTTCACGTCCTTTATTTTTAGCCGACAGGGCTTTTTATTGCATAAAATATATGTTGCTTGTGCGGTACAAATCGTATTTTTTTATATTTTGGGGTACCTTATGTTTGCTATTGCTGGTCATTGTGCTGGTTATGTTGGTTCTGGTGGTGGTTGCGGTGGTTTTGATGGTGGTGGTAGGTTGTGGCGGCGGCCGCGGTGGTGGTAATGGTAGTGGTGGGTTGTGACGGCGGCCGGGATTGTGGAGGAAGTGAGTGGTGTGTTGGGGGTTGTGGGTTGGGGTTGTGGGTCGTGGCGGCCGCAAGGTGTTGTTGGTTGTGGTGTAATGGTGGTGGTGTTGGGGCTGCACTGTTGTTGTTCTTTTTGTTGATGATCATGATATTGTTTGTTGTTGCTTTTTGTTTTTGTTTTTTCTGCTTACTTACCTCTTATCATTATATCTAAATGTTAAAAAATAATGTTTTGTTTCAACAAAACCGTATAATGACATTATGGCTACTCTATCAATTTAAATGTAACAGATTACTCTTCTCTTTTAAAACCACGATACATGTCGCCATGGGTGGGTACCATTTTATCTAACGATCTAACGCGATAATGGAGTTAAATTCCTTTGAACTTCTATTGATAATCATCCCTTAATTATGCCACATAATTAGGATAGTTTTAATGTAATTATTGTTTTACATCTTGATTTCTACATAATGGCTATTTAAATTGATAATAGTGCTTGTTTTTTTTCTCAACCATGTTTTGTAGTGTAATTAGAATCAACAACTGGGTTATTGCTAATATTCTCGGCATTCTATTTGTGATTACGCAAGAAAACAAACTTATCAGCGATATTGTTGTTAAAAGGATAAATCAGTAATATTGATTAACAGAAGAATGAATGTTGAGTTTCTTATTCCTGTTTCTAAAGCTTTTGGATTTCCTTGTGCGTCCGCTTCAATCTCGTTTCCAGGGCATTTTGCCTTACCCCATAATAACGGCTCAGAGGTCAAAAGTCCCTGAGGACGTGGTTTCGTCCGCTTGTTTGTTTGTTCGTTCGTTTGCTTGTTTGTTTGTTTTCTGTAATCATGGTGGAGCCCTGAAAACGAAATAAAAATTTGTTTCCATTTTTAAATCGATAAAATCATTAATTCTATCAACATTGCGTAGGTGGATGAAAATGTCGTTATAAGTTTGAGTCACTGCATCGCTGCAAAAATATTATAATATTCAAGCCACTGATAATAAAACTGAGAACGTGACACGGGTACAATAGAGTTTGCTTCAGCCTCGTACTCAGGTTTTTCGTTGCATTTAATCGGAAAAAATTAAGTACCTTTGGAACGAGGTTGCTTTAAGAGTGTATTGTAAATGTAAATAAAATTATCGACCTAATCGAGATAGAGTGCTAAATTACACCCTTGTGCCTAGATTTCTAGCCGTACGACCTTATCACAGGTATCTTTAAGTAAAAAAAACCCGAAAAAACCCGGGAACGAAGGTGAATAAATTGATTATTTAATGTGCACTGTTATCTGCTTATTTGAAGTAACCAGGCCAATGTGTATATTTCTACACGTTAAAAACCGTAATCAGAAATTTAAGTTGGCAAGTATGTATCTACGCAAAAGGATTTTTGTGTAGGAGTTCTATCAGAGTGTGTTATAAACAAAGGACATTGTTCAACACATTTTCCTGCGTTTTATCAACAACAAAAATATATTAATGAGATTTCCCTCGGATTGACGTCACTTCAACTTTTGTCTGTGCATTTTTCGCGCCAACGCATTATCTGAAAACAAAACAAAAAACACCGGGAAGGAGATCGACGTTAGGGAAACTGTAACCATGCGTTTTTATTACCGCCAAAGTCGGTTTATTTGTCGTCTTTTTTCCCCTTTTCTTTTCATCATAAAAGAATGAAACGGGAGAGCCAAAGAAGAGTACCAAGCTAACTCTAATTTTATTTTTCGTAATCTTTTCTACTATTTGTTTAAATTTAAATTGGGTTGTCCATGGTTACGACTTATTGTCAAGATGCCAGCTTAAAGTGATTTATGTTGTTATGGTGACATATATTGCTGAAAAACTAATTAGGAGTAACTGAGAAAATATCTAGGAGTTGCTAATAATTGTTTTCGTGTAAGAATATCAGGAAAATGAAGAATTCGTATTAGCATGTTTTTATAAATATTTTTTATACTGTATGGTTTCAGTATCAAGAACTTATATTCCTACTTAAGGCAAATACGCCGTAATGTTTCAAATTATCCCTTAGGCGTTGCTTAGAGTTAGATTCATGTGCAACCTCGTCTCCAGGGCTTTATAGGTTTTTTACATACGCTTTTGAGGCGTGTTCTCTTAAGCCCTGGGAACAGTAATGATTTGTATGTTCATGCTTGATCTGCAAGTGCAATAACAATCATTTTTTTTATGTATAAGTATAAAACAGAAATTGGTTAAACCAAGCCAAAAGAAAGAGCATTTTTAGTGGGCTGACCTGTACATTTAAGGCATACAAACTCATGCACTAAGATTTAAGCATCATGTCCCTTCAAGACTTATTGATTAAGTTTCAGAAGAAATATCGTTTTCCATGTGGGAGCAGTTAGATATTGACAAATCATTCCGGCAGGATCTGCTTTCTTACAATGTAAATAAGCTAAGATTGATGAAAAATCAAGGCAAAGGAGAAAGAAATTGATGTGCGTGAAAGAAGTAAAAGAATTTTCGTAGGGATCTTAAACCAAGTACCTGGTATGATGAACAATAGAAAGACTATAGGCTATACTCCAAAATATCTTGAGATACAGTAGTCTCTCTAATTATTGGACATTATTGGTGCAAAAACACCTGTATGCTAATTATGGGTGTTGATATTTTCAAGCTTATTTTTTGATATATCGAGTATATTTTATAGATCAGTTGCGAATGTTTACAAAGTTCCGTACATGGGCACGCATCATAACAAGCAAAAAAAGGAAGACCACATAAAACGTAACAGCTTTTTTCAACCCAGGACCTAAACTATGGAATAAATTCCTTGACAACGACATAAAGCTTTTTTAAACACTTGACCAATTCTAACGAAAACTAAAAAGTACTGTCAATGAAGTACCGTTTTTTTAGATCATAAAACATTTAAATCGCATGACATCCGTACTTCTTCTTTGCCAACGTTTTATAGCTTAAAAATGGTTTATGGGATTGTTGATAAGACTTATACAGTCTTCTTCTTGCTTCTACCATTTTTAACTACTCTAGCTGCACCCGAAGATATACAATTACATATTTCTAGATTCTACAATATAACAGCTGTAGTTTTGTATTCATTTTTACGAAAAAATCTAAATTCTATTTGGCAAAATGGCTATTAGTTTAATTTATAGATTTCCAGGAATAAAAGATGGAAAAGGAACTTGAATTCGTCTGCTACAAAGAGGGCTCAAACGGATTCGATTCTTTTTCTTTCTTTTTTTTCCCATCTCATGGACCCCAAGGTTTCTTATTCGCGAAATTCCTTTTTCTTTTAAACACGGGAGAAATTTGCCCAATGATTTTAAAAAGTTTAAAGAAAGCATCCCTCTCTTCTTTATTTACTACAACGATAATACAACAATGGCATGTTTTAATACATTAATTGCGCCTTTTTCAGTTGATCTAGACAATCCATTATGCTAAATATTACCCCTCAGTGACAGCCATGACCGAGCCCCTCAGGAAGACGCTACCATTGCACATTGACCCTCCCCCCTTACTGAAGCGCATTGTTTATATTCAGTCTTCAATAATACCAGCGGTTTGTATGTTCAGGCAGCCGCAGAGAACATATATTTTTATTCACTTTAATAGCAAGGTGTTGTCAGAAAGGAATGTCATAAACATGATTTTTTACTTACTTATCCTAGAAAAAAATAATGACACGAAAGCAGTTTTTTCCTCATTCTTCAAATATGGATAAAAGTGTCAAACAGTCAATGCTCTGCAGCCGGCAAGTCGCTACTTTTGCACACATGTAGGTCTGGCAGAGAATGTTGAAAAGTTGCTGGTCACATTTTCTAGCACGCCCACACACCAGAATAATTCACTTTCACGAAGGGACCGAAATTCGAGAAGAAATGACCATGCTGACGTCAGCAACAATTAGCACATCTTAAGAATTTGTACTTGAACAATTAAGCTTATCAACTGGTAGCCTTGTGGTAGAGCGTTCGCCTCTAGTGCGAAAGGACTTGGGTTCGAACCCCGGCTGAGTCAGGCCAGAGCCTATAAAAGAGTTAATCTATCCTTTATGCCTAATGCTTAACGCTCAGCATGAGAATAGGATTAATATCTTAGGCAGTTGTCTAGTTGAGAGGCTGTTGCGCTTGCACGCCTTCCATAGCTCAAATGGGAGCTTAAAATGCACTACAACCCCCTTTGCAGGACCTTCATTAATAACAGTTTTTTTAGGAACTGAAGAGGTTATCCTGGGTAAGTATTAGTAATGATAATGCTAGTTGAAAAGTCATTGCACCGACCTTGCAAGCTCAGTCGGCACTAACACCTCGGACGATATTTTCGGTACAGTACGGAGTAATCGGTTATTTGTTAACCGTCTAAGTTGATGCAACTAATATGGTAACCCCCAGTAAAGATGTTTCAAGCACGCTACCACTTTGTTTATGCGCGTTGTCAGTACACAAACCGAACGCCTTGTCATCTTTTGATTAGATATGACAATTACACTTTTTTAGGAAAATGTTAGCTAGGACAAGTATGTTGCAGGTTTGAAGAAAATATGAGATTGTTATTACCACCACCACCGCAACCAATAAAAACGCAAACATGAAATCCATCTAAAATATAAATTTGTTGAAAACTTGAGCACCAAACGAAAACTTAGCATGCCCTATTAATAAAAAAGCTTGTATAAACCATAAAAAGTCTGAATCAACGAATTGATTCATTGGTAAGCTTACTTCACTATCCAAAATATTTAAGGAATACCCTCTATTATAACACGGTTTCGATTTTTTTTTTAATATTATTATTATTGTCATTATCATTAGTATTATTGAAATTGTTTACCTAGGATAGCTTCTTCAGTTTCTGTTGGTACTACTATCAACAAGGGTCCTGTGAAAGGGGTCCTAGTGCATTTAAAGCTCTCATTCGAGTTATGAACAGCAATAAACTAGACAACCGCCTAAGATATCAATCCTATTCTCATGCTGAACGCTAAGCAGAAAGGATAGATTTACACTTTTATAGTCTCTGACATGACTCGGTCGGAGTTTCCACCCAAGACCTGCGGCATTGAAAGCGAACGCTCTACCACTAGGGTACCAGTCGGTAACACTCAAAGTACTTTCTTAGATGAAATGACTTAAAAGTTTTGAGCTTAATACCTGCACTAGGAGAATATTCACAGTACATACATCAACGAACGTATCACGCTGGGTTTTTTCTATCTTAAAATTTTTTACTGATTTATGGTATTTTAGACGCTACTTTTGCTAATTGAGAATGGCGAGCTTCTTTGAAAATAGATTTCTTGACTTAATTCTCCTCTCCGAGTCCTACCTTTCCGACGTGTTATTAAGTGTGAGATCCTGAAAATCCTGTGTTACAGTGTTGGCGTCCAATAATTCTTTGCTCGCGTGAAGATAGAGATAGCACTGTGAATTTGCTACATTTTAGCTATTAGCAGAATTAGTTAGGTGGTCTTAGGCGGTTGTTTAGTTTAAATAAGATTTCCGCCATATCTGAAACAAGAAAAGCTTTTGCGAAAAAAAACTAAAAAAAGCGACCTTGAGATTTATAAGTTTTCTCAAAGACAAATTTGTTTTTTATTTTGTTTTTACCCTTATCATAAATAAGCAATGCAACAACCTCTATATTTTTTATAATAAAAAAGAGGAGAATTCATTTCATATCCCTGATTTATTCTTACCCTTTTCTTAGCACAGTTAAGATTGAAAGATCTTAGAAGGCGAAAAGTGTAAAAATCTCCCCTTAGATGCTGTTGTTCGAGCAATTAATTCAACTGAAAACAGACAACTAGATGGTAGGGTTAAATTAAACCTGGGAAAAGACAAAAGATGAGAGAATACAAGTGAGTTATAGAGTGTATTCTTATAAAAAAAAACTGTTAGTTTGCAACTTCAAGTGGCATCGGTGTAATTATTTAATACAAGTTTTTAACCGTTCACTTAAGAAACCTTAATTCAATTGATTTTAAATCTTATTTAATGTCGTACACGAATTTTGTGCCTTTAATTACCTCTACTAACATAAGAAAAAACATTGCTTAATTACAAAGATATTTATTCCCAACATTTCCCAACTAACTCCCAACATTTCTTGAAAGCTAGAACAATTTACATGGACAAATTAAGTAGTTACTATAAAAATCAAATACTTAATTGGTTTGATGACCACAAGAAACGCACTTCTGACACTCAGAAGAGAATACCAGCCCCTTTGTCATGTTTAGTGATTCATGTTACTATCTAAACATGATGTATACACTTAAGTTGACAAGAGATATTTTGTGGTTAATATGTAGCACGTAGACTAGGTTAAAAAGCGAATTTTAGAGGATTTTATATTTGTGACGAAAGTAAATGCCATGGTGTGAAATAATATGTCATACTCTCTAATTAGTCCCGTTACATTTTCAAAATTAATTAGCGTCTTAAGCAGACGTCTATTCAAATTCAAATCGGTATGACGAGAAACATCGATGGCATGATTAATATGGCACGTTTGTGCATAAGAAAACATAGGATTTTAGTTTTTTAGTTTTTATTCTCGGGAAATTGGATTGGAAACGATTTTGACATCTTGGAAGATGACTTAATTTCTGTCTGTCTGTTTTTTTTGTCAATAAACATAATGGCCGGACAGTAAACAAAGTTTTTTCGTTTTTTGGAGTTGCAACTGCAAACTCATGCCCAGGGCAACTTTTCGTGCGTCGTCTCGAATATTAAAAAGCAAAAATTTGTCCTGGGAACGAGGTTGTTTCTATTTCATCAAATCAAATAGTTTTCAATTATATGGATTTATTCAACCTCGTTCCTCGGACAATTTATAATTGTGATAATTGCAGGCAAGAAACCCCGAAAATAAGTTTAAAGATTTTTGGTTTCTAAATTTTCTTTCCCATAAATAAAAGAGTAAAACGGGTTTTATATGTATATCATTTCTCAGCTCTTAATACAACTTCGTTTTCAAACTACTGTTTTATTATTATTATTATTTTCTATAAGAAGACTTGTTTGATGTATAAAGATATACTAAGGGCGGGAAGGTTGAATTGGTAACGATCAATTTCGTTTCTAGCGCATTTGGAATTTTTGATTAATTTGATAGGCCCGCTCCATAATAACCGATCAGCGACAACAACATCCTGGGGACGAGGTTGGGTAGTGATATCATCTATGTAATCTTTAAGATTCACTAAATATAGACTTTAACATCATCCTCGTTAAGCACAAAATTCCATTGTTCAACATCACCAACACTCTTATCACCACAGAGAAAACAAAAATTGCGAAAGATTATATAGAAACTTGGTATGTTGCACATAGTCGTAATCGCTTCAAGGAATTCATGGAAGAACGTGTACAAGGATAAAAAAAGGAAAAAAGAAAAGTTTTGTACTGTAGATAAGCTTTATTTTGTATATTTTTTAAAACGAGATGCATCTTTTTGGTGATAAAGAAAATATATCATTATTTAGATATAACATGCATCAACTTTGTTACAAGGGCCTTTTGTCTCCCTGCGCTTTTTTGTCTCGCTGTCAGATATACAAATAGAAAGAGCAGTTTCTGGGATCGAGGTTGAAGATGCACCTGAATAACTTCTAACTTTTATTCACTGTATAGATACACTTAAAATCATGGCCTCGAACTTGGCTGGTCACTGAAATATAAAAGTTTCTATGGCCCACTCTGCAATATTTTAGTCACATCTGGAAGCGTTTTGTTGTTAAAGTAGAGTGCAATGGAGAACAATAGGTTTTAACAAAATATTACTAATTTCAACAGCAACAGAACGTGAATTGATAACGAAACTTTTGCATTGAATTTGTTGGATGATGAATTCAGGTGGTATCGCATTTCATCTTGCTCTTCCTCGCAAAAATTATCGTGTTTGAATCTTACTTTACGACAAAAACGATCGTGCACATACTTTCCGTCACATTCGCACGTTCTAAAGTTTATTCCTAACGGATGATTGTAAAGTTTTCTTCGTGCGTAAATACAGGAAGCGTTACACGCATCATTAGTTATAAGGTCTAGGCATGAGTTGAACCAGTCCTGATATAATCGGAGACACGAATCGTCATTTTTGCAATCCTTCAGGGTTTTTGTACAGCTGGCAGTTATGTCTTCCTCCAGTGATGCGTTACCACAACGTTTGAAACGCGCGTTATAGATTTCACAGTCCACATTCTGTTCACAGTCACAGCTAATTAATCTCCGAACAAAGTTTACGTCCACCGAGGTCTGACGCATAACGTGTTGACATTTCAAGGTACAAACTGGTACAGTCTCACCTTGTACAAGAAGACTTCGGCAGTGTTTTACGATTTTTTGTAACTCTCTATGACACGAAGTAAACTCCCTGCAGTTTGTTTCAAGATCTTTACAAAGTTCTCTCGCGAAACTTGACTGCGTGTATATAAGTAATAAAACTAGTACTGATGTATTTAAAGAATTCATTTTATTTTGCTGTGCGATTTGTTTGCAAATTTAGTTCTGTCCTCGTTATTGTTTTAATATACAGTGGTGTTTTTTTTCTGCTTTTTATGCCAACTTGAATTGGAGAATGTTTATTTTTATGATGTCGTGTATCAAGCTCTTGAACTTTTGGCACTTGTAATAACAAAGGAGTTTTTATTCCTTTTCATTTAGGTATGCACGTTTTTTCTTTGTTTTGTTTTTTTAATATAAGGACGACTAAATTAAATTTCAGCTGGGGTTGGATGCGCTTGTTTCTTTAATATATGGTCAAATTTACGGATGACGATAAACTACCAGAAGAAAAATTTTAGAACCGTATTCTCTCTATTTGACGCCCTGGGCGTTTAATTAGTTTTCGAGATTTTAGGGTGGGCGTTAATTAGGGAGGGGCGTTAATTAGAGAGTGGGCGTTAAATAAATGCAATTATTTTTGTTTGAATCTATAAATAAGAAAACAAAAGGATTGAAAGTAATGGATGATATTGAAGTCATCTTATTGCGAAAAGAAACATGTATACCTGTAAAAAAAACGAATAACTGTCCGGGCATTAATTTATTCCTTATCTAAAAAGAATTCAGGCCGAGTACGTTATAGTATGTTCTTAATTTTTTGGCAACATGTTAGTGTCAACGTTTCTTGGCAGCAATTTTTGTTTTTAAATTCCTGATGTCAACACCCTTCTTCGTTGAAAACAAGGTCGACAAAAAGCGGGAGAGTAGAGATCTTTGCAACAGTTCATATTGATCTAACGAACAATTTTTCTTGTTTTATCGTATTTTTGTTGATTTTATACATGTAAGTGAATAATGGGACAAACAAAAATTGGAACTGATACTGTATAGAAAATATTTTCACAAAATGCAGTAGTAAACGGTGTTTGCAACATTGGCTAGTACAGCCTTTTTCTTAAAAAAGACATGGCGTAAAATCATATTGGCATAGTTTTGAGTGGTACTTAACTCGATGATATTTGTGTTCTATGTTTTGAAGACGATTCAACAAAAATAAATTATTTAGAACGGCGTGTTCTTATATCTTTGCACAATATGTAACCGCATCTCGAGTAATAAATAAACATTAGCAAAGCAACTTCGTGCCCATGTGAAATGCATGAAATATACTTACAACCTTCTTCCCATGCTTTCTTAGAGTTTCTCAATGATCGTCAAAAATTCCCTCTGGAATGGAAGTTGGGAATTTTAGGTTGATGTTTAAGGGATTGAAGATGTTCTGTTCAGTGTTTGCCGATTTTACTTGCGTTGCTTGCTCACGAACACTGATCTGTTGTACCAAAAAGAATAATGCTTTTATTTTGCAATTGTATGAAATATTGGAAAAGATGCGATAGTTTCACAAGGATGCTTTTGTAAATGCAGCTTGATGTGTTTGTGGATCAAGTTGTGAATTACACCACGTATTTTTAACAGAATTGTCGTTTTTGAGTACATCGCAGGACTCTTGGAAGTGAATGCACCAATCCAATCCCTTTTATATGATTTTTGCCAAAATACAGCATGTGACGTACTTAGGTTTTATTTAGTGTTAATGCGAACTTGGATTGAATTTAGTGTTAGTGCGTACTTGGATTGAATTTAGTTATAGTGCGTACTTGGATTGAATTTAGCATTAGTGCGTACTTGGTTGGTAGCGCATTTTTGGTGAATTACTAGCTACAACCTCTCGGTGTTAATACAAAATGAGACATAAGCCGTTATAAAATGCGAAAGTGAACATAAGTTTTATTGGAAAAGCAGATTCCGTTGCGCCATGTAGTGCAAAAGATATATAAACTTCACTTTTATTTGGCAACATAAGCTTCTCACGCTTCTATTTAGCTCGACCCACCATTTTTCTATCACCAGGGGCTATCACTATCATGTAGATTATGTGTCTTGCGTTTTTCTAAAAGACTATCGCCAGACTGTTTTTAACATATATCAATAGTTAACTTGATCACACCCAGTAGTTTGTGGGAAATAATACCTCCTGACAATAGTATACTAACAGCACTTGTCTGCTTAGTTGAGGTGCTTTTTTTCCACTATCAAATCTTGAGACCTTTTTTCACCAATGCCACTAACTTATGATTTTTCCCTACTTGTACTTACTGGATCTAATTTCATTGGACAGCATGTTGCCTGTAGGTTTTAAAAATTCTCTCCTTATGATACACCATACGGTGTGATCGTGTGTCCCTTTGACTAGTTCATGAAATGAAGTCCAGACCGATCCGTGACGCAAGCATCAGTAGTTACAAAAAGCAGTTGTCTTTTATTCGATGTGACCAAATAGGCTAAATTTCTCTTTATAATCATCTTTATGGAATGTATTTTTGCGTTCATGCGACGCCAAACTATTTCTGACTCTGTCTTACCAGCGCACGCCCAGTCATCTGCGGTAAAATTTCATTTGTAAAGCATTAATTTGACTTACGTCCTTATTGTGAAGCGTCCAGGTTTCAGAGTCGTATAGAAGAACACTGAAAACGCAGGCATTGGACTAAGCGGAATTTCGTGCGGATACTGATTTTATGGCTTTTCCATATCTTCCTGAAACCAGCAAATGCAACGTAAGGACTTGCTTAGTCTAGGAATCCTTCGATTGATTTCTTTTGTACAACCATCAGTAGCCAGAAAACTCTTTAGATAGATGATTGATCAACTGTTTCTACCTTCTGGCCATTGAGCATGAGTATATTTCATATGTGATTTGATCCAAAGACCATGGCTTTTGTTCTGCTGATGTCAACTTCTAATCCATATATTGCGACGTCAGATTACAGTCTATCAGAATTTTCTTGTAGCGCTCTAGCTGGTCGATAGCCTCGAACTTGAGATTGTTAATTTTACTTCAATGAATTTCTGTTCCAACAGAATTTTTAAACGTTTGTTGTATTGCTCTTTAAAGATAAACAGGGAATATATCCGGGGAGATGGGATCACTCTCTCTTACAAATCTTTCTCCTGTTGTTTCCTAAACGTACAGCTGCCTTCGAACACTTTTCATAATGTCGATTAGTTTTTCAGTTATTCCCTACGATCTTAGCACTTATCGAATCATTTTGTGACTTACACTGTCAAACGTTTTCTTGAAGTCCATGAAGCAGCTGTAAACATACTTCCTTCGTTTTGAAAGCAGGTTTCCTCGATTAGACGGAGTGGTAATATCTGTTGCACAATGCTTGATCCAGCTTGTTCCTTAGATGTGTGTGGTTCCTTCTCACTTTTCAACCTTTTTAGAACGACAAGAAAAAAAACTTCAGATAGGTTGTTTTTAAGGGATAGTGTCCGGTAGTTGCTACAGAGACCTAGATCACATTTTGATAGGAAGGTTTACGACAATGGATTGTGTCCATTCTTGCGGAGTTTCTCCTTATCTCATATCTTGCGACACAGCAAGTAGATTTTCTCGCATAGAATGTCACCTCCACCTTTAATGATTTCAGCTAAGATACCGTATAAGCTTAGACTTTCTAGCGAGTTGAGTTTGCTTATCGCGCTCTCGACTTCGCCTCTTAGTACGTTGGTGTCTCCATCCTCTGTGTTCACTGGTAGAGCGATATTACGTAGCATTTCTTTCTCACTCTTTACGTCGTCTTTACTGAATAAGTTTTTGCAGTATTTAATCCACTTTTTTTTTATTTCGTCGTTTAAATGCACAATGACTTCATTTTTGTTTTTCGTAGCTCTTTGGTGTATGTGTGTAGTTTAGGTCTCTAATTTGCTGATATGTTCGATATGTTACATTTAAATAGAATTTGCACATAACGAAATTTTGGTCGGAATCATTAAAAGTATATGCAATAGCTTCTTACGGAAGTTTTCCAGCGTTTGTCAAAAAGGATGAGGTCAATCATGTTTTCATATTGGCCACCCGGTGATAGCAAAATCCATTTTCTAGATGCTTTCTGTTAGAAACGGGTGTTTGTTATTAACAAATCATGTTTCGCTGCAAAACCCTATGGCCATTCACCTCTTTCGTTTTTTAGCTCCATAGCCGTATCTACCCATTACTTCTTTGTAGCCGTTGTTGTAGGCCCTGCGAAAATGTAGGCCCTGCGAAAACTATTTGCAAAAGCTTTGAGTTTAAATGTCTTAAAGGTGTACAAATCCAGTTATCATCGGGTAACGGTCCAGTAACAGATAGATTACTGTTTGACTTTTTGTACTAAAACTGGAAGACGTTACTACAAGTTCCTGCTAAAATATTACAAAAAGCGCGTACTAAAAGAAATAATCAAAATACAGTAACTCGTAATTCATGCTTTTGGCTACACAAACTATAGTCGAATCGTTATTTAGTAGACACCTTTGACGCAATTGCTTTTTGTCTGCTAATTAGAAATTTCCGTTATTTGAAGAATCTGACTTTTTTCCTGCTTCAATTGGACAGATAATGAAACCTTATTAAAACCTTAGCACACAACTAGATAATCCATGGTTAATCCAGCTGACATTAAGGAGGATATCATTCTCGACCCCAGGGCTCTTTAAGATAAATCTCAAAAGTAAATCTGGTCCAGTCTGGTCACGTGATGGATTCTGATTGGTATTAGAGATATACGTTTTTCGCGAAAAATTGTATTTAGCATTTAAATTTAAACAAACATGGCGGTGGAGACACGAAGGATCGAAGTATTTTGATTATGTTGTGACTAGTGAAAAAGAAATGATACGTGATATCGCCCCACCAGTGAACACAGAGGATCGAGACACCAACATAATAAGGGGCGAAGTCCAGAGCGTGATAAGCAATTCAAGCTGCGAAAAATTCCGCAGAAATCATTAAAGCTGGAGGTGATATTCTATGCGTGCAAATCTACTCGATGTGTCGCAAGATATTGGATAAGGAAAAAACCTCCATTAGAATGGACCAAATCCATTATCGTAACACTCCCTAAAAAAGTGGATCTCTTAATCTGTAGAAACTGCCGAACACCATCCCTCATAAAAGGTTAAAGATTAAGATGAAATATATGTAGGAAACTTTACTGTCATTTCAGTTATATTTGGATGCCAATATAATATTGTTGTTATTGTGTTTATCCTCAGTGATCATAAACTTTCCACTGCCATTAGCTCGACTTTTGTGTAAGAAAACCAGCAGCCGTTTTGTAGCCCCTTTAATATCTATATCCTGCAGATACAAACAGCAATGACAGATATGTAAGGAACATGTGATTATACTTCTGCCTAAATGCCTCAAAAATAATTGTTGCTTTCCATTTCCACTGATTCGTGTTTTATTTTGTGCGTTACTCAAATTGCTTACATATTTTTATTTAATTCTAACTTGGCTTATCATTAGCTTATTTTAATACATATTTTAATTCATTTGAAAATGCTTTCATTCGATTTTGAGTAAGTTAAAGCGCAAAATGTAGCTTGCAAAAAGTAAAGCCTGTTTAACCTTTTGTCGATCGCCCCAGCGGAAACAGAAGCGGAAGTGATCGGAATTATTCTGATAATGCGCATGCGTAGATCATGAGTCACGGCGCTTTTTATGACTAGGCGCACAATGTTGATGTATGGGAATTGCCTTAAAACGTCAACATTGATTGTTCTTTTGTTTTAGCTCGCAATGCGCATGCTTTTGCTTTTTCACCCTTGCACTGACTCGCTAATGTAATATTATAGGAATCGAGTCAACCCACCGAATCAACTCATCCTGAGTTAGGAAAACGAGCTAGCTTGCTTTAAGGAAATTGAGTCGCTTTATATAACGTCAAGGAAAGTTTTAGTAGTGGTCTACGATTATGCCAAGCTGAATAATTTAATCATGATGGGCGTGTGATGAGCCATAAATGGGTAAACCCACCATATAATAATCAGGCTCTAGGCTAGTTCAACAAAACAATTTTCACAGAATTATAATTTCTATGATGAGTTTTTTATTGTCACAACCTTTCAGAATTTTTGTTCCAGAAGTATATTTCGCAGGAGTAGTAATCACCCTACCCTCGTCCCCAGGGTTTTTTGCCTTATTGATATGAGAGATGACGTGTAATATCGAAAAAGGCAAAAAGCCCTGGAGACTAAGGTGGTAACCACCCTGGTTAAGCTCATAATTAAAAATATAAGTTGTATTAAAAACTGAAAACGGCGATATAATCGATAAACGTTATAGCTAACTAGTGTGCTAAATTTGCACGTACGGTGAGACTTTTACTTAGCTAGCTAGCTATAAAACTAGAAACAAAGCTACAAAACAGAGGCTGGCTACGTGAGTAAGTTTCCGATTTACATGTAGCTTGAACATTAAAAATTTAATTAAGTACTTCAAATACTTAAGTCATCAAATTAAATTGCTTATCAGGATCTTCCAACTGTGCTATAAGATCCGCTTTCTCTGTTGCACTAAATCCCAAATCCATATAGAATTAGAAACGTCTAGTTTACAAAAAGAAAGTCAGGTCACAGTCACAAAAATACCTCACGTATAAGTGGGGTGTTTTCATCATGTGACCATACGGGTTCAGAGCTACTTTAGAGGTTTTATCTGAAAGAGCCATGGGTATGAGAATAAGAGGATATAAAATGCTCAAATCGTAACATATATTTTCATGAGCGTCAGAGATTGCTAGAGCGCATGTGAAAAGTAGTTAACAGCGATGCCGATGAAACAAATCACATAAAAAGTAAATGTTTAAGGTGATGAAAAGTGTCTGCTAATTGCTGTTCGCTGCGTCTTGTATGAGTTTTTTGACCGTGGTTCTCCCCCTGTGCCTATTAAAATGTTTGAAATAAAAAATAAAAAGAAAAATGTAGGCTCTTTTTAATATTGAAAATACAAATCAAGATAACTACATTATTGAAAATACAACAAACATATCTGAAATCATAAAATAAATAATAAAATCAAAATACTATATTAAATATTATACTGAAGCGCACTTTATTAAAACCAAAAATAAGAACAGCACACAACCTTGTGCGAAGGGAATTTTGTATCTTTTGTAATATCAGAACACCATTAACCTCAATTGGTCAGGCAAGATGCGGTTGTTGTTATTAGACTAGCCTTTGGATATATCCACAGGCTCTTTTGTAAGACCTTGTGGAAGAATCTCCGGTCTGGTGGTCTCCGGTCTGGTGGCCAGCCGTAGTTTGTTGTTGTTGTTGTTGTTTTTTTTGTCATCTTATTTAGTTTTTCTATTAACACTGCATTACTAATAATTAGCATACTTTTCATTACTGTAAAGTTTAGTTAGAACAGAAAAATTAAAAATTAACTTGAAAATTCTTCCAATTTCCGCAACGGTTTGTCACACCTATTACAACATTCTCTGATAACTTCAAATAATTCTTTCACGTTAGTTGCTTCTTAATCGTTTTCCTCGTGTGTCAAGCGGAAAAACGACGAGACATAGTATTCCAAAAATCATCAGACCAAAAAGCGCAATCATCAATGCCAATGAAGAATAAGTGAGCAAAAATTGGACCATAAACTTCCCTCCAATAACAGAAAGCATACCACACGCCAGCGACATTCCAATAGCGGATGTACGAATGTATGTTGGGTAGAACTCTGCGACATACAACAATGCAAATTGGACAAGAACTGGTGCAATAGCCCGACTTGCAATAACTGTTATGTTATACACAATACTGGGAACGTTAAAAATTAAAATGGCATAACATATCGCTGTGAGAACAAAACAAAAAGCCATACTGACTTTCCTTCGGAAGTTTTCCATAATAAGAACTGCAATCAAGCATGCCACAACATCCGCAAGGGCAAGAGATGCCATTAACGAGTATACCAGGCTTTTTAGTCCAATACAATCATTTGCTGCTAACGGTGCTTTCGTCCTGATCAACTGAGAACTCAACACAGCAGTTGTAGTATAATTAAAGAAACATATTGCAACGATCAGTAGTAAAGGTAAGGTGGTTAGTACATATCCATGACTAAACATGTAGGACATTTTCCCTCTGTCAGCATTTGTTCGTTTCCTTGTCAATATTCCTTTAGGCAGGCTACTTTTATTTCCTATTGAAATTCTATTCAATAATGCCACTGTTTCATTATATTCGCCAGTGATTTGCAAATATCTGCATGATTCAGGTAACCATAGTGATAGCAATATACACAAAATGACCGGTGTGACGGAGATTGTTAGGAAGTATTTCCAGCCAATGGTATATAACTTATAGTATGCAAGTACCGTTGAAAATATGCCTCCTCCAATGTAGCTTAACAGTAGTGCTAAAGTCTCCTTTCCACGGTACTTCATTGGGGAATATTCCACGCAATACACTATTGCAACGGTTGGAAAGCAAGCTAGACATATTCCTATTAATCCGCTCGTGATGCTATATGTGAGAACACTAGAAGAGTTCGATTTCAGTAAACAAAAATATGCTAGGATCAACATACTGAACAGAAGTGGTCGTCTTCTGCCAAACTTATCCAATAGTGAGCCCCAATATGGAGCACCAAAAAACATTCCGATAAACATGGCTATCGATACCGTACATTTTTCTACAGCTGATAGGTCCCATTCACAATTTAACAGTGGTGTTAAGTAAAAAATATTTGTCACTTGTATGCCGACACAAAAATACAATAACGAGCATATAGCAAAAAGTTTAAGATTAAATAATTGATAACCAAAATGCTCTAAAGCATCGTCAAACTTGTACATACGCGCCATTTTGTTTGTTTGTACTTCGCCATCTATGTCATGGTTGATGAGTTTGTGTCTTCGTTAAAGCTTATCCTAACATCATTAATGTCATGGTGATATATACAGTTCATTAAATTTGACGTTTAATTAATTAACTTATAATAGAGTCATAAGATTGTACGATTGTATCGTCCAATTGTTGTGCATGATCGTGGACGTGTAAAATTAAAGAGGTTTTTCACTCAAGGTCGAATCGAACAGATTTGATTGAATCGGATAATTCTGCTTTCTGGCATCTGGTTGGTTGACAAATTTTTCGCTCCGATCTTTTTCGATCCAAACTGAAAGTTAAAATAAAAACAAGGAATTGGTATAAAAAAAATTCTACATTTTTTCATTAGGGACTCTTGAAATTTTGGATAAAATAAAGAAGTGTGATATTTTACCAAGGTTACAATAATATTATGAAGCAGAGGTCAGATGTGTTGAGCTAACAAATTACACAGTCCCACTCCTATCCCTCCTCAATATTAATTAACAAAAAGACATTATTCTTTTCTTTAATTATCATAAGCAATCAGGTTTTACAATAATTTAATTAAAACGTTTTTACATGATCTAAATTTTAGATCTAAAATTTGGAAAAATTTTGACAAACTATCATTGACCATCCTTGTCCCCTGGGTTTGTTGCCTATGTCAAAGCCGATAGCGCTTGCTTTATTGCAAAAGCCCCTGGGCACAAGGTTGTATCATTGACCTTAATAATAAATAGCAAACTTCCCTAAACTTTAAAGCTTGGTAATATTCTGGAGCTTGAGCAAAGATTTTTGAAATATATGGAAGAAAGAGGATGAGCATTTATTTATGATAAAATGTTTGGTAGACGATGCCCACCCTTGTACCAAGTTGTTTTTTTGTCTTTTTTATATTAAGAAGGCAGAAAACCCTGGGGACGAAGGTGATAAATAGAGAGATAGGAAAATGCGGATGTTAGGACAAAAATCCTTTAGCACTTTACCATTTTACGTCAAATCATAGATCATATCCGTTAAATCAACGATAGAAGAGTTTCTGTCCCCAACCCCCCAATCCCCGCCGTGTCCCACCCACCCCCCTGGGTCCCCAACCCCCCATTACAGTGATAGGATTCAACCCTGTCTATAATGGCCTCTAGCGTACGTGGTAATACCATCTACTATTATTCTTTTGTCATCATCCGCATTTAGAGCGAGTTTGTTTGTTTTTACCGTGTGAATATCATGCTTAATGGATCGAAAGGTAATCTGTTCTCTGTAAATATTCACACTATCGAACAAGCATCTCTTATAATCATCAAACCCTATGGTCTTCTTCACCACACATTTCTTGACTCCTTTGCACCTCTTATCCTCCCTACCACATAGCTGTTTATAAGCATAATTCTTCGCTCTAAGAGCGATAAACTCCGTCATTACCTTACCACCTAACTCATCCTTCATCAGACCTATGACCTTTTTATTCAAACCCAATGGTAGAGGTCTACCATCTCTCCTATCGTACCCTGAAGTGTCAAATCTCGTCGGCACATCATCAGCGATATCTTTGTAGAAGTCGTTGGTTTTGATGTGGTACACGAATGAATCCGTGTCCATGTAGCAAAGTTTTACATCCTCACCATACTTAGGTCTCATGTAATCATAGTGAAACTCATACATAACCATCTTAGATAGATGGAGGATCGCCGGTCCTAGGTAGATTGGCTTGTTCAGTTTGATCTTGATCTTAGACATCTCTATGCCCATCAGTGTTTCCGAGAAACAGATAGCACCCTTGAAGTTGGGCTTCATCACCAGCTTCTCATATTGTTCTTTCTTGGTAGCCAAGCGTATGTCTTTGTGTCTACGTTGATTCTCCATAGTTTTACCAAAGACTGAATTGTTCATCAGCTTGAAAAAGTCCTTTTCGAAGTCATTCGTTGATTTGGTACGCAGATCGGTATTAAAATCGATATAAGGTTTCAACCATGCGCTTTGCTTAAACCTCAGTACTCTATGAACCCTCTTAAGAACAAGACCGTGCTTCAACGCTTGATCAAGTGCACGAATGTGAATGACATAGTTCTTCTTGTCTGAAAGACACGGTGTCAGCTTTTCGACGCCATTAATCACCTTCCTTTCAGGCATGAAAGTAAGATCGTTATGAGTATCATGAAGCTCCGCGGATATCTTGCATCAACCTCAAGGAAGTAACCCTCTTCACCATTTTCCGCAGCTAACTTTGAAATGAGTTTAGCAGTAAATTTACTAGCATCAATCCACTTGAACCCTCCTGTCGGCAGCTTCTGAATCATAGCCCATCCATACAGATTGTTTGCATCAAGATACTGGAGATAGCTGTCCTCTTCATCTACCTTATATCTAACGCCCATATATTTGTTATTGGCCTTGGCGTGTCTATGAACAGCCTGACAGAGACCGCCCCTAATACCCCTCTCTATGAAGAGTAACATGTCCATATCGGACAACAAATCTAGCTCAACATCTGTCTTTTTCAGACATGCCTGCCAGGCTAATCCCGGAGCTGTGTAAAAATGTGAAGGATCCAGTTTATAGTTTGTCAAGCATGTTTCCCTAAAAGTCTCAAAAACATCAGAAAGCAATAGAACGTCTGTCTTGAGATAGATATCATGATAAGCACCCATATTTTCAACTTCCATGTCCTTCCACACCTTCTGGGCATGCGCATAATCGGCATCAGTGATACCATTCATGTTCAACTTGCTATAAAAGTCATCTTTCAACGGAAGCTTAGTTTCATTAAACCTATCGAATGAATCAACATATTCATATGGGTATACACCCTTTCTTCTCATTATTTTGAATTGCTCATCATCATTGAAGAATTTTCGAAGATTTTTACACTGATCATCAGAGAGATTGTTTACCAACTTATCCAGGCTACTAGCCATGAAACGAACCGAATCGATAAATCTTAATTTTATCTTTTTGGCTTTAGTCTCTCTATTTTTGTCAATGTGTTCACCAACCTTAACATCCGTCGAGAAAGAGATATATTTCTCCTTATTTTCGGCAATGACGCTTATACCTTCCTCTCCATGCTGTTTAGCAAGCTCTTTGATGAATAGATGTGCGTCATATCCACTCAGGTTATGGAAGACGACAGGGATATAATTGGGTACCTTGTATCGGAGATTACACTCACGGTGGGCAGCCCCGCGAAACTTACCGGTGAAATGGCAGTGATCCCTAACCTTAATGTCATCCTTGTCATCAAATTCTTCCATGCAAATGTGGCACACCCTGGCTCTCTTGAAACTGTCACGCTCATCCTCCGTCAGTGGATCCATTGCTTTCTGAGGAAACATGTTATATAACCTTTTCACCTCAGAAACTACATGATCTACAAAGCGCGGAACACAGTCCTCACCCCGGTAAAGCTTCAGAGGGTCCGGCACTTCACCATGAGCATATTTGCTATAACAACAGAAACCCGTGGGAACATGTTTACCAACTTTCTCGGTAGATGATCCACATTTTCTCTCTTCTTCGGGCAACTCTTTTGTGAAAGCTTCGAAATCGGCATACATGATAAATGGAGATTTGAGCTAAAACTTACTATCAGTGAAGGTTAAGGTGCTACCCTCCTCAGGGAGTTGAATCTTAGCGGCATCGTTATCTTTACAATATTCAAAGTGCTCATCCCTTTTCTGTTCGCTTAAGAATCCATTTAGACAATTCAAGCAATAATACTCCCTATTTTTGTGCTTCGAGTTGGCCTTGCTCAGGACACCGCTCAAGTTCTTACAGCGATATAATGTCTCTTATCCCCCTCAAACAGTAAAAACAAAACAACCGTCTCCTTACGATCCAGATGCTTCGACTTGCGACACATGTAGATACCTTCTCTCCCATCCTTTGTCAAAACATGCACAGCGACATCGGGGTTCCTTCTCTCAAACAAATCTATTTTATTTAGCGCCATTGGGAAAGTTAGACCATCCCAATTATACTTGTCATGCTTCTTAAGAATTGAGATACGCTCAGAATGATTATTGATTAGATTGTGGTTAAGCGCAGCGATAATAGCCCATCTGAAACATTCATCATCATCCTCGTTATGAGGGTTAATCACAGATCGCTTTCCACTGAAATTCTTGGGTAGCGGCAAGTAAGAACTACTTCTGGTTAATTTCAGTTTATGAAAGTCCACATGCATATGTAGGATCCTTTCGATTGTGAACCCGCTGGCGGGTAGAGCGGGGTTTTCAATCTGCTCGATTATCTTATTACACATCCGATCGAAAACATCGGAAATGTCATCGTGGGCGTGCAGTATCTCCATATAGCTATTGAACGCTTTATCGACATGCATTACTATTGATTCGGGATTAGATAAATCCTCATTGGATAAATCATCCCTTACCCACCTCACCCACAAGGTCGCCTGAGTCTTCAAAGACTTCTTCTGTTCGAGCAAGTCCTTCATCAACCTCTTAACGATAGGATGAACCTTTTTCAAAAATACCCTGACATTCTTCTCACCATCCGAGTTTATCTTGAAGCGTTTGTATGAACCTACAAACGCTTCTTCAATAGGGGTATATGGGTTTTCCTCATCACTCTTCTTCTGTTTTTCATTTAGTTCCTTCAAAACATTATTATAGCGTCTTTTCTGTTCTTCATCGATTACACCTTCTAGTTCTTTTTTGTTTGATTGGAACAAGTTTATAATTTTATTGACACCTTTTTTCACAGATTGAAGTTCATCAGGAATATTTTTAGGTAAAGCTTTTGTAAACTTTTTCCCTGAGTCGATAAAATTAGAAACTATTCTCTTTCCCGTCTTAGAAGAGCTTACCACACGCTTGAAAGTTTTGGTTACCGCATTTTGAACAACTTTTCCACTATTAATAAGACCTTGGAGAAGTGCGTTTCTAAGAGTTGGCACAGGTCTAGGCGCTGGTACGAGTCTAAGCACCGGTATTGGTCTATTTGGTCTCGGCGCTGGTACTGGTCTGGTGGGTCTCGGCATGGGTACCGGTGCTGACACAGTAGTGGTTGTCAATAATTCGATCAGCTCAGCCTTTATGAGCCTTGAGTGTCCATGTAGACCGCGTTCTCTAGCGAGATCCCTTAATTCGGAAACTGTATTTTGTGAAGTCATATTGGTTTGTGATATACTATATGTGGACCTTTAATATGGTTTTATACAATCGTGAAACAAAAAAAAAGATTCATAACATTTGTTACTCGCGTGAGTAACAAAAAAACAATGTGACCCTCAACAAATCAATTATATTGTCTAATGACAAGATCGATGGATGCGCGACATATGGGGCATTTACCCCCCCCCCCCCCCCCCCCCGATTTCAATATAGATGCGCACGATAAACAGCAGCAAAAATGCCCGGTGTTCCCATGAACAATAGTTGGTTCCTTTCGTTTCGAATAGCAAATTATGCATTTTTCCGATTCATCCAAGGTATCAATGTCATAGTCCAGGATAGCCGGCTGATGCGGCTCAACATTATCCTCATCGATTGGATCCATGGGTATCGGTGCTGATCCATTTGGTCTCGGCACGGGTCCTAAAAATTCGATCAGTTCGAGACCCCGCATCCCTAGGACGAGCGGCGCCGGTACCGGTCTGGTGGGTATCAATAATTCGATCAGCTCAGCCTTGAGTAGCCTTGAGTAGCCGCGTAGACCACGTTCTCTAGCGAGATCCCTTAATTCGGAAACCGTTCTCAAAGTCATATCGGGTTCTCTAGTGGGTACTGTTGATAGCAATAATTCGGTAAGCTCGGACCTTATGAGCCGCGAGTATCTACGTATGCCAAGGAACCTCGCTCGGGCTCTTAAATCGGGGACCGTGAAAAGATCAAAGTCATCAATGTATTCTCTACTGTATATCAAATCGAGAACGATTCCTGAAGACATGCCTGGTTGTGATATACGATTTTATGAATCTTTAAGATGGTTTTATAATCGTGAAACCGGACGAGGATCGCGAGGGGCTACGTTCGCATAACCACCATGGTGGTCACCGGAATTTTCCACAGGGTAGTTTGTAGTAAACCGCGGTTTATGATACCAACATCGCACCACCATGGATCGTTTCCCGGGGGAAATGCGGGTGGGTACTCCCCCATGAAAAAAAAAATCGGGACGCGAGAGCATCACCTTCATAACATTTGTTACCCGAGCGAGTAACAAAATCCGTTCTAGATCTAGATCTAGATCTAATCACTTTTTGGAAGATCTCTTATCATTATAACGTTTTTGAGATCTTAGATATGCTTCTCTGTTGTTTACCCTCCAGTTGGAACAGTATCCATACCATTCTTGTCTGGTTTCTAGGTCGATGGTGTAGGATGGATCAATATCATTCCTCGCAATCACCTCACGCAATTTAGCTTTATTCATTCCTTAAATATACTTAATCCCACGGGATTTAGCCACTTCTCTCAACTCTTTGAGTTTCATTAATTTGTAGTCGGGTACACCACCATCGGTGGTATCACAATGTAGATCAGTTTGAGTAGCCACGTCGGACATCTTTATATATAATCAGTAAAAATACTTTTAAGAACTTCTATCGTGCTACATAATAACAAAAAGGAGATAAATAAAGGTGTGCATAAATAAAACATGTCAAAACTTCAAGAGACTTACTATCAACCTCAAAATTTATGGAAAGGACAAAAGGCTGTTCAGAATTTAAGAGGATTCGGTTTCAAGCCACAGGAGATTAAGAAGTGGCTATCAAAACAAGCATTTTGGCAAGTACATTTACCCGCCCCAAAACATGTTGAAAGACCACATTATGAAGTTACCACCCCTAATGATTTACATCAATTCGATTTATTGTACATGCCCGGTGACATACTGTATGGTAATAAATATAAGTACATTTTGTCGGGAATCGATAATGCCTCCAGATACAAAGTAGCCCGACCTTTGAGGAGTAAGAAAGCCAAAGAGGTTGCCGCCATAATTGAGGACATCTACAAGGCAGGACCATTAACTTATCCGAAAACTTTCCAATGTGATAACGGTTCAGAATTCAAAGCAGATGTATCAAAATTGTTGGAGAAGCATAAGGTTGAAATTAAAAGGGCGACTACAAAATATAAGCATACGCACACAGCTTTTGTTGAGGCGTTGAACAAGATACTTGCGGAAAATTTATTCAAAATACAAGATGCCCAAGAACTAAATGATTCGGAAAAGGTATCATCTACATGGGTTAAGCATCTGTATAAACTGATTGATAGGCTAAACGATACAAAGACGCAGATGATTGGTATGAAACCAAAAGATGCTATTATAATGAAAGAGGTGCCTTTGGTTAATCAAGAGAGTTATCCACCTGAAGTAGAATTACCTCAAGATGACTTGTATAGATATCTACTGCAACCCGGTGAAGAGCATGATGATGGGCGGAGACGGGCAACCGATAGAATATGATCGAAAAACACATATAGATTGCGTGAGGTAATAGCGCAACCCGGTAACCGTGTAATGTACTATGTTCAAGACGGACCCAGACGAGCTTTTGTAAAAGAGGAATTGATGTTAATACCTGAAGATACAGATTTACCTCCCGATTAGGTGCAAGGTTGGTGAGGGGGACGAAGTCATGACAATGACAAAAAGTATCTTTACCTGTCTGGTAAAGATGATTGTGCCGGGGATCGCGCAGGGCGGCCGGCAGGTAAGGCCGCATAATGTCATAAACCGCCTTACTTTCAATTTTTCAAATAGCACATGAAACATGTGAGTGGTATACAGGCACACATTACTAACTTTGTTCCTGATTTAACGCCTTTTTTAGACTTTGAACTTCCGCCATTAAACTTTTTTCAAACTGATTGCGTGTTTCACTCTCCATCTTTCTATCTGTTTTGCTCATCTTTTCTAGAGCTTCGTAGTATATACCACACAAAGTTTGAAATTCCATGTGGCTAATATTATCATTACTCAATGCTCGTGAGAAAGAGTTTTCAAACACAGCAATAGCAGATGTTACAACATCACATAATTTCATGACTTTGTTGAGTTTATTTTGATATCTCTTAATCGATGCTGAGATAATGGTACAGGATATAGCTCCACCTATGGATACACTGGAAATAGAAATGGGAATTCCAACAAGGGTAGCACTGGTTGCTATCATACCAATACCGGTGGAAATGGCCAAAGTTTCTGAGATGTAGAGTGAAATAGCTAATCGGTCTAGTGCTTTGTTGTATTTATACTCCTTGTCCCGGAATTTCTTTTGTAATTTTACCAACTCTTCAAGTTGGGAATTAACTGTATTTGTGGGGTAAACTTGTCTTGCTCACTCGAATACTCGGGAGCTGTGGGTAACTTTGGATAAATCTTAAGATCGACCATTTTAGTTTATTACAAAGAAAAACTATCCTCTAAATAATTAAAAAACGCCTTTCATGATTCTTTTGAGAATGTTTCACTCTCCATCTATTTTACTTTCTTTTCAAGAGCTTTATAGTATATACCACACAAAGTTTGAAATTCCATGTTGCTAATATTATCATCATTCGGTGCACAGAAATAGAAAGAGTTTCTAATCTCATCAATACACGATACTGTAGTATCGTATAATTTCTCAACTTTGTTGAGTTTCTTTCTATATTTATTAATATATTCCGAGATAATTTCACGGGAAACAGAGCTGGATGGCCCTATACCGGAAAATCCCATATAAATGGGAATTCTAATAATGGTAGCGCTCCGGACTATCGTACCAATACCAGTGGTAACGACCAAGTTTTCCGAGATGCCGAGTGCAATCGCTAATCGGTCTAGTGCTTTGTTGTATTTATACAACCTGCTGTCGAATTTATTTCGTAATTTTATCAAATCTTCAAGTTGAGAATTAACTAGCTTGTCTTGATCACTCGAATAATCGGGAGTTGGATGAATATTAAGCTCGGACATTTTAGTTATTATCTTAGAAAAAACTATCCTCTAAATAATAAAAAATGGCGGACATTGACATTGACCCTTTTGGAGATCATGGGAGACCGGATGAAGGTACCGATGAAACTTTACCACTCATACCCACCGGGGACCGTACGCGAGTACATACACCAGGTGAGGAAAAAACATCATTCGGAGGAGGTTCCACTCAACGTACCAGAGTTTTGCGGGAAATGGTTGATGTGTTGTATGATAGATTATCTGAAGGATCCCTGTCAAAACCTGAGGTGCTACATACAGACCTTTTTGAAATTAAGGATGGTGAATTATACTACAGAGATAAAAACGAACCTTTGACAAACAATGGAAGACTAAGGGCCACCGGTACTATATCAGATATATTAGGCAAGAGAAGGCTGCGTAATTTAGGCTTTGACATACCAAAAGGTAAGATTACAGCCCGACAGGCAGCTAAGCTAAACAAAATACAGTAGAAATACCCTCGTCATCTAAAATAACAAGAGCAAGTGATGTAGAATTAGAAGCTATATCCGGGGATGTGGTAAAAAGTACGGAAGATTTAATTTCATTGGTCAAACAATCTGTAGACCATGAAGCAACCCAGACCGGTGATCTATTTGAATATCCTATGCGTGAATTGCTAGGATTGGATAGATCATTGAGAAACATAAGAGGAAGTCTTCAGGATGAAGTTGCAAAAAAGGTTCAGCTCGAACAGCATATTGAAAGAGAAAAAAACAAGTTGGAAGAGATGGAAAACACACCAAATATGACCGAGGAACAACAAAATGAAGCGAAAGAAAGGTTGAAAGGTTTGCAAAATGAGTTGAAAGGCCGGCAAGAGATTATCGATATTCTCAAAGGTAAACTTAACAGTCAAATAAAAAGCATCAAGGAGATGATTACCAAAGTACTTGACAAAGATACCACACTGTCTGAAAAGATACGAACCCTATTCCGTGAGCAGGGTATCACTGTTGTCAGCGTACTAACGGCATTTGGTATGGTTATCGGCCTTCTCGTAGAAGCTTTGTCACCTGGGGGTGGGGGGTCATCCACCGGTAACGCACAAAATCATGAAAAGGGTGGTGCAAAGGACCTCCGGTCCTGGATAAAAAACAAGTTGAATGCATTGGGATCTCTCTTGGGAAGGTTGGCGGGTACGGCCGCTGCGGCTCTACCTGGTATATTAGGATCCATAGTATCATGGATACTCAATCGAGCGAAAGAAGCCGTTGGTTGGTTGAGTCAAAACTTGTGGGCTTTGATAGTTGGAATCGGAGGTCTGATATACACCTATCTCGTGACAAAGCGTTAGATCCTTGTATAGATTATATGTTACACGCATCATGTAACATAGAGTACCGGTAGTACTAGGAGTACTATCTTTCGAAATACCACACAGCACCACCGACACCGATCATACTTAGCGCGATAAAGGCCAATTCCCTTTCATGTTGATCCTGACTCGGTGTATAAAAGTCGCTCAATACAGGTTCCCGCGGTAGGACATCCAGTCCTTCAAGTTTATCCCCAAACACTTTTTTATATTCACGCATTGCATCGTTTAGCTCTATGAATTTTCCTTCAGCCTTCTTTTCTGAGCTGCTTATTGATAAAGTCTACTCTCTCTTGTCTTTTACGTTGCCACAAAACCTGGGCTTTTTGTAATTGCTCTATGGCCAGATCATGACGCTTTCTTTCCTTATCAATTCTGTCTTTTGATAAGCTTGAAAAGAGATAGCTTGAGCCTGTAAAAGCCAAAGCATTGGCTAAGGCCCCTCCCAACATCATTGCAATTGAAGCCATGTTTAGATATTGATAGTTTCAGGTATAATCTTTTGCTTAATTAAGTATTCCCTTAACATTTCACTAGCGGCGACGATGGCGACTAGCTTTCCGGTATCTTCCAAGTCAAACTTTTGAATTGATGGTGGTGACATTTTTAACACCTTTTTTCCTAACATCGAATAGCCGACAGCGAAAACGCAGACGACCGATGCGTGATATAAATCGTTGACGATACTTTTCTTGTCCATGTTATTTCTATACTGTGAGATTATTATATCGCGATATTATCCCTTTATTCCATTTCAAGTTTACATATTCTCACAGGTGTTTTGGATTTTTGTGGTGGGGTACCCTTCGACCCAGTTATAGAAAATAGTACATTGTCTTTCTGTTTATACACAAAATAAGCAAATCCACCAACCAAACCGATGGCTATTATTCCCCCTATAGCGTAGTTCATAGGCTTTTCATTTGGGACGATGGTAGTTCTGCCTCTCCGGCATTGTCTTCTTGAGATGGCTGTGTATGAGGCGTCTGCTGTGTCTGAGGCGTCTGCTGTGTCTGAGGCGTCTGCTGTGTCTGAGGCGTCTGCTGTGTTTGTGCCATGACCGCTTTTTTATATTCTTCCCGCATTTTACGGTTGTATTCCGCCAACCTCTTACCCGCTTCAACCTTTTTAGGGTTCTTCGTTGTCACCTGAATGGGAGTCTGTTCCTCTGACATCTTTATTATCTGTTGTATTACTACTACTAGTAGTATTATTATTTGCGTTTAAATTTCTTCCGGCGATATAATGCCTACCCTTAATGAGACCAACACTGAGTGGTGCTAACAATGAGCCGAATTTATAATACAAGTCACATGTGAATCTTTGAAGGGCAGAGTTTAGGAAGGGGTCATTTTCCAGGTCATTGCTCAATGCATTTTGAGAATTTATTCCCAAGACTGTACTGGCCCCCATGGAATACATGTGAATGATTGATTGTCCTAAGGACTTTACCATTTGACCTGATAGTTTAGCTTCATATATACTAAATAGTTTCTTCACCTCATCATCTTTGAGCTTTTGAATTTGATCGTCCGTATACATTTTACCCAGGTATAGCTTGCTATTTCCGGTTAACACACACTCTAGCAATTTTGCCTCTTACCATCCTCGGATGGAGGACCCGGAAGAGCAATTAAGTTATCAATTGCCGTTTCAGCCATTTTCAATAGCGATAGGTATTTTTTAACACAAAAATAGCAAAAACTAAGTACTACTAGTAATACTACTAGTATTATGAAATTGATATATTCTATCATTTTGTTGTGGTCCTATAGGAGATTTCAAGAAATCTATAGGAGTCTTATAGGAGAGTCTTATAGGAGATTTCAAGAAATCTATAGGAGTCTTATAGGAGAGTCTTATAGTAGTCTTATAGGAGATTTCAAGAAATCTATAGGAGATTTCAAGAAATCTATAGGAGATTTCAAGAAATCTATAGGAGTCTTATACTTTCGTTACAAGAGTCTTGTAACAAAAAACGTCCAATCTAGCAAATCACGTAAGTTCTTGGATGTTCCATTCTCATGACTAAATGTGTGTATTTACCATCTTTTAGCCTTTCCTTAACCGTCTGGATCTCTGATCGTGATTCAATGACATCATTCTCTTCATGAATAGTTGCGAGATCTTGTCTGTCTTTTGGATACCACACATATAACATTTTAGCTTGCCTTCGTAAATTTTTTGGTATAGCGGTGTATGATTGTGTGAGTAGCCACATAGTGTGGTTTCGTCCGCTAATGGCCAACTCTAGCAATGGTTGTCTCTTTTTGTGTAGTTTCTCATCTGCGATGATATCGTCGATCAGGAATAAGGTTTTGTATCCGGCACAGAAATCCGTCATCTTTCGAATACATTCATATAACTTACCTCCCGGCCCAATTAGAATCACATCTCTGTCGTTCCGAAACCATTTTCGGTCCCTATATGTCTTATTCCATCTTAATGTTGGGCATATAATCACGATGAAATCGAAGTGATCAAAGTATTCATTCTCTAATAATTTTACAACACGTTTGGATTTTCCGCATCCCGTGGGACCAACGAATAATGCTGTGTGGGGTTCTTTCATGAAAAGTGTGTTTTTCGCCATTCTATCTTAATAACGTACATCAATAATTTCACCGTTTTGAATGTTTAGTTGAGCGTCCATGATTAGATATATATAGGCGTTTAAGGATCCTGCGGTTTCGGCGGTCTTTTCAATTTGTAGGGTGATCCCCTCACTTGCATTTTCAATCCGTCGACCGGTCCCATGCAGGGAGTTTTCATCTATGGTTCTGAAATCTAACCATAGAGCATATTTGTTCGTCAAGTAATCGGAGACTTTTACATCATGTAATTGCAGATGTTTTTTGATTTCGCTGGCATTGCCATCCTTTGGTTTACCCTCGGCAAAATACTTACAAATTTCATTGTAATGTTCGAACGGCTGCATCCCTTGAGCAAAAAGTAGGTTAGGCTTACCCTCAACTATGGCGGATACCTTTTTAATTTTCGGATTGTAGAACTTACCGGTATCTCGTTTGTAGGCTTGTTCGTCTTCAAACAAAACCAATATACCCTTCAAAGATTTACAAGGTGTATTGAATGACCAATTCCACGTTGTGTCCGAATTATCCACTCTAATTTGTCTATGTCTCAAAAACCTGTCGTATAGTAAAGCCATGTTTTCATATTCATTTGAAATGAATCTGGCTAAGGTTGGGTGTGTCACAATCTCATATTCGAGAGATATGTTAGTTATTTTGTATTTAGCATCCGGTGCCGGTGCCGTAGCAGAACCGGAAGGTTTGGCCGGAGTTGATAATACAACCCTGTCGTAATTATTGAATGTGATCTCATAACATAACCTATTACCTAATCCAGCTTGATAATATGGGATCGTGCTATCTAACATTTCAAAATCTAGTGGTATGGTGAACTTGTTTTTGTATGCATCAGCAATGGCTTTGTCTGAGACATCAGATGCGTCTTTATCCGAAGCGCTTACCCTCAATTTCATACAGTTTTCCGTACACCCATCATTGGATATGATGCCTTGTCTGATTGCATTTCTCTTTTCATACTTGGTTAGCCATAAATCTCTGTAGCATCCTAAAAGATCAAAGTCATCAATGCTCAAAATCTCGGTACCCTCAAACTTGATTGCTAACTTTTTAACAATAGCTCTTCCAATATTAGAGACTAATGTTCTTTTCGTGTCGGCTTTTGACTCGAGTTCAACGTCGAAACTTATTTTTGAAGTCCCTGGAACAATAACATCATCGCTACCTAAATTAGGAAACCTAATCAAAAGTAACTGGTTTTGATCAATCTCACTTGGATTGTGTGTCACAATTACTTTTTGGTGTGATCCTTTTACACCATGAGCAGTTCTAAGAGAACGTTCAGGATTTAACCTTTTTCCGTATTCCATGTCTGTTATTACTTTTATTTTATTTTTACTTTTATCTCAGTTAGCGTATACTTCATTAGACCTATGACCTTTTATTCAACCCTATTGTCTGCCGTCTCTAATATGAAGGACAACTGTTGTTCCCGGATCTTTTACCAGATCTCCATTTTGATCGGTTATTTTCAAAGTAAGTGATTGAAGGTAACCACCCTTTAGTTTCTTATATTGCTGGTTTTTGGGCTCAATATGTGTAACATCACCATACCCAGATATATGATATGTTAGCAGGTTATCGCTATATCTACCATTTTTAAGATTTAATGTATTATCCAATTCATTCAGATTTAAATGTAATTCTGTTATGTTGGTTAGCTTATTTGTTTTGATTACTCGAGGGTCTTTGATTAATGGTGTGGATGTGACATCACCCGCTAAAGATGCGTTCAACTCCCTGCCGGTGTATTTTCCTTTCGGTAGCAACTTTTCGTCTTTTCCAATGGTCACTTTTAGTGGAGCTGTGATTCCATATGTAACATTGTCCGAAAACGTCTCTATGATCGCAACTTCTTTTGTGCCAGTCTTGTTGTATATGTTGTGATACAAATAGATTGTCTTTTCACTATTTACGTCATTTATTATGATATACATTCTTAAATTAGAGAGTGGAATTATTTAAATCAAAAAGAATGGATAGCATTTTCAAATACAATCCCAATGCGGCCTATAAGCCAAATGGAGGACGGGACCTTCAGATATTGGATGGAAAGGATCTATACAAACAGACCATTATTGTCTCCGAAAATGGCTCTTTTCCTGCTGTCTTTCCTAATATTTTTACTAATTACGAACTTAATCAAAACGAACAACGTATGAAAATTTGGAATGAACAACCGTTTAAATTATGGCAAACCCAACTCAATTTTGCCACTTGGTGTGCTTCAAGTGCTTGTGGAGTCAGTTCCGAACACCTGAAAGAAGGTAGATCTATGATCAGATCGGTATATCGTTTTCATGTCTATTATCACATTAGACGAATCATTAAGCGCTTGCAGACACCTCTACCTTTTGAAGATAGTTTTAATCAATATGACAATCCTTATTCAAACGAAGAATTTCTAAAAAAATGTGGTGAATATGACGTCGATTCTAATCCTATGAAATACAGAGGTCATTACTTTTTCAGCTCATATCAAAAAAGACGTAAAAACTATCCAACTCCGGGCTTGAGTTATTTCACGAATGACTCCATGACACGATGGATTTTGGAAAAATCTAATGGCTTTACAAAAACAGGTCTTGTAAAGATTTCAAGCAGTGTTAGGGCGTATGCTTATCTTGTTCTTAGTTCGCAAGCCTCATCCCGTTCTTCTATCTTGTGTAATGATTCGAGCGCTTTGACGGCTCAAAGAGTTTTTATGAACAACCTTGAAGACATTATTAACCGTAGAGTTGATATTCAGGAGGACATTAAACGTTATCAGGATACGCTAAACTACGCTTCAAGTAAGGTTGATTATTCGGTTGAACAAGGTATTTATATGTTACCTAGTGACATGAATCTCAAAATTAAAACAGGAGTGGTAGGTTACAACAACAAGATTTTAATATCAGGTGAAGATCTGACGATTGGGATTAATCGAAAGGTTAATGTTATTGAAAAAACAGCTGAATCACATAAAAAGATTCCTGATAGGACATCCGGTCCTATTCCTATCCATAGTACTATTACTACTAGTACTACTGATAAACACATTACTGCACCTTACCACAAAGATACTCCTACACATGAAGATGAGAAGATCGCTCTTGTGATTGCTATGACAACAGGTTATTTCATATGGTATTTGTTTAGATAAATAATGACGTCAATTAAATGTCAATCAAACCAGAATAACAATAGAGAACAATGCATTCCTTACATACCAAATATCCTTAGCAACGGCTACTTTCGTTTTGACTTTTTCTT
The DNA here is from genome assembly GCF_029227915.1 of Hydractinia symbiolongicarpus. Lineage (NCBI taxonomy): Eukaryota > Metazoa > Cnidaria > Hydrozoa > Anthoathecata > Hydractiniidae > Hydractinia > Hydractinia symbiolongicarpus. The sequence continues at coordinate 13,687,403 of NC_079884.1, forward strand.
ATGTAAACAACTTTCTGGTATGTAAAATCCTATTGTTATAAGCGTTTGATTGACAGATGTTTTTACAAGACTCTTGTAACAAAAAACTGCTTGCGTGTTGTTATTTATGTTTTATTATCATTGATGGTATTACCACGTACGCTAGAGGCCATTATAGACAGAGTTGAATCCTATCACTGTAATGGGGGGTTGGGGGCCCAGGGGGGTGGGTGGGACACGGCGGGGATTGGGGGGTTGGGGACAGAAACTCTTCTATCGTTGATTTAACGGATATGATCTATGATTTGACGTAAAATGGTAAAGTGCTAAAGGATTTTTGTCCTAACATCCGCATTTTCCTATCTCTAATAGCCTTGAAATTTGTGAAAAACATGTCAAAAATCATGTCAGACAACAGTGCCAGTATATTTAAAAAAGTAACAATTGCCACCATGATTTTTGTTTGTATGTTGGTATAACTGTCAACTTCGTTTCCAGGGTTTTTTGCCTATTTGACGTCAAGGACGGCAGCCGTTTGCCGTCAAGTAAGGGCTAGCGGATCTGACATCAGGCAACAAACCCCGGGGACGAGGATATGCTATATTTATATTTATATCGAGGATATGCTATATAAGCTTTATTTCTTTATTTTGCTTTGACAAATACTTCCAAAAATTCAAGACGAACTTAACTCAAGGGGAGAAATGAATGCAGCAGAAAAGATTGCAAAAAGAAAAAATGCTGAATTAATGACTGATTTTCCTAATAATCGAAAACTTAAATACCTGGCATTTTAAACAAATTCAGGAAATTTAATCTATATTATAATGCCCGTATACGTCTGTCCGTCTGTCCGTCCATCTGTCACGCAAAATGGTAGCTTAGCTGCGATGGGCGAACCCATGGATTTTTCCACGGGCTAACGACTAGTTTAGATTTAATACAGAAGCAAGATAACAGCTATTTGTGTTTTCTATTACGCATCCGTTAATTCCGTAATTTAATAAAAATAACGAAGTTTAGAAAACCCCTGTTAAAAAAAGGCTCATAAGAAAGCTGTTTGGTAAAAATAGACACTTAAACACTGAAATAGAATTGAAATTGAAGCAGTTAAATAGTTATAATATCCCAATCAAGTATCTTTTTACTTCAAAAAACATCACAGATTCCTAAACATACTAAAGTAATCAATTTGCATGCCGAATTCAGTCCTTAGTAAAGTCCCTTCACCCCTGGAGCTCGATTTAGTTAAACAAAATCAACCTTGTTTAAAAATTAGATGGAAATAAAAAGTTGTCTATAATATAGTTGATCAAATGTTCCCTAACAGTCCATAAGAATATTTGCGATCAAGTTCGTTTTAACGCAGCCTTCATTCTTATCTGAATTAAGATGGGCACAAATCCCGCGTACGGACATTCACGGGACCATGAAGTAACGGGAAGTTTTAACATCTTTGGGAATTCCGTCCTAACGGTTGACTCTTCCTCCACTCTGACTGTAACTATGTAACATTACCGCTAGAGATACGTATAGCATTGCTCTAACTTGCTTACCTGCCACACAACGGTCAGTAGATGACACCAAATGGGCTGACAACACTGCATTTAAAGTGCGCCGGAGTGAGGGCTCGAACCTGAAACCTTATAATTACAAGTCGAATGCGCTACTACTACACCATCTCCGCTCAATCCCACGTTACGACAATCGCTTCAAAACTATTGATCAAAAAAGTGGCCGGAGAAGAAATAAGCTGTCTTAAAAAGATTTTGGATATAATCCGAAATCTTGACAACAAAACACTTTGACGAAATTAACTCTGTGTTTGTTGTCATTTTGAGTAATGTTAGCATAAAATCGATATTATTTACTTATAAATAAAATTTTGTAACTTTTGTTTTCCCCTTTATTTTTACTACTTAGTTTCAGTTCCACTTTTGATACACAATTTCTTTGATACAACTTTCTCTTTTCACCATAACCAGTGTAAACTTTATGGTTTATAGAGTTTTATACAAATGACAAATTAAGAAGTCTTTGACTGTGAAGGTTTACTAGTAAAACGCCACTTCCCGATGTTTCGTGGTACGAATTTATCGATATTAAAATATTTTAAAGTTTCAGGGGTGTGCAGGGTAGATTTACTAAGGCGTGGCCTTGTCTCCTTTGCTTTCGGGGTGACTACGATTTTAGACCATCACTTCACAAATTTACTAAGTTAAATGTAAAATAGTCTCTTTTACCGCAACGGTGTTGTAGGTCTCTGTACCCTATTTTTAACTGAAGGCCAACTGGGTTTCAGTTGTAAATTAAAAATATCGTTTCCAGGTCTCTTTTCAAATTGAAAAGTATAACAATCGGTCTTTGTAAATAAGTTGGTTTTATTTTGATAGCGAGATTCTGAAAGTGAATTGTGTCACGAGTTCGCATGACAATAAAGGTAGCCACAACCGGGGTGAAACACTTCAACACAAAAGTAAAATGTAAAAAACTTAAAAAAGATGGGATAAATATTATTTCAAAAACACGGAGATAAAAGATAACTTTTGATTTATTAAATTTAACATCACAAATAAATAAAAATTTCGTTTACGAGTTTATATTTTTATTGCTCTGTTTGACCCCCGGCGTACAAAGTTATAAAAAAATTATTTACAAAGGATCGAATTTCGCAAACGCCACAGTTCGTTTAGCTAAAAGTGTTAAGGCAAGCGGAAATTTTATTTTCTATACTTTCTTTGAAATTGTTGCAGTGATTATTGGCAGAAATTTTTAAAAGGTGACAGTTTGTTTTGTCGACAAGAGTGTCATAAAACTGGTTTTTTTTGTACAATATATTGTCAAAAATTATTCAATGTCTTAAGAACCGTAAAAAAAGAAATCATTCAAATTTAAAGCTCTCTTCCTCTCGTCTTTCTCTTAGGTATTTTCGAAGAAAACACGTATACATCTAAAGAACGTTCAACATGGGAGAACTATCTTGTGGAATGACATGCTTGAGATACATACTTTTTGCTTTCAATTTTGTTTTCTGGGTAAGTAGTTGCATTTATTCTCTCTTTACTTATCGCAGCACAAACGCACACAAGCGCACACAAACGCACACAAACGCACACAAACGCACACAAACGGTTTACACGCGCTATTCTTTTAATAATAATTAATTGCTATAAATATGTAAAGAAATGCGTTGCTATCTGTTACGTTTTTGTTAGATGTTCGCTTAAAGCAATGTATGTATATAAAAATAACATTTGTCGTTCGTTTCTAGTCAATATTAAAAAAATATTAACTTTAGTTGCTCCATATTAATATGTTTGGACGGAATTCATTGACAAAAAAATAGTAAAAAACGACATTTTCTCTAGGAAGATCATAAAAATTAGTAAAACCGCATCGTGTGATGTCATTCCATTACCACACAATCGATGACAAAATCTGGATTTCTAGCGATGCTTCTCACGCGTGCAGATATACACATTGTAGAAAATAGTACTGGGAACGAGGTTGACTACTGTTGAACCGGGTTATCTATAACTGCTTTCAGGGAAAAATGGTAAAAGAAAGTGGTGCCATTTGTAAACCCAGCAAGTAATTAAAAATTAAGGTTGGGGGGAAGGGGGGGATAATCTCACAAATTTTCTTTAAGCCCTTATCCGACTGGTAGCCTTGTGGCAGAGCGTCCGCTTCCAGTGCGGGAGGTCTTGGGTTCAAGCCCCAGCCGAGTGATGCCAGAGACCATAAAAGTGCGAATCTATCCTTGCTGCTCAACGTTCAGCATGAAAATAGGATTGATATCTTAGGCGGTTGTCTAGTTGAGCGGTTGCTGTGCTTGCACGACTTTCGTAGCTTGAATGGGGGCTTCAAATACTCTTAAACCCCCTTCGTAGTACCAATGGGAACTGAAAAGATCAACCTGGATAAATAGTTTGAATAATAATAATCTAATCAGTAACAAAGAAAATTCTCAATAAATTTTACTTGTATCAGAACATTTGTCGGGATTCTCTAACCTACTGTCTTTTTTCTTATTATGACATCATTAGCCTACGTTGGCAAATACGATGTTTTTGTTTTTTAAACAATATTTTTTATTTTGTAGATAGGTGGGATTGCTTTAATGGGCGTAGGTATTTACAGCCGAGTTCAAGTTGGAAAATGGGATGATATAATTGATGATAGCACTGTTCCAAGCGCTGCAAATCTTATGATCATTGCTGGTGTACTTGTCATGTTGATTGGCTTCTTAGGGTGTTGTGGAGCTTGGAAACAAAACAAGTGTCTGCTTATCAGTGTGAGTTCTCAGCGCATGTTGACGCTCGACGTGTTTTAAGAATTGAAGATTCTTTTACAATGACAACGACAAGTTTTTGATTTACCCATAACTTTTTTGCATTGGTAACTTTCTTAAGTTATCACTAAACGTAAAGAATTGTATTTTTTTACAAAAAAGTGGTTATAAACTATGTTCAGAAAACCAAGAAATTTTATACAAATGGTATCAGCATCTTAGAAAATCAAATTGATGGATAATATAATTATAATGCTTATAACATATGTAATTCTTACAAATTTGTGTTTTTTAGTATGCGATTTGTCTCATTTTAATATTTGTGCTGGAAATAGCTGCTGGTATTTATGCGTATGTCAAAAGAGATGACATCCAGAAAGAACTGGAAACAGGACTGATGAAAGGCATCAATAACACCTATGGCGCACAAGATACAAAAGCTAATAAAGCTTTCGGAGATGCTATTGATTGGTTTCAAGAAAAGGTGAGTAAATGCTTTTAAGGATGATAGTTCTAGCTCTATACCAGTGGCCGTATTTTATTCTAAATAGTCGTCAAATGGCTAATTCGTGTTAAAGATGCATGAAATAGCGAAGGTTGGGACATGAACGACGTGTTCCGAGGGCCGTGATTTATAGGCAGGGGCGGATCCAGACTTTTTCAAGACTTAGTCAAAATATTGCTGCGCAGCAGTCTTGAGTTTAGCAGCTGGGGGTCTTAGGGGGCGCTGTAAGCCCCGCAAGTGGGGTTTTTCGCTAATTTGAGCTTTGTGGGTACAAAAATCGCCGAAAATTGTCTTCCGATTTATCTAGTTATTAATAAAATTGACAAAAAGAGACGCTAAGCTCAAAATGGTTACGCAGTAACTTCACTTTAGAACCCTTGTAGAGTAGTTTTATTATATATGTTATAACGGGTGGACGAAAAGCACGAAATACCCCAATGCGGGAAATATGTGCGACGGGCGAAAAACTGAGGATTGGAGGACCCACGGGCTAAATACTAGTGGGTATTCATATGCATACATTTGAATGATATCCTATAAGCCTGTTTCATTTAGGTTGAATGTTGTGGTGCAAAGAAACCTCAAGATTGGTCAGAATCTGTATGGGCTACCAAAGCCAAAAAATATTATGTTCCAGACTCCTGTTGTAAATTAAGTGGTTGTAGTAAAAAGTATGGAGTCTCACTAGATCAGTTTGTAAATAGTGGAAAGATTTACAAAGAGGTATCTCTTACCTTCTCGTATGATTTAATACCGCAATACAGTTTATTGACATAGATATAACCTTCCGTGTGAATTCTTTTACGTTAAGGGGTGTGTTCAAAAAGGCAAAGATTGGGTCAAGGCCCATATAAGTTTAGTCGGCGGTGTAACCATTGGAGTTGCTTTTGTGCAGGTATAAATCTAATTTTTTTGTTAGTTTTTTTTAAAAGATGAGCAGTTGAATAAACAGTTTTATTGTTGTTGTTTCAGCTTCTTGGCATTATCTTCGCCATCTTACTTTGTCGTGGCCTTGGAGATGAACATAATTATGAAAATGTTTAAAAATGTGATCAAACTTAGTTTGTAAATAATCTTATGAAGAGAGGAGAAGGGTGTTTAGTCTCAGCACAGTATATTCCTCACGACTATTATGTACCTTAGTGCTTACTGATATTTTCTGTGGTAAATTTCTTTCCTTTTTGTTCGTTATAACGCTCGGAACTTAAAAATTCTCATCGTTTTTTATATTCTGCACATCACCGACATCTTTGACATTTTGAGCGGCTGCTAATAACACTCTTAGCTTTGGGATATGGAATCTATAATATATTATTATTATTATTATTGTTATTGTTATTGTTGTTGTTATTGTTATTGTTATTATATTTTCGTCTTTTGCGTACGAATCATTTACATGCAACTCAACTGTATTCTTTAAACTTTTTTTACACTGCATAATTATGTTAATATAAATACGACAATCATAATTATAAATAAATCAACAATGAGTATTAGGATACCCGTATAAGTCTTTTGCACGCAAAATGGTACCGCAAGTAGCGGGACACACGCAATGTGATATAAAAAGGACGGGAAAACCTGCGGATTTTTCCACGGGCCACCGACAAGACTGACAAAAAAGTGTTGTCTGCAACCATAGAGATATAATAAAAGAGATTATTATATTTCTATGCTCAACGAATAATGCATTTTGTTTTCTTTTACTTTCAGAAAATCGCTTTTAAATGTGTTCGTGACTTCATTTTATTATCAATTATATTGATCAGATATTATAGGAAAGAATAGAAAGAAAATAATATACATGACAGCATCGCAAATCTTTCGTCGCCCGTCTCAGATGTACTTGTACCGCGGTCACATTTAAACCATCTAGGCAATCCCTGGCAGGGGGGGGGGGAATTGTTGGGTATTTCACGCCCTTCTACAAAAATGGATACAAACGATGTGTTTAAGATGGTTGCTTATTTTGCTGCAGGCAGGACGAGTCGTGAAATGGCTGTCTCTAAGGGATGAATGCCCGCAAGTATCGTGTCGAAACCTAAATAAGAGTCCAGTAAAAACTCGTATTTGTCCTAAGGACAAAAGCGAGTCAATATGGTAGGAATCAAGTGCCAGATATGCAAACGACTTTTAACCCTAGGCAATTTCAAGATAAAGGGAAATGGTCAAGCTACAAAAAGATGCATGTGGTGCCTAACTGGAAAGAAACTGTCGAGGGGCAGCACGTACGCACCGTCTTTCACCCTCTATATGAGCTCATGATTATCTGTAGAGGTTATATTGAAACCCAGTTTTCGGAGAGTTATACCTGGGAGCTCTACGAGCATTTGCATGTACACCACAAGATACCGTTTAAGTATGTGTCAACTGGCAGGCAGCCGACGCTCACCGAGGTTGCCAAGGCAATACACAAGGCGAGCAAATGGATAAGGCATCCATAAAATGCAAGCACGATTTAACTCCGGACAGGTTCAAGGTTAGGGGAAATAGTCAAACGAAGAGCTGTATAGGCTGCCTGGATAAAGCAAAGCGGCGGCGGCATACCAAATACAAGGACCATGTTATCGAACATGAAGCAGACTACCCATGGAATGTAAGACTCAAAATACCAAGCTATGCCCTGCCTGTAGGGGGCCTTTGGTGAACAATCACAGCGGCGTGTTGATCTGTTGTATATGTGCCGCGATATACCCCAAGATTCACGATAAGAAGTGGTCAAACTATTGAATAAAATGTTGGACGTAGTGAAAGACTCACACACAGCAATCTTCACGGGCCCGACATCATGTGGAAAAACACAGCGTGTACTTAACCTCCTCGAGCAGGAGTATAAAAAGCACAATATAGTTATACTTTGTCCTACTATACGGTGGAATACCACCTATTTGGAGAGAGCTTGGCTTTGGAAGGACCCTCACGTGTTCCAGATAGACCCTGGAAATAAGTTGTTTGAATGGATAGCGAAATTGTCGTCGTTACTAGCAGGCGAGGACAGTCTCTTCATTGTCGATGACGTCATAGCCGATGAAAGCCTCGACAAGAAAACGCAGTCATTACTTGAGCTTGCCGTCAGTGGTAGGCACAGAAGGCATAGCCTATGGCTACCCATGCAGTCCTATACCGCAATTCCCAAAAACTTCAGGAGGCAAAAGAAGGCCTTATTTTTGTGAAAACACACGAGAGAAATGACATAAAGATAATCGATGAAGAGACTAATATGATTTTGGTCTGGGATGATATAAAAGCATGTTTGCCTATACATTATATTGGAGCACCCCAGTGCCTGGAAGATCCTTGAGTGAAATCCTCTGGCCTACGTTACTATAATAGAAAGATGTCGTCGCAAGTTATGTTCAACGCAGGAGCCATCGAGACCCTATCCAACAATCACAATCAACCTATGTTCAAAAGAGCTGATCTGGCACGTTTTCTTGGTATCGAAAAGATTGCAGAGTCTTATCGAGATATTCCCACCCTTGCACACCATGAGATAGGGTTGGTTACAAACCAACCACAAAAACAAGACCAAAATAGGTATGACGCTTTTGTGACACTAGACGACCCATTAGAGATTGTGCGTGGGTCAAAAAAGCCTAAAGCGGTGGGCCTAATCAAATGGTGTGAAAAAATTACAAGACGAACTTGAGAAGCAGCGCCAAGTCCTTGAGGACAGAGATATGGCACTGGCATTCCTCAATGATGAAATTGAGGATAGGGACAACCAGCTCATGGTATTGGGGATGAAATTGAGGACAGGGATCGACAACTTGCAGCACAGGCCCAAGAAAATGCAAGGCTTCGGGAAAGGCATATACCCAATGCTCAGGACCCCGGTAAAGACAACGTCATCATAATCCATAGAAAACATAGTGCACAGGATGACGATGAATACCATCATCTTCCCTATTATTGCTCGCGTGTTCAAAGGCGTAATATTAGCAAGAAGAGATTATGGTTCCGGGAAAAATACTCAGGGGCATAGGAGATTGTTATCATCGACAACCCCAACGGTATACACGCCTTTAACCGTTTTGAGGAGGAAGGGCATGTAGAACGTTTCAGGAACCATTTCGGGCTTATCGATCTTACTCGGGATGACCCGTATAGTCTGGGTGTTTCGGCACTGGAGGATTAGGCAACGCTAATTTTCACTACTCTTGTAAGTAGTGAAAATTGTGGGGTTAAGGGTGGGGGAGGGTGGGACCGATCCTTTTGGAAGATTCTCGAATGACCACGTAGAAATCCTGTGGCCAAGCATTGGTATATAGAAAATGTCTTCACAGCTCGCCCTATTCAACGCAATACCCGCAGGATCGATTCAGACCTTGTTCGATAAACAAAATCAGCCACTGTTCAAATGTGCTGATCTCGAGAGATTCCTGTGTATTCCAAATGCTAGGCAGTTTGGTCTTGATCGGCATATGACGATATCAAGGGGAGAAATAGAGGGTATACTGGGTGTAGTCGGCGACTACACACACCTAGGCATGCTAGGAGGAGGGAAAAACCGGCATGATGTATTTGTCACGTTGGAATTACAGGAGACCATCGAGGAGAAGGATAATGCCCTGGCCTTCCTCAATGATGAAATTGAGGATGGCGATAGTCAGCTCATGGTGTTGGGGGGATGAAATTGAGGAGCTACAGCAACGTGCCGTGCCCCACCTCGAAGGTCCTGGAAAGGATAACAGTATGTTTGTAATCCAAAAGGACAACGACAATCCCTTCCGACACCTTGCCATCTGTGGTCAACAGGGGTACGTAGCGCAAAAGATTCGGAATAAGCTTGTTGACTACCCCAAGGGTGAGATTGTCGTACTAGCGGAGACCCCAAATGCTATTTTCCATTACAAATGCCTTCGAAAACGTGGATGTATTGAAGTTAACCCGGAGAGGGTGAGACATTTTAGGCTCGGTGAGCATTATACGCATGAACGTCTCTTGAAGCTTGCGGAATAGGTGGTCTTCAAGGGTGGACAGATCTGTCCACACCTAACCAGACACGATTTTTACTACTCTTGCGGGTAGTGAAAATTACCTCATCATATGGCAGAAAGGCTTCTAAACCCCTCCCTATGGGATATCATTTTTTACCCTTTTGACTGTATGTTGAAAGGTATTGAATTATCAAAACGATGGAAGCCTATGTACAAAAACAGCAATTTACAAGGGATTATGATATTCAGGTGCCTGTGCTGCGATGCTGTATAAAGGCAGGATCAGTAACTAGTTATTGCCCTACCTGCCTGGAAAATTTTAGATATTGAAATGGGGAATACTATGAAGGATTTGAATGCCCTAGCGACCTAGACCTTTTAAACAGGGTATGGTCGGGAAGGAAAGTATGGGGTACATTTGTAAGGCGCGAGATTGATGAGGATCTAGAGGTCGATATTCAAACCCTAGGGCTCCATATCGTCGCGGTTAAAAGGAACAGGTATGATGCACTCTGCTACGAGGTTATCATGGATGAGGACCTGAGGCTATCTGATTTGGCTGACCTGACAACAATAGGCAATATCCTCAACTTTCCTATACCGGATAGACGATTGGTTAATATTGATTTGGAAAGTGAACCTGATGTCATCAAAGGCATTGTTTATGGGTACCCATTCTATACCGAGCCCCTTTTGCTGTATGTAAGAGATCCAAACAAAGAGTTGAAGGATGAACCTTTAGAGGTACTCCTGAAAATACTCTTCACCAATCCTTCACATGTTACAAAGGCACATGAACATCCCCTGGGATAAGCATGAGTTCCTCTGAAACAAAGCTCCTTTCAGGTCCATCCTTTAAGTAGTATAAGACACGGCTACCCGCTACAATACGGTCCAACCTGTACATTTTCCTACTCCAAAAAGCATCCGTAGCACGCCTTTTCGAATAGCTATGTTCTTCCCCGGGTTGTAGTAGATATAGGTACAATCCATCCCCAGGTAGGGGTCTCTCTTCAGGATATTCTTCGCCTTTCGCGAGCGGTGTCTCATCCAGTTTGATCGTCCTGTTAGGCTTCATGCCGATCATAGCAGTCTTTGCATTGCTGAGATTTTTCACGATAGCATATAGATTTTTCACTCATATACTCCTAGTCTCATCAGAAGCCAATTCCAGTGCATCATGAGGCTTAAAGAGCCTTTTCGCAATTCCCTTGTTGTACGACTTGGTAGCCCGTTCGTGGTAGCCCGTTTGATCTCAACTTCCTTGCCTTTGAGCAGCTTCGTTACATCTGACTTGAATTCGCTACCATTGTCGCATTGAAAGGTTTTAGGGTAGTGTAAGGGTCCTGCTTTGAAAATATCTTGGATCATGCCCGCGACCTCGCTGGCTTTCTTTGTTCGCAGGAGTTTGCCACCTTGTATCTTGAGGCCATGTCAATGGCTGTGAGGATATATACTTGTACGTATTGCCATACATCCGATCATGGGGCATATACAACAGATCAAACTGGTGCATTTCGTTGGGTGTTGTAATGGTAAAATGGGTGTAGTCTATACGTTTCGGACTTCGAATATGCCGGAGAAATAAGAGTTGCCTACTCAGCCAATGAGTTACTATCTTTTTGAAGAGACCGCTCTCCTTCGCGAGCAACTTGATAGCCTTACGCCCGATCCACACATGTTCTCGGGTATAGTAATTTGGGTTAATTTTTCCGCCTACTCATCGGTTACAATGTGTGATGCTTTTGACATGTCTTTATTATACATGTTAAAAACGCGTTCTTACAGATACCTATGATACGAAGCCTAGCAGGGATAAGGATCCTAAAATGAACGTGAGTTCCCCATCCTGTTGTTGCTTAGAGGGTACGTAAAAATCTTTCAATTGCGGGGCCTTCTTGTCTGAAGCAATGTAGTATTGATACATGCTATCGTCGAGTTCCCGAAGGCTTTTACCGGCCTTTAATTGCAATTCCCGTTCCTTGGCGAACCAATCGAGCTTGTCTTGTCTATCCCGTATCCACTTTGCTTTGGCTGCATTGAGCTTTTCCATATTGCAATGTATTGCAGTCTTTTCGCTACCTCATCAAGCGATGGAGCATCACCATTTCCTCGATACCGGAGCGGGATTTTATGATCAATGTGGCACCCCTTACCATAGTTGTCCCAGGTCATACCCTCGGAAAACTGGGCTTCAATATGGGCCCGTAGCGTAGCGATATCGCAACCGATATATTCCTGGGAACTGAGCTCCCTGTTTCCCTTCAGAGTCTGAACAAATCTGACTGCCCTTGCATTCTTTGCAAAAAGACCCCACCCTTTCATGAGGCCACTTTGTACGTTCACGTGACGCCTTGTTGGCATCGATGCATTTGATCCTGAAACCGTCCAAGGATAAAAAGTGTCTACAGTTTGAACACGTACATTTTCCTTCCATGTTGACTCGTTTTTGCCCTTAGGGACAAACACGATTTTTTAGTCATTAGTACTCAACACTATGAAACCTATCGTCTAGGATATTCAGCTGCGCGTCATGCAGGAGGTAAACATAACACCTAAAATCCAATTTCGGATTGTAAAAAACTTCATTTACTCCGGCATAGGCCTTCACTTTTCCAGGGTCTATAAAGAGTAACAAAACACCTTTGAGGTTTTTCGCAGCAGTGTCTATTTGAAGGTTGTAGCTTGTATCGGCCTTTTTCATAGTCACGGCCCTACTTCTCAGGATTCTTTCGTAGGGCAAAGCAAGACGGTTATAACGGGACATCATGGGACTTGCCAGGCCTTCATGAGTGATCTTGTCAAACTCTAGCTTGATGTAGGTGATCTTATACGCAGCATCAGCTGCCTTGGCTGCCGTGCTTCCCGAGGCAGCCGTCCCTGCATCTTTGATGAGATCAGCGTAAGGTGCAAAATGAATTACAAATTGTATCCTGTCATGGAGCCCTGTCTGGTAAAACGGGAGATCTCTCGTCAACTCATACACCTTGCCCAGCGGCATGCAGAAGGTGTTACCATACGCTGCAGCGATGGCCTTTTCTTCATCGGTCCCAACGTGATTACTAGCCTTGACTTGCAGGGCCCGGATTGTTCCATCGTTCGGGTTGGTGCCGTCTAGGATGAGGTTGTTGTCCTAATCGAACTTGGGCAGCCAGAGGTCCCTGTAGACCGCTAAGGTACTATAATCATATATATTTTGTACCTCGATGCCGTTCAACGTAATGCGTAGATTCCTCACTAGACCTTTGCCAATATTGCTCACAATGGTACATTTCGTATTGGTCCCCGTCAACGATCAAACAAAAGCTTGAAGCTGCCTGGGAAAATAACATTCTGGGAAATGTTTGGAATATCCACGTACAAGTTTTCATTCTGGTTGATAGTTGAAGGTATGGGTGATATCTGAACCCGCTGTTTTCTGCCTTTGATACAAAAAAGCTTCTTCGGATCCGCATATCGGTCTAGGATCGCTCTAAGTACGTTACTCATGCTTATCATTAAGGTAAATCTTTAAATAAATGTCAATTAATCCAGTATATGAACCAGATCTTGCGGAGGAGGAGAAGGTTGGTGGGAAGGATGATAAACCAGATGATGGTACGCAACAACTCCTCGGAACACTGGGGACTTCAACGTCAGGAAAACAACGGCAGGGGGTGCACTTGATAGAATGATGAAGAATAAACTAAAAAAAGAGGTAAGCTATTTTTACAGGCATCTTATTGATAATAATTGGAACTTGGGACCTCTGGATAAAACCCTGATAGATATAAACGTAACTAATGGTAACTTCGAACGTGAAGGGGGACAGCGCTTTTTCAAAAATACAAGGATTACGAAGGAGTATCGGATCGGGTTCTTAGCATTAAGTACATTAAAAAAATATGGCCTTATGGCTCAAGATGTTCGAGATATGGGCTTTACTAACTCTGTCTCTACGCCCAACAAAATGGAAGCGGTCTAGAAACTTGCACTAGAGGTTGATGATATTTTTAAGGAGGGTGAGGAGGAGGACCCGGGTGAGATCATTCAGATGAAAAAGCTAGATTATATCAGGAAAGTTGTACATGATGCGGAAACCCATGCAAAGGAAAGTTCATTCACTAAATTCACCAAACGTGAATTAAATGGACTTAACCTCGAACTTTAAACCTATCAGGGTAACATTAAAAGCCTAACAAAAGATACTTTCGTACGACAGCGAGATTGATAAGGCGGAAGCCAAGCTGAAACAGCTCAAGGATCAGAAGGATGGGGCATACGATGGTGAGATTTCTAACCTTGATAAAAAAATAATAGAAAAGCTTGAGAAAAGCATTAAAGGTATGAAGGATGAAGGGAGTGCCCTACAGGAAAAGGTGAAAGAACTCAAGCGCGATATTTACAGCCAGCTGAGACACATCAAGGACACGCTGTTGAAAATCTCCGAGGATAACACATCTCTGATTGAAAAGCTTAAAATATTCTTCAAGGAGCAGGGTCTGACCATAGCGAGTATCGTCTCTGCTATTGGCCTACTGGTTTCCACCATTGTACTTGCCGTTACAGGAGGTTCTGCCGCGGCTGGTGCAGGAGGAGGTGCCTCGGCGGGTGGTGGAAAAGGCCTTGTAGAGAAGCAACTTGAAAGGCTCGGAAGGTTCCTTAAATACTTGGCAGGTAAGACAGGTGCTTCATTACCCGGCATCATCGGTACTGTAGTCTCCTTCTTTCTGAGGGTAGCGTCAACTATCGTGGAATATGCGTCCAAGCATCTGTACATGGCCATCGCGGCTGCCGCCGCGGTCGTAGTGCTATATGTTAGAAAGGTGTAATATGAACTATTTTTTAAGCCATATATAGGCAATGATAAGCAATACCCCGTTGTAATCAATGCAGGTATCCTCATGTTGATTTTGTGGAGATTGTTTGGGCGGTAGTATGATCGGGAGGCGTGGGTGGTATGGCATGCCTGGAGGTGTATATGGCATAGCCTGTATGGTATAATCGGGAGGTGTAGGTGGTATGGTATGTTTTGTCGTATGCTTGGGAGTCGTTGTATGTATAGGTGGTGTAGTACGCTTTGGAGGCATAGTATGCTTGGGGGGTGGTTTGATAGTCCTCTCTGTATTAATAGGCTTGTTATTCACATCAACCTGGACCCCCACATTTACATTGGCAGGTGCAATCAGAATGTTATTATTCTACCCCGCAATCTTGCCTATACGTAGGTTCATATCGGAAGGCAACATGTACACACTGGGCATGACGGTAAAATTCACCAGAGTTCGGGCATATTGAAGCACTTTTGTATATTGTCATGCCCTACATTCTCTTCCCTCCCCACCATGGCTTCAAATTTCTGCAATCTGCCTTGTTGTGTAGTTATCAGCACCAGATCCAATTAGGAATGCTTTGGTCCTTGCTTGAGACCCCAGTAACAAGACCACGTAAACCCTGATACTTTCGCTTAGCTTGGTCAGACCCCCTGATGTTAGGCTTTGACTTGTTTTTATAATGAATTTTGCCCAATCGCCATCGACTTGGGGCCACCAACGGCCATTCGTCAACGATGACATGACAGCTTTAAACTTGTACAAGGCATTAGCATCTGCACCGTATTCCCTACATACCTGTGCATATTCTGAGGTGGATCAGGGGCTTTTATACAGAGAAAACTCATCATCATAAGGCATGGGACCTTCATTCTTGCCAATATAAGACGCATGTGGCAATAGGCATGGAATTTAAAGATCGAGTTGACAAGGAGTATGGAGCCCGTCAGATGCTTGGCAGATATGCCTAATGCCGTCGTTGCACAATGGGTGGCAAAATTAACCTGGATATTGCAGTAGTCCAGGGCTTTCCCTGTCCAAACCACTCTAACAGGGTCATTCAGGAGATTAATTGGTATCTTGATGGCATATTTGGTGAATTCAGGGGATACCACCTCAATGTGCGAGTCTGTAGACATGTACAGACCCTGATGCTCCAAGTTGGTTACACCAAGTGGCCATCCCCCCTGTTGGATTTGTACTTTGCCTTGGGGTTATACGAATGTATATTCATCTTTGTTTTAAAACTAATATGAAGCAACTGTATATCAGTGATACAGAAAAGCCTACGATATTGGAGAACTATCTAGGACAGGATAGTAGGATTGCTTTGAAATCCATCAGTATCAGGCCTGTATGGCTGAACCTTTACAGTGACAATGAAATCGTCATACGTAAAATAGGGCCCGACCAGAGGGAGATTAGGATTAAAATCATGAACGGCCTGTATAGGATCGAGGATTTGTTGGCCATTATGAACAGTCAGGCACAGAAGAGGATTAAGCTGTTTGTCCTTAAAAATGGACTCTGCAGGCTCCGTGTCAGTGACGGGTACTCGGTGGTGATTCATCGACAGGTGCAAGAGCTCTTGGGTCTACCCTACGATCCTGCGAAAAAGTACTATATAAAGGGTGATTATGATGCATACTACAGGACCGACGTTTATATTAAACTACGACTCGTTTGCCCTCAGTTGGACGAAGACAACTGCCTACTTGACTGCACAAAGTCTAAAATTCCGGCCTTGCTTCCCACCAAGGAGCTAAACGCTGAGGGGACATGCTGACCTGGTCCTGGGACACCCTGATATACCTTCCCCTAAAAGGTTCCACGGATCGTCTTGAGTTCATGTTAACAGATGAATATCATCACGAGAAGAACGTTTCGTTCACCGGCCTCACAATGCATTTGCTGATGAATAAATGAGCGCTGATATGCAGGAGGAAAGCCAGATCTACAGACTCAAAAAAATTGATGATATTGAAATGTATCTGCGAAATAAGATCAAGGAGCGGGACAAGCTTGCAAAGAAGTTTAAGATGCATGGTACGTGGGTACGCGTCTGCGACCATGGTCTGCTTGGCATAAGCGTGATTACGTCGGGGCTTGGCATTGGGGCCATTGCATCCGGCCTGGGGGTTCCTTTGTCCATAGCGATGGGGGGACTCACGATTGCGGCCGGGATAGGGCAGGCAGGCCTTAGAAACGCTTCAAAAAAAAACTCGGTGTCAAATTCAAGAAACATGAATGTATAAGGCTATTGGCTGAATCAAAATTAAACTCTATTGTTGATCTAATATCAAAGGTAATGGAAAACGGTGTGACCAGTGACTACGACTACAGTCTGATCTCTTGAAATAAGGAAAGGTATGTTATTAAAGGAACAGATGCGACAACGTTTTAACCGTATTGTGAACGCCATCAATGAACAAGAGCGTGCCCAGCTAGTTGCGAAGGGCCAGGATGAGGGGAGAAAAGAGATGCAGAATGAGATTTTAAAAAACGTTCAACCTGCGCAGTATGCAAGCGCTACCTAGAGTCTCCACCTGAGTATAAGCCCTAATTTTGTATACATTTTATAGGTCTACAAGGCCTATGAATTATATGGTTTTTTTAATCCTCACCCAGCAACCATTCCTTTTTAAAGTCCTTATATCGACATTCTGTAATATATACCTGAGGGTAGTGGTTTTTACCTCGCACATACACCGATGAAATAACTAGTATGGCAATGGCTTGGCAGGGTTCATCGTAGGGTACCGACATTCCATGGAATTTAGTTGTGATTGCATCCTTGTAGTATTTGAGTTTAGCGTTCACATGGCGATCCTTTTTCACGGGCCCTGTCGTCAATTGCTCAGATATCAACTCTTCGATCTTGGACCAGATTTGGCGATACTTTGCAAACCAGTAACCCGGTATAACGCCGGCATAGCATTGGCATTATACCGGGTCACCCCATGCGGGGACCAGATTTTGGGTGTTTTTACCCTGAGGGCTACCACGAGGTCTCGTGTATGGCACCCTACTATGTACCGATCATCCTTACCTCCATTGGCAGGAATGGGACCTGACACTGTCAGGTAGTCCACGTTGATATCGCTGATGTCAGCAAAAGTAGCAGCAAATGAGTAGAATAGTTTAGGGTTGACAAGCTCTTCCTCAAATCGTAGCATCTTCTTTATTGTATTTCAAACGACTTCAGAGGATTGCTCGTCATTGTGCATACGCAGCCAACCCATTATATGTGATATATTCATGATACCAGTACCAACACAACATTTTACCATTTACTCCGAACATTCGTCCACAGGTACATCTGTCGTACTCACCGAGTACCCTTTCACAGTCCTTACATTGTTTTATTTATCTTATGATTCTAAGGTATAAAGACGAACCTCTAGGTCCTTAATCCTTCGCCCATTCTCCTTCTCCTTCTCTGATTCTTTCGATATCGCTCAGGCCATAAGTGGAGATACCAATGCCAGCCATAAAGGTCATGAATGCCGCAGTTCCAAATATATCGAATTTTGTTTGACAGTTGACGCACATTTATTAGTTTATTTATTTTTTATAACAGTTCACATCTTAACTGCGCATGCTATTTAAAAATATTTATACAGGATGAGGACTTCAGTAATTTGCAAATATATACATAAATACAAAAAACTGCTATCAATGTCCGTCTTGTCTGAGAATAAAAATGGAAAAAAGCAGTAAAAACAGTAAAAACGATAAAAACAAACAAAAGATTGATCAACTAGAAATGCAACAGTATGCAGACAAGGTCCCCTGCAAAATAGAAACTCTGCCGGGCGATTTCTAGTTTGACCCGAGGTAACCTGACAATGCAGCCGTTATTTCGTGTGTTACTGTCATGTTGTTGGCTGACAAAATAATTGTCAAAATGTTCAGATGTTAGTTCATTTAGTAGACATTTTTTAACGAGTACACAAATATTACGGTTTTGTTTGTTTTGATTTTGCATCGAACTGCGCATGCTTAGATACAATTCGCCGTCGAATTCGCCGCTCAATTCCCCTACAGAGTGTGCTAGAAATTTACTCATTTTCGTATGATTTGATGACGTCATCACGCTATAGGGACTTTACCCTTGCATAAAACCGCTTTTTAGGGATTTACCCCTTGATAGGTAGCGGATATACATGGCCAAGCACTGCATGGTACTGGATCATCGGGATTTGCTGTGACGTCTGTGCGTGCGCGTGCGCGACTGTGCTAGAACATAGATTTCCCTATCTCTACCTCCGCAGAACTCTCGTTGTATTTTATACACTCTCACCCACGGGTGTAAGTAAATAAAGGCTGATACGTTGGTCAATCTCGTCTCCAGATATCCTTATCTTTCTGACATAAGATCGGCTTAGGCCGCCGACCGAAGTAAGCGATAGTGACTCTGAGATTACGCAACAAACATTGAAAACGAGAGTCTCTTTTGTATCATTTTTAGTCCGATTGCCAGGTGTTGTCAAAATGGTAGGCGTGGTCAAAATGGTAGGTTTGAGTATCTTTGAATGATTTAAGTTATTTTAATGACAGTTTTTAATGAAGCTGTTTGTAATTTATATTAATAGGATCATGACATCATTTAGGATATTTTACCGATTTTCCCCGTACAGTTCTCGTGATGTATTAACACACATCGAGTGGTACTCTTGTGATAGAGCTTTCGCTTTTAGTGTTGTTTTTTCTTTGTATATCTGATTTGCCAATAAGCGCAGCGCCAGAAAGACAAAAAGTCCTTCGGACGAGCCGAGCTTTTAATGCATTAGGGTCCCCCTATGAAGGGTCTCGTTGATAGCAGTACTTAGAGAAAAAGGGTTTGACTTAGCTGGTACATCTTATAGAACAAACTCTCGAACAATTCAATGCGCCAAGGATTAAGACACGTCTTCCGGCTTATTTTGTAAAGAAGGACGATGTGGGAAGTTTTCCTTAAATCAATTTGAATAACATTGTTAATTAAATATCTATACAGGGATTTACGCTTTGTCTCTGGAATATACAAATAGGACATCAAAACAATGTTCCTTCTTATGTGAAAATTCTATCCATGAATAGAGATCTGGAAACCAGATCGTTTAATTTTTTTCACATTTAAATCAATGATTAGTCAAAGAATAAGAATATTCCAACAAGATATAAGCTCAAGCCAGGTCACATAAAAAGAAAGTAAGTTTTCTGTTGATGTATGACTTTTTACTGGTAAAGTTGGTAAAACGTACACTAAATTATCAAAACCAGTAGCAACAACTCGGGTAATGTTAGCGCGAACTCCTGGTTATTTATTTATGAGTAAAGTTTACACTAATCGTTGTACAAAAACTGATTATACCGCCACACAATAAAAATTGCTCATTTAAAAAAAATGCTCTTTGCTTGAAATAATGGGAACTACATTTACTACGGCTCCATTTACACTTCAAAAAATGCTTTCTTTGATTAATGTCTCTCATTCCTATGTGTCTTTTATTGTAAATAGGGTTTTTGTAATAAATATCATTGATTTTCTTTGACTTGCTGATAAGTGGACCCAGCGTCTCTTGGCTCTCCTAAGGCGTTTTAGTTTCCAACAAAAGGAAAAATGCCTTGAAAACGCGGTGAAGCCTGAACGCTAGGGTGAGGAAGAAAAACGGGAACTTAAACCAAAGCAGCGCTTAGCACAAGTTTGTCTTGCAAAATATTATTATTAGTAAAATAAGTATGTTTAAATGTTAGATAACTTATGTATATTAGCTTTGTTGAACAATCTCTAACTGCTACGCTTCCTCTTTCTCAGTTTTGGGAAGTACGCCTTTCCAACATATTGTCCAAGTGTGTCAAGAGTGGTACCTGTTAGTTACAATAATAAAACGGGGGTAAAAAACAACAGAACTTTTTTAATTTTTAAAGCGAACACAAGGTATTTTTAAAGACATATAAAAATGATAACAAGGTGAATATTATTTAGAAAACGTTTTATGAAGATAAAGATACTTTAGTTTATTTCTTTTTCAAGATTTTTTAAATATGCCTGTGTCAGGTCGATCTCAACCCCGGCATAAAAAGGTTTAAAATTATATTTGAATAGATGGAAAATTACAAGCACCACAACACGTCCAGTCAAAAGTGTTGAGGTAGCTAGGTAGGAGGAAATTTAATTTTTAAATATTTTTGCTGCGAAGTTGGCACATATGTCTCGACTCTTGAAAAATGTAAAAGTTTCTTATACATTTTTATTTTTGGTTGTTCGTTTTTCCAAATGTTTTGTATAGCTGACTTTCTGGGTTTCGTTTGCTATTGGTTTGCCATGATATAAGTTTGGGCGTTGTTTCAAATGTAAATTGTTTGTAGTTAGCTTTTTTGTTTCGTTAAAAGTTAGGTATAGCTAGCTAAATGTTTTTCTTACTAGATTTTCAAGAAAGACATTTGCGATTAAAAGCAATTCAACATGGGAGACTTATCATGTGGAATGACATGTTTAAAATATCTACTTTTTGCTTTCAATTTTGTTTTCTGGGTAAGTACTTTTACAATGTTTACCAAACTTTTGATGTGACTATGTAGTTAGCTACCAAGATTGACAAATAACCATGTTTGTAAGAGTAACAAAAAAAACGTCAGTAGACCCAATATACAAGACAAGTTTGGTATGTTGACATATTACAATAGATTAGTACCTGTGTAAAAATTCATTGGAATTCACCCAGTGGCGCCCTTTGGCTTAAAGACATGCTGAGCATTGTAAGAGAGACTAACTGTCTTCTTGATTCATTCTGTGAAGAAAATGGTAAAATGAATCCCATTTCTTCACCCATTTTTAAAATGGTTGCTGCAACGAAATAAATACATTAAGGGATCAATGGCAAGTGGCCTACAGTGTTACAGAACCACAATTGCAAAGAGATTTTCTTCTCTACAGTCAGCAATTTTTTGCGAAGCAATGGCTGTAAACTTCTTAAACTTATGATGTGTAGTTTGTTGATATCATCAACATTTCTGAAGCTTTTCTATTTTTTTTGTCCGCATCTCTGTTTAAAGTTTCATGGTGGAAATTTTGCAATTCAAAGGCCTGTAGTAATTTTTTGGAAATAAAATGCAGAACATAATTGTGATTGGTCTCATAAAGAAAATGTAGAACTAATGCTTGTGTTTGGAATGTTCTATGAGGGATATTATATACTCTGTTCAAGTTTTTTGTGATTGGCAAAAGTAGAAGTTTGCAGAACTTGCTTGGGAGTAGGGGTAAATTTGAAGAAGTAAGTTCAGCAGTAATTCCTTTAAGATATACAAACCAAAATTACCGGGTTAAAACCGCAAATTACTCAGCAATAAAGAAAAGAAACAAAAAAAGATTAACCAAAGGTCTATTTTTATGTAAAGTCCACGTTACACAAAAACAAAAAATCACAAAAATGACAATTTCCTAACAGAATTTCACTGCAAACGTTTCCTGTTAAAAGAAATTGTATCCTTAGAAAAATAATTATTCAGAATAAAGGCTCAGCCTTATTTAACTTCTCTAAATTGTTATATTCAATACTTTCCTTAAGTTTTTACACACATTTAATAGCTTTTTAATTCCAACATAATTAGCCTATATTTTGGAAAAACAAGTTACTATGTCATTTACATTAGTTTTACTATTTGCTAAGCAGATTTATTTATTCTATTCTAGATTTATTATGTTTATTGTGTTTTTTTTAATACCACCTGATGAAAAGGTGTTTTTGTACAAATATATTATTTTTTGACTTTGTACATAGATATGTGGAATTGCTGTGATGGCCGTAGGTATTTACAGCCGAATTCAAGTTGGAAAATGGGATGATATAATTGATGATAGCACAGTCCCAAGTGCTGCAAATCTTATGATTGCTGCTGGCGCACTTGTCATGTTGATTGGCTTCTTAGGATGTTGTGGAGCTTGGAAACAAAACAAGTGTCTGCTTATCAGTGTAAGTTTTGGTCGTTTTACTTTAAGCGTTCTTAAATGCAGCTACCAGCGTTAGTTCCTTAGCTCCATTTTTTTAAAAATGGTTGTAAGTAAGATTTTTGATTGGTTGTTAAGAAATGTGTCTAATTATGTCTGGAATCTACTGTAAAACTTTACTGCAGTGGCTAGTTTAGGGGTGGCCAGGGAAACAGATCAACGTAGAAAACAGATATGAATGATGATTTTTATTAGAACAAAAATCTGTCAGGATTTGCAATTGGGTCCACAAATTATGTAGCATTTATAATCTATAATCTCATTCTGTTCTTGTTTTTTTTTTGACATAAGTATCCCGTACAATTAAAAAAATTTACTTCTTACAAAGTTTGTCTTTTTTAGTACGCAATTTGTCTCATTTTAATATTTGTGCTGGAAATAGCTGCTGGTATTTATGCGTATGTCAAAAGAGATGACATCCAGAAAGAACTGGAAACAGGACTGACAAAGGGCATCAATACCACCTACAGCTCACAAGATACAAAAGCAGATAAAGCTCTTCGAGAGGCTATTGATTGGTTTCAAGAGAACGTTAGTTAATAATTTTTAGTTGATAATTTGTTCAGTGTGAATACTAATAAGTTTAAATGTTTCACAATCCAATTTCTTTTTTAGGTTGAATGTTGTGGTGCTGAGAGTCCCAAAGATTGGTCAAGTTCTGTATGGGGAACAACTAAAAATAACACTCTGTGGGCTCCAGAATCTTGCTGCGCGGTAGCTGGATGTAGCAAAAAAGCAATGTACCCCAATTTGGATGATTTTCTTGCAAAAGCCAACATTCACAAAGAGGTATGTTTTACCGTTCTGCATAATCTAATTACCGTTCTGCGTAATCTAATTTAGATAGTAATAACCTTTTCTCTAAATAAATATTATTAGGGATGTGTTCAAAAGGGTAAAGATTGGGTTAAAGAACGTATTGGTTTAATTGGTGGTGCCGGAGTTGGAATTGCTTTTATTCAGGTCTGTACCTACTTTTGTCGTTAGTCATTTCTTTAAATAGTTTAATAATTGTCGTTGTTGTTGTTTTAGCTTCTTGGCATCATCTTCGCTATCTTACTTTGTCGAGCTATAGGAGAATCTGAAATGGCTTAGAAACGGATCTTGATAAACCCTCATTCATTTTGTTTGTATATAGAT